>NC_081427.1:71997584-72623834 GCF_949786415.1 Peromyscus eremicus
TGTGAAAAGGGTCATTAGAATTTTAATAAAGATTTCATCAAATCTGTATATACCCTTCAGTAAAATCACTATTTTCAAAATATTAGTTCTGCCATGTAAGAGCATTGGGGTTCTTTCCAACACTTCCTTTCTCAGAAGCTTCACTTTTTTCAGTTGTCATTTTAAAAGTCTTTCATTTCTTTAAATAGGTTTATTCCTAAGTATTCGTTTAGCATATATTATTGACAATTCTAATTTATTCATCAAAAAGTTTGCTATTATTAAACAGAAAGACTGAAGTAGAGTGTACTATGAAATTTCAAATTGTTTAGGTAAAATGTAAAAACGCTAATTGATATAAAGGAAGAGGGCAGTTAAAGAGGAAAAACAGTGAAAAAGCAAAGTCATACACCAAAGGTTAAAAAAGAATGGAAGAGTATATTATACAGAAGAGAAAGGAACAAGAGGCTAGAAAATAATAAATAAAGGCTCACAATGAAAAATTAATAAGCAAAATTACATAAATGTAAAAACTGAATAAAAGTAGAATGCATAATTCTTTTCTCAAGAGCTTTTTGGAGACAAAATGTTACTAAACATATAACAGCAAAAAGGTAGGAAGAAAAGGAGAACCAAAAGAAATAAGAAGAAAGAGTGTCTGTCAGTGAAGAACTGCCTCCTCCCTTGTTAGCTCCACTTGGTGGCTTGTGTTCCAGGACTCTGCTGCTAACCTGCTGCCCCTCCATGTCTTCCAGCTCTCCCACTGCTGCCTTTGTGAATCTCCCAAGCTTCTTCTCTTTTCCCGTTTTGAATAGGGCCTTTTTCTTTCTCTTTCTGATTCTTTTCCTTTAATGTGTCAGACAAGGGTAGTCTTTAATCACCTATCAAACCTGACCATCTTCAGGACTCATTATCCTAAGTATTTTCTCTCCTATTTCCTTGTCTTTATATGGTGTAAAATATATCTGAACATGTGGTTGGTCTTCTCATTATATAATGCACATCTCTTTGGTTATCTGTCATTATTAGTTACATATTTTTTTAATTTTTGTTTTACATGTTTGGGTACCTGCCTACATGTATGTCTACACACTGCTTATACACCTGGTGCCCACAGAGGCCAGAAGGTGACATCTTATCCCCTGGAACTGGAATTACATATGGTTGTTAGTTGCCATGTAGATAGATGCTATGAACCAAACCCAGGTCTTCTGGAAGAGTTACCAATGCTCTTAACTGCTGAGCCATCTCTTCAGCCCTGTGGTTTTCTATTTTTGATTCCACATTTGTATAATTTTCTCAAAAACATCTTCTGAGTCATGGACTTTGTCTTTAAGTATTTCTGCACAAATCAATACAATTTTATGTTTCATTTTTAAGTTGTTAATATTTGCCCCATTTATTCATTTTTCTTATTTAATCTGTGTTTTTATACACATTTGGGATACGAAGTCCATTGTTGTGCTATAACACCACATCCCATCTTTCAATAGCTTTATCAATAATAATGCCACCATTTAATCTATTATCTTACTCATAAATTATGCCTTGATGTTTTTCTGCAATAAAATATATTAATTTCATGAAAAATTGAATAATACGGATGTCTCAAACTTAACTTCCTGCAGAAATGACCAGCAAAAACTAGGCCTAGCCAGTGGGAACTACATCAGACTTAAGCAGAATTTCCAGTACTGACAGATAGTTACTATTTAGTTGTAACCAATTGGCTGGGACCAAGTAGAATGTAGATCTGCCAGATTCTCTGATTTGTCAAGAGAATACAAAAGTCTCTTTTTCTGTGAAACCTTTCAAAATCTACCTGTTGTAAACAGATATTTTTGGAAGTTATGTTGTCCATAAATGCATATCTGTTGATAAATTTGCAAGCATGGATTTTGAGATTAAGCAGATATTGGTTGTTATTTCAGCTTTAGGAAGTCAATATGCTTCTCTAGGCATTAATTTGCATATGTGTAAAATAGAGAACAGTAATTGTTAGATAATTAGATGAGAATAGATAGGTAATAAGCTTTAAATAGCACATAATATGTAATGGTATTGAACAAGATCTAGAGAATATTCTCCTTGTGGATTATGAATATGCAATATAATCACCAGTATACAATCTCGTATGGTACCTTTAGACACTCTTTAACAATTCAACTATTAATTAAATAAATGATTAATATTAGTTTGATGTATTTTAACTTATAATGGCCATATTTCACATATGATAGGATAGTTAGTTGTGTTTTCATAAAGTTTATGTAGTTGGTACAAAGCATTAACTAAATTATTCACTAAATTTATTAAGCTATTCCCAAACAGAACATTAGACAAAGCTAAATATTGCAGAAAAATCTTTTAAATCTCAAGAGCTCTACAAATAATATCCGTTCATACAAGTGAATCTTTTCAATTTCATGTATGTTAAACAGTTGTATATATAAAGACATCAGGAATATGGATTCTGGACAGGGAGGGTAGACAGAAGCAAATGTGACATTGTTGACATTTTCTTGGTCCACAGGGACCAATAGTTTGGAGGATAGAAAACAGTACACACATAATAAAAGGGGGAATAGAAAGTGTGTGTAGTGAGATAAGATAATTTATAATACAGATTGTTTTAAACAGATATTTACAAGTTCTCAAATGATGCTTTGTATTTCCATAATATGTCCTTTAAAAAACAACAGATACATGTTTGTGGGCACCATGCATAAGCTGTCTCAGTGCTGAAAAGTCAGCTGATGGGACAGGAGAGAAGGAATAATCTTTACCTTTGTTACACACCTGAAGGCTTTAAGTTACATAAGTTTAAAATTTAAGAGTATATTGAGGCTCATTTACTATCTTAGTTTGGTGGAGTTGTGAATGAATTTTTGTTTGTATGACAGGGAAGAAGTACATTTTGTGTGTAAATTAAACAGCTCAGTGGCAAGCTCTACAATTTTTTCAGTGTGCTGTAGGTCCATATATGCATGAATTCATAAACACAATGACTGTGGGATTCCTTAAGACTCAGATCTCGTGATAACTTTGTCTCAGAACTAAGGCACTCAGTTTCTCCAGACAGGAGGCTTTAATGAATTCTCTGAGAGGAATTCAGAATTATCAGCATGCTATTCTAATGTAAAGACATAAAATTAATGAAGTTTACTTCATGAAGTACCTATAAGATTTTCTTAATTTTTGGAAACTAATTTTACTTTTATTCAAAATTTGAGCCAAAATGTACATAAATGACAAAAATTTTATAATATACACCACTAACTGAAAATAAGAAATAAGTATCTTTTATGAAGCCCATAGCTCTTCTGTGAGTCTTGATTCCATCTGTTTGTCTTTTGTTTTTGTTTATGTGAAGCTTTACATTTCAACACCAATATGTTATGCTGTGTCAACTTGTAAGCTGAGACATGGAGATAATAAATTAGACACATTCATCAACATTTGAGTTGACTGGCTAGTAAAATCTGATTTGAAAATTTGGATGGAAATGTGGTGAGATTTCAGTAAGAATCTATGTTAAACAAATGTCCAGATGAAAGGTGTTGGTAATGTCTTAGATGACGAAGATTGACAGTAGTGTCTTCATACCTCAAGTGAGACATGAGTCTTTGTGCAACAGAAGTCTAGCCTCCAGAAAATATATGTTTCCAGAGTTGCCTTTCATTCCTTTCTTTATGGAAAATGACTTCAACTAACGATGTAAATGAAGCTAAGGATTTCCCATGTTTACATTTTAATATAGACCATAAGAAGAATGGTTTTATAATAAATTAGTAATAAACAAACAACGAAGCTTTATGCATAAGTAGATTCACATAGTTAGAGATACACGTGGAACAGTAGTTCTGCACATCGATATTGTTTTATAGTATTTTATGTAATAAACACAATAAAAATATTGTGTGTGTATTAATTGTTTCATTGCTAAAGAGACATCTTTCTCTATCATCATGCATTTATTCTGTTAGTAATAACAGTAGCTTTGTTTGTAAGTATGGGCCGGTTTAAAATCTGACTGAATACACTAATTCTTCTGTAGCCAGGAGACAGTATTATCATGTAATGACAGAACTTGAGTGCTCCAACACCCAATGGCCTCACCTGTAACCTAGGCTGGGTTCTTCAACCTTTCTTAGCACTCCCTATTTTTTTTCTGTGCTATCTTCCAGTTTTGTGAGATGTTTTAATGCTAAATATTCTGTATTTATGAATGTCTATATGTATTCTTTTTATTCACAATCATATGCTAAATCACTTTCAATGATACTGATCTGTACTAAGCTATTATAATTCCAGCCAGTGTAATTTTAGTTAGCAATCTAACATATGCCAAATTTTATATGATTGTAAATATCGATATGTATGTGTATCATATATACTAAAATAAGTTTGTGAACCATGTTTTGTAGATCCCGTAGGGATGTTCATTCCAAGTTGTTTTACAACAAATTCAGATTCACAGGAAACCAAAGTATGTATACCAACCATACATCTGTTAACAGAGAAAATCTGCAAAAAGGAACAACACTGAAGGCAATATTAATGACTTAGATTCAGAAACAACACTTGCACAATGCTAATATCAACAAAAATCTATGGGTATTATAAAAATAACAAGTGAGCCCAAATTGGTAATGATTTTTCAAACATTTTGCAATAATCCAATGTAAAAGGCTAGGAAAGATTGGTCTCATGAAGATCAGCTAATATGATCTTATACTTGCAACTAATGTACAGAAAGCAGCTTGGATATTATTTTTCACCGAGGAAATAAACACTTATCTTGGGATGAGATCCCATGTGGCAGGACCAGAGCAAGCATTTATTGCTATTCTGCAGCTCTTTGAAAAATCAATCCAGATGAGAAATCCAGTAGAAGCCCATCCCTCCCTGTTTTACTGATGCTCTACACTTCCACACTGTGAGCATGAACAAAACTAGCAAGTGGGGGCGGGGGTGGAGAAGAAGACAAAAGACACACAGAGAAGCAAAGACAAATGATGGAGAAAGCAAGACCTCTGCTTCTCTTGTCAAGTCAGAGAGCACTGCTCTTGTCCTGGAATTCCCCGAGAGTTACTCAGGACAAGAATCTGGTCGGCTGAGATCAAAGCCAGGAAGAACAAAGAAAGTCAGAGTGATAAACAGCTCACTGGGAAGAAATCTCAAACAAACACTGACAGTTTGTGGAGTGACTGGGATAAAAATCAGCTGTTCAGCCTAATCTCTCATTTCCTCCATCAAAGGGAAGATAGAACTTGCTATGTGCCAGACAAAGGCCTGGGCACCCTGGGCATGAATACTTACAGTAAATGTAATTTTTCAGCTCATTTATTCTCTTACTCAAACCAGGTCTTTCTTGCTTCCCCGCCCAGGGATTATTGTGTAATGAGAAGCTATGTCTACATTCATTGTGGACTCCTGAATCTATCAGTGGGTCAAGAATTTTACACAGCATGAATCCTACTAATTGCTTCTTGATCAGAAGGCTTTTCTATACACAGCAGATAAACACAATGTTAATGAAAACAGCCCCCTCAGGTTGCCCAATTTACCAATTATCTGCACAAAGTTAAAAATACTTAAGAACAAGGTCTCAGATATTTCACATCCTAATGTCAAAAAGACTACTTTTCTGTAACTGATGCAAATTTAAAAATTCTCCTTTCTCCCGAGTAATAGAGCTATAACTAAAATGACTACAATTTTGTCCAAAGAGCCTTAGTCCAGCCTCCTCATGTGGTAGCTTTTATGGGCAGCCACATCTCTGCCTAGACAACTCAGGAAAATCACTGAAGCTTGTTTCCTCTTGCAAGCCCCACCCCCAATCCTTGATTCTCTCAGATGCTCATGGTCAGCACAAGAAGCATAGCCATGTGGCCCTGAGCAGGGGTGAGGGGAAGAGGGGCTTTTCCGTGTATGGCTTTGTTTTCGGGGCTTTATTTTTTTCCTCTGAATTCTTGCAAGGTTCCAAGGTTCTTGCTAAAGAATTTCACTCAAGATCCTATCATAGCAGATTGCAGAAAGTTATTATGTAAGAGGTGGAGGGGCTTTCCAATGTGCATATTTGAACATTTGTGTCAGGGGATGCCAAAGAAATAACCTGGGGCTCAAAGACAAAGATATTATCACATTAGCTGGGGAAACCTTATGTTATGTAAGAAACAATTTCAATGATTATTTAGCTCCTTTTCTTAGAAAAGTTCTGACATATATACTACAAACTATATGATCATCTTCTCTGTTCTTAAATAGGGACACTGTGTGTGTGGGTGAGTGTGTGTGTGAGAGAGGGTGGGGAAGAGTTCATCATTTATTGTTGGAATGGATTTTCAGCCTCAAGCCTATATGGATTAAATTTTCGTTCCTCTATGTTCATCTGGGAATCTTAGGGTAAACAGGTCAGAAACATGCTTAAAGGAAATAGGGAATAGTAAAATGATGCTTTGGACACAATTTTGTAGATAGAGAAATTAAACTGTCCAATTACAAAGTTGTTTCAAAGGCACAGAAAACAAATCCAATTATCTTCCTTCTTGTTGCCTTCAATTATGAACATGATAAGATGATGAACATTCTCTTTGAAATATAATCCTAGTGTCACCCATGAAGTCATGAGCAAATCTTTTCCGAGACAGTCTAAAGCATGAATATTAACTAACTATGACTATTGTAGAACAACAGTTCTGGAGACTCTAGATACCACACAATCCACAGGGGAAAACTTTAGTTTGATACCTTGTGAACAGCTGGAAAACCAAACAGTAGCATCATTGAATAAACAATCCACATATTTACCTCACATCTGAGTATTTTTACCTAAAGGAAATACTCGTCATCAAACATCACTCACTAACCAAGCTACAAAATAAAGTATTTAACTAACATCTTTACATGTTTACAATTCTTCTATATGCCAAAGATAGCTAAATTAGTAGAACTTGATAATCTCTGAAGTTTAGTACATCATGACTACTCTTAGCTAGCTTAGGAAAATAGTTATTATTTAAGGAAACTATATAGGACTTTAGAAACAATACATTTTGTTAATAGTTTTTTCCTTGCTGCTGTCTCCTGTCTTTGCTGTTTCTGTGTCTCAGAAGCATATCTGGTATGAGTGAGTTAGGTTTCAGAGTGGGTTTATAGAAGGAGGCCTCCCACACTTTTGTGTCTCAGAAGCATATCTGGTATGAGTGAGTTAGGTTTCAGAGCGGGTTGATAGAGGGAGGCCACCCACACTTTTGCACCTTCTGCTCTCGGTCTTTCCCCTTTTCACTTCTCTGCTGTGTTGTGATGTGGGAAAATGTTTCCTTCCTGGTGTCACTTTCTTTAGAATTTAAAGTCATAGATGTTATCTTCTCTCTTTTTTATTGCATACTTAACTACAACATCAAGCTTTTTTAAAAATTAATTTGTGCTGGGCGGTGGTGGCACACGCCTTTAATCCCAGCACTCGGGAGGCAGAGCCAGGCGGATCTCTGTGAGTTCGAGGCCAGCCTGGGCTACCAAGTGAGTCCCAGGAAAGGCGCAAAGATACACAGAGAAACCCTGTCTCGAAAAACCAAAAAAAAAAAATTAATTTGTATTTATTTTCAGTATTTTTTGTTGTTCACAGAATACTTATTGGAAAGCATGTTCTTACCTTAATTATTTTTGGTGACCTTCAAACATACTGTGTCAGGATGTCTATCCATTAGTGAAAGAATAACATCTCAAATTGCATAAACACAGTCAATCACAATTAAAAAATACTTCCTATTATTACATTTCTTAGATCACTAAAAACATCTCATCACAGATCATCGTTTGTTATCTGCTATACTCATGCATACAAAACTTAGATAGCAGTGTTGGCTCTGACACAGGAACACTTACTGTAAATTCTACTTTCTGTTGTTAAACTATCCATTTTATTTGGTCATCAATGCACTGGTTGTGTAGAGATCTTGAACACCACTTACCTATGGTCTTATATGATCTTTCTCATTTCTCTTCATCATCTAAAGAAATTGTTAGCTAGAAATCTTTAGATATAATCATAGTGTGGTGGTATATTGTATACCTTAATAAAATTTGCCTGAAGATCAGAGCAGAACAAGCAACTAAATTAAACATAGATGCCAGAGTAGTGGCACACACTTTTAACCCTAGCACTAGGGAGGCAGAGATCCATCTGGATCTCTGTGAATTCAATGCCGCCCTGGATTACATGAGATTGATTCAATCTAGGAGAGAAACAGAGCTAGGCAGTGGTGGCACATACCTTTAATCCCAGCACTTGTGATCTCACACATTTAATCCCAGTATTTGGGAAACACACACACCATTAATCCCAGTACTAGGAAGGAAGTGATGGTTGGGCAGAGAAAGATAAATGAGGTGTGAGGAGACAGGAACTGAAGTTTTTTCAGGCTGAGATGTCCTAGAGGCAAGATGTGGCAGTGGTTTGTTCCTTTGTCTCTCTGATCTTTCAGCATTTACCCCAATATCTAGTTCTGGGTTTTTATGAGAAGGCCTTTAAAAACTTGTATTATATCACAGTAATTTTTTGCACAATGTTTCACTGAACATAGTCTCTACTGTGTTCACTATCATCCTCATTCCTGATGAAATATACATGTTATTCTTTTGAACTGATACATTATTTTCAAACATAAATGCCAATAACATTTACAACTTTCAACAGTCTGAACTAAGATATCACTATAGATTAGTTTGAGAATTAAAGATTTGGGAAGAAAGAGTAATAATAGAATTTTTTAGCTTGTCAATATAGGAGTCATGAAACTTCCTTTTAAAAGTGAAAGTAGTGAAATAAGTGAAGGTCCTGTTTATGGTTAAATCTAATAGCTATGTTTCAAACCATATACCTCTACTTTCATATCAAAGATAAAGATGTGCTGGGGGAAAGTGGAGCAGAACTTGTGGGAGTGGACAACCAATGACTGGTCCATCCTGACACCCAGGCCAGGAGAGGGAGCCCACCCCTGACAGTGCCTGGAGTGCCAGGACCCAGAAGCTGGATGGCTCAGAGACCTAGGATAGAACCAAACACCACTGGCAAAAAAAAAAAAAGTCAATGAAATGATTCCTAATGATACTCTGCTCATACTCCTGAACCAGAGCCTGGCATTAGCGTCATCAGAGAGGCTTCATTCAGCATCTGGTGGGAGCAGATGCAGAGGACCACAACCAAACAATAGATGGAGCTCTGGGAACCCTGCCGAAGACGAGGGGAAGGATTGTAGGAGCCAGAGAGGTCAAGGATACCACAAGAAATTGGTCAACAGAATTAACTAACCAAGACTCATGGGGGCTCACAGAGACTGAACCAACCATCAGGGAGCCTGCATGGGTCTGACCTAGGCCCTCTGCATGTATGTTATGGTTGTATAGCTTGGTATTCTGATGGAACTCCTAACAGTGAGAGTGAGAGCTGTCTCTGAATCTTTTTCCTGCTTTTGGGACCCTTTTCTTATTGGTTACCTCCTCCAGCCTAAATATGGGGGGATGTGGCTAGTCTTACTGTAATTTGATATGCCATATTTGATTGATATCCTTGGGAGGCCTGCCCTTTTCTGAAGGGAAACAGAGGAGGAATGGATCTGGGGGAGAAGGAAGGTATAGGAGGGCTGGAAGGAGAGGATGGAGGGGAAACTGCAGTTGGGATGTGATATATAGAGAAGAACAAATCAAATGGCTTTTTGGAACACATTCCCTAGGGTGGGATACTTTGCTCAGCCTTGACCCGGGGTGGGGAGGTGGAGGAAGGGCTTAGTCCTGCCTCAACTTAGTAAGCCAGACTTTATTGACAAGGGAGGCCTTACCCTCTCTGAAAAGTAGATGGGAGGTGGGATTGGGGGAAGTGGGGGAAGTGGAGAAGGGGAGGGAGGGGGAATGGGATTGGTATGTAAAATGAAAAAAAAACTTTTTAAATAAATAAATAAATTTAAAGAAGAACACCAATAAGAATACCAATAAGAGTGAAATAAAGAAAATATGAATTTCAAAAATATTTTTAAAATAATAATAAAGTTTTAAAAAACTGTATGAATCAATGTGTCTGGAGAGAAACAGTACACATAAAGATAACTGAAGAGTAGACTACATCAGAAGAGTTAGGAGGAAATAACTTGGTTTTAAAAAGAAGATAAACACCATAATGAACCTAATTTAGAATTGAAAAACATAGGCATTACCTTCTGTTCTTTTTGGCTTTTCTTATACACATTCAATCATACTTTGAACTTCTGAGTTAACTAAATATTCTCGTCAAGCCTTCAAATTTGTTATCACTCTATACATTTCAAAAATATAGTTTATTAAATAAAATTACTACTTTGTGTAGTTTTCATACTGTGTTTTGGCCAATATAAGCCATATTTAAGAAAAATACTTAGTAGGTTGGGTCCTAGATCTAGAACCCTATGTCCTTAGTAGAAGAGACCTGACACACAAACATATATCCACAGAGAATCACTCTGTGACAAAGGAGACTGCGGTTAGGATATTGCCTTTGCATGCCCGGAAACACCGAGCACAAGCCACCACACTGGGAGAAGCTGGGAGAAGCTGTTTCTAAATGGTCAGAGGAAAGTGGCTGATCGAATGGTGTGATTTGTTTAGTACTAGTTTCCAGAACTGTGAAAGAATCGCTTCTGTCATATTGAGACACAGCAGATTATTTTAAATTGTTTTGAGGGTGGAAGAAATTGCAATGCCCTTTGTTATGAAATAAATGAGACAAAGGTATTTTGTAACATCATTTGAGTATCATTTTTTGCATAAGTGGATCTCAATACCTTCAGATTTATCCTTTTACAAGTTCAAAAAATGGCTATAATAAACAAATCAAATCAAAGGGGGAATTTATAGTGCCTGTGGGATGCAGTAAATCAATCCATGATCAGATTCCCTTTCCTCTACTCTAGTCCCACACCCCAACCCTGCCTCAAGGAAGGAGTGAAGTCCATAAAGGTCATAGACCACATGTGACTCAATCCCATGTCAGAGCTGTCATTTATGTTACTCTCCATGGAAATGTACTCTGGTGAACTTCCCTTGGAAATTGTTCAAAGTAAATAGTTTAAGATGGACTAAGGAAAGAAGGAGGCTTGAAAGGACATGTACTCTTGTGTTCTCATTCTAGAGGCCACAGCTGAGTGCAAGCCATGTGTAGTGGCCTGGGCTTATAATGAGCAGAAGGGCAGGAGAATCACAAGTTGAATGCCGGCCTGGGCTTCATAGTGATACATTATCTAAAAAATAAGCAAGTGAAAATGGTAAAGACCCAATGGTTTCTTTGTGCTGTACAGGTGACTGGAACAGCTTGAGCCTAGATATCGACACTTCCCTAATCCTACATCCTTTCTCATTCCAGCTTTCATATGGAAAGTCTAATTTAACTGGCAATGAGCAAATTTTGTTCTCCACTTCTCTTTTTAAAATGAGTAATCACATGTGTTTTGTTTAATACTATTTTTATTAAAACAACAATTTAGGAGAGTGTTCCAATTACACTTTCAATATGCTAAGATATACTTATAGATATGCAATAAGTTCAATATAGTGATTCTCACTACTCTTAAGAGAATGGTCATGATTTGACAAATGCTAGATTGACTGATTTGAAGACTTACTTTTATATACCTCTAGACTTTGCATTTCACAAAATTAGATGAAATAATTTTTTATACTTATCCCCCAAAATTCTTTTTTTTTTGGGGGGAGGGTGTTTCGAGACAGGGTTTCTCTGTGTAGCTTTGCGCCTTTCCTGGAACTCACTTAGTATCCCAGGCTGGCCTCGAACTCACAGCGATCCGCCTGGCTCTGCCTCCCAGTGCTGGGATTAAAGGCATGCACCACCACCGCCCGGCCCAAAATTCTTAATATGTGTATGAATTGAGAATTGTTTTAAATATATACCAAAGTTAGTTGCAATCCATGTCTATATTCAGCAGAGATGTTGTAACATGCACAAACAATACGTAGATATCCCTCCAAGTATATAAATAAATGAAAGAAGCAAAACTGCCTTGAGAAACTAAGAAATCCACCACAAAATTGAAGTTGTATTCAGTGGCCAAGTGCTGGGCCCACTTCATGCCAAGAAGAAAATAATGGCTAAGTGAATACAGTGAATCACTCTATTTACGTAACTATCATTTTCCTATGTAAAGAGCTACCCTGGTGAGTGTTACAGCACTTGTCAATTAGTTCTAATTAGTATTTCTGGCTCTAAATGCTTGACTCCACTTTCAATTACAATTGCTTGTGTATCGTCACAGTTACTGTAGTAGATATGCTGGCATGGGGCCAGGTACGTTTTAAGCTTAAACTATTCAGTCACACAGTTCTACTCAGGTAAGCAATGCCATGCTGCTTTCTGTGTGGGGGCCACATTGTTTTAGGTTTGATTTGGGCATTTTATGGGTAATTCAGTTCCTTGTTGCCTTTAGGAAGATAAATAAGTATTTTTCCAAGATAGGACCAAATATCTGAAAGCTTTGTTGCAATACTTTTGCTACAACTCAGTCTTTGGCTTTGTTATAGCTTGGGGCATCTACAAACGACTTTGAGCAGTATAAAGGCCTAATGGAATAAAAGCTGTAGAAAACAAAACCACAGACAATGTGGGATGCCGTTCCTCCTACATGAGTAAGCTGTACTCACCGGTGAGTAGA
Organism: Peromyscus eremicus; assembly: GCF_949786415.1. Taxonomy (NCBI): domain Eukaryota; kingdom Metazoa; phylum Chordata; class Mammalia; order Rodentia; family Cricetidae; genus Peromyscus; species Peromyscus eremicus. The sequence continues at coordinate 72,010,262 of NC_081427.1, forward strand.
CTTGTCAACACTGTACTTCACATGCTGTCAATGTGTTCTTTACCAACAGATTTCAAATGGAATAGAAACAAATTTGAGGAAAAAAATTGAAATTGTGAATGTTTATATACCTTCTGTTATAAGATGTGTAAGAAAACAGTCAAATTATTCATAATGTCTTGTACTGCAGTCAATGATCTCCTTGTGATGTTATGTTTCTTCTATAAAAATGCACCTGTGCCTATGCATGCTGCTCCATTAGTCTTGCAGATGCTGATAAGACAGTGTGGCAAGTATGAGATGGAGAATGCCCCATGCCTTCTCTCAAGCTTGGAGTAATGGTTCAACATCTCAGTAGACCGTGGCTTCTTGGAAGCTACATTTACTTCCAGCCCCAGGTCCAAGGCTGACAACAAGCGTCAGCACACATTTACAACACAGAGTGGAAAGCAATCCCTCTGATGATTCCAGAAGTTCATCAACCATGCTTGCTCGAAGGAAACAAACTAAAATGTTTTCATTAAATATTTCTTGTAATAGAAACAAAGCAAGATTCAATGTTCTTAATCATTAGAAACAAAAAAAATATATGTAGGAACATACTTCTTCAAATTTTTATTGTGACTACAGAACTATTCTTAAATTCAAACAATGAAGTTAGACACTTAAGAACTCCTGGGATCTAGTTCTTTAAAAATTATCTCAGTAAGAGATGACTTATGAAAACACAAGTAGAAAGTTTATATTTTTATAAGAACATCTTTTATTTCTCTAATTAGTTCCTAGACAAGTTTAGCACTCTTATGTCAAACTAAGAAATTGAGTAGAATGTAGTAGCTATAATCTTGAAATTAAAACGTAATGACAAGTTGGTATTGATGAGGAAACTGAATCAATGAAGAATCAAATTATCAAAATAAAAATGCATGAAAAAGTTGATTTCAGCTACAGTGGAAACATTCTTGAACTCAGCATGCACAGTATGCATCAGGGTTCTTACAATATTTTTTGGTCTTTATAACTCAACAGATGAATAAATATTATAAATGAGAGCTCAAAGAACCATCAGTAAAAACCTTTCTAGGTATCTTACATGATATCTTGACACTAACATTGATTTTATAAAATTATAATTATAATTAACTAATTATAAGACTACTTCCAAATATTTTGTGAACATTCAGCAAAATACTTTTATCTATGCTGAAGATATGTGCTCACATATGATAGCTCTGAAAAAAATAATTCAGTGTTCTTTGAAGAAGAATTGTTTGAAATTATGTTTTAGATTATAGATTAAAGTAATAAAATTAGTAAATTGGTTTGCCCTTTCTGTAAGAAAAATTGCAACTTCTATTAAACATTTTTAATAACTAACATTTATCAGATGTCCATAGCATGATAAGAACTGTTGTAAGCATGTATACTCACTCATAACAAATCCATAGGGTAGCAATAACATATTTTCTTTTCTTAAAAAATGATCAACTGTGAGAAGTTCTAGTACATATCTCTACAAATTTGGGAAGAAACCATTATGCATTATTCTGTGTGGAACATGTTCTTGTTTACCCAATGAGGTTCTTTACACTTTGAGTTTAATATTAATCATAAATCAATCTTTTTCTTATACAAAATCAAATGAGTACCTAAACCAGTTGATAAAAATTTGCTATAGATTAATTTTTTAACATGTTGCAACCTAATGTCTGGTGTGATAGTATTTAGATATGGAGGTTCCTTTATATAGAAGAGACATATCTCTCTTAAATAGGATTAAAGATTTAAAAGAAATCTTTAATAAACAAGACATCAGAAAACTAATTTGATCTTCCTCCTTTCAGTGTAAGACACAGAAGAAAGACCTCAAGGGACCCAGCCTTCTTGAGACATTAACTCCATTAGTGCTTTGATCTTAGATTTCTGAAATCAAAAATTATGGGAAATAGCATATAGTAGTGGATTATAGAAACATTAACAAAATAAAACATTTTATATTTGGATCCTTTCAAACACTTTTAAACCACAGTTAACAATATTTGGATTTTTGTTTGTTTTGTCAAAAATAGTATCCAGCATTCTACTATTATTACTAGATTGGGGAGACTGCTCATTTGTTAACCTGCTTATTGCGCAAGTATGAGAATCTGAGGAAAACAGTCTCTTCTACAATTGCCACAATAAAATACAATTGAATAAAATATATAGGAAGCAACCTGATCAAAGTAGTGAAATACCTCTCCAGTAAGACACTGAAGAAAGAAATTGAGGAAGACATACAAGATGGAGAGGCCTCCTGTGCCCATAGATAACAATTAATATTGTGGAAATAGCCACTCTACCAAAAGAAATCCACAGATTCAATGTAATTCCACTTCAAATTCCAGAACAGGATGGCAGCAGGTATCACCCCACTTCATTTCAAGTTATACTACAGATCCATAAGAGTACTGTGAACATTGTTTTTAATGTTAAAAATTTATACATTTCAAATTTTCATCAATATATTAGTTTTTAAAATTAAGGTCTATGCAAGTAAACTTTTAAAATGATGAAATATATGTTGACATTTTTGACTTGTACATTAAGTAAACTTAAAAGATAAAATTAACTATGCCAATAGAATGTTAGGGGAGTAAAGAACGGTAAGTAGATCTGAGAAATAACTTTCCTGGCATTTTATAAAAAATATAGTATATTAGGTAAAAACTTATTTCCCTGCCAGTCAAGATTGACTGTAAATATGTAGCTCTGTCTTTCAGCATCTCTGATGTTTCTTGCTTGTTCTCCATGTTCTTTCTCCCATTTTGTACCTGAATGTGGAGTTTCCTATCCCGCCAGTAACTACCTGTCTATAGTGGGTTCCCCCAGTTTCCTAATTGGAACAAGTCATATTGAATAAATGGGACTCATTTCTGAGCTCATGAGTGAAATGTAAATTCAAAGAGCTGCTGCTAATCACTTGCATACGAGAGGCTGGAGAAACTGCCCCCCTTTGCTTAGAATCCTGCCTTTTCCATGTTCAGACCAAGTGGCAGACCTAGACATATAGGGATTTGATTTATGAACGCTCTCTGCAGGGCCAAGCCACAGACTCTATCATTAAAAACACATTGCAATTTTTACGTGATTTTCAAACCATTTACTTTCAAGGAAACAAATTTCATGGTATAGAGGAAACAGAAGAGATGGAAACCAACAAATGAACAAAGAGGGAGATGAGAAGTATATTATCCTAACAAAAAGTTTTATTCTCATTTCAGATTAATTTCTGTAATGTTTCGCAGATTGGAACTAAAGACCAAGAACAAAGAGAGATTAGGTTACAATGACCCACAATGCGCAGCATTTTCATCTTAACTTTACTGAAGCATTTTGACTATTAACTTATGAAAGGTGTTTACCCTTAAAGCTGCAAAGAGCACTTATATGCAGATTTCTGGTTGACATCATAATGATTCCCTTAAAAACTGAGGTCACTGAGTTTTTGATAGGAGACAAGGCATGGTGCTTAATATTTACTGTCAACTTGACAGGATCTAGAGTCACCTAGGAGACAAATGTCTGGCCATGTCTGTGAGAGAGTTTCAAGATTGAGTTAATGGAGGTGGGCAACCTGTGCTAAATATGAGTACTGCTATTGTATGGATCAGGATCACAAGAACCATAAAAATGGAAGTGACCTGGGCACAGGCATCACAGTGTAACCCATTGTCCCTTGCTTCTGAAGTCATCTCTTGTCATGAGGGACTGTACCATCAAACTGCAAGCCAAAATGAATCTTGATCCCTGTAGTGGGTAGCCATTCCAGCTTTGATCTGGAAGTTCCAACCCCCATTAAGGCTTCGGTAACTGTCACGCCTACAAGGTGGGCCGAGAAAGGACCCTGAAGACCTGAGATCTGGATGCGCCCACTTGCTTGGTTCCTGGACCCTGGACTCTGGAGGTAGATTGAGCAGAGTTTTCCAGAGAACACCACCAGACTACACTATACCTTTCCCAGACCTTGTAACCTATCCCTTCACTTGTAAGTTACCCCACAAAATAAACCTCCCTTTTAACTACATGGAGTGGCCTTAATAATTTCACCAATATCTGGCGCCCAACATGGGGCAAATTCCAAAGGCCTAGAAACCTGGCTGCCCTTGAAGCTGCAGGTTACTGCCTGCAGAGCTCCATAAAACCAGGAAAAACCTACACGATTTCATTCCTGAAAAAGAGCTAATCTGGTCTCAGCTCCATGGAAAGTTTAAACCCCAGACCAGTGAAACGGCTGTGAGTGAAGCATTCCCCCTCTTCCTTGAGTGCCAGCTCCCCACCCTAGCCCAAGGCTTCTACAGTTTCACCTAGTTAAAATAGACACGGCACTCCCCCTGGTATCAGGAGTGGGGTTGTTGTTCTAATAAACCTGAAGATGTGATTAGTGAACTTTTGGAACTATGGGAGGAGTATAGAAGAATTTGTGTCTAATGTCTACAGAATCTCTAGAATTGTATAAGTAGAACTTAACAGTACAGAATTTTTGTACTGTTAAGTTCTAATTTTTGTACTGTTAATTAGAATTCTGAGAGAAATGTAGACAGTGGAAATCTGGTTTATGAAGTTTCAGAAAACAAAATGAACTCTGTTGGGAACTGGACTAAAGACTACTCTAGTGTTAGTTTGGCAAATATAGCTACATTATGATCAGATACAGGAATGTGTTTGAGGTTGAATTTTAAAAGTAGTCTATTTGGTGGGAAGATTTTAAGGCAGAATGGCATTCAGATTGTTCCTGTTCACCACTCACTGCTCTTACCCAAGTCTACTGTGAGAGATCAACAAGTGGAGAAAAAAGGTAGAAAAGTGTGAAGTCAGTGTGGAAAGGAGTGTGAGAAACTAGAAGTTAACAGGAACAGTACAGAGGACACGGTTATATTTGTTAAACAATGTTAACACCATTATAGAGAAGTGTCATGCTTTTCACTAGGCTGATGGAAAGGCTCTGAGTGTAAGTCCTCATCTACTGAGAAGAGGGGGGATGTCTAGGAAAGAGTCAGCAGACAGAGGCCAATGCAACTGTAGTCCAAAGAGGCTTGGTACATCTCACACTGGCTGCAGAACATGGCAGCAGCATTTCATAGCATGTGGTAGTGGTTTACAGACATGAAAATTAAAGGAGTACAGGAAGGAGTACAGGGGACATGCAGGCTTGCACTACGTGTTCAAAAGCTGGTCGGGCCAGGAAATGAGTGACAAGATCAGAGTCGAGCAAGGAGGATTCACAAGGGCACAAAGTGAAGTTGGAAGGCTGAACAGAAATGCAGTAGAGAAACCAGGATGTTGGTAATAGAAGAGCCATGTGATGTCTGCCATGAAAAGGAACAGGCATGGGTTTGATCTAGCCCAAAAGAGAAACTCTGCATTATGCAAGCGGTATAGGTACTACACAATTCCTTTGGAACCCAGATAATAGCATCTTTAATTACAAATGCTTAATATGGAGCAGCAGCATTTGGTGTTTGCTCTGATGGGTCACTATTATTTGATGGTTGATGGTGGTTACTGTCTTGATAAGGTCTAGAATCACCTAAAGGGAGACTTACAGGCATGTGTGTGTGAGAGTTCCTAGATTAGGTTAACTGAAAAAAAAAATGTTCCCCCTAAATGTGGGAAGTACCTTCTCATGAGCTAGGATCCCTGACTAAATTAAAATTAGAAACTAGCCTGAACATTTGTGTTCAGCTCCCTCTGATTCCTGAGTTTGAAAGTAACATGAGCAGTTTCTTCAATCTCTGCCTACCAGGCTTTTCCAAATTTGATCCACTGAATAAAAAGAAATCCATCCCTGGTGCATGAGTAAGCTTTTCGGAGCCCACTACCTATGATGGGACACCTTGCACAGCCTTGAGGCAGAGGGAGGGGCTTGGACCTGCCTCTACTAAATGTACCTTACTATGGGAGGCTTAGGGATGGGAGTGGGGTGGGAGTGGGAGGCTGGAGGGGTGGGAGGAGGGAAGAGGGGGATCTTTGATTGCTATGTAAAATGAATAAAAAATTTCTTAATAATTTTTTTTAAAAAAAGAAAGAAATCCTTCCTTCTTTAAGCGCTTTAGTCAGGTGTCTACTCTGTACACTGATATAAGGATATACTGATAAACCCACTGACTAGGGAGAAAAATGAAAATTCTAATTTGCATCACTTGTGAATTAGCATAATAGAAATACTATATCATGGCCAATTTTAAACTACCAAGGTTTTAGCAACCAGTGGGGAAAATCCCTGAATGACTCCCAGTTGGCTGGATCCAGCATGTCTGTGTCTGTTTACTTGTTGCTATGGCAAAGTGTCTGACAAAGGCATTATAGGAGGAGGAATGGTTTACTTGAGCTCACAGTTTCAGAGCTCGGTCCAGGACTGCTTGTTCTCACGCACTTGAGCTCAGAACGGCAGAGGGACCACAACACTTTTCCCAACATTGTGGTAATACAGGAAAGAGCACAAGAGGAAATGCAGCTCCAGGGACATGCCCACAGTGTACTACTTCCGGCAAAGAGAACCTGTCTCTTTCAGTTCACTACTTTCCAACATGCCACTATGTTTTAATTCTCTGGTGGGTTAAGCCACTGATCAACATCTAGCCTTTGTGGTCTAATTGTTTTCAGAAACATCATTATAAAGCTTTATTTTATCTATTTCCTACGCATTTCAAAATCTATTGTATTGATGAGCAAAATTTGCATCACAATATCATAACTTTCTATCTATGAAAAAGAGGTCATTTTAATATGAACTATTGTCCTCTTTTACAGTTTATTTGTCTAAGGCCACAATATTAGTTTAGGGGGGTGTTTTGCATTTTGCATTTTGCTTTATATCATTATAGGTTACATGTGCACCATGATTGTAATCTCCAAACTAACTAAAGTTCAAATCAGCAGTCAAGCATAGACTGAATAAACAAAAAGAAAATTCAAAGCCAAAATTTCTTCATCTGTGTTGTTTGCCTAGAAAAACCTACCTCAATGGTGGAGTCAAAAAGAGAACATAATATAGTGATAAAATATAAAATATATCCTTCCGTCCACGGTAGAAAAACAGCTCAGTGATTAAGAGAATTTGCTGCTGTTGTAGCATGTCAGAGTTTTGTTCCTAATAGCCATGTTGAGTCCCTCAAAACCATCTGTAACTCCAGTTCCTGGGAGACCAACTCCCTCTTCTGGCTTCTGATAGCACACACAAGTGCACACACAAGTGCACACATACACACACACACACACACACACACACACAACTCATACATGAATGCATGTACATCTACGTAAATATAAAGAGAAAAAAGCAGGGTGGTGTGGCACGTATATTTAATCCCAGCACTCAAGAGGCAGAGCAGGTGGATCTCTGTGAGTTTGAGGCCAGCCTGGTCTACAGAGTGAATTCCAGGACAGGCTCCAAAGCTACACAGAGAAACCCTGTCTCGAAAAAACAAAACAAAACAAAAAAAAAGTGGGGGTGGGGGAGAAAGAAGCCTTCTAGCTTGAAGAAAGAACTAACAAAGATGTCATGTTTAATATACCATTGTTTAAAAAGAAATTACAGTTAGCAGTTACATAATTAAATGTCTAAAATTGAAGTGTCCATGATTTTGTGGTATTTCATATGTGTTAATGGGGAAAAATGGATCTCTCTTCTTAACATAGGAGCATCGATGACAAACATGCTGCAGTATTGTGATATTTCTATCAGAATGAAGAGTGACTTCCTGAAGATGGAACAGACAAGGAAGTGAAGCCAGATTTACAAGAACTGTCTGAATGATTTTCCTATATGAACTATGAAGTGGCCCTTCTAAGCACTTCAGTGAAATATATCTATTTCAGGAGATATTTAATGGAGTAGGGGAAAGAAAACTGTAATTCACTGGGTACCAAAACCTGAGTTTGAATACCAGTATTTCTAGCTATGATCTGTATTAGCTAGTTAAGTTGTTTAGAACTTTTCTGAACAAAAGTAAGCTTTAATTTTTTTCCTAGGTTAAAATTTGATGATGATAACTATGATTAGCTGAGCAACTTGTGTGTACCAAGAAATGTGCTAAGTGATTTAGATGTATAAGCTCAATAAGGATGACAGAAGTTACTCTCCAAATTTACTGACAGGAATCTGCTTCCCTTAGACAATAGCTATTAACTGGTATTCAAATCTTGTCTTCCCCTCTACACTTTGTATACACGATAATGAGAATGAATAAACACTTGAAATTTGGGGTGACCTCATTTGAAAGACTTAAGATCTGGAACTGGGCCGTACCTTTGTATATATGTGACACACCTGTGCCAGCAGCATGGCGAGCCTTGAGTTAGCAAGTGTGGGACTAATGATGAGTGAGAAGTTTCCATACTGAGCTTGGAGCACTATCTCAAACACCTGTGGAACCTGTTAAATGATTGCAAAATCTTTCTGAGTTCCAATGAATTAGGTTGAAATGCTACTTTGATAAGGTAGTCAAACATATTTGCCATTTAATTCAATATGTCAATGTATGTGTGGTTCATCAGAAACCATATTCTCTTGGTTAATAAATGAAAGACCTTTGCTTTGAATACTTTATCATATATTTCTTTATAATATCTTTCTCTTCCAATTTTCAAATAACTTGTAAAATTTCAACTCATTCTAATTGTCTATGGGTATTTACAATGACAAAGAATCACACTGAGGCATGTGATAGAAGCAAGAATATTTATTATAGTTTTCCAAATCAACACACATGGTCAAAAGAGCATTCTCGGTGAATTTTGCTTAGTTTCATTTCTTCTTTTGATGTCTTCCACATCTAGAATGGAGTTTCATTATTTTGAGCTAATGAGACCAACATCGCTAGGATGATCTCTATTTAGAACAGTTAATATTTCTATCCCACAGTTACATCCCACATATATGAAACCTTATGTTCTACTTCACAAGGGAGATGAATACAATTCATTAACTTATACAAACAAAAACAAAAGCCAGCAAACAACACATGTCCTGCTATGATAGATTAGATTAGACTAGCAAGCATCTTGTTCATAGTATATAAATGAAACTTCCCACATTATGAACTGTTCAAAGCTTTTGAAGGTATTTTTCCCAAACTGTTACAGAATTGATGAAAACTTCCTACAATAAATTCACCTCCATTATGTTTCCGATCAATGATTTGTCAACTCTTCATATTTAAGCTGCTTCCCATGCATTCCAATATTTTTCTTGTGTAAGTTCCATATTACTTTTACTCATTTTACCCCTTGGGCTTCCTTCATATGAGCTGGCCTATGGTAAGTACGCTCAATACCTTACTGCTAAATGTTAAAGAGTGTGTTCTCTGACCTCACTATCTTCTGATACTGATGAAAAGATAAACAAGGTGTTAGAACAGGAAAGGAATAGTTTTGTGTTGTGCTCTTCACTTTCTCCTCTTATTTTTTTTTGTACCAGCCAGAGCACTATCAGATATAAAACCCATAGTTAAGTCAGTGAGTCTTTAAGAGATACTTTGAAATGATGGAATGCTAATTTGCTTCATTGCTTTTTTTAAATTCTCTAATACTATGCAGAATACCCCAAATACTTATAAAATGCATTTTTAATGGGAAGGATAGATGTAAAGGATATATTTCTTCCTTCAATAACTACAAAGCATAATTTATGAATGAAGAGGGGATAAGTTAAGACAATTCATAAAGATTTTTATATTTTGTATAACCAGGGACACAGAAACTCCCCTTTCCTCCAGCTTTACTCTATGAGTATGTTAACACAAAAGGGTAAAAACCACTTTCTCAGCCGTCTTATACTTCTCCTTACATACAAATTGTGGAAGTTTGTGCCACATGATGCTCATGTTCAGTAAAGCAGATCATGAGCAGTCTCCTCATAAAATTCCTTCACAGTTGACACATCTAGTATATTGGTCCTAACTGAACAAGAAAATGAGGTTCTATTATATTTCTATTATTCATAATCTGGACACTCTCATAGGAAAATAAATCTCACATATAGGTAAGTGAAACCAAGAATAACACACTGCAATATCATATTTTAATGTAACTGTAGTGTACTGGATTAAAAATTCTGAAATTTGCTTTCCCCTAGGACTTACTCCCCAAAGATTTAAAGCAGTTTCTGTAACACAAAGACCATCTAGGAGAGGGAAGAGCACCAACAGGATTTCTTTATACAGTCATTTGGCAGCAGAGTAAATAAGGTAGTAATCAAATGGAGAGCAACCGGGGCATTTCACATCCCTGAAAAGTTTAACCAACTAGGAGGGAGCTTGTCTGGAAAGGAATTCAAAGTTGAGAATGAGACAGTGGGTCCTTCTCACTCACTTAAAATAGCCACTCCACAGAACAGACCACTAGGCCATGCTGAAAAGGAACAGGTCCCCATTTTCAGAGTCTCTGACTTCAGGTAAAGCTTGCACACTGGGCTAAGGTTGCCATCTGATGAGAGACTTGAGAAACTTGGTCAGTTTGTACAACTTGTCCCACTTGGTCTGCTGCGTAAAAGATCATAAAATAGCTCTGAAAAGAAAAGATCCCAATTAGCTAGATGAATCTTACCCTTTATAATGTCTCACTTCAAGACAGAATTACCAAAATTGAAAGGATGTAAAATGATGAAATGAGCTAGTCAAAGAAAACCAAGAAGTAACTTAAAAGAAGACCACAGAGTTTAAAGCTCCCAGTGAGTTCTACCTGGAGGAGTTTCAACAGAAGAAGACAGCAAATACATTTCCTTCAATAACTCTCATCAGACTGTAAATGATAATGGAACCAAAAAGCAAGCAAACTTCATAGCATTCAGAAGTGACGGTCTGAATGGCAGTGGAATCCCTACTTCAGTCTACTCATTGACTTGTAAAGAAACATTGGGCACCTTTGTGCAAACAGTGTGTGGAACTGACTAGAAAGCTCTGTAAATGGCATATGTATTATAAAACAGCATGGAGAGAGTAAACAAATAAAAAATATAGGTAACAGTGCCTGGAGTCCTTAGAGAAGAACTTGTGAAGTAGAATTTGAGCTATCCTTAATAAATGGACAGAAATAAAGAAGAGACAACATTTCTAAACCATGATAAGGTGTGATGATAGAAAATGGAAAGCTAGGTGTAGGATTGCATAAGGTTTGTTTAAAGTATATATGTAAGTGGGAAAAGGGTGTATATAATAAGAGACATAATGAGATACATAAATGCATGTATACATTTGTATATTCTATTTTATTTCCACTTCGTTGGCTGTTGGCATTACCACTAGTTTTATAATCTTAGGTAAATAATTTATCATCTCCTACTTACGGTTTTCTTAATTTCAAAATGGAAAAAGTAAACGTTCCTAATTTACTGCCCTATTGCACAACTGAAAATGAATGGAAATAGTCTTAAAATAACAACCTTTTTTTTTATCCGTACTTCTAAGCTGTGATCTTTGTGTTTTGAAACAAGGCCTCACTATGTAACCTATTTGAATCCTAGTTTCACTTCAAACTCTTTATGATGTAGGCCAGGCTGACCTTGAACTCATAATCCTCCTGCCTCTCCCCAGAGTGCAATGATTACAGGCATGAGTCATAGGTTCTGGTTTCCTTCATCCTTCTTTTTCTTGCATTATACTTTGGGCTTTCTAAAGGGCAGAGACATGTCTTATTCATACTCAGCCTTCAACATCTAGCACAATTCCTGTTGTGTAATTGATGACCATAAATGTTTCTTCAGAGCTGAACTGGCCCCTGGTATGTAGGCATATCCACACTTCTCTGTCATACAGACTTCAGCCTTACAATCTCATATTGCCAGACTTTTTCTTACTGGCCTTCTCTGGGGTCTCTCCGTTCAGAGTCCTACGAGGATTGTTTCTTCATTGTAGTGTTTTATTAATTCCTAGTGGTCAATGTTGTTATTTTCTCCATAGAAATTTAGAGCAAGTAGAAATACTAATATGTAATCAGCAACCCAATGTTCTGGCTTCTGACCTTCTAGTTTTCATATAACATTAGGACTACTGAAATGTGAACCTTAAATATAGCTATAGCTGTAGCAAAGGAATATAGGTTGATAGATAGGTAGATGATAGATAGAGAGATAGATAGATAGATAGATAGATAGATAGATAGCCCTGTTAAATGCTTGCAGGTTCTACTCTCAGTAATTTACATTTCTACATAAAAGCAATTTATTTCCTATAGAATCTAAAATACCTGCTTATATCTTGGCATGTGTCTTTTTAACATTCACACATTCTGGAGGGTGAAGGTTAAACTAAAAGTTTATTCCCACCCTAACTACTTAGATCACCATAAAAAGGTAGCCATGTAAAATTCTTTGCCTTTTCTGACTTTAAAAAGTTGACTGCTTGCTACCTTTTTTTATCTGAAGCATGTAGGCAGATCCTAATTTGGCCCTGCAAAAAAATCTGTTTGGCCCTGGGCTGAGGGAAGATGTTAATTTTCATGACTGTTTTAGAACACATCAAAATTCAGTATGCATTTTTTTCAGGATTTCAAAGCAATATGCTTAAAACATGCAATTTAGAGCTAGAACATATAGAGCATTTAAAAATATTCAAGTTTTACCAAGAATCCATCCGGTCTATTATTACAATAAGTAGGATACAAAGACATCTTTATCTGATTGTGAATGAAACATTCTACATCGAAAAAGAGTTCAAGGCAAAATTATAGGTCTTTTAGTTCCAGAGCTCTTTTCTGGCTTTGGCATTAGAAATTTAATATAGTCCAAAAGGGAATTACATAATTGGATTGCATTAAATATGGCTCAAAGAAGTCATTTTAGAAAACAATGATGTCCAGCTTCAAATATTTGACTTTAATATATCTTATGTAACACTCTTAGTTTGATCAATAAATGTAAATACTATTGACAAGTGTATGGGTAAGTCCACCATGAAGACCTGTTGAGATCAAACACTTGAACGTGTTCACAGGCTCCATCCACAGAATTTGGGTTCTCTTATGTAAATGAAAGAAATAGTGATGGCTTCTTGAGACTATTAGTAAGAAGCCGTTTTTCAAACGTCCTAATGGGAATGAGTTTGTAGTATTCCACCACACAGACAGACACAGGGGATGGAGTTAAAGGCTACTGATACTGCTAATTTTACTACACCCACATGTAAGCTGGTGCAGTGCATGCAATTGCCTTCTGCATCTCTTTCTCCAAGTCATTCTATGACTTGGAATCAAAAATGGAATCAAAAGAAATATCAAACAGGCTCCCATTCGTTTAAAGATCTTAGAGAACTCAGTTTATTAAAAACAACAAGAACAACAACAAAAAAAAAAGGGTCAGGACTGGAGAAGTGAGTTTGTGGATAATCGCCTATATTATTCTTTCATAGGGCCTGGGTTTACTTCCCAGTCCCCACATCAGGCAGCCCACAACCACCTGTAATTCCAGCTCCAGAGATCCAACACCCTTTTCTGGACTTCAAAGGCATCTGCACTGACATCTGCACAGACTCACACACAGATACATGCATATATTCCTATTTTTTTAAAGTGAGTAACAAATGTGGAATGGTTGTTTTCTGAGCTACTTTCTGAAGTAGAATCCAGACATTCATGGTTTGGACCTAACTTGGGCAGAGATAAGAAACTCATCTCCATGTGAGTTCTTAAACCAAGCAACAAGTTTGAGCTATTCAGAGGCAGCTGCATTTCCCTCATGTTGATTACATTTCCTTGTGGTAGTAGGGATTTAATGTATGGTCTCATGCATAGTGGGATAGCCTTCTACCACTACACTATAAACCCACCACACATTTCACTTTTTATTTTTAAAATGAGGTTTCACTAAGTTTCTCAGACTGACCTTAAATTCATTAGGAAGCCCTAGCTAACAGGCCTTGAACTTGACATTCTCATGTCTCAGTCTTTCAAGCAACTGAGAGTAAAAGACTGGGTTAAAGTCAAGCCTTCTATTACATAATTTCTGCATTAAAAAATCACCTCTTGCTGTAGCATGTTATTACTTCTTGGAAACACATCCTTCATGGTTATAATTACTTACATGCCCTGATGCTGATGGTCTAATATGTAGCACACTCTCTCCTGATGACCTAATAATATGTGCCACACTCTCCTGATGTCTAGTATGTGCCACACTCTCCTGATGTCTAGTATGTGCCACACTCTCTTCTGATGACCTAATATGTAGCACACTCTCTCCTGATGTCTAGTATGTGCCACACTCTCTCCTGATGTCTAGTATGTGCCACACTCTCTCCTGATGGCCTAGTATGTGCCACACTCTCTCCTGATGGCCTAGTATGTGCCAAACACTCAGATAACAGCTTTGCACATATAATTTTATTTAGTCTCACCATGACCAACAATGTTGATACCATTGAAACCTCTGATTTAACAAGAATGAAGCTGAGGTTCTGAGAGTTAATAATCAAATGGCCCACAGGCAGTAATAGATAATGCTGAGAGTTCAACACAGACAACTTCACATCGAAGTCTTCATCTAGCCACCATACAGTATTTGCTGGAACACCTACCTTCTGTCGTACTGATTCAACTGGCAACCAGAGAAAAAAATAAAATGTTGGAATGATAGAACCAAATCCAGAGGTGACATTTGAACAGATAGAGATATGTGAACAAAGCAACTAAACAAAGAGTGGGAGTGAGGAAGCTCAGCAGTAGCCTGCACACAGGAGTCAGCGGAACCTGAGGGTGAAGTACACCCAAACAGGGACTGGGTCAGTCAAAGGAATGCTAAGATAGTTAGAAAATCAACCAAACAAACAAAACAACAACAAAAAAGAAAGAACAAAGGGATGGAAGGAAGGAGAAAAGAAAGAGAGAGAGAAAGAGAGAGAAAGAAAGGGAGGGAGGGAGGGAGGGAGGGAGAGAGGGAGGGAGGGAGGAAGGAAGGAAGGAAGGAAGGAAGGAAGGAAGGAAGGAAGGAAGGAAGGAAGGAAGGAAGGAGAGAGAAAAAGAGGGAGGAGGTGATGCCATAAATCTGTGAATCTTGAGAAACACAGCCGCAGCAGGAGATGCAGGAAGACAGCTAACAGAGGAAACAGGACGGCGGCGAGGAGGAGGCCCAAGGAGAGTCTGCCGGAAGTCTCAAGAGCTCCGGGCTGTGGGAGGTCATATATCCACGTGCCCATGGGTTTGACACTCATCTGAAAGACTCAAAACCTTTTTGGTGTTTCTTTTGGAGAGCAGCTTTAAGGTTTCTGCTAGAAAGTCAACATTCCTTGAAAATGCATTTCAGTCCTCAGAAACAACAAAACTTTCAGAAATAGTAGGGAACGTGTTTGAACAACGCAGTGAAAGGTGGTTGTACTGCAGCTGATTTCCTTGGGAGCCTGTTCAACTATGAAGATGAGTCCCAAAACATTTCCAGCATTAGTTTTGTTGTTAGAATAAGCAAAGGCCTTCATAGGTGAGAGTTACAAAAATAACTTACTGAAAGATCTAAATTCCAGTACATTTATTGAAGAATTCATTTATTTTCCTATGCCATGTGCCAAACTATCCCAAGTCTAAAGTTGTTTATTAAGAGATTTTTAAAAATCTCTTGTTTGATTTAGGTTTTTGAAAATAAAATTAAAATGGGTGCAGTTTACTGTTTCCAGTTACATACGTTTTCAAGGCTGCCATGGCAATATACCACATACTTGGTGGCTGAGACAAGGGCCGTTTATTTTCTCACAGAGGTACAGGCTGGAAGGCCAGACTAGTTTTCCCCTTGCCAATCAGGTCAGCAAATGGCAAGCTGAGTTATCAAGAGGGACAATCCTGTACCTTTCGTGTGAGCTCATGTAGTGTTTCCCTTGTGTGCATCTAAGATGTCTTCTCTGCACCTGCTAGAATCCTCTTCTTAGAAGGATGCGAATCAGAATGGACGGGGGTAACTTACCAATCTCGTTTAAATGGAATTCTTCACATGCACTGCCTCCAGGTACAGTCCGAGTCAAAGGCACTGGGTGTTTGTTGGGTTTTAGTGTCAGTAGGACAAGCATACTTCATAGCAACAATCGTCATCAGACCAACTGATGTGCTCTTGATTCATTTTAAATTTGTTCAGCTTGCCCAAGAATCCAGAAGTACCACAGAGGCTTACACTATTAGCTATCTATAAATAAAAATAAATATGAAAGAAATAGAATTAAAATCCGTTTTAATTAATCAAATAATCCTCCAGTGAGTATTACATTTTCAGGATACCACTATTGTTTTTTTTTTATTCTTTGTTTACTCTACTGTACACAGCATTGTTCTAAGATATATTCTGATTAAAAGACAAACTCATTGAGTAGATTTCTGAAATAGTACAGACTATGTTTATATGATTTAAGAAACTGACTCTTGTCATAGAAAACATGTTCTGGGTGAAAGGACCAAGCAGATGCCATAACAGGCTGCTCAGTCTTCTCTCAGATACCAGGACTCAGTTTCAGTTTTCTGAGATTGAACAAGCAGTTTCTGGGAGGGCCATGAACAAAAGACAATTAATCACTGATGCCCCTGTCAGCAGGGACAGAGAGATAGGATGCACCGAGCCTGGGCTACTGAGCCAGCCCCCACAATCAGTACATGCTAGAACAGCCAGCCTCCACAGCAGCTCAAGGACAAAGAAAGTCTGGGACTTGTCCAGGCCTGCCCCCAAATGGATAACTAACCCCTAACTAACCCTATCTAATTAAAAGTTACTAACATGATTGTCACTGGCATAAACCAATCCTGAGTCTGTTTTTATGTAGTCTGTCGACCCCCAAGACCCTCCCCCTACCTTTCTTTACTCCCTATAAATACCCTGCCCCCTTGCTACTCAGGGTCTCTCCTGCTCTGCTGCTGCTTCAGCTGGACAAAGAGGCCTGGGTTAACTCGAAACAGTAAAAAGACTCTTTGCTTTTGTATCAGATTTGGTCTCTTGATGGTCTTTGGGGAACTCTGAATACAACACTGGGGACTAATGATAGACTTTTACATACACTGCTTCATGTAATCCTTAAAGCTCTGTGAGACATGAATTATCCTTTTTCACTAATGGAAAACACAAAGACTACAAATTTTAAATAATCTGCCTCAAATCACCTGGTAGTGCATGTCTGCTCATCCCAAGAGCCATACAGTTATCAATAATCTTAACTGTGTCCCCAGGGTCCAATACTGTGATTCACACCTAACAATGCTCAGTTCTCACAAATATTTCTAGAACTGGATAAACATATCAGAGTAAAGCTTGCAGTGCAATTATCTAATCCATTTTTACTTACAGATTATATAAACTGTGTTATACATTAGGATGGCTCTGAGGTTAAGATGAAGGACAGCCCACAATCCTTCAAGAAATCTAATAATCTGGCTGTGAAAACATACACATACAAACTGCAGTGATTAAGTCCTTATGCAAGAAGCCCTTAAATTTTTGTCTGATCAGCAAGTCTGCTAAGGCATTATTTAGTAAGGGTCAAGAAATCTTTTAGATTGTAAAATACATTTGTCTTGGACAGCAGATCTTTCATGAATGCTTGTGAATGTCAATTTAAAAGAAAAACACTTGAACAAATAGCAGAAAATCATGCATGTATATTTCTAATGCACACTTCTATCACATTTAGTTTCAATAAATTTCAACAAGGATTCAGCAAAATTGTTTCATTTAACTTTTACTATAACATTTTTACAAACAGCACTTTCTGATCAATGATGCTTTGGCGATGGAGATGGAACTAAGTACCAGGTAACACTTATCCTTCTGTACTCTGAGATCTAGTTTTCTATTTACCAACCATAAAGGCAAATGCCAGTTAAACTACATTTAATTCCATCTTTCTGGTGCTCAAGTGTGGGAACAAGTATCTCCATCAATTTAATGGCCTAATCCGAAGCAGTACCACTGTCTAGGCAATAGTCCTGTTAACATGCTGTTAATTCTCACACATATAGGCAGAAATGGAGTAGACAGTTGCTGAAAGGCACAGCAGCACATTTCCCCAAGGTAAAATCCTATTTGCAGTCTCTGGTCTACCTTCATTGATAATAAGGAAATTAGAACCATTTTGAAGTTGTGCTCAGTGAGTGAAGCTTGCACATGCTTTAAAATTCATGGAGGAGAATGAAGCTTCCCAAGCTCCTGCAGTTCCTTGAGTAACGCTGTAGCACTCTGAATGCAGCCAAATATATTAGCAGCCAACCTACCATCTTTATTTTGGTCCATTTCTGATTCAATACTATAAGGAGTCATTATTAGACAATGAAAGTATTGCTCAGATATTTGAAATTTAGACCGTTGGACCTCAGTTAGAAGTCTTTTCTATAAAATATGAGGTGGGATTATCAGTACAAGTTAAGTCATAAGAAATTTTAATGAAATATAAATCTCTTTTCCATCTGCAACATGAATACAGGGAACTTTGTACAGGTATTGAAATAATTTGGTAGCCTAAGTTGTCTCACTGAGAAGATCTCGGTATAGTTAGTGCCCTTTGCTTTCCTGACCAAAAACTAAGAGAGGAATGGGGGAGGGTGTATACAAGAGAAGATGTTAGAGAAATCACTCTCTGGGAGAAGAACTAACAAGTAGTGCAGCAGGTCATTCCACAGAGCCAAGAGCAAGAGTAACAGCAGAAGACACAAAAGACCTGCACCCGTTTATTCATAGATAAGTAAGTCTTGGACGCTGCACTGGAGAATCAAGCCTGTGGTGCCTTTCTCAGGACCTCACATTTTGCCTTCACACTTATTAGCCACTTTCAACTCAAACATGATCGCGTTCAACCCCATTCAGTTGTGATTTCTGTTGGATAATTCAGCAACTTTCCCTCTTGAGTATGGCAAGTGATTTTCTCCCTTTTCTGTTACTTCACTTTCTGTAGTTTCAGTGCCTTTACCTAAACATATTAAGTAAAAACTTCTAGAAACTATTCATTGTTTTAAATTGCATGCAATTCTGAATAGTGTGAAAAAGAATCTGATGGCTATTAGGTCCATCCTGCTGAGGATGTGAATCATCCCTGGCTCCAATTGTCATAGTAGCAGCCCTTATATTCAAGGAGCCTTGATTTACTTAATGACAATGGCAAAGAACTAATGCTAACAATTCCTCCATGGCAAAGAGAAGCTAAGCAAATGTCGCCTTCACTTCAGAGATGAAAATCACTAGCTGAAGAAAATAGTGCATGGTGAATTCCCTGGAATATATGCTAAGAATGGATTCATCCATGGAATTAAAAAGATTAAATGTGCATTGGATGTCCTGTCATACATAGACCTATGAAGTATAGGAGCTGATGGTAATTAAGATAGAAGAGGCATTATGCTTTATCATAGAGATGTATATATAGGACAAATATAGCATTGGAGAGCTACGTGGTCCTAATACTCTAATGAAGAAAAAAACTCACATGAATGCCTCCAAGTTTATGTTCCAGATGAATCCAGATCCAATCAAGTTAACAGCCAAAGTTAGTCATCACAAATACCAAACATTTAGCCAACACTGTAAAAGAAATCTTAAATATACTTTTCCCAAACAACAGGGGAGTTCATGTTGCCTGCCTAAAATAAGAGCAAGAAACTGTCATCAGTTTGGGACTTTGACTCACTTATGTGACCTTTCTACATATTTGACTGGAAAGGACTTTGTGTCTTACACAGTTCCCTGTTTTCTTGTAAGGAAAAATATGGAATGTCACTGAAAGAATATTTCTTGTTCCTTTGCCAAATGCAGTACTTAAGTACTATGTTTATATAACCATCTGTCATGTTTACATAGCAGAACTCAAAGGCAGAAATCTCTAATTTGTCAGAAGCACGGCCTTGTGCATTAGCCTATCTATTATATAAATTATTTTGGAATATATTAGAATGTTCTTTACAAATGTTCACTAACTAAACCATGGTTGAACCTAATACAAAAAACCTTTCCTTCCTCCTGGTGCCCTTCATCTAGATTGTTTATTGCCTAGTAATTTTCCTAGGATGCAATCACCCAAATGATACTCTTGCCCATGTGTTTTCCTTTTTTCACTCAACAAGTATTTGTCCAGGACATACCACATGTTACATAGTTACATAGTCTGGGTCGATAATCAATGAAACAGATTATTAGCTTACATTCTAACACAGAAGAGAGTAAATATTAGTAAAATTATATAGATTAGAAGATAGTATGGCTCTGAAGAAAACAAAAGTAAAACATCATAAGATGAGTTGTTGAAACAGTATGTAGGAAGAAGACTATGCACCCATCTTGCAATGGTCAAAACAGTTCTAACTAAACAGTGTGTTCTGAGTAAGTATGCCGGCAGGAGGGGAATTCCAGAGAGTAAGAGGCCCAGGTCCTAGTATTCTAATGATAAAATGTTTGGTGTATTTGAGAGCCCAAAAAGAAGCCAGTGTGGCTTAAAGAGAGTGACCACCCAAACGGGGAAGAAAAAGAGGAGGAAAAAAGAAGAAAAGTCAGGAGAAGTGAGCAGGTCTGAAAGCTATTAGGAAGTCTAGCTATTCATCTAATTAAATATCATCCCCGAAGTTCAGTTTTTTTTTTTTTTGTTTTTTTTTGTTTTGTTTTTTTTTTTTTTTTTGGTTTTTCAAGACAGGGTTTCTCTGTGTAGCTTTGCGCCTTTCCTGGGACTCACTTGGTAGCCCAGGCTGGCCTCGAACTCACAGAGATCCACCTGGCTCTGCCTCCCGAGTGCTGGGATTAAAGGCGTGCGCCACCACCGTTCAGTATTTTAAGCTTCAAAGTGGAGGAACTTTGGGGAATGATACTTAAGTAGATGAACAAGTAGACTTCGTTTATTCATTCATTTCAACGTTTTCATTCATTCAGCAAATATTTATGAAGGGTGTACAGCTGATAAGGCAAAGAATACAATGGTAAAGAAAACAGATATGACTCCTGTCTGTAGAGAGTTCTCACTCCACTGAGGAAGACTGATTAAATCTGAGAGCTGTACAAGTGCTCTGAAGCCAAGGACATGGCTTGTACGTGTGGACACACCCATGTATGTATGACTCTTTCAGAGGCTGCGACAGGAAAGTTGGAATTCACCAACAAGTCAGGAACCTTGTGGAGCAATTAGTGTGAAGGGAAAGATACATAAGCACCGAGCGAGTAGAGGAGAGAAAAGGGCTTCAGAAGATGAGGATTGCACATGTGAGGTCCTGCTGCAGGGTGACCTGCAGGAAACTCAGAGAAAGAGGACTGGCTGTAGCTGTGTCTGTGGAGGGCCCCACACAAGTCTGAAGAGGCAGGAATGAGTGCGCTAGGGCTCTGAGGCTGCATTAAACAGTTTGTCTTTATCCTCTGCCCACTGGGAAGCTGCTGAAAGATTTTAAGTCAGGTAGTGATCTAATCAGATTTAAGTTTTAGAGATCACTAATCCATATTGAATATGTATTAATGAGTTTGCATGTCTATCCCTTAGATAATTTGTTTGCATTTTAAAGGAGGCCTGCAAGAAGTAATCCTGAACTCAAGGAGGTCCTGGTGGGAATTTTAAATATTGTAGCAAAAGATGAGAGAAAATAAGTTGGATAGGAGATTATTGAGTAGTCCATCAACTAAGTCAGGGAACAAAGTCAGATTCTACGTGGTAATCCTTTAAAGTATGGTTTTTGTTTATCTATGAAGATGTTTGTAAAGAACAAAATATTATTTTAGTATGTGTGTGTATTCCCTTTAGCTGTTTGGATGTTGATATCAGTTCTTCTAGCTAAAGTTGTACTTACAAAAGTGTAATAGGCAAATTAAGACTCAAATTGAAAAATGAAAAATGTGGATGCCTTAAAAAGGAACACATAACCCTTTTTTACTCCTAAAATTTTATGGAAAACTCACATCACTACAACGTTAATAATCCTGCTGTGCTTTGGCTTTTTATGAATCAGATCCAATAGTTTCACCTGCAATATCTTCCTCCAAATTGTATTGAGTCCTTTAAAATTAGCAATCAGAAAGCTGCATGAGGTATAATCATCATTACTGAGGATGTATTTAATGCAATCTATTAAAATGTATAAAGATCCACTATGTACCACAATCTGATAAGGTCAGAAGAACCAGAGAAATTTCTCCAAAAACTTAAGCTAGTGGGGGTAATGATCACATAAATGAATAATTACAAACAATGTTACACCTTCTCCTTAGAGCTGGACACCTAGTTCTGTGAGCCAAACTGTGGCTCAGAAGGAGACACAACCTAAGAGCAACTAAGCAACCAGTTCTGATGGACCTTGAAGAGCCTTGTTTTTTTAACTATTTTTTTATTTTATAATTCGATTTAATTTTACATATCAGCCACAGATTCCCCTGTCGTCACTCCTCCCGCCCTCCCACCCTCCCCCAGCCCACCCCCATTCCCATCTCCTCCAGGGCAAGGACTCCCCTGGGGATTCAGCTCAACCTGGTAGATTCACTCCAGGCAGGTTCAGTCCCCTCCTCCCAGGCTGAGCAAAGTGTCCCTGCATAAGCCCCAGGTTCCAAACAGCCAGCTCATGCACTGAGGACAGGTCCCAGTCCCACTGCCTGGGTGCCTCCCAAACAGTTCAAGCTAATCAACTTGAAGAACCTTTTGATCAGATGCAAAAAGCTGATTCCAGAACGCATGACTGTGTGTCTTCAATCTGCATAGATAACTTCAGAGGAAATATATACATATAGACGTGTGTGTGTGTGTGTGTGTGTGTGTGTGTGTGTGGTTGTATATATTTCATATGAAATACATAAATATATGAAAATAAGAAAGGCTTATGCTCAAAAGTCACCAGGATAATGGGGCTGGGAAGATCACTCACCTGTTAAGAATAATTGTTGTTCTTGAAGAAGAACTATGTTCAGTTCCCAGTTCCCACTAATTCCCAGTACCCATACGGTATGGTACACAGCCAATCTTAACTTCAGTTTCAGAATATCTGATAACCTCTTCTGACCTCTGAGGAAACCAGGCATGGACATGGTACACACACATGCAATCAGGCAAAACATCGGCATGTATAAAAGAAAAATAAATCTAAGGAAAACAAACTAATTGTATATCTACACAGAGACAGACAGACACCCACACCCACACTGTGAGAGAGAGAGACAGAGAGAGACAGAGACAGAGAGACAGAGAGAGACAGAGAGAGAGACAGAGAGAAACAGGGAGAGAGAGAGAGAGAGAGAGAGAGAGAGAGAGAGAGAGAGAGATGGATTTTGTTGTGTTAGAGTTCAGCCTAGTCTACACAGGGAGTTTCAGGATAACTAGGAATATTTATTCTAAAAAAATAAAAAACCATAAAGGATGATCATTTGAGAGGGAAGGAGTCACAAGGTCTACCCCTAGCTGAGGGCCTATTGGCAGTTAGCTGTGGTTGAACGAGGAAAGTCATCTCTCTTCAATGGTGAAACCACTGTTAATTACCCATGTTCCAGTAAACAACTCCACAGCCATGAGCATGCAAGTGAACCTAATTAAACTCAAAGTGTCATTCAAGAAACAATATGAAAGTAGGCAATGGACTTACTAGCTGAAAAGGAGTTTGGAGGGAGTGAGCGAGCAATAGAGTAGGTGATAAGAGATGAATATGATCAAAATAAATTAGGTACATGTATGAAATTAGAAGATTACAAAACCAAAATAGAATATCATGTGAAGCACTGTGGATGTGGCTAAGTGGCAGAGCATTCGCAGAGCATATGCAAAACCCTGGAGTTGGTCTTCAGCAACTGAAAACATTTCCATGTGAAAGGATCCATGCAGCATGCAGTTAGGATTGCTTGACTCAGCGTGCTATTTCTGATATTCGTGTTCTTACATGTATCAACAGTACATGTGTTCCATGCTTTCATTGAGTAGTCAAACAAAATGGCTGAACTCCGATTTGCCCATTCATCTGCTCATAGCAAGGTGGGAGATTGTTTCAGCTTGGAGCGGTAAAGGACTAGAACTGCCATAAATATTCATCACAGGCATTGCGTCAGTGCAATGTTTCATTACCATCTAGTAAACACAATTAGTAGTAGTGCTGACTCCAGGCAAGTATATATTTAGGTTCATAAGAGATGTGCGAAGGAGATGTGCCATTACACTTTCCTCCAGCACTGAGCCATAGTGCTACTTGTTCCACATTCTTGTGAACACTCCACATTGTCAGCCTTGTTTCTTTAACATTCTAATACGTATGTGGAAGTGCCTCACAGAGGCTTTAATTAACATGTCCTATGGATTTTAATCTGGTTGTGCAGCACATACTCACTGTCTTTGATCATTTTAATTCTATTTCTTGCCCAGCTGTGTCTACCTTTTGGTGAATGTCTTCAAATTTATGATCCCAAGCTCTATGTTTCTCTTTGGAGTTGAGAAACTGTAAGACTGTGGGAAAACATCATATGAGTCCATGAGTTAAATTTAAGAATCATGAAAATGTAGCATTTATTTTTTTATTATTTCTTTCTTTTTTCATGAATGACTTTTGGCAGTCTATGATATATATTGGATTTTTTCCCTTATTTCTATGTGTGATTTTTCTAAACTCTGCAATGGAATTTGTAAAAAGGCACTAAATTACTGAAAGAAGACAAAAATAATATTTTCAACAAAGAACACCATGGAATTTTTCTTTTGAAATGCTATTATATTGTTTTAGTGTATATTTGGCACTGCCAATTGTATTCTATCATTCCTGTTCATTGCCAGCTCAAAAGAGAGAAAGAGAGAGATACAGCCAAATAACTGTGGTTTTTTAATCTACTTGTCATCAAAAAGTTAGCAAAATGTCCCTTAAGCATTACAAAAATTAAAAAAATTAAAATAACCCTACATTTACAAGAGTGTAAGGCAAGCATGGTGTTTAACTGGTTGGTTGTGTATTAAACCCAATGTTCAGTTGTGTATTAAAATCAATATTATAAGCATAAATCTTTAGGAAGATGGGATTATTATAAATGAATTGTTTCATGCTCTCAATGATTACCAGAATTTTCTGGTAAAATATGTTTCAATCAATGTTGATTTGAAAACACAAATATAAGCAACAAAACTGAATGAATACTACATCACATAAACCAAAACTGTGCCTGTTGTCCCTAGGGAATATGAGGTAAATACTCTGCCAGTTTATGACTAGAGATCATGACTCTTGGAACACATTAAATTTTTAAAAAAAACTAGTTTTTTGACTAAGTTTATGAATATAAATATCTGAAAAGTAGAAGATTTAGTAACATAGACATCTACATGAGCTTTACTCATGTAGGATTTAATTTGTAGGATTAGGAATACCTGGTTCTGGAAGAATGAGGATGTGCTGACTGCTGCCTCCCTCTCTACAAAGTGGTTAAAGGTGCATCTGTAACCAACCTGCCATTCCCTGGTATTTCAGAATCAATGAGATGGGCTTCCGGGTCCTCGACCTGTTTGCTGGACTTCTTTAGCAAGAAGCAGGGAAGCTGAGAACAGAGAGGAGCAAAAGAGAAAGATAGGAGACAGGGGAATGCAGGATGATTAACTGGGAAGGGAGGGTATGAAAAGGAAGAAAAATGTTAAAAGCAAAGAAAAGAAAGTAGGTTAAATAAAACTCAAGCTTAAGAAATATATGTGGAATAAATGAATGAATGAAAAATGAATGAGTGAAAATAAATTATTTAGAAGAAAGTATCCTATTTATGTGAATTGACTTTAAATATAAGTGATGAGTGTTACATTCTCTTATTCTAGGTAAGTCATAAACTATCAGAGAGGTGAGTAATCCGAGAAAACACTGTTTCTTAATGTGCACAGACGGTACTAGAAGGCGGCACTAGAGATGTCATGGACTTTCAGCTGCATAATTGTGTAGTCAGTCCTGTTATTTTTCATCTGAAAAATAGCAACATGTTCATGAACACAGTTTCTAAAGACGGATTTCCTGGCTTACAATAACAACACTAACCAGTATTTTTCCAAGCTTTATGATATTTGTGCGTGAGTTTCCTCATCTGTCAATAGAAACAGTAGTGATATCCATCATTAGTGCTATTTTGAGAATTAAGAGTGGTGATAAAGCATAGTGGAGCCTTAATATTTATATTTATTTGAATGTTATTTAATATTACTGGTATTTAAAACCCAGTAAAAAAGTGTATCAGCTGATTGTCTGGATTACTTAGAGAAATAATGAAGTCATCTTCTGTGTATTCTAGGCTCTCAAAGTGTTGAACTGAATATATTAATAGAGATATTTGCATTGTAATTATTGGTTTTGCAGAGAAAATTGGCCTCCTATTTGAGCACTTTTTTTCTTTTGTTAGTCATAGTTTCCCCAAGGTAAGTTAACTATGAAGTCCTAGTTAAGAAATATGAAAGAGGAAAAATTACTCTTAATTTACAAAGGGCACTCCTCCAATTCATCTTGGTGCCCTGTAGTTGTTAACTACAACCAACTGCTGGGCGTAGGGGTAAGCAACTTGATATGTCTCAGGTCCAGAGTACAATTATCAATCATTTATTGCTAGTTAAGCCTCAAAGGAGATATTCTGTCTCTGTCTCTGCCTCCCTCCCTCCCTCCCCTTCTCTCTCTCTCCCTCTCTCTCCTGTCTATAAATTTGTACTATATTCTGAAAGAACAGTGTCATGTTGCTCATGTTGTTAGCGATACAATCTGGCTACTATATCTAAAGTTAACACACTTGAGATTACAAAAGTTAGTGGTGATAATAGGAAATTGAGACCGTAGTCTTACATTTTAATTGTAACCCAAAAGGGAAAAGAAAATCTCAACTGAGCTGGCAAGAAAAGCAATTGAAGATTCTACTCTTCCAGATATGTGTTAGTATAGGTTTTGAAAAATATGATAGAAGAATCCCACAGACTGAATAGTCAATGATTAAGGAAAAGTCCAGGAGGTTTAGTCCATGCAAAATGGGGAGGTTTGTATTCTCCAATGACAGCTGCTCCATGTACTAAATTCTTTATTTGTTACTGACTAACATATTTTCAATATTAATCTGTTCGGGTTTTTGAACAAGGTCATCCATGAATCAATCAACAGTACCAAGGGCAAAAGACAAAAACAAAAGTGTTCATTGACCACTGCAAGAGCTTTCAAAAGTACCAATTAATCAATACTGATCATTGTGAGACCCACTCCTTCAGGGGTTTGCTTCACCACAGACTTTCTCTGGAACCACTTTTGTAACGCAACATCCCTTTGGATCTTCAGTCACCTCATTAATTGCTGCCCTGTGCTCCTTGTCTACTTGTAATTCCTTCTAGTAATAGAAAATACTTCATAATGGAAGATTTAATTAACTGAGTTTCCAAAAAGCTATTTACAGTGAACTGGGAACATTAGCTTTGATTTTTATTGTCCAAGAATGAGGAGACTCTTTCCACAACAGAGTCAATGCAGCAGGAAAACAGCATTTTAGCAACCCTGAAGTGTGAGGAGCCAGTGGCCGAAGTGAGTTCTGCCACCGAGAGGACAGAGGCGATGGCATATATGAGGGAATGCTTATTGCCTGAAGCTCCTTGTCCTTTCACTGACTTTCACCAAGTGACCCCACACAGGCTTTATAACCACAGAATCGCTAACCTGGTGACAGAGAGGTGGGCCACCACTAGGAACAAAGCATTAGAAAACCGTAAATTGAAGTCTTTTTTTTTCTCTAACCCCCAAAGCAGAATCTTAAATAAGTTTTTTAATACTGTTAAGAAATTTTTTCTAAGTTTATCATTGGACAGTGTTAATGAGAGGAGAATTAAAAATTAATGTGGTCTTGACAGAACAGAGAGAGCTAGAGGTAAGCAATATGTCTGTGTGAGGTTGGGGGGGGGGAATCACATGCCCTGTAAGATTGACTCACTTCTTATACACAAAATGATTGGTTATTCTGTCCCTGGCAATCCAGTAGGGCATCCAGTGGGTCACCCCAGTTGTGCATTTGCAAACATGTGTTTGGAGTCTGGGTATCCTCACTTAAACTGGCTTGAACTCTTTATGGAAATTAGCTGTTATTGCAGACTAGCAATTTTTCAAAGTGAATATATTTCACAATTTTACCTTTTTCTCTCACTTAGTAAATTAAATTAGACCACATTATAGACTAATACCTTGTGAATTGCATTTATTAGATCACAGCCCATTTGAATTATGGAGGCACATGCACCCAGAAGCACCGACTGCCCTGTGAAAAGGCGGAGCGGGGCTTAAAGGTTTACAGCAGTAGTAGATTCTCATCCATAAAAGACCTGGACTCCTTTTTTTTTTTTTTTCTTTCAAACTGACATTCATGGCTGTCCCACGACTCAGATCCTCATTGTGGTCTGCTAGGGATGCAAAAGCTGAACAAAGAAAAGTAGCCACATTTTGCACATTTCTGTTAAAGTGGGATTCATGATCTGTTTCTAGCTCCATTACATGAAGATTAGGGGGAGAAATCTAATTTTTTAAGACTTCGCATTTATTCTTTGGTTAAGGCAAAATTATTTTTATCTTTATAATGCCAAAAAACAAAAAACATGATAGTACACCAATGACATAAACTCACACAATCAAGTTCCCAGAAAAAACTAAATCACAAATCATTTGGGGGGAGTGTCTTATGTGGGGAAACTTTTATTACCATCTGCACTCTGAAGCAACTCATTTGCGAGTTATCTTTTGAAGAAGTGAAATGCATCCCCAAATAATTCATTACTGGGGCTTATTCTGCCTTTGCCATGAATCAAAGTTTGAGAGTGCTTCATTTGGTGCATTTGTGTGGTTTAAATAAATCTGGAAACACTAACCCTGTCACGTTCAGAGGTCGAGTGTGGGAATGAATCTCTAGACACAGAGGGTAAAATACTTCAAGCCGTATTCCCAAGAGATTTCAACTGGACAATCAAAATTTACTTTCCAAGAGCAGAGTGTCCCTGTGCATGTGAGCCCTTGGTGTGTTTGAAAGTCTCCTTAACCTGTCTCCACAAATCGCATAAATCACAGCAATAAAGTCTTCCTATTCAGCGTGTCCAGGCTTGGGGCAGCTGACCAGCTGCTGACCTTTGATTCTGGGCCCCCGCTGACCCTAACTTCGAAGTTCAGGCGGTCAATTGCAGGTCACTGAGGGCAGTCTCCCAGTCTTTTCAATTCCCCTTGGACTACAAGGTTAAATGTACGTAGCACAGGTATTTTCCTAAGTGTCCTGAATGTGTAGCTCACAGAATCCACACCGATACGGCCAAAAATGACAAGATCACAAAGGAAAGAAAGAAGGGGTAAGAAAAGGCCAACAACAAATTTTACGTGGTCAGCCAGCTCTGCATCGGTATCCACCAGGTTGGTCGTTTATCAGTATAATGGATCTACAGACAGTCTTAAACAATTGTCAAACATTCTTTTAAAAGCCATTAGTTTTTCAACTAATATATATCTGGTTTGTGCATTTGTTGAACCCTTCACTTGTCTCTGAGAACTGGCCTGTTAAACTAAGCAGAGGCCTGATCAGTTTTCAGTGAGCATTGAGCCTCCGGGTTCACCTGGGTCATCCGCAAGATTTATGAGGCCGGGTGCCAGTATCTGATTGGGACTGTTCATGCTAAGGAAAGCTGACACTTCCTCCCGTTCCCTCCTCAAGCCTGACACACAAAGTCCACTGACTTAACTTGTACATTCCCACTAGCTGCCTAAGAGGCAGCAAAATTGATGACCTGTACAGACACCAAAGTGGACATCAATAAAAAAAGATGGATGTGAACAAGTGGAGTGACATGCCTCACTGCTGAGGGGACTGAGAGAGAGAGGAGAGAAAAGGTTAACAAAACACTGGAAAGTTATTTATACAAGCTTCAAGGACAAGGATTTTGTCACCACTTGCCTAAGGATTTACACTTACGCTGTTCTTTCTTGTGTTTTCTATCCTTATTGCTTGGCAAAAAGTCTGGGGAACTTCTGGCAATTGCCAGTTATTTTAACTTGTTAGTTTAGTGCAGAAATTTTTATTAATCTTTTGTCACAAACGAACGATACCCCGAGATGAACTGAGAAACTGTTATAACAGATGAAAGAAAAGGACAGGACACTGTGAATAGGACCCAGATGTGCTTTGTAACTAATGTAGGTGGTTAAAACCTTGAACAGATGACATTTTCCACAGTGTGGGTACAAATACTCTGGAATATGCTGACCACGGAGCACTTCCCAGGAAACTGCATTTGTAT
Organism: Peromyscus eremicus; assembly: GCF_949786415.1. Taxonomy (NCBI): domain Eukaryota; kingdom Metazoa; phylum Chordata; class Mammalia; order Rodentia; family Cricetidae; genus Peromyscus; species Peromyscus eremicus. The sequence continues at coordinate 72,040,414 of NC_081427.1, forward strand.
ACGAGGAATTACATTCATGACGGTTAGGTGGTTCATGGAGCAGGCACCTGGTGACATTAAAGTCACTCTCCATTTTATACCAGGTGTGATCCCACTCTAAAGTGCTTGTGAGAAAAGCCACTTGATAGTTTAGCTAGCAGAACAAAATAGGTCACAAAAATGAAACACAAAATGAAAAAAAAAAAAAGAATTTTTGTAGTTTCTTCTATTTCATTCTTAATGTGTTTATTTACCTTCTGAGAAGATTTCTCTGTGTTTATACATTATATAAATGAAATCAAAAACAAAAATGTCATCAGTGCAGTGGGAAATTATTTATACATGGTGATCTCAAAAGAAATGGCAGAAACCACAAATGATAGTGTTTTCAAGTATTTTTTTTCACACTCACTCTGCCTTGATATTTATGTTACCTTTAGTAAATGTTAAATGGTGATCTATTTTCATATGGCATGAAACATAGAAAACTTGTTTTCAATAATTTCAGGTGCCATGAGTAATAGCAACTACATAGACACAACTCCGTTTTAGGTTTAAAATCAAAATAACAACCATGCTGTCACAGTGTTCTAATTGTATAAAGATTGAACTTGATATCCACTAGAGCTGAAGTTAAATTCTGTACTATTTTAACAATGCTAAAACAAAAGCAGCTTTAAAGCTCCAGCCTACAGTCCTTCATTGTTCTGACCACCACAGCAAAACTGACAGAAGACTAGGCTTTGCTTTTGCGTTACCACAGAACCTGTGACAAGTAGGAACACTCTCTTCTTGGGCACTTCTCACTGGCTTGTGAGGATGGCTACCAAATGATGTGTCTGCTAAGTCCATGTTTTTATCTGAGAATAACATCAACAAGTGTGACGTTGCAACCTGTCAAGGAGGTGTCATCCAACCCTGCAACTTTGTCTGGTATAATTCACTGAGAGTGAGACTAAACCAACCTTTTCCACTTGTACAAATGAGACTTCAAATCTTTGCTTCGGGGATTCTCCTAAACTTCCAACATACAATAATAACTGGTATTTCTCCAGGGACAATAAGTTACTCCATGTTACTACCAAATGAGTCCAGTCTTCAGAGAAAAGGATCTTTTATGGTACATCACAAGGAATGTCTTACATATGGAGACTCAACCTCAGAATAAGACCAAAGTATCTGCCAGCAGGAAGGCAATAGAAATTTGTAGAACTTAATCTAATGGTATGCTGAGGAAGGCTTTAAAGGGATAAATGAGATTTGTCTTTATTTTTTAACGTAATACATGAATTTGTTCACTAGAATAACTGTTGTAATAAAACATTGCTGGTTTCTACCTTAGATTTTTTTTTCTTATTTTTCTTCATAGCGTGGACTTTGTGGAGGTGTAAGTGATACCTAGCATGGTGTTTGGCATCATATAAGTTTTTAATTCATTTAGATGTACTTATTCAGATCCATTGTACCTCCTCTGTGACTGGGCATCACTACTCTGGAACATGAACTTACAGGCGACTTTAGCCAAAGTACATATGGCTTAGTATTTTGACTGCAGTTTAGGAAGTTAATGAAGAAAACTCAAGTAATAGCCATCATTTTCTCCAGAATATATAAGAAAATCTCTGAAGTATCCCTTTGTGATCTTAATTCTGTTCATTTTTTATTTAAATGTTCACATATCCTTGAAGACTTTGTAAAAACATTGTTCAAAAATTGTGTTTCCATTCTGTTTTTTCCTTCTATTGAAAATAGTTTTCATTTCTCACATAATGTATCTTGATTATAGTTGCCCTGTTGTTGGTTGTTTTTACTCCTTTCTCTCTGGGGGTCCCACCACCCAGCTCCCAAATAAATCATACGGAGTCTTATTCTTTCTTATGAACGCCTGGCCTTAGCTTGGGTTGTTTCTAGTCAGCTTTTAACTTAAATTATCCTTTCTACCTTTTGCCTCTTGGCTTTTCTCTTTCTCTATTTTATATACCTGTCTTTACTTCTTACTCCATGGCTGACTGTGTAGCTGGGTGCTGGCCCCTGGAGTCCTCCTCTCCTTCTCCTTTTGCTCCTCAATCCCTCTTTTTCTCCTTCCGTTTATTCTCTCTGCCTGCCAGCCCCACCCATCCTTTCTCCTGCCTTGCTATTGGCCACTCAGCTTTTTATTAGATCAATCAGGTGTTTTAGACAGGCACAGTAACATAGCTTCACAGAGTTAAACAAAAGCAACATAAAAGAATGCAACACATCTTTGCATCATTAAGCAAATGTTCCACAGCATAAACAAATGTAGCACATCTTTAACTAATATTCCACAATATGTCCTCTCCCTCCACTCCTTGCAATTTTACCCACATTTCATCCTTTCCATACCCACCCCCTTTCTGTCTCTTATTAGACAGGCTTCTAAGGGATAATAATAAAATACAATATAATGTGGTAAGATTCAGTAAAGGCTATGTGTTTCCACTCTTTAAGTGTTTCACCGTCCATGAGACATTTGAGATCTGCAAATGACACATCTAACAATCTTAGTCTCATCTGGATGAAAGAGCTTGAGGCCTAGATACTCATGTTAACTCTGGCTTTCAAGAGATGGTTGGATGTCCTTCTTTCTTCAACACTTCTAATGTTCTCTTGGCAAACTGACAGCAAGGACCATCATTTAGCCTCAGGCAGCCACATTTGCCAAGCTTCCTCGGCCTATTCAACATCAAGGCCAGAGTGCTCTTTTCTAGATACTGGACACACTCTATCTCTGGGATCCAAGGAAATGCCAGTCAGATTTACCTGATTAATAGTGAAGACTTTTTAAGTTCCTAAGTCATTTTCTGTGGTGTAAGATTCTCAGATTCTCATTTGCAGAATGACTGGGACCCATGATTCAAACAGGTGGAGTAGGTCTGAGAATGACCTTGGCCTTCTCTCAGCTGGGAGTAGATGTAGAGGGGCAAGTTCCTTTTTCCGTTATCATGGAAAGTGACTGAGAGAGTTTCCTCCACTTGAGGTAATTAGTTGCTTGTGTATGATTGATCTAGAAGAAATAAATTTACATTCTCCTTGGTGTCCCTTTATGCAATATAAAAGTTTCCTGGAGTTTAAAATTTATTTATTATTCTTAAAAATAATGGAATTTTCCAAAGAAGAAATGTGCTTAGAAAACAATAAATAATTTAGAACAACTTAAAGATAAACACAAGAAGGTTGCCAACTATCAGATTGTCCTCACTGGTAGTTTTATCAGGAAGAAGATAGTAAAATAAATTGAATTACTTTTATTTCTCTCTTTTTGATATTTAATGTTACTTTAGTAAAAAAAAATAAAATACAATAACAAAATACATCAAATAAATGTCTAAAATGTAGCAAAAATTAGACAATACGTTGATACCATTAGCTTAGCGCAATCATGTCAAGTGAATTCTCTTGACCTTGGTGCGAGTGTTGACATCTCAGTTGAAAAGTCAAGTTATAACATTTATAGTTTAATGCACAACTCTATAGTACAGGAAAATATGACCACATACTTATAGTTTCCTTTCTAATGTAAATTGACCAATGCCAATAGCAATACAGTGCCAGATTTCTATCTACCCAGCTCGTCACAGGAACAAGGTGTTTCAGAAGTCTTCATCATTTAACACATGGACTATATCATATAAGTTCCCTCTGAATTAAAATATCAAAAGCTGTGCTTTCAAGCTTTTTTTAGAAAATAAGTATGTACATTTTAATTATTAACAAAAAGATTTTTAATGGATTAGAAAGAATATTTTTAGTATTTGTTTACTTCTTTTGCAACTCCATATCTGCTTGGTTTCTACTAATGGACATCCCTAGCCTATAAGAGCATGTCACAGGGATTGGAGTCAGTTGTTAGCAACCATGAGCTGGTTATTGTGCTTTCACAGCAAAACAGTCTTTCACTAAAATGATCAAAATCTTTATTTCTACTGAAAACATGTCTTGATGAAGCAAACATTTGTCTTCCAAATTTCTTCTTAAGTGTTTTGAACTCTACCAAGTAAAATATTTATTTGGCTAGTGACTATTTTATGTGGAAAATATTTTCAAAAGTAGATGCAGCTAAAGATACAGTGCTTATTTTTCAATGGAATTTTTCCAGATACATAAAATTATCTATTATTACTTTATTGTTGTTACCATTATTACAATTATAGAAATGAGAAAGGAAGAAGGAAGAAGGAAGAAAGAAGTGAGTTGTCTTATTACCACCATCTGCTCAGGGTACTGTAACATGACACCTTAGACTGGGAGTTGGGGACACATGCACTCAGTGCTGGAGCCTGGAAGCTCAAGAGCGGACACTCATCTTGGGCAGGCTCTGGTGTGGGTTCCTTGATGGATAAATGTCAAATCTGTTTCAGAGACTTACATAGTAGGAAGAGCCAGCTAGCTCTCTGGACTCATAAGGCACCAATCCAATTAATGAGGGCCACACCTTCATGACCTAATTACCTCCCAAAGAGACTTTTCACAAAAACTACCATACTTCGGAGTAAATTTTCCTACGTAGATTTAAGTATATACACTGTTTGGTCTTTAATGGGGAAAACAGGAAAGATTGCCTGTTTGCTAGAAAGTCATTGCAATTTGCATTTAGACTCTTTCTCTAATTCTTTAGCTAGTTCTTTTCAAACCATTTGTTGATAATTTTGGACAAATAGGACAAAATGAAATATGAAAGTGGTGATTGTAATTCAAAGACTTACTAGTCCGACCTAGAAAAGTGTAGCGAACAAATTTACTAGAACAATAGAGTGCCCCATTCTGTTCACATAATCTACGCAACTGTCTCCATGACTCCTGTAGACCATCCCTCCTAAATGTGGTGCTTGGCCACTCATGCTCATCAAGACCTCTGGTGGTTACAGCCCTCTTCTTTACCATGCTGGTATCCAGTTTCTGTTTTCCCTCCAGACGTAGTCAACATCCAAGAGCACAGGCATCTCTCTTTTTAAAAATATTACTTTCTACTACTTATTCTATTCTCCTGCAATAAAAAAAAATCTATATTGCAAACTGTGGATAATGCTTTGCTTCCTCTATTCCCATGACAACTTTTAAAACTATGTTGTGGTTCCCAGTTGTGCTGATACTCATTTGACAAATAAAACTTACACCTCAATAAACAGCAAGTCTGCATATTAGATGAGAAAAGGGATATGCAGTAAAAAACACAGTTTATACCAAATGAAAAAGGGAGAAAAATATGCCTGCAGTGCAAACTGGGAAATGGGATTTTGCCCTGTTCTAGAGGGTTACTTCTGTCAGTCAGTCATTTCTCATATCCATGAATTGTTTTTTCAATTAAGATCTGCTGGGAAAATAAAAGCGCAGTGCAGAGTAAAGCTTGTTGGAGATCAGAGAGGATTCCTTGTTAATGATATCAAAGAAAAGCAGTATCTCATGTTTTAATTTCTGTAACACAAGAGGAAAATTCTAAGCAAGGCTATATTTTATCCTACATGAACATTTTGCTATTTTTAACATTTTTTATGATGGTTACTGCTAGCACATTTCTAAGGGATATTCCTTGAAAAGAGTAAGTTCGAAGTTAAGGGGTTTTTTTTTCACTTTAAATTATTTTTAAACTCAAATGTCCTTAAACCACGTCTTCTGATCATTAAAAGGGAAATTTCAACTAAATGGATTAAGGTGCAGTAATAAATAAGGGAGTCATTTCAGCCCAAAAATTCCCAGTAAAAATAAAGAAGCTAAATCTATTAATTTATGGCAAATTTCTTATGAAAATTAACCAGGGATAGGTAATTTTGTACAGTAATAGGTAAGTAATAGCTTTCATATTTTGTCATCCGAAAAGTTCTCTTGAAAATTTATGATAATCTAAAACTAATAAGTTGGTGAACATTCAGATACATAGAAATATCTATATACATGAGTGTAAATGAAGTATAATGTATGAGATGTATACATGTTCAATAATATATCAAGTTCTAAGCAGATGACTCAAATGTGTCCCATCGTACAGCAGCTTAGTGGGTGTATTTTATGCATAGTAATGAAATTCTTCACCTCCTAGGTGAAATGGTTAATTGTTTCCAATTTTGACACTAATGACTATTGCTGTAAAGAACACTTTTGTTTTTCAAGTTTTGATGCCATTTTTGAGATATTTTGCTGAGAGAAATACATATATATTCTAAATATTTTGTGCCAGGCTACAAGTCTGAGATGCACTGTTTATATTTTCTCTGTATTTTATAATTTCTACTTGTTTAAAACATGCCAGACTGAGCCACTCAGTGGGGGAGTATATTCGCTTCTTTTGTTTATATAAAATTGATGCTTCTGGATCATATCAAAACTTATTTCCTTTTTTGGTATTTTACATATTATGGCATTCATTAATTCCTATATGACTTACAAATGTCACATATATTTATATAAATGCCTTATTTATCTATTTGTCACATACAAAATGATTATTTTTCCATATTATGGTTTCAAAATTAACTATGATGAATTTACATCACTAGGTATTTTTTATGTTAAGCAGTCAGATGTTCCTTGACAAAGTTTTAAACAAATGATGTGTAACAAAGGTTCCCACATGCATTCTTCTAAAATTCTGTACCTTTTTGTTTGACATTAGACTCCATATGTTGTTTCCAAGGAGGCGTCCTTCTCATGGCAAACACAGCTAATGAATATTTCACCGGCTTTCAAAGTAGACAGCAATTCCAATATGAGAAAGGGTTTAGAGTTATTGTTGCCCAATTGAATATATATTTTAAAGACTTCTAATTAAAATGTTATTTTGTACCACAAAAATGTATTTAGTTTCTGCTTTTTAAATTCCTAGGAATTTGATATCAGACCCTTGAACATATCAGACAGCTCAAATAACAAAGTAGTCAAAATTTGCTTAAAATACAGAAGAAATTTCAGATTGTATTTCCTTGTATGCTTTTATATACAGGTCATTTTCCTGAATAATCGAAGAAATTAAATATTTTTGTCATGTATAAATATACATATATGTGTGCATGTATGTATCACTCTTATACTAATACAGACTTTAGAAACCTATGATATTAAAACAATTTAAAATGCATATTTTATTATTTTATAAATATTATCAAAAAGAACTTGCAAATAAATAAAAGTCACAGAGCAAAATTAAGCAAACCCCCAATCTATACAATGCAGAGACCTTCTGCATAGTTTGAATAGGCACTCTGAACATAAAGTTAACTTCAGGTTAAACTTTATAGTTTTGGGGTTGAATTTATTTTATGCATTATGAAAGACCAACACTGAAAATGCTGTGACAGAATTAGAACCAGAAAAACAATCAGTTCTCTAAAAGCCTCTTTTATAACTGGTGTCCACGGCCAGCATTGTCCTTCCTCATCCCCTTTGTTCAGCTTTTGCTGCTTTTTTTCTTCATCATATTGTACCGTCATGGACACTCGTTTATATATATCTACACAAAATGTTCCTTATCCATTTATCTATTGATGAACAGATAAATTGTTCCCAATTCTTTGCTACAGTTAACATGGCAGAAATAAATATGAGAAAAAAATATCTCTATGGTTGGGATGAAGTTCTCAGGCTGTATTCCCAGAAGTATTTATAGGATTAAAAAAAAAATCAAAAGATCATAGAGTTAGACAAAACCATTTCATGAAGTTTCCATCATATTTTTCACATATATTTTTAAGTGTTGTTTACTTTTATTTTTATGTGTATGATCATTTGATCTGCATTTGTGTAAGTCCACCATGTGTATGCAATGCCCATGGAACCAAGAAGAAAGCATCGGATAGCCCTGATACTGAAGTTACAACAGGTCGTGAGCCACTGTGTAAATGCTGGAAACGGAACTGGGGTCCTGCATGAGAAGCAAGTGATATTAACCACTGAGCTATCTCTCCAGCTCCTCCATATCATATTTTAATGTTAAAGATTAAATAGCCCCAAATTCAGTTTCTTATCCTATCAAACTGCTAAGCTGATGCATTATTTGAAGTGTTCAATGTCATATTTTTTAATTTTTCTAACTTTATGTTGTCTGTTTTATGGGACAAAGACCAGGGGACTTTCTCTTCCTGTGTCTTTAATACAGTACATAACTTCTATTTAAGAGTCTAGTGACAACGGTAATGGACAATTTACAACCTCCAGTTTTCTGGATTGAACAACATGGTTCTGTAAACCAACAGGCTTCTTTCGACTTCGGTGAAAGCACAAGTGATTTGTTTATTGCCCTTTACCAGTTCCTCAATTACAATTGATCTCTACTTAGAGTGCTGCTAATTGTTGGGGAAGAGAGGAATAACTTAATCCTCATAGCAGCTCTTAGACGGTGATTTCTCCTTATAATGTAAAGCCGTCATCTCACCTAGGACCAGATAAATGGAATCCACACACCTAATCATAACAAGTACTTTTAAACTTAGTTTATAAACAATCCAAGTTGAATAAGCTATATTGGGAACAGGAAAACATAATGACTGATTGTGTCTGATACCGAGCCAGTGACAGACGAACATGAGCCTTTGATTAGGGCACTTGTCATGCTGGATCACTACTTCACTGATAGGCATTTAATCAGTACTCCATCTTCTTATCATGTTTAGGGTGTTGATCAACTTTAAGTACTTAATACAGAACCGCTATCGGCATTTCCACGTAAAACCAGAGGCAGAGTAGCCGTTGTCTTCTTATCACATTTTTCCATTAAAAGAGTGAAAAGAGACAGCTGTCCTCATCAACTAAACATCTTCTAATTTAGTCTTTTAAACTTCTGAATTGTCTGTTTTAGAAAAGTTTAAAAAATACACTTACATGCAGGTTTATAGTTTTCTCTAATTTAGCATTAAAGTTTGGAATTAATATTTTAGAAAGGTAATATTAGTGTAAGCCCTTATTTTCTTGATTCAACATACTAGTAAATGCAGCTAGACATGCACATATATAAGTGCTTATTCAGCACATCGTCTAAATTCTGACTTCCAGTTTTAGTATAGTCAACAGAATGCCCGATCAGATAAGAGGTTAGCACACAAAGCAACAAGACCCTTTGAAACATTTTTATGTTACAGATAAACACAGCTTCAACCATATCTTGACTTAGGGGCATTCCACATTCCACATTAAAGTTTTCTCCTTAGTTGCTACAGCAGCCTGATGCAAGAGAGCAAATAGTTCCTACGCAGCACTGGGAGTTAAAGCTACCTACTTAGGATGCCTAAGAACTCAGTGCTCCTTTTTTTCTAACCCTGTGTTCCCATTTCCACAACAGGCTGAGATTATTTGTTGTTTTAAAGAAATAAAATTGATGACTATGATAATAAAAGCCACACAAAATAGACATTTTTGCATATAGAAATGATCAATCATTTCTTTTATATCTTGTGTTTAACATATTAATACTTTTATTACTATTTCAGTTCTTTCCAATCTTTGTGCAATTTGAAAGTAGCATAAGCACAAAGCAACACATAATGCGTCATTTTCTATTATAAGGTATGTAGAAGACGTCACTCGTGAGAAAAGGTATTTTACTATCTCGACAAAAGCCTCTAAACGTTATAGTGCTTCACATGTTTCAGAAAGAGAGACACTGTTAGTTGTTCCTTTAGCACCAAATGCATTAAACCTGAGAAAATTAAGTATATTGTAAATAAAACTATCCCTTCTAAAATTATTACAGGTATTATTAAAGGTATTTTGGAGTCTATTTTAATAATGTAATGTAAGCAGATGCATGAAGAAACACTTGATTTATGTGGATGATGTTCTACCAATCTGGAAATTACTGATAGGATTCATTACTTTTAAATTGGAAACAACCATGCATCTCGAGCAGTCGGCATTATTGAGCTAAGTAACAATGTTGGCTAAATCGCACTGAGGCATAAACAGAGGAAAATAATATAAAAGTCTTTTATTTCTTGACTGTGAATGCTTTCTAAAGTAACTCAGATGCTTCCATTTTATTTGAATATTGCTTTTTGTTTCCTCTATTAAGTAGTGCTTAAAAACCACAACTTCAGTCAATCAGTAAACAAGATCATTATTTCAAAGTGTTTCAGATTTTAAATCAAGGGTTTCATTTAATTTTCCAAGCAGAATAATGCATATAAATGAGGATGTCAAATTGCAAATAACCTGTATTAGAATAGCATTTACAGTGCTTATGGTAAGTAATCAACATTATTGACTTAGCGCAGGGATTTAAAATGCTGAAAAACACTAACAGGATAAATTGATTGGAAGAATAGAGAAGTATATCACTGTGTTAAAGATTTGAAATGAAAGTGAAATGCATTATATGATTTTATAGTTTAAAAGGACATGTACATATAATACATGTATATAGATAGATATCCACATAGATGGATAATGTGGACATTATTGATTTAAATTCCCTATTGGGATTAAAGAGAGAATGCCTGGTTTCACTTCAATGGTAATGTTGGCATTCATTATCAATATGATAAAATACAAATTGGTGCTCTGTAATACAGATTTAATGCCCCTGCTGAACTTTTTTCCATTAGTAACTAATGGCGACTTCTGTTTACCTTCTATGACTACAAATGTTCATTCCATCTTTTCTCTATGATCATCACAGTTACATAGCAAATGGTTTTTCTGAAAATGAAAAGTCTACCTATTTTAGAATACGATAAAATTTGCATCTATAAACATGACTTTAATCTCTGCCTTCTATGATGTGTCAGCGTTCTCAAAGAGAATTTTATCCTGAGTTTATAAATAGAAGTGAAAATTTCCATAATTGGTGATAGTAAGAAAAAATCTTGTTGCATTGATTAAAGTGAAACATTTTTTTCTCTCAGCATAGCTGATAGTTTTATCGTACACACATAAGGTGAGTATTTCATTCCATAATTAAAAAACTTTTAATCACAATAAACAAACCTGCCCCTTGAATAGCCTTCCCTTTCCACATAGCAGTGTCTTATTTTTAGAATAGCTTTCAACTACTAAGTTGGATTTATCTTAAAGAAAGAGGAATACAAAATCTCTTATTAATTTATTTTAATTAAATCCATTACAATAATCCCTGGGGAGAAAACAATTAAACGCTGAGTAAGAGACAATAAAAAACCAAGTTCATTTCCTCTCTGCCTTTCAGTTCCCTTAGTCATCTCTTTTTCTCAATATAAAGCTTTGAAGTTTTGTAGATTTTTAAGTGAAATAGCATAATTTCAAATGAGGTTATAATACTAATACTCAATATCATCACACATCCGCTGCATATCACATGCTATTCCAAGCAGTTAATGTGCTTACTTAATTCTCCCCAAGAAGCTTATGGGGTACAAGTTCATTGTTATTCTCTTCTTACACTAAGGAAGTTCCAAAGAATTTCATCAGTTATGTGAAAGACAACCCACTGAATAGAAAAAAATTTGCAAATCACATATAAATGAAAATTAAAACTACAGCAAGTTATTACTTCACAGTTACAATTACGGCTCAACAAAAACCAAGAAGTAAGAAAAACCAGAATCTAATATTTGGCAAGGCAAAAAACAACAACAAAAATTAAAACAAAAACAAAAAAAAAGCTACATACAGGGGGGAAAAGTGTTATTAAATGTACGAATAAAAGTACCCTGTGTATAGAGCCAACCCTGTTGGCAGAGGTGTGGGTGAACCAGCCCGAAGTTGTGAGCTTGGGAGAGAGCTCTCTCCACTCCTGTCTGTCATGTGGCAGTGTGGTGGGGGAGATATGTCCCCCTTATCACTCTTCCCTACTGGCTGCAACAGACAAAAGAGCTGACCCTCCCCCTTAACAGCTGCAACACTCAGGAAAGCAGGCCCTGCTCCTGCCTAGGCAACACAGCAGAGCTGGCCTGGTCTTCAGAGATGAGGGTGACTCAGCCCCAATGTTGTGAGCAAGAGAGAACTGCCCCCATCAGTCATCTGACATGTGGCAGTATGGGCGGAGGAAACGTACTCCCTCAATCCTCCACTCATCAACACCTGAGACAGGTGGAGGAGCTGGCCCTGGTGTCTTAAGAGCTAGAGTGCTATCAGGGCCACTCACCAGCTGCAGTGCTTGGGAAAGTGGCCCCTGTACCTTTCCTGGGCAACACAATAGAGTTGACCTTGATAGTGTAGGTGTGAGAGAGCCACTGCTGGGGGTGTGAAAGCAGGAGAACTGGTCCACCCCTCACTCATTGCTGCAAGAGGTAAATTAGCCCTGGGGGGTGGGGGTCAATGCTAGAGAGCTCACCCTGGTGATGAGGACAGGGGAGAACTGGCGGGCTGACCAACCCTGCAGCTGCTCAGGCCCAGAACCAAGGTTTACAACTGGGCCCACCCGGTCTATGATCTACTGAAGTACATGAAGGGGCTTGACCCAGAGACCCAAAGCTGCAGGATCGCCACAATACAGGGCAACAGCAGGATATCCAAGAGGAGTCCCAGTGAGGGCCCAGCATGGATAGTGTAGTAGAAACCAGAGGCCTCGAACCAGACCAGTGACTATTTGCCGTGAACACTTGCAAGTAAAGAAAGGAGTTCAATGTGTGACTCACTGCGTCACATTGCAGCTTCCATGATGAAGGTTTTAATTTCCCCTTTTTGTCTGAGTTTCCTTTTTTGTCTTAATTCTTGTTTTATTCTTTTTGGGGTGTGTGTGTGCAGGGGCAGAGGGTAGATGCAAAGGGATGGGGGAATAATGGGATCAAGATACATAATGTAAAAGACACACAGAATAAATAAACAGGAAAAATGGAAAAAAAAGTACCCTGTGTGTGGCTAAAGCTTTTCCTAGGAGCCATACGTTGTTAAAAATGAAAATCCCTTCATCAGGCTTGTTAGTCTATAATTTGCTAGCCAGGGAGAGCCTAAGGTTCCTCCCACAAAAATACAGGCAATCATCACTGCTTTTGCTTGCCAGCCAGAACTAGTTGATATCCCTGAAAATGTCACAAGTATCTGGATGTAGAGAAATAAAGCTGGGACTTAGCTGGAAGCTTGCTCCCTGCTGGCTAGCTCTGGTAGTTCTAGAGCAGTATTTCTCAACCTATGGGTCAAGACTCCTTTGGGGTCAAAAGATCCTATCACAGAGGTCACCTAAAACCATTGGAAATAACAGAAATTTGTGTTACAATTCACAACAGTAGAAAAAATAAAGATAGGAAGTAGCAATGAAAATAATTTTATGGTTGGGGTCTCCACAACATGAGTAACTATATTAAATGGTCACAGCATTAGGAAGGTTGAGAACCAATGTCTAGAGGATTATTCAGGCTTCTGGGTTCAGGCTTCAGTCTTGCTCAGTTGTACATTCTGCGTGCAACTACATCAATCACCCACACAAGACCAGCCCATTGGTGTAGTGAGGGCACCAGTACTAGTGTTAAAACATTTCCTTCTGATTGGGTTTGATTTCCATTTCACAGGGAGAAAATTCAGACCTGGTCAAAACCCCATGACTGTGGAGATCAAGACCTTAGTTGGGACAGCATTGTTGCTGTTGGCTAAGTGAACATGGAGTGCCTGCAAAAGTATCTTCTAATAGTTGTTTTGGCACATAGAACATGGCCACTCTCGGCTTTGCTTAAAGAAGCTTCGTTGGTGACTCCAGATTCATAACTGGATAAAGAGAAGAAATGACTGTTAGTAAGCATGAACCCCCATTCCCTAACCCAGACGCTTTCACTAACTAGTAACTGCTTGCAAAGGAAAATTAAGTTTTCTCCAATGGAGTCTTAGTGGGTGTACAAAGCACTCTTAAAGGTATATGCTCAGCAATACATGCCCAACACAAAACAAAAAATTAAATTAAATTAAAAAATGAAAAAAAGATTTTCAATAAATCAAGAAATTTGCAAAGTACAGGACACATTCACTTGCTCCAGTAAAATAGCTCCATAGATACCTAGAATTTACAGTTTTGTTGCCAAGTCATTCTCTACAGCATGGACAATTCCACAATAGGAGGCACTGAATGCTGATGTCTTTGTAAGTGTGTACAAGTCTTCTGAATGAGATCTATTTAGTTCCCCAGCACTCCTCAGCCTTAAATGACTTGATTCTTCCCAACCGGGCACCCTGTCAAATGCCTAACCCCTCCCCTGGAGAGTCTGCCCCCAAATCAGAGATCCTGGAGTCAATTACGAACTCTACCTTATAATTGGTTTTGCTCTGCCTCAATTTCAAAGGTAATTAGCTAAAGTCAACATTGGCCATGCTATAGCATATATACTAATTATATGTGACTGATCATATAGTTTATTGACTTGGAGTTGTTCTCATTGACTTGAAGTTGTTCTTGCAGGTTTACTTTTTCACTCTTTTAAGGTAATTATATACTTCCTTTAAGAAAGCCTCTAAACTTCATTGATTTGTCATTTAAATTTTACTAGGAAAATTATATATATATATCCTGAAAGTGCTTTCATGACCCAAGGTACATGAACACGAACAAAAACCAATCATTTGATCTTTTGCCTGCTTTTTGCATCTACCGTGTGCTCTACCTCCAAGGGTGGCTTTCCTGGGCTCTTCGGTTTCTAATTTGACATCAGGCTACTGATCCTCTGCTTCAGGAGATTGATCATGGTCACTTTGGACAAAAACTCCTATTGACCTAAAATGAGATTTTACTATGTTATAATGTAAGTTATTTTAATAAATTAATGGCAATTGTGTCAGTACTCTTCTCCTTTGAGAAATGCAATGCATCTATTTACATATTGATAACGATGGTAAAGATTTTACACACTTACTAGACATGATCCATAAATCTTAGGTTCATGGCAATAATCCTCTCTTTTAAATGATTAAAGTATCTGAATTGTAACAGCATTTACTTCTTCATGAGACATGTGAGTGTGTGAGGAGGGGTTTGTGTACCACAGCATGCATTTATTCGTGTGAAAATCAGAAAGCAGCCTCACATGCAGTCCTCACCATCATCTTCTTTAATGCAGGGTCTTTTACCCACTACTGTGTGTACCAGGCTTGCTGGCTCAAGTTTCCAGGGATTCTCTAGTCTTACAATAAGATCACTGGGACCATGTAGATGTGCTATAGTGTCCTGCTTTTCTTGAGATCTGGGGATTGACATTAAGGTTCTCCTGTTACACCACAAGCATTTTATCCACTGAGCAATCTTCTCAGCCTCAGACAGTCATACACATTCGTGTTTTTGTAAGTCTATTTATTCTTTGGGAATTCCATACAATAAATTTTATTGTATTCTGAGTATAATTCAGAAATCTAACTCCTATGCTGTATATCTGTCATGGAAATACAGCTTTTTCCCTATTTGTTTTTTATTCATTTTATCCTTAAGAGTATTAGGATTTCCATTTATTTCTCTTGAGATAAAAGAATTCTCCTGCTGCAGACTGGATCAGGGATAAGCTCTGTGAATAAACAACTCTGTCTATTTCTCATCACATTCACTGTTACTGTTACAGAAGTTCAGATGAACCACATGTTGGGTATCTTTTTGCCTGTAATTATAGGTAGGCACTTAACAGGGATTATTACCCCAGCCTAAAGAGGTGCACTGTTGCTGGAGAATTTTTCTCCAGCTCCCGCCACCAAGTCCCATCAGTCCCAGAGCCCATTTATAAAATAAACACACAGACTCTTACATTATTTAAACTGCTTGGCCATTAGCTCAGGCCTGTTATTGTCTAGCTCTTACTCTTATATTTAGCCCATTTCTATTAATCTTTATTTTGCCACATGGCTCATGGCTTACTGGTACCTTACATCTTTCTTGTCCTGATGGCGGATCGCAGTGTCTCCCTCTCCGCCTTCCATTTCCCAGAATTCTTTTCCTTGTCCCGCCTATATTTCCTGCCTAGCCAATGGCCAATCAGTGATTTATTTACCGACCAATCAGCAACACATTTGACATACAGACCATCCCACAGCACTTCCCCTTTTTTTCTTAAAAAGGAAGGTTTTAACTTTAACATAGTAAAATTACATATAACAAAACAATTATCAAGCAAGAATTACAGTTACAATATTAAAGAAGAGATCCTATCTATCTTATATTTGTAAGTTTAAGGTTTTATATCTAACTTATCTTTTATTATAACTAAGGAAAATTGTAAGTATCTAGTCTTTAACCATATCAAAGACCTCAGAAGGATATAACACTGCCTGAGAAATGGGAGAAGGATGCAAGCAACTTTTGGGAGTCTTGCAGGGTAGACAGAGACAGCTGAGCCTGGACAGTCATGCAAAGTTTTCTTGTAAAGTTGGGGCATCTGTCTTTAGCCCACAGGCCTAGAATCTTTTATTTACTTTTTTCTGTGTCTTGTAGAATGTCTGGCAGTTTTCTCTGCAAAGCAGGAACCTGAAGGACCATTTTGTCAAGCAAAGTTCAGTGGTCACCTTTCTATGGGTCCTGCATGTCCAGTTGATCAAGCAGTCCAGGCAAGAACAGTTTCTTGCCCAAATGGCTATTTTTGTCAAGGTGAAGATAAACTCCGTATGGAGTGTCTTCGATGCCTATCCTCCTCTCTGAAGTAAATCGGTGCTGTCAGGAGCAGACATGTCTCACTGTCCAAAAAGTCTAAACTTTTAAAACATTTTAAATGCCATATTCTGTAGGTCTTTGAAGTGTTTGAAGACTACCTATCTATCTGAAATATAACTATGTATACCTAAAAGACTTAACTAACATGGCTACAAATATGATTATCATAGATGACTAATTATTAATCTATTTTTTAATTATCCATTATAATTTTAAATGAGTTACATAAACATAATACCTCAAACAAGAATAGAAATATATATACAGTATAACAAAATTAAGTTTAAATTTGTATCAATAAACTAAAATCTATAGCAATGTAAAACATTTTAAACAAGTTGTTACTCTTTAAAAGTAGGTTTATTAATCTACCCTTTCATCCTATCATATCTAAACTATCCCCCTTTTTGTTTTAGAAAGAGATTGTATTTATAATCAACCTGATTTAAATAAAAATATTGTTTTTTCTCTGTCCCACACCAGAGGGCTCTTCTGATTTGGGACACAAGAATCTCTTAACCATTTTTTTTTTTTTTGAGCAATATGTCTGGGTTTAGAGGGGGAGTGAGCCAATTCTATCTCTAAAGCCAGCTTGGTATATTTGGGAATTTGGGCGTAGCTTCTCTTACTACTTCCTGCTGGAGGGGGGCGCTGTATCTTCTGGAGACAGAAAGAAAATTTTAGGATCATGGAGTAGTCCGTGAGGCTGTATATCTGAGCCAGTTGACTTGAAACCATTCTGGATGTTGAATCATCTGGGCCATGGTGTCATTGGAGACCTTTCAGGGGGTCTTGGCTGGTCAAACCTGATGTATCTTAATCTGGAACAAATCCATAGTCTCTGGCTTTCTGTGGAAACAAGAGCAGAGACTCTTTTCCAAAGCAACATATCCTTATATCCAAATTTTGAAGTCAAGGTATCTTTAAAATATACATTTTGGCATAACTCAACAGCTTTTATAATCAAATGTTTTTCTGCAGTTACGAATATCAAAGAGAACATAATCCAGATTCTCTGTGTGGTAGTCACCTTTACGTGGCTTATTTTTTTATATTAGCTTGAGCCTATTCCTTTTAAACTGTAGCCTTCTAAGCCTGAAACGGAGCAGTGGCTGCTGGCTCCGCCCACTTCAGCTTCCCAACATGGCGGTGGTCTGCTTTCCGCCAGCTCTGGGAGCCGTAACTCTCAGAAATAGTGGGTCTACATTTTTACCAAAGTAGCGTGTAGCCCAGAAACTTCTTTTTTTTTTGTTTTGTACTAGCAAAGGCTAAATCTACCACATAGTTTAATGTGCTACTTGCAGAGGCCTCATTCCCACCATACTGCAGGTCGAGAGCGCACGCTAGGAACCCGCCAGTAGCTCAAACCGGCAGCTGCCGCTTATTTGAGAGAGACAATTAGGAAGCTGTTTTTAGTTCCGTTTTAGAATCTTTTTTCTAAGTTTTTAGGTGGAAACTCTTGCCCCACGTTGGGTGCCATTTGTTGCTGGAGAATTTTTCTCCAGCTCCCGCCACCAAGTCCCACCAGTCCCAGAGCCCATTTATAAAATAAACACACAGACTCTTACATTATTTAAACTGCTTGGCCATTAGCTCAGGCCTGTTATTGTCTAGCTCTTACTCTTATATTTAGCCCATTTCTATTAATCTTTATTTTGCCACATGGCTCATGGCTTACTGGTACCTTACATCTTTCTTGTCCTGATGGCGGATCGCAGTGTCTCCCTCTCCGCCTTCCATTTCCCAGAATTCTTTTCCTTGTCCCGCCTATATTTCCTGCCTAGCCAATGGCCAATCAGTGATTTATTTACTGACCAATCAGCAACACATTTGACATACAGACCATCCCACAGCAGTGCACTTTCTGCATATCCTGCATGGTTCTCTGGTTTGTACAAGGTTACAGGACTAGGCCTCCTAATCATGACAGCTTCATCTGCTGTGCCAATGGGCAGGAATCGCCACATAAATCCTGCTCAGACGTGTCGCATGCTACAATGACGGTTTGGTCTTTCTATTTATTTTTTAATGTTTTGCTAAGCATCTTTAAATGTCATAATTCTAATCTGAAAAGTTTGTCTATTACATAGAATTATATTATACTTGATTAGGATTAAACACACACACACATGCACACACAGGCACACTTCTTAGGACATAGCTGTGACTGTAATTATATTTATAACAAGAAAGATTGTATGCTACTTTCCCAAAAGTAAATTAAGGAAAAAGAAAAGAGGTATTAGATAGATCTTCTTGCTTCCAGGAAGTTTTAATATTGCTTCACTGAAGTACAAAAGTATAAAATATGAAAATGCATTGGTAGGTTCATCCCTTGATTCTTTGCATCAGACTACATTAGAAATGAATTTTATCAGTTCTTTACAAGATTACATTGACATCCAAACTGTCATATAGCATGTGACACGTCTGAGCAGGATTTATGTGGCAATTCCTGCCCATTGACACAGTAGATGAAGCTGTCATGATTAGGAGGCTTAGTTCAGTAACCTTGTACAAGCCAGAAAACCCTTCAGGATGTGCAGAAAGTGAACCTCTTTAGGCTGGGGTAATAATCCCTGTTATCAATCCACAATTCTAACAACCAAGGAGATCTAAAAACTAAAAATTTTCAAAAAATAAACATCAAATTCACAAAATGGCAAAAATTCACTCCAATTAATGTGTTGTCACTTATCTACTTCATGTGAATGTTCACATATTTTACTGCATAATTATGAGATTTCAGACATTTTGTTGCTGATGATATATAATACATGCCATATGATATGTACACTGCAGTACACTCCTTGTTGATAAAAGTTCTAAATTTTGGAAATTCATCTGGCCAGAAA
This sequence comes from Peromyscus eremicus, assembly GCF_949786415.1. NCBI lineage: Eukaryota > Metazoa > Chordata > Mammalia > Rodentia > Cricetidae > Peromyscus > Peromyscus eremicus. The sequence continues at coordinate 72,059,779 of NC_081427.1, forward strand.
TATTGTTAAGTCAATAAAGAGACTTGTGTCTGAATGTTAGTGCTGACTCAGGAGATATGCATAAAGTAGACAGAGGCATACAATAAACAAGCCCACACAACTGAGATAAGACAAAAATCAAAGGAAAAACTAATAAAGCATTAAACTTCAGGCTGTATTCATCACTATAGTGTTTAGAATAAAATTGAAAGTATCATGAATAAGCAAAATGTGACACTGGATATGTTTAGGTACTTCTATAAAAGGGAAGTAGGCAATCACTCAAATGCTACTGCTATAGATAGTGACAAAAAAGTGTTAAGTTCATTTCTGTTGAGACAGAAATGAAGGTCATTAACTTGAATAAGATAAAATTTACACAAGCTTAAATATAGATAAATTAATATGCACAAATACATAATAAATGAATGGTTGCTTCTTGGTGATAATCTTCTCCATGGGCTTTCACTTTAGCACTTTGACTTTTTTTTAGGTCTCTCTTTAATTTTAATTTTTTTGTATGTGTGTGTATATGTAAGCATGTGCACATGCCTGTGTGTTTATGTATGTGTATGTGCATGTTTGGAGGAAAATGCATATATGTGGAGGCCAGAGGTCACTATCAGGTGCCACTCCTAAGCTGTCACCTAGCTCTTGTTTTGGAAACAATCTCTCATTGTCCTGGAGTTCACCAGTAGACTGGGCTGGCTGTTGTGTGGTATTCTGTTTGTGTTCTGACATGTAAAGCTTGCCTGGAGATCAGAGGGTGGTACTAGCCACTAGTTAACCATAAAGGCTGGGTGGTGGTGGCTCACACCTTTAATCTCAGCACTCGGGAGGTGGAGACAGGCTCTCAGCCCTTTCAGTCAGAGGATCTGGAGAGGTAAGAAGTCACTGGTGGCTGCTCCTCTGCTTCTCTGATCTTTCAGATTATTATCCCAATATCTGACTCCTGGTTTTTATTGGTAAGATTAATTAGATTTATGCTTCATATGGTGACCCAACAGGGCAGGATTTCTATATTAGACCTAAAAGAACTTTAGAAAGGATTCTAACCACAAAAACAGAGTCAAGCACAGCTTTGTGGTAACTGTCTTTTCTCTGGTAGGCTGTTTGCGAGACACAGCAGAAGCGCAGCTCCTTTAAGAGATGGCTTCCTGACTCAGTATCAGCGGCAAAAACAGGTGACTCTTTAAGAGGCCCTGCTGCCAAACACTTATACGCTGTCTGTGAATGGTGAGCAGTATGCTACTCGGTGGTGGATTGGACCTAGAAACTTCCCAGAGTTGGGGCAGTAAACATGGCTCCCAGAGCTGGTGGTAAACATACCTGCACCATAGACTAGACTCTAAGAAAACCAAGGAGTAGGGTGGAACCAGCTGCTTTAGTCCTAGCCACGCTGCTTAGCAGTTTAAAGGCTCATGTGGTCAGAAAAAGACAGAGATATGCAATAAAGACAGATTTAGATAAAAGAAACCTTCTAAACAGTTTACAGTATGTTAAAAAATACATATGTAGGTTTGGGAGAGAAAAGAAAATGGGTAGAAAAAGTCATTTAAAAAGGAATAGAGTAATAAAAAAAATTATAATTCATATAATGATGGAAAATATACAGAGTGTCTCGATTATGTATATTATTGTGTTGTCTTTAAATTTTTTGGCTGCCAAGAGACTTTTCATCATGGAAACTGCTATATTAAACTAACCTACATGTTTTAAAATTATCTTGACTTCAAAATTTAAGTCAAAAGATATGTTACTTTGGAGGAAAGGTTATGCTTTTATTTCCATAGGAAATGAGAGACTGTGGATTCATTCTGGGTTAAGAAAAATAAAATTTGATTGAGGAAGACCCCCTGAAAAATCTCCAATGGGAATGGATGGCCCAGATGATCCAATATTTCAGAGTGCATCTACTGCAGTTTCCTCTGAGTTCTGCCTCCAGAAAGGCTTCAAGGCTGCTGGCTGAGATGATCCAGCCTCACAGACTACTTCATTCAGGACTTGACCATAATTCTGAATTTTCTCAGGGTCCCCCAAAGATTAGCAGTGCCCCCAATCAACAGGAAGTAGTCTAGAAAACTATACCCATATTCCCCCAAAATGGGTTATGTATATTTATTATCATTTTAGGGAGACTGGTTACAAGTTGTTATGAATAATGGTCAGGAAAAACAGCTAAAAAAAGAAGGTTAGATTCAGGGATCTTTTTCTGAAAAGAAAAAAGGGGATATAGAATCTACTTTAATCCAAAAAACAACTATTAATCTTACATATTTTACAGTGATATAGATTTTAGTTTATTGATACAAATTTAAAGTTAATTTTGTTATATTTATATTTCTACTCTTGCTTAAGATATTATGTTTATGCAACTCATTTTAAAATGTAATGTATAATTTAGAAATATAGATAGTCATCTATAATAGTCAAAGTTATAGTCATGTTAGTTAGGTTTTCTAGGTATACAGAGACATAGTTCAGATAGATAGGTAATCTTCAAACACTTCAGAGACCTACAGAATATGGCATTTAAGATGTTTTAATAACATAAGGGTTCTTTTTTATGACAATGAGACTCCTCGAAGCACCAATCTACTTCAGAGAAGATGATGGGCATCGAAGAAACTCCATATGGAGTTTACTTTCTCTGTGGCAAAAGTTAGCCACTGGGCAAGAAACTATCTCTGTCTCAACTACTAACAGTATACTGTTCAAATTGGACAAGCAGGACACAAAAGAAAGTGACTGCCAAACTTTGCCAAGGTAAGGTGAGACAGTCTTCAAAAATTCTGCTTCACAGAAAAGTCTGTCAGATATTCAAGTTCTGTAGGCCAAAGATGGATGTCCCAATGTTGCAGAGGAACCTTGGGTGACTGTCCAGGCATCCAGCTGTTTCTGTCATTTCTTAATTTTGGAAGTTGTTTGCTATGAACTTCCTGTATACTCCAGTAATATATCCCTCTCAGGTCTCTGGTGAAGTTGAAGATTAGATAGTTATAGTTATACTTTTTAGTGTTACCAGACTCAGAAATAAAACTCACTAAAGAGGTATAAAGTGTATAAGGTTGAGATAGTTTTGGGTTGGTGATGCAAGTTAGGATAGAAAGTGAATTAGGTACAACACTTTGGACTCACCAAGATAGATAATGGAGTATTTTCTCAGAATTTGTCAAATGCTAATGGACTAGACATTGTTAATGTAATTATTGTCTGGATCTATTTGTATATAGTTATTGTACTTATTATATATAATTTTTCTATGTTAGTTTAAACCTTCGCTTTTTATCTAGACAAAAAAGGGGAAATGTGTGATATTATGTTTGTGTTCTGACAAATAAAGCTTGCCTAGAGATCAGAGGGTGGTACTAGCCACTAGTTAACAATAGAGGCTGGATGGTGGTGGCTCACACCTTAATTCCAGCACTCAGGAGGCAGAGACAGGAAGTAATAAGGGGAAACAGAGACAGGATCTCGGCCCTTTCAGTCAGAGGATCTGGAGAGGTAAGAAATCATTCATGGCCACTCCTGTGCTTCTCTGATCTTTCAGGTTATTACCTCAATATCTGACTCCTTGTTTTTATTGATAAGATTAATTCAATTTACACTTCAGCTGGCTGGCTAGTGAACCCCAAGGATCCACCTATCTCTGCCTTCCCAGAGGTAGGACAATAAGGACTCTGCCTGGGTTTTCACATAAATGCTATGTATCAAACTTGCGTCTTTGTGCTTAGAAGCCAAGTGAGTTACCAACTGAGCTGTTTCCTTCATCCCACTTCTGTGTGTTTTGGGCACTTGTTTTATTTGCTACAAAAGCCTATAGAAAAATTTAAAAAATCTGAAGAGAGCCTTGAAAGCAAAATAAACAGTAGCTGATCTTTCTATGCTGTGTCCTTCTGCTGTGAGCAACAGGAACTGGTGGGCAGCTTTTGCTCTGGAGTAGAGTTCATTTTATGAAATAATTGCATGGACAAATTTTAGTATTTATGAGCTATACTTTGTATACAAATTAGATGTTATGAACTTTGACATTGAAGAAACTTCAGTATTTCTTCATGGCTTCAATTACCAAATCAAGGAAATGAACCAGACATTATGGTTTCATCAACATGACAGTTTAGAACAAAGTGCTGTGGCTGCACTTGTGTGTTAGGCTGGTTCCTATTGCATGCAGTGAAGCAATAATTAGCAGTTCAAAATTCATACAATCAAAATTATATACATTCATTACATATGCAGTATTTTAAACAAAGGAGGTAAGTATCTCCCAATACACACTGTATATGACACCATTTTGCCACTATATATTTTAATAAATATTTGGCTCATGTTTTACATAAAAATTGTATTTTCACAGTGAGGTTAAACACCTACCTTGGAGTTTTAGAGATTTCATGTAATCAAAGTTTGCATGCAATATAAATATTAATCTAAATTGCCATACCAATTCCCAGGTCTCTAAGTCACTTGATTCAAGATAATCCCTTTTATATATAAGCTCTACAGTAAATGGTGTAAGTATTGTGCTTATTTATCACTAAATTAAATACATACAGTTTCTCTCTCACTGTTTTGTTAAGTCCAGAACAAATACCTTGCCTAGTTCTTGGAAAACTTATATTCTACCTGAAAGAAACAAAATAAGTGGAAGTTAAGCAATACCCAAAATTCAAAATAAAGTATATCAAGAGATGTTATTATGTTGCACACAATTAAATTCCAACTATTTTCAAATATTTTAAATGAAGAGTACTGTGGTTTTCTGGTGTCTAGAGATGCACTGTACAGATTTGTGAGGCACAAGGCTGAGAGATAACTAGTGTTTCACAAATGACTAGAAGCAAAAAGGTATAAGGAATGATTCAGACAGAACAAGAACAATATAAGTATAAGAGCTAAGATTTTTTTATAGCAAAGAGTCAATATGTGTCACATACTATATGCCACAAAACCCTTATAGGGTTGTTATAAATATAAACCTGTTCATGACTACCCTGATTCATGTCATCTCCCTACAGTTCCTACTCTTTGTGTTTCTATCACACTGGCCTGATTATTTTGTATATGAAACTTTCACTATCCAAAATTGCATTATTGCTAATTTAATAATCCATTAATATAAGCCCTAAGAAAGTCAGGACAAGTGCAGGTGTATTATTCCTAGTATCTGAAATGATTATTGGAAAAAATCATCACTATACATATTCATAAATAACAACTCATAGTTTTACAAATGAATGAGTGTGGTGACAAATTAAGGACCTACATTGAAACCACACAGTGTGGATTTCAGGACTCTCCTTTATTCCAGGATAACATGTTACACTGTTGGGAGCATAGTGCAAAGATCTTGTGCCCACAGATCTCCAGAGAAAATAGGAATATTAAGCACACAGGATTATCTTTCCAAGGGGAAAGAGGAATAAACCTGTTCTTCCATCCAGAAAGCTGAGACTTGGAAGTGGTTAACAGCCTGGTGGTCTGCATTATCTGTTGGGCTAGGCCATATCAAGCTCCTACAACCAGGACCAGAGGTGGCTAATAGTCCAAATGACCTCTACACCATCTGTGTGACAAGATCAGACTAGACCCTTAGGTCCTTAAGCTAGTACAGGTACTGTGTCTCTAGAACCCACCTTCTTGGAAGAAATGACATGTACCCTGAGTTGAGTTTCAATGTAATTATGCTTCCTTGAGCAACGGGGATTGTATTTCACCAGGAAACATTTTGGATTTTTTTTTTGCAAACTATACTGGACTTAAATACATTGGGAATAAACTGCCTGTTATTAGACTCCCTGAAGTCTGATCCAGGTTGACGAAGTCAGTCTGTGCCAAGTTTTCATTCTTAGCTCTTTGAGCACTTTGATTCCCTATATGACACCTGCAGGCACTCCCTTATTACACTCCCCACCAACTCACTAGAAAACAATTCTCTCCCATTCAAAGAGTATCTGCATCTGATTGAGGTTTTGCTTTACTTACTTTTCATTGCATCATAATAATGGGTGATAAAATCACCACGAAAGGTTAATATCAAACTATAAAGCCATTGCTTTTCAGGCTAACATTTCATAATTTTATTGTGATAAGATATTATCACATGTAGATAGGACTCAAAACACAATGACAAAAAATGTTGAAAGTGCAATTTTATTGTCATATTAAAATAAAGGTTTGGGATATATTAAAGTAGAAAGAAAAAAGACTGAAGATGTAGTCTCCCCTTCCCATGCCACAAAAAGGCTCAAGGGACAGGGAAGAGAGGGGAAAGCATGGAAGACCCAGAGGACAGGGTAGTGGTCTTCTTGATTTGACATGGCAGTCGCACATATGAAATCACAGAAGCTGATGTCACCTGAACAAGACCTAAATAAGAACCAGCCATTGAAAGTGCAGCATGAGTGCAGGAGGGCTCACCAGGGACCCACACTAGCTCAGGAGCTGGTGGTAGCTGAGGGCTGTTGAGGGAGGGAAAGTTGTTTTTCTTATGGATGTGATTAGCACTAACCATACTCAGTGGGTTACACACACACAGACTAGTGGAATATTAGTTGAAGATGTGTTACGTTCATTGACACTGAGGAAGCTTTGTTTAATTGTGCAAAGATGTGTTGCATTCTTTTGTTATGTTTTTTTTTTTTTTTAATTCTGTGAAGCTGTGCTACTTTGCCTGTCTAAAACCCCTGATTGGTCTAATAAAGAGCTGAATGGCCAATAGCAAGGCAGGAGAAAGGATACGTGGGGTTGGCAGACAGAGAGAATAAATAGGAGGAGAAGAACAGAGAAGAGGGAGGAGCAGGAGAAGGAGAGAAGGACGCCAGCGGCCAATCACCCAGCCACACAGCCAGAAATGGAGTAAGAAGTAAAGAAAGACAGAATAGAGAAAGGTAAGAGCCCAGATGGGATAATTTAAGAAAAGCTGACTAGGAATAATCCAAGCAAAGGTTGGACATTCAAAAGTGACAATAAGTCTCTGTGTATTTATTTGGAGCTGTGTGGTAGGCCGCCAAAGAGCAAAGAGTAAAAACAAAGAAAAAAAAAAAACCTACAAAGATTGACAAATGGACATGATATTAAAAGATGTTTACAGGTCTGGAGGGTGCCAGGAATGGAGGTTAGATATAAACAGGATACACTGCATATAAATATGAAGTTTAAATTAAAAATTTAAGATTACAAGTGAATGGGGGGAGACCCACCGGCCTGCCTCAGGCTGCTTGCCCCAGGCAGCTTCAAGGAGCAAACACTGGCCGCCCAGCACCTTGTCCGGCACTCTTATGATGAGAAAATATATGGTGGAGCATGGAAGAGAGAGACAGGGTGGTTCATGTCCTGCAGAGAGAAACAGATTTGAAAAGGTGAAGCCGATGAGTGGAGTGAGCTGGGTGGCTTGCTTAGCACCTGGGGCCATGGTGAGGTCTAGGCCTGGCTGCCAGCAAGGTCTTTGCCTGGGTCTGTGGCCCTGATGCAGTGTTGGTCTGTGTTGATCCTTGGTCTGACTTGGTCCATGGCTCCTGTTACCACCAAAGGTCTAGAGGATAGGACTGCACAGAGCTGGCCTGGGCTCACTGGCTGCAACACTAAAGAGAACTGATCCTGCCCCTCACCAGGTGAGAGGGTCCTACACCTCACCTGGGAGCAAAATAGAGCTGACCCATTTGACAGGAGCGAATGTGAGCCAGCCCCAAGAATATGAGCATGGGAGATCTGGCCCCACCCTTTACCTGCCATAAGTGATGCCACACTCTGCCCCCACCACCTGTGACAGGTGGGAGAGCTGGTCTTGAGGTCACGAGAACTGGAGAGCCTTGTCCCTCACCAGCTGCAGCACTCAGGAGAGTGGCTCCTAACCTTGCCTGGGCAACACAGTAGAGCTGTCCCTGGTGGTGTAGGTGTGGGAGAGCCAGTCTTGAGGGCATGAAAGCAGGAAAAACAGCCCCTAGATCCTTCCTGCACAGGATGAATGCTGGAAAGCTCACCCTGCTGGTGAGGGTAGGGGAGAGCTGGCGGGCTGACCACCCCTGCCCAGGCCCAGAACCAAGGCTACTGAGTTGGCCACCTTTAACATCCACCCCATCTATATTCTGATGGAGCAAGTGAAGGGGCTGATACTGCAGATCCAAAGCAGTAGGATCTCCAACTGTACTGGGCAACAACAGGATATCCAAGATGAGTCCCAGTGAGGGTTCAGTATCAATAGTGTGCCCGAGACCAGAGGCTAGACCAATGATTCTTTGCGATGAACACTTGCAAGTAAATTTATATGGACTAAAAAATATACTGTGTGACTCTGTGTCACACTACAGCTTCCACAATAAGATTTTTCTTTTCTCTTTCTTTCTCTCTTTTTTTTCTTTTCTCTTAAATCTTACTTTACTTTAGAGGAAGGTTACAAGAGCAGAGGGCAGATACAAAGGGACAGGAGATGAATGGGATACAGATGTATGATGTGTAAGCCACAAAGAATAAATAAAAAGTTAATAACTAACTAAGTAAATAAATAAAAGTACATTTAAAATATTGTGTAAAAACTATTGAAGAGGTAGGATTCAAGAATTATGCACATAGAAAGGAAAGTTAAAGATGTGAGAGCAGCGCCTATTCATAATACCCATAACAAGAAGCCACAGAACTAATAATTCAGCCATGGAACAGGTGCAGGCAGAGTAGTCATGTGCATGAAGATGTAAAAGGACATTGCTATCAGGACAGAATTTAAAGTTTCTGTTGGGTCAAATATCACTTATTTACCCAGTTCGTACAGAATAGACTGATTCAATAAAAATTGTGCATGCTTCAGTAATTTCTCTTTGTTATCATTAACTATACACATTATTTTTAAATTATTTCATTAAATATTAGAATCAACAGACTACAATTCCCCAGGAAGGTATAACATAGGCATTAAAACTATTTCTAAACTATCATCTAAGATGATGTATAAAGCATTTCACATAATAGCAGATTAAGTATCATAAAAGATTAGTCAAGTACTAACATAGTCATTAATATTCCTCTTTAACAAAAGGCAATTTCACAGCCTCATTTACCAACTGGAACATCCCAAGCCTACTTAATAATTATTCTTTTTATTCAGCTCTATAAATTCCATTTAGTGCTTTTTATGCAATTTCTTAACATTGGTGCCCTGGATGTTATTAAACTGAATTAATAGCATTATATGTAATATATTACTTGTATATATTTAACTATAGGTGATTTGACTTGTATTGTGGCAATCAATTTTTAATACCCTATTATGTTTAGAATTTATTTTATTGCAGCTAATTTTAGCTTCAATATTTTGCAACATCTCTTTATGATGTTAGTTTTATAAATAGAAAAATATGGAGAACTGAGATATGTGGTCAGTTCCAGCTCTCACACTGTTTTGGCCAGAGGCAGGCCTGAGGAAAGAAACACTTCAGGTGAATTAGAACCCAGTTAAATAATCATAAAAGTCTTGCTACAGTATCCCCTTATTAAAATACATATTTACAACTTTTGCAGTGTGATACAATGCCAAAATAAATTCATTAGGCATATCTTGAAGAAAGTACATTTGGATGGAAATGTAATAATCCTTCTACATGAAACTTTTTTAAATTTAAGGATAATCTATCAACTAACTGAGCCTAAAATTTTGTCTGAATTAACAGCTGTGTAGAAGGACTTTGGAATTATAGTCTTGGAAAGTCTTAAAGGGTCACACAATCCTTTTTCCCTCACTTATACAATTAAATTGAAATGAAATTGAATGGAAGAATGATGGGAGAGACAGATTTATTTCATATAAACCCTGGTACAAAGGTGCATAGTTAAGGCCCCTATTTCAAAGAGTTCATGACCTTACTTGGATTGTAAGCATATAAACAAACAAATGAAATATCACGTGTCCACTTTTGGGAGAGTTCTTAGAACAAAAGTAATTGGTAAATGTGAATTCCTATTCTAAGTCTTAATAAAATGTTCACCAAGTGTGAAAAGTCATGAAGTTGATACATAGTAGTCCAAGGAAAACAAGCTCACATTTTTGTCTACCAGATTTTAAATAAAAATGTTTGTACTAATTTATCCATTCTCTCCTGAAAGATCATTATTGCCATATAATTTCTAAAAGTTTTTGGCTATATTTGCAGTGATATATGAAAAGCAAGCTTTATTTATGTATTATATCTCAAGAAGTTTGATCCCTTCAACACTTGGACTATAAAATATATGTCTTTCAAGACTTGGTCTCTGCATCCTGAGTGGGTTAACAAGTAGATTCCACATTACAGAAAATCACAACCCAGATTTCTTCCAAGGAAAATTTTCTCACCTCCTAGTAGTTTTGTGTTGTCTACTATATTTTCTAGAGGGAAACATTAGCTCATAAATATTTCTTAAATGCCTTTGAGTGATAGAACTATAACCTGTATGGCATAATTGAATGCACTGGCACAGAAGACAACTTCCTAAATATAACATCAGTAGCACAGACACTGAGAGCAACAATTAATAAATGGGACCTCCTGAAACTGAGAAGTTTCTGTAAGGCAAAGGACACAGTAAATAAGACAAAATAGAAGCCTATAGAATGGAAAAAGATCTTCACCAGCCCCACATCTGACAGAGGGCTGAACTCCAAAATATATAAAGACCTCATGAAACTAGACATCAAAATACCTAATAATCCTATTTAAAAATGGGGTACAGATCTAAGCAGAGAATTCTCAACAGAAGAATCTCAAATGACTGAAAGTCATTTAAGGAATTGCTCAACATCCTTAGTCATCAGAAATATGCAAGTCAAAATGACACTCACTTACCATCTTACACTTGTCAGAATGGCTGATCAAAAACACTGATGACAGCTTATGTTGGAGAGGATGTGGAGCAAGGGGAACATTCCCCCAATGCTAGTAAGACTGCAAACTTGTACAACCACTTTGGAAATCAGTATGGCGGTTTCTCAGAAAACTGGGATTCAATCTACCTCAAGCCCCAGCAATATCACTCTTGGTCATATACCTAAGACATGCTCAATCATACCACAAGGACACTTGATCAACTATGTTCATCACAGAATTATTCTTAATAGCCAGAACCTAGAAACAACCGAGATTATCAACTGAATTCTCAACAATTCTCAACTGAAGAATGAATAAAGAAAATGTGGTACATTTTTTACACCATAGAGAATTACTCAGTGGTAAAAAACAATGAAATCATGAACTTTTCAGGCAAATGGATGGAACTAGAAAAAATCATCTTGAGTGAGGTAACCCAGACCCAGAAAGACAAACATGGTATGTACTTACTCATAAGTGGATATTAGATGTAAAGCAAAAGATAGTTAGGCCGCAATCCACAGCCCCAGAGAAGCTAGGTAACAAGGAGGACCCTAAGAGGGACACACATGGATCCTAGAAATCCATACTATTCCCCTAGGAAGGGGAAATTGATAAGATCCCCTGGGTTAACTGGTGGTGAGAAGGAATAGGGGAGGAAATGGAGGATGAGAACATGTGGGAACTGGATGGTTGAGTTGGGGGAGGAATGGAGAGGGAGAGCAAGGAAAAGAGATATCTTGATAGAGGGAGCCATTATGGGGCTAGGGAGAAACCTAGTGCTAAGGATATTCCCAGGAATCCACAAGGATGACTCCAGGTAAGACTCCTAGCAATAGCAGAGAGGGTGCCTGAACTGGCCCTCTCCTGTAATCAGATTGATGACTACCCTAAATGTCATCATAGAACCTTCATCCAGTAACTGATGGAAGCAAATGCAGAGATCCACAGCCAAGCTCTAGGCTGAGCTCCTGGAGTCCAAAGAGAGGGAGAAGGGATTATATGAACAAGGGAGGTTAAGACCATGATGGGGAAACTCATAGAGGCAGCTGACCTGAGCTAATGGGAGCTCATGGACTCTCGACTGACATCTAGGGAGACTGCATGTGACAGAACTAGACCCACTGAATGTGGGTGACAGTTGTGTGGCTTAGTCTGTTTGTGGGGTCCTTGGCAGTGGGACTAGGACTTATCCCTGGTGCATGAACTGGCTTTTTGGAGCCCATTCCCTAGGGTGAGATTGCTGTGGGATGTTCTGTATGGCAAATGTGTTGCTAATTAGTCAATAAATAAAACACTGATTGGCCATTGGCTAGGCAGGAAGTGTAGGCGGGACAAGGAGGAGAATAAAGCTGGGAAGTGGAAGGCTGAGTAAGAGTGACACTGCCAGCCGCCAGGATGACAAACAGCATGTAAAGATGCCGGTAAGCCACGAGCCATGTGGCAAGGTATAGATTAATAGAAATGGGTTAATTCATGACAGAAGATGTAGATAGCAAGAAGCCTGCCACGGCCATACAGTTTGTAACCAATATAAGTCTCTGTGTTTACTTGGTCGGGTTTGAGCGGCTGTGGGGCTGGCAGGTGAGAGAGATTTGCCCTGACTGTGGGCCAGGCAGGAAAACTCCAGCTACATGGGATACCTTGCTCAGCCTTGCTGCAAGGAGGAGGGGCTTTTTCCAGTCTCAACTTGCTATGCCAAACTTTGATGACTCCATATGGGAGGCCTTAACCTCTCTGAAAAGTGGATGGGGAGTGGAGTGGGGGGGTGGAGGGGTGCAGGAGGAGGGGAGGGAGGGGAAACTGTGGTTGTTATGTAAAATGAAAAAATTAAAATAAAAAAGAAAACGAAAAATAAAAATTATTTTCCTATTTCTTCCTGTTATCTTTTTTATTATTTTTCTATCTTCAAGTTAGCAATTTTACTTCTTATGTTATTTCATTCTCCTTAACATAAGCACTGAAACCAGTGTGATTTCTTCTGACCACTGAATTCACTGCATCTTGCAGACATAAATGATTATGTGGTTCTCGATAACATTATTTTAGAAATTCTATAATTTATTTGTGTCCTTTTGTACAAGAGTTGCTGTTGCTTAATAGCAGATTTGAAGTGAAAGATTTTTCTTATGATTTTGTTATAAGCCAGAATTTTATGACACTATGTCAGCAAATTCTATTTGTGTTATTTGAAACTAATGGGATTTATTATTATTTCTCTTTTGTATGATAGTATGTGCCAATGTTCTAAGCATACTGACAAAGAGTACCTGGTCAGAAAGATGTTGATGACATATTAGATCTCTCAGTTTTGACTGAGTTCTTATTTGATTCTTTTAGAGTGCATCTCAATGTTTGTTTTGTTTTCATTGTGTCTTTTAAATCCTAATACTAGCTAAACTCACACAGTTTTATGGATGTTAGTAAATGCGCAAGGTTCCTGGATTAGAGATAAAGAACTATTAGGGCATTATCAATAGAACACAGTGTTTTACCAGCCCCAGTAATTACAGTACATGTATTTTTCAAGGCATGATCTCCAAAGAGCAATGCAAAGATGGCTGCAGGATAGACGGATGTCAAGTGGATTGAATTACTGAAAAGAATCCTGAGTTTTGTCAACTTAAATCTCTAATGGGTGTTGTATGACAGTTCTTCGTTCCACGTAACACCCTCTTAACTTCCACGGTTGTTTTCTATGCAAAGACCCTTGAAAATATAGCCTGGAACAAATAATTGCTTAAGTGAAAGTGATTTGGTTTTATCACTGTGGAAGCAATGTGTTTTTTTTTCTACTTGATTCCTATTTTATTTTTTAAAGAATAGTTATCTTGTTAATTTCAAAGTGAGCCGCTAATGCTAAGCATTGTATTTAAGAAGTAATAGTTCTCATAGCCGCTAGTCCTTCCCCCTCAAAAAAAAAATATGCTCCCAAATGCTCAAAAGGCCCAGCCACACATTTTAAAATGGTGAATCTTCGTTGCCAACTTGATTAGATTGAGAAGAGCCTAAAATATCAGCAGGACCCACCATTGGGTATGTCTGTGAGTGTTAAAACATCTAAAAATCATGAGTCAAACAATTTTTTTTGTTCCGATAGTGTTTGTAGTCAATAATTTATCACAGCAACAAAAACTAGCACACATTGGGAGACACCTAGAAATCTTGCCATTCCTTCTTGTTCCTAGTCATTCTCAGTGCAGTGGCCCACCTGCCTGTGTCACAAGCAGCACACTAGACCTTGTTCTTAGTTTGGTCTGTCAGACCCGTGAGGAGCCTAGCCTCATAGCTGGACTCAGTGGATCCATTGTTAACTCTACTTCCAGCTCATGGATAGAGTATTACACCAAGCCGGGTCAGCAAGCCGGGTGTGGTGATATTGTGTTCCCCAAAATATTATGCACCCTAATAAACTTATCTGGGGTCAGAGAACAGAACAGCCACTAGATATAGAGGCCAGAAAACTGTGGCACACATGCCTTTAATCCTAGCATTCCCAAGGCAGAGATCCATCTGGATCTCTGTAAGTTCAAGGCCACACTGGCAACAGCCAGGCATGGTGATGCACACCTTTAATCCCAGGAAGTGATGGCAGAAAGGTATATAAGGTGTGAAGACCAGAAACTAGAAGCTTTTGGCTGGTTAAGCTTTTAGGCTTTTGAGCAGGAGTTCAGCTGAGATCCATTCGGATGAGGACACAGAAGCTTCCAGTCTGAGGAAACAGGATCAGCTGAGGAATTGGCAAAGTGAGGAAGCTGTGGCTTGTTCTGCTTCTCTGATCTTCTAGCATTCACCCTAATACCTGGCTCCAGGTTTGATTTTATTAATAAAACCTTTTAAGATTCCTGCTACAGCCAGGACAGCAGAGTCTCTTTCTATTGCATTTTTGGGAACCTGAGTGATTAAGCTCTGAGAATGATACCAAACATCTCTGGAATAAGCAAATAGGAAAATAATTTCATCTAATTCTTTAGTGAATATATACATCTAAAGAAATTTAATTTTTTTAAAAGCAAAAAAATTAAATTAGGAGAAACAAACAAAACCCACTAAATGAAAGTAGAGACCACACTTCCAGAAAAAGCATAGTGTCTAATTTCCATATATGTCAGATGATCTCCACTTCTCAAAAAATTATCTTGTGGGATTTTCCCCTATTTATCACCCTACAGATTCCCAGCATCCTTGATATGATTTTGAGTAAGCACAAATGTTTCTCAAGACACCATTTTATGACCTCATTTAATGGCAATTCAGGTCACAAAGCATTGATCGGGCTGTCTTGATTGTTTGCAGGTAACTACAACTATTGTGAGATCATGAGTGAAATAGGTGTGTTATGTCCCTTAGACAGCCTTTCACAGCGCTCCTCCCCATCTTCCTGAACTGGGAGATATGTTTGTAGCTAAAGTTTTCCTGCCTGGCCCACAGTCAGGACAAATCTCTCTCACCTGCCACTCCCACAGCCGCTCAGACCCGACCAAGTAAACACAGAGACTTATATTGCTTACAAACTGTATGGCCGTGGCAAGCTTCTTGCTAACTTTTCTTACAGCTTAAATTAATCAATTTCTATAAATCTATACCTTGCCACGTGGCTCGTGGCTTACCGGCATCTTCACATGCTGTTTCTCATCGTGGCGGCTGGCAGTGTCTCTCTGACTCAGCCTTCCACTTCCCAGCTTTATTCTCCTCCTTGTCCCGCCTATACTTCCTGCCTGGCCACTGGCCAATCAATGATTTATTTATTGACCAATCAGCAACACACTTGACATACAGACCATCCCACAGCATATGTTCTAAGCCTTAGCCATTATAGAGGACCTATTTTCAATTAATAACTATCAGGAAAGTTAGAATCATTCTTCTTTGAGGGTTTGGCCACCGGTAGGCTTCCCTGCACCAGTTAGTGGCCTAACACTTTTGCGCCCATATGAGTATCACTAACTAGACTTAGTAGTTTATCAACAAAATTAAAAAGAAGACACCATACAATTTGAGCAGGACATGTTGGACTATTGCAAGGAAAGTTGGAGGGGGGAAATGGGGGGGTGATATTCCCAAATGATAAAATTATAAGAAAAACAAGGGAGACTAGAAAATTCATGAAGCAAACCCAAGTTCTGTGTAAGAACACAATGCACTGTTAAACTTTAGACAATCTTACACCACAACCATGTTCTTAAGAATCTTATGACTGGAACATCTACCTTGTGTCCAGAGTATTTCAGAGAAATGCTTCTCCTTAGAGCAAATGGAAACCTTCACAGAAAATCATGCAATGTGGAGAATAGAGATAACAGGTCATGGGTGCTCAGCCCAGTTGATAAGGTGGCTGACCACAAAGCCTCATAAACCCAACTTAGTCTCTGAAACTCACTTGGCAAAAAGAGAGAAAGAATTCTGTATATTTCCTCTGACCTCTTCATGCATGCCAAGGCATGTGCATATCTACACACATATATATAAACAAACATATACATACAGAAAGAAATAACGATTAATAAAAAATAACTGAGGTAAATAAGACCAAAAAGGATTTCTTTTCAAAGCAAGGATTGGAAGGAGTTGGGGGGAGGGGAAGGAATATGATCCAAATACATTGTATGAAAAAAGTAAATAAAAGGAGAAACACTAAATGAAAATATTGTTACTCTAGGAGAAAATACATGATTTTGAACTGTCAAAATAGGAAAGGGTATTAAATAACTGAATGGATTAAATTATGCTTAAAGATAAGCCTAGAAACCTCTGAAAATCCTATATTCTAATTGTCTAAAGTCATTTATACAATACAAAAATAAGAGGTATTGATTTGAAGTATAGCCCGTAATTCACTATAGTGCTTGAAGTCTTAGCTAGAGTAACAAAGCAAGAATAACAAATAAAGGGATACAAACAGGAAAGCAAGAATGACACTATGCTATTTGCAGATCATATGACCTATAGACAGTTTAATTCTTGATCCAACAAACACTAATTCACCACTTCCTTTGTGAAAGCCACTGTGGTGGGTTGAGTGAGAATGGAACCCATAGGCTCCTATGTTTGAAAACTTGGACCCCAGCTGGTGGGATTTTTTGGGAAGGATTAGGAGGTATGGCCTTGTTGAAGGAGGTGAGTCACTCTAGGTGGGATTTGTGGCTTCAAAAGACACATTCCATTCCCAGTGTGCTCCATGCCTTCTACTTGGTTTGAAATGTGAGTTTTCAGTTGTTCCTATCATCATGCTTCCATTAGCCATCATGAATTATAACTCTTTGAAACCATAAACCTAATTAAATGCTTTCTTTTATAACTTGTTTGATTATAGTGTTTTATCACAGCAATACAAAAGTAATTAACACAGTAACTGTATTATAAGTTGCACTAGACACTTTGAGAGTATGCAACAACAAACAAATCATTTACTGGCTTCATTTCTCAAATAACATTCAATATAGTGAATAAAATGTCACACGTCCCAAAATTTAATAACAATAACAATAGTAATAATAATAATAACAACAATAATAATAATGTCTAGAGATTACTAAGGGTTATATATTAAATTCTTTATTCACATTAATGCCTCTAATTTCCATCATAACCTTACTGTTCATAGATAATGAAGGGAACCAAAGCAAACCAGGTAAATGACCTGTCTAAAACCCACAAAACTCTTAGGGGAAAACAAAGACTGAACCCAGGCAATTCCTCCCAAGACTGCAAAGTGAATTACTTTGCCTCCCTTGTCTTCCATATAAAAGTGTACACTATATATGCCAAGGGTTAAACAGAGCAATGAGATTCAGGAATGCTAATAACTAAGAGCTCATGGGAATCAACATTTATTATCATGATTGGCTTAGTTCTACTGTGATAGGAGTTTGTCTGGGGCACCAGAATTTGCTTTTCCTCATTGTCTTGGTTATGGGGTTATAACTTGATTAACTCAGTAATTGCAATAATAACATACAAAGCTGGAATTCTTATCTTTGTTTATACCTAAAGAAATGAGTGCTCAGGAATAAAATGATGAGATGTTGAGAATTCTAAAAGATATTGACTTGAACCTTAAAAGTATAGTAGTATTCCAGTGTATTAAAATGTAGTGGAATTTTAGTCCAAGGTTAGATAAAACACAGATCTTGGATCTTGAACAAAAAGTGGAAAAGATGCAGGAGAAAATAGCAGACACTCCACTTGGGCTAGAGCTCAGGAGTTATACAGTAGGTTAAAGATTGGTTTTGCTCTTGTAGATGTTTACTTCATGATGTTGGCCATGATATTCAAGGAGGTGGGAATCCAACAAGCATCAGGAAATAGGACACTGATTCAGGAGAAATGTTGTTCACAGTAGGATTGGAAGTCGTTGTGTGGGAATGACAATGCACACTGTAAGGACCAACCAAATATTATTACTTTGAAAGGAAAGCAGAGCTACGGTATAAGGAAAAGCAAAAGAACCTGAAGAAATCTTCATAATAGAAAAATGAAGAAAAAATATTGGTTAAACACATCAGAAACTCCACAGTGACAAAATAGAGTAAGATAAGAGTGCTCTCAGAAAGCAAATGAACACATAAACGGTAGGATGATGGCCAAACTGTGAAATACTTTTTGTTTTATCATGCATAAAGAAAACAGTGTGTTATTTTTAACAACTACAAAAGAAAATACATATCTACATCAATTCTTTTAAATGCCAGGTACTTATTGTCGTAGAGCCTGCCAGGGGACTCCACAAAACATCAACAAATATATAATAACTTGCAACTGTCACCATTGAGAAAAAAAGTTAACACATGTTTGTATTCACAAAAGTATTGTTGAAATTTATGGAAATATTAACTTTCTTTTCTCTAAAATATATCTAATAATTTAAAGAGAAAATCAACATTTCCTTTAAAGTATTGAAACAAGGGTCTTTGTCTGTAACTCCAAGCCAGCCTCCAACTTCCAATTCTCGTGTCTCAGCTTTCTGAGTGTGAGAATTACAGGCAATGTCACTGTGCTGAGCTAACATGTCATTATTATAGTATGCCATATGACATAGCCACTTGTCTATCAAATCATAGCTTTAATGCACATGTAACTATATGCATTTTCTAGAGTTATATGTGTGAATGATTTTTCTATAGTGAACCAAAATTACTTTAGATAGGAGAACTGCACCCATGCCTATCAAAGATCTTTTCAGCAAATGAGCACTTAACACTTCTTCCTCAAAAAAAAAGTCTGATTTCTCTCCAATTCACACATACCTACACATCTCATCACCTCAATAACTCAACTTACCAAAGCCTTAGAATATCTAACACACATAACCATACATAAGATGTTAAAATTATACTTCCCAAGTGTGGTAGAATGTACCAAAGGAATAATTGAAATACTAATTATACATTAAAATAAAATACATTTGATATTTTAATTAAGATTTTACTCTTTTCTCTGTGAAAACAGAAATGATTCTCATAAAAGAGGCTCCTCTTTCTATTTCTCCTGGTTAACATTCCCCATTTCTCCTCTTTGTCTATCTTTTTTTTTTTTTGCATTAGCTATTTTGAATTTATACATCAGTTGCTTTCTCCTGCTAATAATAGCAGCACACCTCCACGAGAGTTTCTTCCTAACTTTCTTCACCGGAGGCAGTCTTAGGTAAATTGCAAATTAGAATTCTGTGCCAATCTACATGGATTCTTTCTCATCTCACCCCTAGGCCTCTGTGGCATGGAATTTGTGTATCTTTCTGATGTTCAGTGATAAGGCACAGGAGATTAGTTGAGTTCTGAACTGTATTTGTGTTCTCTCTTTTTAGTTGCCTAGG
The DNA here is from genome assembly GCF_949786415.1 of Peromyscus eremicus. Taxonomy (NCBI): domain Eukaryota; kingdom Metazoa; phylum Chordata; class Mammalia; order Rodentia; family Cricetidae; genus Peromyscus; species Peromyscus eremicus. The sequence continues at coordinate 72,079,405 of NC_081427.1, forward strand.
AGAATGAAGAAATATTTTTTAAAAATATAGAAAAAAAAACTCCTCTGAATTGGTATGTAGTGCACTTCTCTCTCTCTCTCTCTCTTTTTCACAAGGTGACAGTGTTGTAAGATGTAAAGATGAGATGAATTTGCTCAAGCAATTACCCCCGTTGACAGCAGATTATTTCCTTTGGCAAACTCGAAAATAACTTGTTGGTGTATCAGTTACTGCTCTTCTGGAGTGTATTAATTTACTCCCTGCCTTTTTTCTGAGCACATTTATTTTAATCGGTACTGTTCAGAATCCCCCCTTTTTTTTTTTTTTTTTTACCTTTTTCATCATTCTCTTTTGGAGTTATGCACCTTTGAACATACAATAAAGAAGGTCCTTTTGCATGTGAAGGAGAAAAGAGGCATGTTATATTCCTGGAAACAAATGGTCTTTGCAAAACAAATCATATTCTATGGTCTTTCTTTTTTAACATGCTAAAAGCATAACAATTATTTTCTACAACTCTAGTCCTAGTACAAATTATTTTTCTGGAACAATAACCTGAATAAAAAGTTCTCATCTAGCAGGGTAATTCAGTACTCTCCTCCATTGTGGGGACTGATATCATAGAACAGCCGTAGGTTGAAGGAGAACATGAAGGAAATCAGGTTAGAGAAGTCTCAACCTTTAAGAACTATGCCAGGTTATACATCTTGTGGCATGTCTGTAAGATGAATGCTAGCTGAGAGTTTTACTCCCTCCTCCATTTTGTAGATAAAAAGGTAAACGATCAGGAAAAGCAAAGTGTTTCCCATGAAGCCCAGGCCAGGAAAGCGGGACCTTCAGAGGAGAGGCTGAACTTGGACTCTTAGTTTCTCCTTCTGATGCATTGGTCACCACCTCACAGAGAGCTTGCTAATTATGAGGAAAAAATAGAAACAAAATTGGATTTTCTAATATTTTTCTCTGGCCAGCTAAGTCTACATAAATCTATACCATTTACTTATGATGAAAGTACAATACATGATTTTAAAAATGCATTGTTATTCTTCTCTGGTCTTCTCTAGAGAAGGGAAAGTTTTAACTTACATAGTACAAATGCCAAAAGCTGAGTTTGTGTCTGTATTATTGACTCAACCTGGTTCTAAAAAGACACACACACACACACACACACACACACACACACACACACACACACACACCTGTACTTCATTTTCATAAAACAGTAAGTATTTGTTTCCTTCATATCATGAGGATTATTAATAAAACAAAACTAGATGAGGGGGATAAAAGCATTTGCCTCTCTTAACAAAAGAAAGCATTACTTTTGAAAAATTCTTTCCTTGTGTTTCTCCACAGAAAGTTTTTGTTCAGGAGAAAAACAGGATATCAAAAAATAATCTTTGTGTTGAGAAAGAAAATTGGACAAACAAGAAAAATCCAAAGCTCATCCTATTTTATAGTTCTGGGCTGTTTTCTTGGGGGAATTATCAGGACAAGTAGGTTGAATGAAATTGCCTATGCTAATTTAGGTTTTTAAATTGAAATAGAATTACACTACTTGCCCTTTCCCCTCCCTCACCCTTCCCAGTTACCCAGCTTGAATCTCTCCCATGCCCTCACACATTGATAGCCTCTTTACTGTTGATTATATTTGTTATGTACGTATGTATGTGTTTACACAAATATAGACAAATAGAACCTGCTGAGTCTGGTTTTGTTGGTGGTGTGTATATGGCTTCAAGGCTGACCACTCTGAGATTATATCAGAAAACCACAGCTGGACACAATGCAAACATCAACAGATAGTTGAGATCCCGGCCCCAGCAGACACATCACGGCTCCTGTATCTCTATCTCAGAGAACATATTGCAGAAAAGGAGACTGAAAGGTTGTAGTAGTCAGAATACCAGGAACTCTACTGTGAAATTGTCTCACCCATTCTATATAAAGCCAACTCACCATATATTCACACCAGTAATCACATTGTCACATGAGTCTAGGTACTAAATTATTAAAATTTGAACACAATAGCAGAAAAGATTTTCAAATGTTTTGTTTTGTGGTTACTATTAAATAATTAAGTAGAAATTCTCTTGTTTTCTTAGCAGTAAACTTGTTTCCCTGCCTAAGATTTACCCAAATCTATACTGAATCTATAGTGAAGCAAGAATGCAGACTGTTTTTAACACTATGGAAGTAGGGAATCTGCAAACTTCTTCACCTTAGCAAAGTCATCTAATGCTTATATATATAATAGAGTTGCTCTGTCCACTTACATCATAATACAAAGCCTCTGACAATAAAAAGTAGAGGATTATTTTATGTACAACTGTATTTGTGATTTGTTTGTTTAATAAACTAATGTTGACTATTAGGCCATTTGCCTCATGCAACCTTGTCCTCCCAATTTCAATGAGTATAAATAATTTAAATTTTAATATAAACATATTTTTTATTATTTTAGTGACATTAAAAAGTAATGAAACTATTGACAATCATTTGATTCTGATGGTCTAATGTTAAACATGTTGTCGGTTAAAAGCTCCACACAAACCTCCTGCAACTGAAAATGGTTAAAGGACTTAATGTAGAAACTTCAGGGACTTAACATTCAGAGGTTTGTATTGTGGATTCATGAACAAATTTAGTTGAGAAAACCAAATTAATCAGGCACAAACAAAAATAGAACTTCTTCATAGCAATTCAAGAGAAAAGACTGATGAATAAAGAGATAAAAAGCCACAAGTGCTGGCAATTTTATAAGGGAGACATCACCATATCTAGTTTACTTAAAAAGACAGTATGAATAACATCATCACCTCTGTAGGAATGTTTTCTTTTACTTAGGGATCGTCTATGGCATCATTACTTTGAGCAGTTTGTCAAGTGAAGACTGATTTCTCAAGTGCCTGTTGAATCATTTTAAATACAATCCAATTCTCTAGGCTATAACTATCATTAACAAGTGGAGTATGATACACACGCACACACAACTGATTGTTATTCAATCATAAAGAAGAATGAAATTGTGTCATTTGCAGAATAACTAATAAAAGTATTACCATGTTAAATGGCCACACCCAGAAGGACAACTATCTCGTGTTTTATATGCAGAAACAGATTTATTTATATGTACGTGTGTGACTGTGTTTATATGTGTAATCACATAGTATTGAATATATGTATCACATAGTATATATTATATTACATATAATGGCATGTTATATAAGACATAGTAAGTTTGTGTGAAAGTGTGTGTGTGTGTGTGTGTATAAGTGTGTGTGTGTGTGTGCATGCACACATAAGAGAGAAAATGGGGAGGGGGAAGGGAGAGACAGAGGATAAAGAGAGATTAGAAGGGTAACTGTTCAGGAAAAGGAAAGGGACCAGAAGTATCGGGAAGAGGGTTAGACAAACAATGAATAGATATTATCTCAGTGCTCATATGAGAATGTCATAATGAAATCCATCCCTTCATAAAATGAATATATGCTAATAATATTTTTTTAAAGCCAAACGCAGACTGATGTGGGAGAAAGTGTTACCCAGTGCTAGACCTTGCACACTGCAATGCTGGCTTCCTAGTAATTGTGCCCACTGCTGCCACAGTAGCATGGTGGCTACGGAGGTGACAAATAACTTTCCAATTGGGTTTGCGGCTCCAAAGGAGGGTTTTCATAACTGGTCCTGCAGACATGGCCCAAAGCCCATGACTAGAGAGATTACAGGCCCTAAAGGGAACCTATCATTGTCACTTTACTAAACGCTCATGCAGTTCAAACTGCGTTCTAAATAATATTCCTATCCATAGATTTTTGTTGCCACAAATTTTGGTTAGAGAAGCTTCCTTTTGTAGTGGGTAGGATTAATGCAGACTCACAACTGAAAATGTGCCTAGTATAAATGATTCTGAGTGCTCAGCTATGGGTGATCAACTGTATCAACCTCCCCTCATCCAAAGCTCAGAGAACCTCCCAGAAAAGGAGACAGAAAGAACGGATAAGCAGACAGGTGGGGAGGAGAGCTGTGAAATGCTGATTTCTTGTGACGGCTTGACTGCTGCATGCATCAGCTATGTTCACCTATACAAGGCCTACACAAGATCAAGGCAGTCAAAACTCCAGCATTGATGGGGGAGGGGCCCTTGCAGTCCCACCACATTGGAAGAGTTATTGACACTTGATAGCTATGGAGAGGAAAGAACGGCTCTCCTCTAGTGACATGGCTACAGGTAGGTGGCTGACACCCCAGAGAAAGGCCAAACACCTGTTGAGTGTATGCACGTCACTGATTGGACTAGGTGGGCTAGTATTAACAATTAAAATGAAAAGAAGACATGAAGTTGAGAAGGTGATGGCGGGGTGACCACTAGAGGAAGTTGAAGGGAGATTAGTAGTAGATGGGTATGATCAATATCCATTACATAAATGTATAAAACTTCCAAAGAATGAAAACTGTTATTTTTAAAAAGCTAAATACCGGGGCTGGAGAGATGGCTCATTGGTTAAGAGCACTGGCTGCTCTTCCAGAGGTCCTGAGTTCAATTCCCAGCACCCACATGGTGGCTCACCACCATCTATAATGAGATCTGGTGTCCTCTTCTGGCATGTAGGCATACATGCAAGCAGGACACTATACACAATAAATAAATAAATCTTAAAAAAAGCTAAATACCATTACTAATAAACTGTTCAATGAGATAATTTCCTACACAATTTTATATTTAGCACATCAACCTTCTTATGGGAAATATCTATCCACAAGAATTAAAGTTACGTAAGTTTGATAGATGTCAGTTAAGCTCTATGTAAGTATAAACTTTATAGATGCTTCTATGTGGCACAATGGTGGAGTTCCTGATGCTAGTTGCGTAAGTGTGGTATTAGATACTATTGGCAACCTCATGAACTGTTGAAAAACCAAGTAAGCTTGGGATAGTGTTGGGATGAGAATCATGTGACTTGATTACACTTCTTCAGTCAAAATCTAACATGCAGCTGCAGTGGTGGCTGGTGGCCTGGACCAGGAGTCCTCTGAATGAGAGACAGGGTGGGAAAACCTGGCTACAGCGTTGATGTCTGTTCTTCCTCCGGTTGTCTTTGAGTGAAGCTGCTGGTGGGAACTGGAATCAGCCTCAGAACAAACTCCGTCTGCAGAGAAAAAGAAATGCCTTCTACTTAGTAATGAAAGGAATTACTGGCTCTCTTTATTAGAACCCCAGGGCCAGCCTTCACCAGGTGGTGAACTTGGGCAATTTATGGAAAAATCTAGGCTTTATTATCTTGCCCATGGAAGAAAATGAAAAAGGAGGAACAGAAAGAAGGAGTTTTAGGAAAAATAGTTTCCACTCCTACAAAGAGAGTTAATTTCATTTGAAGACAAAATGAATTATTAAACATAAGATGCTTAGAATAATGCATGATAGATTCTTCAGTAGAGTTTTAGCTAACATAAAAAAAAGTCTAGAAAAATAAATTATGGCACCAACAATAGGAATCTCCCATTTTCAGAGACTGTGATATGTTTAGTGGAAGGTAAGTTGATATTTTTCAATGAATTTTTAGATTAGGGTATAATATACTGTGTTTCATGTGGCATCTGCTTATGTATGTGTGTATGTGTGTGTCACTACATGTTATTATGGGAAGGCCAGTGAGGAAGGAATGCCTAAGAAGGAATGAATGACTGCTCTATCTTTGAAGAGGGCAACATTGTGTGATGGAAACTGCCTGTATAAACTGGCTTTCCATCCATCCCGGTCCAGCCACCTCCTTGATGCATGGCCTCCAGGAAGTTACTTTGCACCTCCTTGTTATCATCTAGAATCTGAGGAAATTTCCATTTGGTTCCAGGCACTCTTAAAACTCTGAATGCTCATTTGACTCTGATCTGGAGGAAAGAACACTTTAAAAGTGTTTTTAAATTTTTTAAAAATGTTTTAAAGAACACTTTAAAGGCTGTGGGTAAGGATGACCCTGTGCTGTTCATTTCTGTTTTTTAAAGAATTCAGACAAACAACCAGAAACATGTGGAAGATGCTACTTTCAAATGAAAAAAGAATTATGACATCAAATGAAAATCCACTTGATACCTATGATCTCAGAACTCCATGTGTATACATATGTTCATTGTACTTCAAATTCCACATATGAAAGAGTGGTATGCCTTTATGTAGGAGCTCTCTGTACTCTGATAGAATAAATTCCTACCACATAGTAGATTTTTAAATTGAGACATTTCCCTTTCATTATAATGTGTAAATTGTTACTTTATACTCGACTGCCCAGAGGTAAATTGAAGATGTGTATACAAAGTGAAACTATTCCCCTAATAAAACCACTGACATGTTAAGAGGCTCCCATTTAAGTTATTTATGCTGTTTTCTTTCAATTTTAAAGATGACAATAGCCTTTATTACATATTCTAAATGTGTACATTATACTTATACAACATATTTTCCTACCATGACCCATTAAAGTAGCATAATGCTTTCTGTAGCCATGCATCTTGTAGCACACAACCTATGGCTTTAAATATTTTTACATTCTTTCTCAGCGGGTAAAAAGTGGCTTTGTAGTGAAGAAAAATCTTAGCCAATTATGTCATTTTTATCCCGTTTTCAGTTTCAACCTAGCATTATCTTAGGCTTAGTAGCAACAAATGATAAAATGACAAAATCTGGCATTCCCTTCCTAATCTGCATTCTTGGCCATCTTCATTTTACCAGTCTCTTAAGAAACTTTTTTTTTTTTTGAAAAAGGATAGAAAAGAAAACCTCAAATATGACTGCCAATCCAACCCATTCCATTCTGTGTGTCATGCTGCCGAAGCAGCACTTGGAACCTAAGTCCCAAGTGCCACAACTGTGACTCATGGCACCAGATGACAAGAAAGCCTCTGTCCTTCGTCAGCACCAAAAACAGTGGAGGATCCGTGTGGGCGTTTATGGCTTATGAATAGATCTGGGGAAGGCAGGGGTCCAAGCCTCAGGCTTCCTGTATATACGACCATCCTGACAGATGGCATATTCTTGGCCAGAGTCCAAGGACCTTGGTCACCCAGTGAACTTTCCCTGACTCCATGCTGTTGATATCCCAGATGTCCAGGGACACAAGCCTTACTGATGAATCATTTGGAAGCTGTTTCTGTGTGTGTTCTGAATGAATGTTCATAAAGGTATTGTTCCTAAAGCAAGTTATACTGTTTAGCACTTTGCCATGCAATTACCATTTCTATCAACACAATGTATGTTTTATAATTTAATTCTAATTAATTTTTGACTCATAAATCAATAAGCCTTTTTACAGACTGAATAATAATATTTGCTTCCTGAAAGTATGTTTGATATCAACAAGGTCACAGTTTACTGTCATTTTTAATAAGGAGAAAAAAAAACATACTCACGGGGCATTTAACATATTTTGACAAGGTGACCCACAATTATCCATTAACATTGTATTTATCTAAGCCTTGCTACATTGATATGCAGGGACCATGTAATAGTTCATTGATGTCCCTCTTGGGGAGTGGAGAATAAGGCAAGTGGGACCTTTCCAAGGTCTTTCATGTCCAGAATACATCTTGCTATTGCTGTATTGATTAAACATTTGGATAGTTAATCAACACACCTCAGCCCTTTTAGCCTGCCAACGCAGTATACAAAAGAAAGAAAGAAATGCCTGTTATAGAAGCCATGAAGATATATTTTTCTTATATTCCAATTTGATATAAAAGTATCCACAAAACCTTCAATGTGGCATTGAATGGATGACATGCAGGCTTTTCTGGTATGTTTTTATATAACCTCATTTATCAGTGTAAGTGGATTATAATCGCATGCTCTTTGGTAGGTTCAAGTTATGTTCTTTCCACCCATATAAACTAGGTCCATGATTGTTTTCCTCTCCACATGCTCTGTTACTGAAATTCAAAATTGAAGCTTCCCATCTAGGGGTCACTATTTTATATCTACCCCCACATTTGCCCTGTGTAACACATGACCCATGCATCATAATTTCTACCTCATGTTTAATTTCAAACATGTTTCATTTCCTCAATATGTAATTAAAGATGTAGGAATCCATTCTCAACTTTTCTTATTTTCTCCACTAAAACTTCGTCCTCAAATGGTTTTCAAAGTAAGTGACCCATTGTCATCCTCTGTTGGGGAGTTCTCCAATCACTGCCCTTCTACCATTCAGCATTTACCAACTTGTACAAAGCACAGCCGGCACTTCACTGCTCACACACTGTAGATCTGATCTGCACTCTGGTAGTCTCAATTCTAGATATATCTACAATTGTACATCAAGATTCATCAAGACACTTAATCAGTTTCCAAAGATGAGACTGAAAGCCATATAGTTTAATGAACACCTGGAGAAGTTCTTAGAATCAGGAAGTCTAAGGTTCTGTTACTTAGTCTGTTCTTTGTTCATTTATTCTCTAAGGTACTGGGGGTGTCTTTCCACATGCTGTGAATGTGTGTTGCTCTGACTTGGTTGATAAATAAAATGCTGATTGGCTAGTAGCCAGTTAGGAAGTACAGTATAGGTGGGATAAGCAGAGAGGAGAATTCTGGGAACAGGAAGGCTGAATCGGGAGTTGCCATACAGACACAGAGGAAGCAAGATGACAAGGCAGAACTGAGAAAAGGTACCAAGTCACTTGGCTAAACATAAATAAGAATTATGGGTTAATTTAAGTGTAAGAGCTAATCAGTAATAAGCTTGAGCTAATGGCCATACAGTTCATAAATAGCCTGTGTGTATTTACTTGGGTCTGAGCAGCTGTGGACCAGGCAGGACACAGGAAAACTTCTAGCTACACTGAGGTTAAGTGTACAAGAACTGGTTCTTCAAAATGCATCTGCAGTAAGATTTTATCCTGATTAAGTATGGTATCTAATTTACACATACTGTTTTATGTGCATTGCTGCTAAGTTCATCCTTTCTGTTTTTTTATTGAGATATGTGTGTTCATATTTTTGTGATTGTATTATACAGATGTAATGTATGTTTTAAGGAAAGATTCTGTTGCTTTTTCTGGTTTTAATAAAGAAAATTTCTATGCTGTGAGTTGCTTTATTGAAAAGAGGATGGTGGCATACTACCACAAACCAACAAGAGATGGAGATATACAGCCTGCAGAGTGGAACACTGCCAGCACTCATATGAGCTCAAAAGACAACACTGGTTGAGAGCATAGCCTAGTAAACACAATGATGACAGTCTTGTGAGATCCTGAAGCAAAGAACTTAGCAAAATTAACCAGACTCCTACCATAAACACTATAAGATAATAAAAATGTTGTGGTCTTTTCTGTTTGTGGTAATATAACTATGCTTCAGTAGATAAACTACACAAAATACTTTTGCTATATGGTGATTGTTATTTCAGGTCCTCTTTCCTTTCGAGTCCCATTTGTTCATTGTCTTTTGAGTCCTATTTGTCCATTGTCACTCAACTTACTGTCCTTTGTGCATTTATTAAACACCATATTTTGAACCATTAGGAAATACTTTATCTGCACATGTCATAAACACAATATACATATATATTTCCCACCCATCCTTATTTTAAAAGGAACACTCTCATCATTCATCTACTAGAACAAAATAAATGAACTTCTTTTCAGAGGTTGGAGTCAGATATGGTAAAGCAGATTCCCTCTTTACCAAATCAAAGACAATGGGGTATTTCTTGCATACAAATGCAGGAAATGTTATGGCATATCTACACAGGGACTGTGTTAACTTTAAGGTGCTTTTCTTATAATTCTATCAGTTTCATCAGAGATCTCTAGGTGTATTCCAAACTCAATATGACCAATAGATACATATTTGTTAAAAAAAAAAAAACCACTGGGACCAGAAAAATCTTCAGCTAGTAATCCAAGCATAAAGTAAAACCACTGACACACCAGGAAACAAAGTCTCATCATTTCTGTGATAACTTTATCAACCACATCTGAGGTGGTGGGCACAGGAATGAGAGAAAAGTCATGAAAAACAAGCACTGCAGCAAACGTAGGACCACAAGGGAGAGGTTACTCCGTCTGCTGAAAACAGAGGCCCCGTTGTATAGCAATCATTTCCCTAAAGGCATGGAACAGGATGAGAATCTTGCTCAAAAATAGGTCACTATTAACTGGAAAATATGATTCTAGTCTTAAAAATAAGACTAGAAAATTAGTGGTGGGCATTAATTCCTTATTTATGAAAGTACTTTGGGAGCAGAGTCCCTTGAGTCTTTTTCCTTTTTATGGAAGCAGACACCATTATTCAATTTTGTACTATCTTTTTATTAATAGGCGTAAAACATCTCCAGGGAGTACCAAGGCCTCAGCAGAAGCCAGGAGTAATATAATAGATCTAAACCTAGGAGTTGGCTCACCTAGGAGCCCCACCCCCACCCCTGCCTCCCGAGGAAGAAGCCTAAGCAGAAGTTCAGGGCTGGCTCTGTCTTCTGAAGGAAAACTGTCTTGGACACATGGACACTTCACATTACCTTGTTTTCTTCTTCTTCTTTTTTATATTGAGTTAAGAATGTCTGTTCAAGATACTTCTTTTAATAAAGTCCTAAATTTAAATACTTTTAGGCACTTACCTTCAAAGTTGAAAGTAGGATCCAAAGAAGGTAGTGGTTCACTGGGTGACAAAAGGAAGGGTAAAATAACAAAAGGCAAAGAAGGATACAGAAATTGCAGGTTCAAAGGCCATAAAAGAAATCTGTCTGCCTTCACTCTAGCTAAAGTGAAAACTGAAGATGTTTTTCACATGTAAGTGTAAGATTCTGTGGAGCTCAATTTTTTGAAGAAGTTGGACTCTTTTTAAGTTTGTTTATAGACAGAAAGTTTCATGCCAATTTAATGTCTATCATCACCATGATATATTCTTAAGTGATTAAAGTCTCATATGCTACATTAATATTTTTAATTGAAATATTTTAATTAAAATTATTCCAACATAGCTGTGATACTAGTTTAAAGTATCTTGGAATTTGTGCCAAATAAACTGATTGATCTTATCAATAAGTACATATTGTATTCTTCTCCTTGTGATGACGAATTCAAGCAAGATAAGCAGGCAGGGTGTTACCTAGGATATTGAGCATGAGCAAATCATTTTACTAAACCCATCAAAGTCCATTCAAGATGATAACAAGCTGGACTTTGTCACTGGAGATTACTCTAGATTTTTGTAGGCACCGGTCACCCTTCTTCTAAAGGCAAAAAAAAGCTAAAACAAATGAAAGGAAAAGGACAATAACATGGACAGAGAAGTGCTGTTTTTAAAATGTGAGAAGATGGAAAGAAAATAATCTAGGAGAAACACAAATGTTAAGACATTTGCCAATGATAAAATTTTAGTGAACAGTTATTGTATAGACTGTAGTGAATAAAGCATTATTCATACGTCAAAGAATTAATACCTAACTTGAGATTTGAATCAAACAAGTTGTAGTCTACTTGTAATAGTTCAAGGCAGAGGGTAACCTTTAGTCGGAGCTAAGAGGCACCACAAAGTCACATCACGCAACAGAGCTCACAGGGGAGGTTTATTGGGGGAGAAGAGTACAGGGGCAGCCTCTGAGCGAGAGCGGAGAGTAAGTGGGGTGAGAAGGGCTTGCTTTTTATAAGAGGATATAGCGCACATACATAGGGAGAGTGCTCTACTCAGTGGTGGCAGTAGTCAACACAGTGTCCACATCTTGGCTGGTGCTGATGACATGTCCTGTGAGGTCCCCTAGGGCAGGCCGGTGTAAATGCCTGAATGCTAGCGCTACTGATGTGTGCTGAACCTCTTAGCAGTTTTCAACGGGAAAAACCATGTTGTGGTTGTGCCACACGTTAGAAGCAGAAAGAAGAGGCTTTGATGAATGCCGGCTGGCAGTGGGCACTTCATTTCATTCTGGTCTCCAGGCTCTAGAGTTTTGACTGAAGTTGTCATTTCAAACTAACTTGTCCACAACAATTACTTATCCAGTGATTTCAGTTTAAGTGACTTTTAAAGTAGATTGGTTTAAAATGTCTGGTAAAAATCCAATAAATGAACAATACAGACTTAGCTTTGGGATTTATTTAACATAACTGTAAGCACTGGAAAAAAAAAACACGCACAAGACAGAGTATTGGCTTAGATATTAAGGAGGTAAACACTACGGTCTGTATAACATTAAGTGTAGTATTCCATTGGGGTTCTACACAGAGATTCTTCCCACATCATAACCTGTCTCAGTTGATGGTTACAATATGGCCATGGGGTCACATGGGGTGGTTGGTTCTACATTCCAACCTGTTCCATACTATCCTCTCATTTCACAGAAAAACCAAGAGAGAATACAAGCCTTGAAGGACAACGCAAATATCTGAGAGCTGAGTCAAAGTAAAAAAGGTTATCTCCAGTAACAGTCGGAGACAGCCAAGTGTGGGATCACACTCAGTTGACAGTGGGCATCGAAGGTGGAAAGTAAAGTGACGAAAGGTGAAAGATTAATACTACCTGAAGAAAAATCTGCAGATGTGTGTAACTAGGTCTTCTTGTGGAACTCCTAACAGTGGGAGCAGGACAGTCTCTGACTCTCTTGCCAGCTTTTAGGACCCTGTTCCTCATACTGGGTCATCTTGCACAGTCTTAATACAAGATAAGGTGCTTAGTCTCACTACAATTTGATAAGCCTTGTTTTGTTGATACTCATGGGAGGCCTGCCCTTTTCTGATAGAAATGTAAGAGGGGTGGATGGGGTGGGTACAGGGGAGGTACTGAGAGAGGGACTGGGAAGCAGGGGAACTGCAGTGGGGATGTAAAATAAATAAACAAACAAACAAATAAATAAATAAATACATAAAAGAGTGAAAGACTTCGTGGAAGACATCTAGAGGCAGAGAAACAAGACAGGACCACTAAGAGCAGACACAAATGTGAGTTCTGACATATGTTGTTCCTGGCTCTGCCAAATAGTGTAAGCCCGTTACCCGAGGAACTAGTAAAGCCAGCCCTGCTTTTCCATCCTTATTCCCAGGCACCACTCCAGACTCCTTGAGTCGGAATCTCATGATCTCTTGAGATTGGAGCGTAGGCAACAGGATTTTTAAAAGCTGGTGAGGTGATTCTAACATGCAGTCAACTGCTGGTAGCAAGGCACATCAGTGTAGATTACTTTTTTATTGGGAATTAGAAAGCAATAATGAAAATCTAAAGTGTTTATGTAACTGTTTGAATTTACACTTCAAGAGTCCTCAGTAACTGGAGTTTTTTTTGCTATCAAGTTTAGTCACTACCTGAAACTGAGGATGTTTATTCCTCGAAGTGCATGCAGATCCATTGCCTGTTATGTGGGTTCAGATTCTCGCTCTGTCATTCTTACACACTTTTCTAAAGCAGAAGCAAACGTATTATGTGGAAATGGAAATGGAAGTAGAAGGCGATGATTTGGAAGAGGAAGAAGATGGTGGGAAGAAAGGAGAGAAAGAGAGAAGAGGGCAATGGGGGTGAATGCAGTCAAAGTACCTGGTGCACTTGCGTGACAGGGCCAGGAAGCCCACCACTTCCAGACGATGTGAGCTAATAAGATAAAAACAGCAGTCTGTAGAAACCAGTCTTCTGATCAAAGGGAATTACCCAATTCAGTGTTGCCAAGAAAATATCTCATATACAGCTCTGTCAGCTGCAGTGAGACTTTTCTTCAGTGACTGTTCAGATCCTGACTGCAGCCCATCAGCGTAGGAGTAAGTCCTTCAAATGACTATACATGAATTCTATAACAAAATTAAAATCACTGCATGAACTATATCATAACTTCTAAATAAAAGGAAAATAGAAGAATAATCAAAAGAGAGACAATTAGGGGATCAGAAACTGAAAGAAATTATATATCTTTACTTTAACAAGAGATACTAGCAATTAATTGTATATTGGGTGCCCATTTAGTCTCAATTTCTCCTGAACCACAGGCATTCCACTTTTCTTTTCATAGGTCTTTAGTTTGGGGCTTCATTGGATAGTTTCCAATTTGTTATGTTTCTTTTAAATTAACTAATAAAGCACTAGACACTTTATAATCCTCTATATCATATGAAATTCCAGAATCATCTGCATTTATCACACCATTTGTATTTATTACATTTCATCTTTGTATACTCAAATCTGTTCTCTCATTATCTAGTCATTCAAACCTCAATTTTAGGCTACACAGTGGTCATAATCCTGGTCGTTAATGACTCTGTCTCCGACTTTTCAAGGTCATCTTGAATTATAAGTAGATCCTCTAGGATTCTTGTTATCTCTCTCAACTTAGTGGTCCTCCATGAAACTTTATGAGCATGTTCTATATTTTATCATCCAAGTCACTGATAAAATGTTAAATATCACCACCCTAGACAGACCCCTGTAGAACAGCATTTGATGTGTCCTTTAGGTGAAACATTAATAACTTCTCACTGAATATGATCCTTGAACCAGTCTGCACCCAAGTAAGAGCCAGAACCGCATTTCCATAGATTGACAGTGTTATTTTAAATCTATGTGCCATGACTCAGAGTGAAAAATTCTGTATTCTTTTAGCCTCTTAACCAAGATAGATTTTAATTTTATCAGCTTAAACCTGACTGGTCAACACATGCCAAACAATAACCCAGGATAATTTACCACTGTCCATAAATGTGATATTTTCAAAAAGCCATAAAAGGACTCCCCATTAATAACGCTGACTGCAAAGGTTCATCACAGAGGACTATTCTCACCTCTTTGAACTTAATGACAACTTAAGTCAAGGCTCTCCTTCCCCCTTTGTTGCAGCTGCTACAAGGGTGGGAAAGACTGCTGCTGGAAAAGACTGTTGTCCAGGCTCCAAGACGTCCAGACAAGGTCTCCAGAGACTCTCTATTTTTCCTCCAGATCCTTTTACTGACATTAATGATGAAGCAGCTTTGTCTGTGTCTCTGCCTGGGTTAGCAATGCCTCAGTGACAGGGCAGCTCCAGATGCATTGGATCAGCAGCTGATGCCATCATGTGAATGTCTAACACTTACTTTAGGTAGGTGACACTTCTTAATATTCAGCCCTGTCTTCACAGTGTCGACTCGCCCCACCAGGCAATGTGCTTTTTTGTTGTTATTATTACTGGGATTGTTAATATTTTCACTTGTGATTTCTCTAAAGGATGCTTAAAAAATAACTATTTGTAACCTTTAATGCCAGGAGGGCAGTGCAGTATGCCTGAAGAATATGCACCACAGAGTTCTTGTTTAGAAATGGTAATTAATTTTACAGTCAACAGTAGTGTGACACACTGTCTCTGACTAGACGTCCACTGTGGCTTCCTGCCAGTCGTTTGGAAGAATATTAATTGACGTCCAGCACTCAGCAGCCTTTTTCCTGGGATTTTGAATGAAACAACATGCTTCACATTAAACAAATACATTCTACACTTGCATATTCAACATCAGGTTCTGAATCTTGAAAGCACCCAAATCCAGCTAGCTTCTATCTTTATTTTCCTCCTTTCTGCTTCCTTTTGTTCTCTCATGTTCCTGAGTCTCACAAAGCTCTTATTATTTCCCTCAATTTTTTTACCTCACTGCTTCTCTTACAAGTTTTTGCAGAACTGCTTGTGGAACACTTGCAGCCACAAACACTAGTCCTGAAAACTTCATTCCTAGGTTACCGCACTTTCTGTTTCCAAGGTTTCTAGAGTAAAAATATTTAACAGTTTTGATACTGGTATGGATGATATGCTCACATATTCTCCAAGAACGACAGATTAATTAGGATGACTAGTATCATTTTTTTTAGATTAAAATTCAAAATGACCTTTGCAGGCTAGAAAACTGAGCACATAAATGGGATTTAAGTTAGCAGAAGAAAGTACCAAATCATTCACACTGAGATGGAAAAAACAAAACACAACAAATGGGAGGTAACAAACAATGGCTCCAAGGTGTTCAGCAGGGAGAAAGCCTCTATAGAGCCAGGGTCGGGGTGGTCAACTGGGTATACAGAAGTCAGAATGCCGGTGTTTAGACATCACATGCTACATAAAGGTTGTTAGTTTAAGAAAAATAGAAGCCGGGCGGTGGTGGCGCACGCCTTTAATCCCAGCACTCGGGAGGCAGAGCCAGGCGGATCTCTGTGAGTTCGAGGCCAGCCTGGTCTCCAAAGCGAGTTCCAGGAAAGGCGCAAAGCTACACAGAGAAACCCTGTCTCGAAAAACCAAAAAAAAAAAAAAGAAAAATAGAAGTCACAGCTTGTATAATAAGGGAGTGGAAAAGTCATAGAAAAATTACTTTTAAAATAAAGGTTTATTACATATGTATACTGTCCATGTTCCACAAAACATCAGGTAGGGGGGATGTCTGTCCTTTTCCTGTTTTAAAGCAACCATAAAAATCATCTGAAAAGATACATAACTTCATTTAAAGAGAATTTGTATGGATTAAATTATTATTATAGCACCCAACTACACTATTCACACAATAAATGTAATTAGAGATCTGATGGCAAATATCTATAGTTATGTGTTTCTTTAAAAGTTCAAAGTATCTCTGTATTCAAAAGACAGATACTGGTACTGGTCTGGCACCCATTAATTACAGACAATCTTCCCCCATGCGGGGAAAGTTGATGAAAATGGAGGTCACGAATAAAGACCAACTTCCCAAGGGTCAGAGATCGCTAGTGTCTGTGATGTGCCTGGGACCCAGCTCTCTGGCCCAGTCACACTCTATACCGGACTGCAGAAGAAGGTGGCCTGTTGTGAGACAGGCTTGCTTGCTGTGGACTTGTTTTACTCCCTTTCTTTTTCTTTGCAGTTTTTTAACTTTCGTTTTTCGTGTTCTCTCACTTATTTCCCAAAAGCCATTTGTTATGTAACAGATGCATATGTGTTCTTGTTTATAAATGTTCTACAGTAACTGAATAAAATATGTGGAAATGGGGGGCTGTTTCTAAAGACCCTAAAACCATACAGTTGGAAATGTTGGGAGCCTGCTCGGGTCTCCTGAGCAAAGGACTCCAAGGAGGACAAGATGGGGATCCAGAATCTGGTCTTGGATGGTTGGATCCCATCCCATCTGTTCTCCTCTCCATTTTTACTCTTTCCAAAATTGGAATGTTTGGTGTGATTGAGAATCACCTGGGGAAAATCAGTAGGGCACTGTGTGTAACTTTGTGATGCTATTACAGTAAGCAAGAAGCTTAAAATCAAATTCATTACCAGGGAATTGAGTCCAGGGAACATGGATTCATTAAAAAGTATGACTTTATAAATAACTGCACATAAACAGACTGGTTTGCCTTAGAGACTAATATATTTCAAAATTATTATCTACTTAAAATATTTTACCTAAAAGAATTCATAATTAGCTTTCAATATTTAAACAGTACATTAGAAATGGAATGTGTATAAATATCAGAAATAAAAGCCACTTCATTACAGGATGAGCATTTGCTAACACACCACACACTGGCTTTTGAATTTAGTACTAATATGATTTACTATATCTGTGTTTTAAAAGTGAAATAAGGGTTTAGATAATAGCTACTATAAATATATGAAATGTCAAATTTAGAAAGTAGTGTTTAAACACTTGTCTTTGGGGGAGTATTGTTAAACTTAACTTTTATTAACTCAGGGAATCAACGCGAACTATAGTGACGCTAGTGAACCTTTGAGAATCCTTCATTTTATCACTTTTAATGCATGTTTAATATTTAACATTCATCTTATTACAGACAGGAATTGTGAAATGCTTGTGCTGTTTCTAAACAGTTTTAAAGTTCAATGCACAGTCACAATTCAGAGGGGAGATTTCACACATTTACGGAAAATAAGCCATTTTTGCAGTAAAGTTGCAAAGTGTGAAAGAATTCTTGTTTTATCTGCCTTACTTATCATGTTTATGAGTTATTTTGCCTGGAAGTAAATTGACAAGTTGTCAATGAACAATAGACAGTGCCCTAGCTAGGCTTTTCACAGGTTCAGATGCCTTTGGGCAAAAGGGCTAAATCCGTAGTTGCAACCTAACATATGGAGCACAGAAAAAAGTGGCAGCAGGGTGAGAGACATTCCCTGCAAAATGCATGTGTTTGCTGCTATCTAAGCAATCTGTGTGGACCACTGGATATTATAAATTCACGTACCATTGCCTTGACATCCAGGAGAAGGCCTGCTTGCTCTACCTAATAAGTTCTTTCTCTTTCATCTCAGTGTACTTTGGACCATTTTGACAATCTAATTTTTTATTCCTCCAAAGCATTACTATCAAATACTATCTTTGGTAATTAATATAAAAGTAGCACCTCATTCAAGGTGATTCTTCAATTGAAGCTTCCCATGGAAGGAAAACAATCTTAGTATGATTGTCTGTGATTAACATTGGACCTTGGTTTCCACCTTTGTTAGAATTAGGTCATTATGATATCTCATGTCTTTTCCCCCCTCCTTATCTTTTGAGAATGCCATTTTGAACCTACTTCATGATGATTCCTATGGTGGAATCAGTGAGTGAGGAGCAGACTCTTCAGTAGATGCACTCTGTCCTCCGTCCAAGCTCTGGAGTTCTGCCCTTTCTGTAAAGCCAGGTGTTCTGTGAGACTCTGTTTCTTCATCTATCTTGTAAATCAAGATGTTAGAGGGGTGGTTTAGGGTAGAAGCTACGGAGTTCTACCTCGGGAAAATTAGAGGTCACAATGCCTTTGGCAAACCACTATCTTCAAAAATATTTACATTGTGATTCATAACAGTAGCAAAATTACAGTTATGAAGTAGCAATAAAAATAATTTTATGGTTGTGGGTCACCATAACATGAGGAACTGTGTTAAAGAGTCACAGCGATAGGAAGGTTGGGAGACACTCTACTAGATCTTCCCCAGATCCTAATCTCTATTCCACAATGACCCAATCCTAGTTTCCCCGCAGACTCAGAGAACGAAGTTCTCCACATTGTCCTTAGTATTATTATTTACCACTCCTGCTATGGTTTGTCTCAAAATGCATTCTTAAAATGTTATCCAACACTTTAAACCCTGTGTTTTTGATTCCCAAATCCATTTGCCTTTCTGAAGCTCAAGGCTAATAATTTTAATAACAGTGTCATAAGAAAAATCCTTCAATTTGATCCCTCTCATAATGTACTCCTTAGCTTATGGTGAGGTTATACACTGATAAATCCACTATAAATTGAAAATATTGTTTGAAAATACATTTATTGCAACTAGCCTACTAAACATCATAGCCTCCCAGCAATAAGACATTGTAGAATATTAGTTGTTGACACCCATGACTACGTGTAAGTTATGTTTCACTGACATTGCAAAGTAGCTCCAGAAAATATCATACCACATTCTTATTGGCCGGGAGAAAAATATCAAAGGTCAAAGAATAGAAGAATATGTCGTTATGGAGAGACAGTGGCAGGAGGAGCAAGACTGGAACCAAATGATTAAACCAAAGGGGACATAGATGTGGGGTGAAGGAGAGGAAATGGGGAGACAACTAACCGTGAGAGCAATCTGCAGAGTCATACAGAAACCTGCTGTAGTAGAAGCTTCTTAGTACATAATTGAGTTAAAGAAATCTAAATGGAGTCAAAATAATGGGGAGACAAAGCCCCAACTAAAAATCTCTCACCACCACCTGAAAACCCAAGTGCTAGGAATGGGTTACCTTTATTGAGTTGGTAGCCAAAGGAGCCCCATGGAAACCCCTCCCTCCAGCCCAGGCCCAAACAGCTCAGGCTAGGGCTGAGGCTATTAATCACTCTCCACAAACTGATGGTAAGGCCCTATTGCTGAAGGCAACACTTACGTATCTCATTGAACATGTAGAAGTCAATCTGGTGCCCATCTAGAGCCTTCACCCCTGTTAACCAGTGTTCATGGGTTCATGGAACTAGAAGGTACTTAGCATATTATCAGAAGAGAACAGTAATCATCAATCCAGCTCCCAACCCTGCCCTCTACAGTGATCACTTGCCTGAATAACATGCTCATGCAAAGGTGGCACAAATGTTATAGGAGTAACCAACCACTGTCTGATTGTGTTTTAAGTCCACTCCACAAAGTGGAGCCCATGACTGACAAACCCTGCTCAGTTTGCCAAGAACCTGAGACTGGATAAGCCATGGGCCTAGCAGAAAATGAAATACTGTTGTTCTACTAAAGGAACAAAGCAATAAAATGACTCCAAAGAACACTCTGCTAAACCCACACATCAGTGCCTTGTGCAGCGACTATCAGAAAAGTTTCCTCTTGTGGTAGATGGAAACTGACACAGAAGACCACAGCTGAACAATGTGTAAGAGACTGAGAAATTTTGAAATACTGATTTGTAAATGGGATATCTCCATCAAATCTCTCTTCAGGACACAAAGAAGAGGAATAGGAAAGGTTATAAGAGCTAGTGGGGACAGAAGACACCAAAGAATTGATGCCTTCCAGGAACAACAGGACTGTCACACATGAACTTATGGAGACAGCAGAAGCATGTACAGAGTCTACACAGGTCCAAACCAGATGGAACCCCAGCACTGAGCGGGGAAGTGGACATGCTTTCCTAACCAAGAAGCTATTTTAAATAGATAACCACTCTCAAAATTAGTTCAATGGTATTGGGAGTGGGTGATCTGTCTTTCACATTTCATGATGCAATAGGCCACTCCTGCCAGAAATCCAAGCAGGCTGCCTGCAGCCCTTCTCCTCTCTCTTCCCCAAGTCTCATCAGGAGCACCACAACAAAACACCAGCTGCAGCCTTCCATCACCCCTTTCACACCCCCTGTGGATCCCACAGTCCATCTCTTCCTAATCTCCCTCCCCCAGTGTGTTGCTTTGTACCAGACCCCCAAGCCAGCAGGCACCTCCTGCTAACCCAAGGGCTGCTCTTCCCAGGGCAACAAGTAGGTTGAAGTCAGACCCACAGCTCTCCTACTGCACCTGAGATCCAATCACCCTCTCGTTCCCAGCTCTGTTGCTGGAAAACTACTGTCTGTCTCCCTTTCCTCCCTGACAAATACCTTCTCCAGTTTTCCTCCCCCAACTCATTCCAGTCACCCAGCCTCCAACACCAGCAGGCATTCCCTCTAAACACACAGCTCAAGAGGCCAGTAAAACAGGCAACACAAAGCCATCATAATATCCAAGAGACACAGAAAGGCTCCCAGGGAAAATGCTGCAGCAGAGGATGAATCTGCAGAGCTAGCAGTATCTTCGGAACAACTAAATAAAGGCAGATCTTTGGGGAAAAATGCTCCTAAAAAGTGGTATCATGAAATTTGAGAAGAGATGGCAGATCAGAGCTGTTCAAGCTGCCTCGTGGCTAGGGTGGCCATATCACTGCTGAGTAGGGCTGGTCCTTGGTCTACCCCAAATAGGTGGCCCAGCTGGCCCAGTGGAAGCCCTGAGCTGCCCTACTGTGAGGAGAGCACAGGCTTGAGGCACTGCCTGTACCGCTGATCAGAGAGGGTGCTGTGGCCTAGAGCTCTCAGCTGAGCCTGACCCCAGGGACCCTGCCTATCTGCAACATCACCCTGACTCTGGGCGACAACAGGATATCTAAGACAAGTCTCAACCATAGTTGAGTATTTATGGTGCTTCAGAAACCAGAAATCTTAAACAAGACTAATGACCCCTTGCCATAAGTGTTTGCATGTAAATCTATTTGGGCAAAAAAAAAAAAAAACTGTGTGACACAAAGTAGTTTGCAAGGCTGCATTGATGAATGAATGTGCAATGAAGAGCTGGGAACTAGAGACTCAGAGGCAAGAGCTACGGTATGGAGAGCAGCTGGTGCTGGGGCAGTGATATCATTGTCAGAAGGATGGTGTGCGCCAGTCCAGAGTTCTCCCAGACTCTGCCCCCAAATGCACTGCCTAGCCACATGATTACCCTGGCTCTGAGCAACAGCAGGATGTCAGAGATGGAAAATGGTTCATTTTCTGCTTTGGGTCTCCTCAGAAGGAGGTCATGTGGATGTCTGCAGTCCACGCTGCTGCCAGTGGCCAAATTGATGTCCATGGTTCCTGTTGCCTCCTGAGGCAACGTTGCTGTGTGTGGCCTGTGCTGCAAACTGAGGCCATGTGGTATCCATGGTTTATGTTGCCAACTAGAGACCATGTTGATGTCTGTGATCCCTACTGTGGCAGGGCCCTTGTTGATGTACATGGTCCTTGCTACTACAAGACACCATACAGAAGTTGATGAAATTTTTTTGCAGTGGTATCTATAACTGGAAACTCAAAATCGAGAATGAGAGACGTTGAAGGCTTCTATGACAAACTCATCCTCCCATTCTCACCACCCAAAAAGGGAGTCTAGACAGAAGCCACTGCAGAAAGTCTTTAACTGTGATAAAGTTGCTGAAGTGTAGCTCTTCACAGATGATGGCTTCCGGCAGGGGGTGGAGCACTCAGTTATCTTTAAGGGCCTGTACACTGGGTGTTGGGCCATGCTCCAGTAAGTATGTGGGCAACACGATGGGACTTGGTGTATTTTTATTTTCCTTTTTTCCCCTCTTTCTTTGGAGAAAAAGGACCAGGAAGGAATGGGAAGCAATGTGATCAGAGTGCATTGTATGAAATTCCCAAATAATCAATAAAAATATTATGTTGAGAGAAAGCAAAACAATAAATAAATAACCCCCCCAAAGTATCTTTTCATTAAATGCATAAAGCACCTTTCACAAAATCCAACACCATTTCATGATTAAAGTTTTGTGTATATTAAGGGCACAAGAGACATACCTGAACATGATAAATGCAGTTTATAGCAAACCTATAGCCAACCTAAAATTAAATGGAAAGAAATTCAAAGCAACCCACTAAAATCAGGAACAAGACAGGTTGTTCATTCTCTCCATATCTATTCAATATAGTACTTCAAACCTTAGATAGAGCAATAAAACTGAAGGAGATCAAGGGGATACAAATTGGAAAGGAAGAAGTCAAAGTATCATTATTTTTAGATGATAATACACTATACCTAAGTGACCCTAAAA
Source organism: Peromyscus eremicus (assembly GCF_949786415.1). NCBI lineage: Eukaryota > Metazoa > Chordata > Mammalia > Rodentia > Cricetidae > Peromyscus > Peromyscus eremicus. The sequence continues at coordinate 72,102,372 of NC_081427.1, forward strand.
ATTCCACAAGGGAACACTTTCAGCAACTGCTTGGAGACAAAATTAACTAAAAATATCTGTATTCCTCCTATGTACAAATGACAAACAGACTGAGAAAGAAATCAGAGAAGCAACACTTTCACAACAGCCTCAAGTAATATAAAATATATTGGGGTAAACCTAACCAAGCAAGTAAAAGACTTGGATGATAAAATCTTCAATTCTGTCTTAGTTAAGGTTTCTATTGTTGTGAAGGGATACCACGACCACAGCAACTCTTAGAAAGGAAAACACTTAATTGGGTCTGGCTTACAGTTTCAGAGGTTTAGTCCATTATCTTCATGGCTGTATGCAGGTAGACATGGTGCTAGAGAAGGAGCTGAGAGTTCTATATCTTGATCCACAAACAACAGAAGCAACTGTGTCCCACAATGAGCATAGTTTGAGCATACGAGACTTCAAAGCCAACCTCCACAGTGACACACATCTCCCCAACAAGGCCACACCTCCTAATAGCACCACTCCCTATGGGTCAAACATTCAAATACATGGAGGCCATGTCTCTACGGAGGCCATGCCTGTTCAAACCACCACAAAATCTTTGAAGAAAGAAATTGAAGAAGATATCAGAGCATGGAACAATCGCCCATGCTCATGGATTGGTAGGATTAACACAGTGAAAATGGCCATTCTACTAAAAATTATCCACAGATTCAATGCAATCCCCATCAGAATTCCAACACAATTCTTTACAAACCTTGAAAGGACAATTCTTAACTTCATATGTGTCTTAATTAAGGTTTCTATTGCTGTGAAGAGACACCATAACCATGGCAACTCTTACATAGGAAAACATTTAATTGTGGTGGCTCACTAACAGTGCAGAGGTTCAGTCCATTAGCACCATGACAGGACATGGTAGCATGCAGGTAGACATGGTGCTGGATAAGTAGCTGAGATTCTTGCATGTTGCAGGCAACAGGAAGTGATCTGAATATCACACTGAGCAAAGCTTGAGCAAAAGAAACCTCAAAGCCCACCCCCACAGTGACACACTTCCTCCATTAAGGCCACATCTCCTAATAGTACCAATCTCTTTCAGGGTCATTTTCTTTCAAACCACCACAATGTAGATTAAAAAAAAAAAAAACAGGATAGCTAAAACAATCCCAAATAATAAAAGAACTGCTGGAGGTACCACTATTCCCAATTTCAAGTTGTACTACAGAACTACAATAATAAAAAAAAATGACAAGGTAATGGCATAAAAAAAAGATAAGTTGACCAATGGAATCAAGTTGCAGACCCAGATATAAATTCATACATTATGGACACCTGATAATTGATAAAGAAGCCAGAAATACACACTGGAAAAAAGACAGCTTCAACAAATGGTGCTGGTCAAGTTGGATGTCTCCAAGTAGAAGAAATAGATCCCTACCTATCACACTGCAAAAACTCATGTCCCAGTGGATCACTGAACCTGATAGAAGAAAAAGTGGGAAGTAGCTTTGAACACACTGGTACAGGAAACAACTCTCTAACCAGAACACCACTAGCACAGGCACTAATTAGTAAATGGGACCTCATGAATCTGAAAAGTTTCTGTAAGGCAAAGGATACTGTCAATAGGACAAAGCAGCAACCTACAGAATGGGACAAGATTTTTACTAACTATTCATCTGATAGAGGACTAGTATACAAAACATATAAAGAACTCAAGAAACTAGATATCAAAACCTACCTGGACTGAGTCCACCAGGTTGATCTCAGTCTGTGGGGAAGGCTTTGCCCTGGAGGAGATTGGAATGGGGGGCGGGCTGGGGGGAAAGTGAGGGGGGTGGGAGGGGGGAGAACAAGGGAATCTATGGCTGATATGTAGAACTGAATTGTATTGCAAAATAAAAATTAAAAAAAATCAAATAATCTAGTTAAAAAATAGAGATCTAAATAGAGAATTCTCAATAGAGGAATCTCAAATAGCTGAGAAACACTTAAAGAAATGTTCAACATCCTTAGCCATCAGGTAAATGCAAATCAAAACCACTTTGAGATTCCATCTTACACCTGCCAGAATGGCTCAGATCAAAAACACAAGTGACAGCTCATGTTGGAGAAGATGTGGAGCAGGTGGGATACTCCTCCATTGCTGGTGGAAATGCAAACTTGTATAGCCACTATAGAGATCAATGTAGCAGTTCTTCAGAAAGTTGGAAATCAGTCTGCACGAGGGCCCAGCTATAAACAGAAGTTTTTCTGTGCCACTCGGTCCCATAGCTGCTTTTAAAATAATCACTCAGAGGCTACATTCATGGCATACAGAGGGTTTATCTCACAGCACACAGCTATACCACTATTGGGCATATACCCAAAGGACACTCAATCATACCACAAGGACAGTTATTCAGCCAAGTTCATTGCTACCCTATTCATAATAGCCCAAAATTACCAACAAACTAGATGCCCCTGAACAGAAGAACTGATAATAAAAATGTGGTACATTTACAAAATGGAGTATTACTCAGCCATTAAAAACAATGACCTCATGAAATTTGCAGGCAAATGGGTAGAATTAGAAAAAAATCATCCTGAGTAAGATAACCCAGACCCAGAAAGATAAATATGGTATGTATTCACATACAAGGAGATATTAGCTGTTAAGTAAATGATAACCAAGTTACAATCTGTTGTCCCAGAGACATTAGGTAAAGAGGAGGGCTCTGAGAGGGGATGCAGGAATCCCCATGAGAGGGGAAGACAGAATAGATTTTACATGTGTACTGAGGCAAGTGGAGACAAAGTGGGGGAAACAGTTGGGGGAAGATGGGGTGGAGGAAGAGAGTACAGGAGAGATAAATGGACTTTGGGGGCACTTGGGGGATAGTGTGGAAATCTAATCAATGGAAACCTCCTGGAATCTATGAAGGTGATCCTAATGAGGACTCCTAGTAGTGGGGAATTCAATCTCAACTGACCATACCTTGTAGCCAGGCAAGGCTTCTAGTGCAGGAACTTGGTTGCATTCATTTGAATTGTTGGCCAAGGGAGTCCTATGGAGACCCCCCAAACAACCCAAACTGTTGCTAAGACAAAAGGTTGCCCTCTGAAAACTGATAGCAGGTCCCCACTGCCAAGAACAATACCCACACAACCCATTGAACACGGAGAAGTTGAGCTCGTGCCTACACAGAGCCTTCACCCTTATGTTCAGGGTCTTTGGTGAGGTAAGGTACTCTGCAAGCTCCTAAAAAAGAAATATGGATACAAACCCAGCCTCAAAACCTATGCCTTATAGTCTGTCCCACCTGAAAAATATAGTAGGGCAATGGTGGCACAGAACTTGTGGGAGTAGCCAACCAATGATTTTATCTAGTGCCCACTCCAAGAGAAGGAACTCATACTCAACAGTGCTTGGGTAATCAAGAACAAGAGACTAGATAGCCCAGAGATCTAGGGTAAAAACAAACATTACTGGTCAACAACAACAACAACAACAAAAATCACTGAAATTTTTCCTAAGGATATTCTGCTATACTCATACACCAGTCATCCAATCATCCAGTACTTATCCAGTCATCAGCAGAGAGGCTTCCTCTGGCAGTAGATGGGAGCAGATGAAAAGGCTCACAGCCAAACATTGCATGGGTAGAAAGTCTAAATTGCAGGTCTCCATCAAATCCCTCCTCTCAGAGTTCAGGAAATCCCACAAAAAAGGAGGTGAAAAGATTGTAAGAGTCAGAGAGGATGGAGAATACCAAGAGAACAAGAACCTCTAAATCAACTAAGTAAGGTACATCTGAGCTCACAGAGACTGAATCAGCAAGCCCAGGGCCATCATGGGGTCTAAACCAGGTCCTCTGTGTATATATTATATGATAATATACCCTACTGCTGCAGCCCTTTAATACAGCTCCCCATGTTGTGGTGACCCCCAACCATAAAGTTATTTCATTGCTACTACATGACTATAATTTTGCTACTGTTATGAATCATAATGTAAATATCCAATATGTGACCCTCAAAGGGGTTGCAACTCACAGGTTGAGAAACAGTGTATTATTACTATAATGCTTTATCTGAGCATTGTTTTACATTAGTGGTTTTTCCTTACATACTATGGCTTCCAACTTTAGGTTTTTATGGGTTTTCTGTGTGTGCATGTGCCTTTGCCTATGCATGTGCTTCTTATGCGTTTTCTTGGGTCTTTTCTTTCTGTTTGTTTGTTTTGTTCTATTCTTGTTTGTTTGTTGTTTGTTTTACCTGTTTGTTTTCAAAAGAGAGAAAGAGAGCATAAAGCTGAAAGTGTGAGAAGGTGGAAAGGATCTGGGAGGACATGAGGGAATGGAAACTGTGATCAGAATATATCATAGAAAAAATATTTTCAGTAAAAATAAAATATTAAAATAATTTAAGTACAATTTCTACTGAATGCCTCTTGCTTTCATATCACAGCAAAGGTAAAAGACATAAATCGTCATAAACTAAAGACCTTGGATATAGAGAAAAGCGTTGTTCTTGGAGCCTGAGAAGAGCTTAAACTCCTGGCTTTAGCCACTTTGGAAAGTCTCCTGGGCCAAGCTTTGTTCATCTCTAAATCAAGTTCAGCATCTAACACACACTCTGTTTATTAAGAATTTGCTATTGGTATAATGGGATGGCAAAAATCAGTTCTCTCCAGATTAGTTTCTTCCGCCTCTATCAGTCTTTTGTTACAATCTTTTGAAGAACTTGGGCAAGTGTTGGTCCTTCCGTTCATTTGCATCTGTGCCTGTTCCTAAGCTAATGAAGGAATGCAGGAAAAACCTCATGCTTGTGCTGTTAATCTTGTAAGTTTAGAAATTCCTAATGTACCTATACCCAATAATCCCTGTATCTTACCTTGACTCCCTTTGATAGTCTTCACAGCTGCTGAACAACCCACTCCCCTTCCTTCAAGCTCCCTCCTGCCCAGCTCCCACGACATGATGTTTCCAAAGAAAATAGAATCTGTGAAGTCAAATGTCTCAACGCCTTCCCTTCAACTCTCTAAATGTCTGCCTTACCCTTAGAGTCCCACTTTTTCTTTTCAAACAGTGGTGTCCTACTCCTTTCCAAGGCTAACTTCTTCACCTTCTGTACTTTATACCATTCTTAATCTACCCAGCATTGCTGGGAAGAGCTCATAAATATTTTAAGATATCCTCATTGCTATGTGGATCCAATTTTAATGCACAGAGTAAGGAAAAGTCTTATCTTTTCTAGTCTGCAACTTAAACTTTACTTGGCCTTTGCTTTCAACCTCTACCCTTTGCCAGATTTTGCAACAGTTTATAGAAATGAAGTGATTTATATTTTATTTCTTCTCCTTATCTTCTCTCTGGAGGTCAGTGCTAATAAATGGGGAAATGGCCAGGAGGAAGGAAGATGCCAAGCAAGGGAGAGAAGAGTTGGTCAGGAAAAACCTATAAAATGAAATATGTAAGCTAGATAAGCAAAAGCTGAATGCTAATCTTTAAAAACAGATATACTCTAAGATGGTGTCAAAATTAATTAAGACATAGAAAGCAAGTAGGATTATAAAAATGTGCTTCTAATTGTTCAAATCCTTATTCCCTATTAAAATGTATTATCCAAGGTACATAGCTTAATAAAGTTCTACAAAGCTTTCTTAACCTTTATGTATAAATCATAAAAAAATGAACACCATATTTTTATCTGAGGCCTGAAAGCCATCACAAGTCCCGTGTAAAGCCCCAAAATTCACAATGAAAGAATAACACTGCCATAGAGATAGAGTTGAATAAACTCTCTTTTTGTATAGTTAAGCAGAATAACTTTCTGGAAACATAAGTGGAAGAAAGGTATTTGGTCAAATGTGTTATTATAATTATAACATAATACTTCCTAGTTAATTTCGCATTTGTCTTCTCTTTTCTCTCTGTTCTCTTTCTTTCTTCTAGTCTAATTTTTCTATTGCCATTTTGTCTGACTTTACCTTTCCAACCATTTCATTCCTTCTTATTTCAACCCCACTTTTTGTTTGTTTCTAGAGACTACAAGAAATAGAGTAAATTAGCATTATGACTGGTGTTCTCATTTTACAAAGAAAGAAACTGAGACCTAAAAGGCCATGTACCACATCTCATGGTAGTTGAGAACAGAGCCCTAAAGCTAAGATATAAGTCTCTTGAAGTTAATCCAGGATTATTTCCATTATACCTAAACCAGTTCCATCCTTCAAGGTCAAACTTGCCACCATGGAAGCATTTCAAGCATAGTGAGAAAAAAGCAGTCCCGTGAACTCCAATAGTGAAAGGATATATTTGGTAAACTCTGGCTCTGGCTTGTGCCTAATCTTTCACATCATGAAGGAATGTTATCCCTTAACCCAAGAAAAATTTCTCAGCTTCTCCTTTTCTATCACTACACCCCAACCCTCACTACTCTACCTTTCTGAGCATCCTGATTAAAAGCACAAACTACCGTGCCCATCCACATGCCATGGATTCTACTTTTATTCTCCATAACGTGTACTGCCTTACAGTAGACCATGTAATGTATATTTATTTTGTGTTTATATTTATCTTATTTATTTATATTTTTTTATATTTTATATTTATTTATATTTTTCTTCCTGTAAGACTATCAGCTCCCTGAGAATACAGATTTTTTTCCCCTTTATTTCATCTGTGTATTTTCTAGGCATGTAGAAAACAAAGTGTGGTGTATTGTACATAGTCAATATTTGGAATGGGAGTGAACTGAATGAATAAGCCATAACTGTCACACATAATGCTTTTCCTTCATGATTCCCTAAAGACCCATGGGTATGATCACAACCAACATAAATTTAATATGAAGAAGAGTTCAGTTGCCCAAATTATTTTCTTTGTTTCTATTGTGAGGAAGACAGAAGAGAAAGAAAGAGGCAGAGAGAGTGGAGATATAGGGAGAGGGATTCAGGTACAAGAAAGAAGAGGTGAAAGAGGGAACAGGTGGAGATAGACAGGTGAGAGCTGGCATCAACAAAACACTTAACATGGGGAAATTAGAAGTTACATATTTTCCAATTTTAAATAATGAAGTGAATTTTTAGGTACAACAATTTTTAGTCCTCCCAGGGTTTCTGACACCAATCATAAATCCCTCCCCAAAAGCAACTGAGTTTTCATAAGTAAAAATGAAAAGATCATACTTGCTTTATTTTTACTGTTGGTAAAAATGTGTTGGGTATCAGTCTAAAACTAAACCAGAAACAAGCTTCCTATTCCTTTCCCCATGTCAACATTTCCTGCCTAGTCATACAAGGAGCAGCTGGGCAAAGGCTGACCTCTTGTTCAGTGTGGTTCATGCTGTGATTACTCTCTGGTGCAGCAGAGCTGTGCCAGCCACCAGAAGGAAAGGGGTGAGGAGGACTGCAGAGCCAGGAGGCACAGGGGTTTGTGCTCAGTCATCTGTTCCTCTAGGTCTGTGGGAGAAGGCACTAGATGCTTCCTGCCAAAAACGTCCAAGAGGGCAAAAGTTCCTATTTAATGGGCCATAAATTCCTGAGGTTTCTTATGACATTTCACCGGGTCACAACTTCTTTAAAAAAATAAATAAATAAATAATAGTCTACAGTCATGAGGTGCCAAGATTACTTCAACAGTTGACCTTAGGCCTTGTCTGTGCTGACCTCTTGAACCTACCATCCGCTTTAATGGTGGAAACTAGAGCCAGAAAGCAGCTCTTTACAGAAAATACAACTAACTCACTCAGGCCTACTCAGGGAAGGTTCAGTCGATCAGTCATGCACTGAGAAGGAAAAGCTAACATTCCCTTTCATAAATTACAGAAAATAAATAGAGGTGAAAATACAGTCATGACATTACATCTAAGAGAAAAACAGCTTTCACTGGAGGCAGGTGCAAAATCTATGTGTTAAAACCCAAAACCAGAATCCTTTACAAAAGAAAAATAGATAATATCCATCAGACCTTCTTTCTTCCCTCTATTAATAAAACAGATATCTAGGAATTTATCCTTAAGCTTAATTTAAGGATACATCATTTGTTGAGTCCCCTTGTTGGCTATATAACAACACCAGCTGTTCAGCCCTGAAATCATGTACATACCAGCAACACTAAAAGGCTTCAGCAAGTTATATTCATATACCTGTTTTTATATATGTGTGTTAACAGTAATAATCAAAGAAAAAGAGTCTATGCACTTGTGACGGATTAAGAGGGGAAATGTCATAATTAGATTTTAATTGAAATTTTTTAAATTGAAGAGGAAATAAAGAGAACCTTCCTATGTGATGACCACTAACGCTGAGCCACGACTTAGTTTTAGCTCTCTTCGGATTACCTATAAGAAGCTCAGTTTAGTTAGTGTCTATGCTTATAGTTACTTCTCTTTATAAAGTACTAATATCTAAGTAGCCTTAATGACTAGTATCTAAATCAAAATATCACCCCCTCATTAAACTGAATTTCATGGGGTTTTATTTCTTAGACTTTCAACATATCTGTGTGTTGGTTTGGTTTTTTATCTTTTGCCCTTTATCCTTTGTGCCAATTACCTCAGCCTTGACAGTGAAGTTTTCTTTTCCCTTTCAATTCATCTAATAGTCAGTTTACTGACATGCCCACTGATTCTTTTCTCTAAGGCTCTCCCATACATATTCTCTCTCACTTTCCGATTGGCCATAAGTAGCTGCCAGGACACCATTCTGTTTTATCAAGAATACGCACCATCTCTTCAGCATCCTTCCTTTTGCCTTGCTAACTTAGGATTCATTCCCCATATTCAGGTACAAAATGTTAGCAAACTGGAAACTTGATCATAATGGTGTTACCCTCCACAAAACTCTCTAACCTCTCATAGCCCCCATTTCTCTCAGGGTAAATTGAAACTATTTTATATGGCATTAAAACACCTTTTGATCTCATTTCTTCTCATTTGCAGCTTAATGCTTCAAATTCCACTCCAACAAAATTTGTTTGTTTGATTTTAAAGTTATACCAGACATTGTAACACATGTCGGTCAATCCCAGCATTTGGGAGGCAGAAGCAGGTGGATTACTGTGAATTCCTGAGCAACCAGAGCTATCTTTAAAAAGTAAAAATAAAATAAACTCTTCAAAGCACTGTGTCTTTTACCTAACTTTACCTATTTATTCATTTATTTTATTTATTTATGAACATTTTGTTTACTGGCAACTTCTATTCCCACCTAACTTATGCTCATCCAATAAGACATGGCCTGTGTGTCAATTTCCTCCGAGAATTGGTGTGTGATCTGATCCACAGTAACTATTTAACACCTGGAAGATCGTTGCCTCTTTCCAGCCTTATTCTGATGTTCACCAATTCTTTAACCAAATAAATAGTTCTATTTTAATATTAGATGGGCAGCTGCCTGTTAGATACATCTAGTGGTTTATGTCTAGTTTCCCAACTCTAGAAGTAGACCTTTACTTTTGTAATTCTAACCATTCATGTCCAATTAGGAGATTGCTCAACATATCCTTTCTGCACCTTGGCCTGTGCTGGCCGACCCTGCAGTCCCCAGTGCTTAACTCAATTCCCTCCTTTCCAGGCCTTCTGCTGTGCTTTATGTGACCCCACACACCTACCCATAGTCACTACCTTTTTCTGATACTTGATGAGGCTTTTTTTTCCCACTGAGGTGTCCTAAGAAAACACAATCACTTCAGCACTAATAACAGTGCAACAAAATGGCTGATTGGATGGAAATCTCTTCTTTCTCCCTTTAATTTGTAGAGTTTTTCTCCTTATTCATAAGTCTAAAAAAGGTATTTTGCCTATTCTATATTTTATGCTGTAAAATTCATATGCTAAGATATGTCAGTGGTATTAACAATGTTTCATGTTTTACCTCAGTTGTTTTGGTTGAAATCCTATTATAAAGATGTAATATGGTATATATCTATACAGCTGAGAATATTATCAATTTTAATGTTAATTACAGTTTTTTCATCTGTAATCTTAAGAGCATATGTCTTAAGAAATATTTGTGCAAACATAAAGTAAGAAAAATTATAATCAATTACCATAATGTTGATAACAAAGAAACTAAGACTTGTGATAAATGATGCACAGAACAATGCTAAATTACACTTCTTGTCATTTATACATAGAAGACAATTGTAATGTTTCTTGATGTCAATGTCTTATATTTGACAAGGATAAAACACCCAAACTAGTTGATATTATCCTAGCAAAAGAGAGAGGGGGTTCTGTGGGAAGAGAGATGTGGGGAGAAGAATCAGTAAGAAAGAGGAATTATGCAATGCTCTTAATAGATTTATGGAAAATAATGAACACATTATATTTTAATGTCTTATAAACTGCCGAATTATTAATGATCTGGAGAGACTCTTTGCAATTTCTCAATTAGAAGTTCTTCCGACTTTAATTAAATATCTTCATGCAACAATGAAGCACTTCTTCTACTGCTCTTGGTGCCTATGGATTAGTGGAAGGAGGACCCAGACAGGGTGAAATGCTTGTTCACAGCTAACATGCATCAAATGTGAACTCAGCATGGCAGCAGGCTAGGGCTCAGGCAGGGGTAGTGATGAAGGATGCTGAAAACAAGGAAGAGGCTCTGTCAATGCTTCCTTGGCTAGCTGTTATCTAAATTTGTTCATAGAAGTACTTTTTAAAAAAAGGTTTAAGATGTCTTGTTTTCTTGTGGTTCCCATTGGCCATGTTTAAGTACTTAGAGTTGGTAGCAATATGAACCTAGTTTTGTTGTTGTTATTATTTTGTTTTCTTTTTTAGTGATTTGTGCTATTTTACAAAAACCTATATTAATCATTACAGAAAATGTAAAAACTCAGATTGCTGGCAGATTTTTAGACAATGCTTTAAAAATATATCTCCTTTGTGATTTTTTCCAGAAAGTAGTAAGTACTCTTGGATATCACTTTTCTTAGAAGTTTCACAGTATTAAAACTTACTTCCTGAGACTATAAATTATAGATATTTTTAAAGGAAGACACTTAGTAATTTGATTAAGCTACATTGCTAAAATTAATTTGAATCTAGCAAAAAAAATGAAACATTTTGCCATAGCAATTATGGGGAATTGTATGCATGTCTTGACAAGTTTTTAAATTGAACAGAAATATCTGCCTTGTTAGAGGTTTTTAAATGTCCTGGCTAAGTTTTCCTTAATTATTTCTCTCCTTCTGTCAGCTGTGTTATTGCCCTACTGGCTTAAAGGTTAAACAAAGTACTAGATCTGTCAAAGTGAAAGAAACCAACTGGCAAAGAACTATCAGAAGGTAATCAGAGCTAATAGGTACATAATGGCTAACAGGGCTCTGTTTGCACTCAGATACATCACCACAGACAGAACATAGTTTTCACTGATGTCCTAGTTAAAGAAAACAGAGACCAAGTCAGACGTTCTAAGGCTAAATAAAAGTAAGACTATAGATAGTTCCCATACCCAACACCCACTGTAAGATAGAAAGCAGATAAAACTCAAATCCTTAAAAAAAGGAGAGGGAATGAAATTGGCATTTGTGTGATAAAACTATTACTTTAGAATATAAATTATCAATATTGCTCTTACCTGTATTCATTTTTAAATTACCAGGATCCCTACAAGAGACAAGTTTTTCTTTCATGAACACATGATGATCAAGTGTCTCTCATAGGCACTTTTCAAGCAGCATTTATATCAGGACATAACTTAAGCAAAATAAATCACACCGAGTGAGACAGATATGAAACAAATCGCAAAGATAAGCAGCGCTTATGAGATACTTGGGTCCTAAAATAATTCTTCCAGGGACTGTCTTTCTTTTGTGTGTTTATGATACGTCTTCATAAGTGATTGCTTTCCCTAGCCTACTAACAAACTGAGCATACGCTCTAAGTCTTGCTATATGTCCCTAGCACGTCCACACTGTTACTGCTGGTAGTGTGGGGTTTTATTGCTTCATCATTTTGACAATTATCTGTTGTAGCTTAAGTGCTTACAAAGCTTGGTGTAAACAATAATGCAGAATAGTAAAGCATCCATTTACTGAGTGGTGAAACTATTTCTTCTGAGAAGCTCTTGTAATGGCTGACAGGAAATAAAATCTAAGATCTATGCAGAAAGCAATGGGATACTTACAATAATAGTCAAATCTTACAAAGTTCACTAACAAAACATAGAATAAAGGTTGATTTTTCTATTATCTGTGGGGCTTGGAGTGTAACATCACCTTTGTGAACCACAGCAACACATGTTTCATTGACTTCAATCAAGTAATGTTTGTACAGACTGTAGTTAGAATCAGCTCCCAAATAAAGACATGGAGACTTATAATTATGACTGCTCAGCCTTAGTTTAGGCTTGTCATACTAGCTCTTTTAACTTAATTTAACCTGTTTCTATTCATCTATGTTTTGCCTCAGGGCTTTTTACCTTTCTATTGTTCTGTGTGTCCTATGTTCCTCTTCCTCCGTGTCTGGCTGGCTGGCCTCTGTTGTCTCATTTTCCTTCTTCCCAAGCCTGAATTCCTCCTCCTATTTACTCTCCCTGCCCACAAGCCCCACCTATACCTCTTCCCTTGCTATTAGATATTCAACTTTTTATTAGACCCATCAGGAGCCTTAGGCAGGCAAGGTGAAACAGCACCACATCTTTACATAGTTAAACAAATGCAACACATCTTCTCAGAGTTAAACAAATATTCTGCAACATACTGCTTCAAAATTGCACTCAGTGTAGCAGAACTTAGAGGCTGCACAGATACTACATGCTCTTGCTCAGCATACACAGTCTTGTGAGATAATCTTTTAAAGTGTTATATTAGGTACAAACACCAGGGAACTGTTCAAGTGGAGTGATCTCTACAAACTAGAAACCAAAATAGTCATAAAAGAAGGAATATCTAAGAAGACAAGCCCTTTCCTGCTCCATCCCCCCACACTGTGGAGAATAAAACACACAAATTAAGTTCTAGTAGAACAAGTGCTTAACTTTAGGTCACTCTCCAGCTGGACAGGTGTCTGAGAGTGAAACGTTCACAGATATCGTTTTGTCTGTGGGTCACACTGCATAGTGGAGTCCAAAACCTAAGGTAGAACATTTAAAGTATGTTTTCATCTCGTATCATTCCAAAAAGCTTCCAATTGTTTTGAAACTTGATTTAAACTAGCCCTTACAAGCAGTATACAAAAGAGGTGAAGATCTGTAGCTTACAGAAAATGTGGGCATTATTCTTACAGAGTCACTGACAATTTTTCTTCATCAGATGAAATCCCAAGTGACAAGTTGATTTTTCAAATCCTATACTTAATTTATAGAGTATAAATTCTTTAAATCATATTGGGATTCACTTTAAAAATTGCATCATGGTTCAACATGAGAGAAATTTTTAAAAATATATATTCTCTGTCCAAAAAAAGAATTTTTCCATCTTCCTTGGAGTAAAAAGAAACATCTAGATTAAAATAAAGCTACTAATTTGTCTATCTTATTCATTATTACTGAAAAATACACATAGGGCATCTTACGAGTGTGAGAATGTTCACCTCCCTGTGTGCACATCTATGAAACAAAGTCCTAGCATTTGAGGGGAATCAAAACATTATGTAAGATTAAACAGAAAGAATATCAAAAACCATCTACTATATCATGAAAGGGGGTATGCATGAAATATGACATGTATTATAAGGCTATATGGTACTCATAGCCCCATGAATATTTTTATTTTCATGATAATTTCATTTCATGATTGTTATTCCCAAATATCATATATATATATATATATATATATATATATATATTGCAGTTATATTATATAGAACAATCTATTTCTCTTCTTTAAAGCATGTGAGTTTACCAGTGGACACCTATTTTTTGACAAAGAAATAAAAAATATACATTGGAAAAAAAGACAGCATCCTCAACAAATGGTATAGGCCAAACTGGATGGTCCACTTAGAAGATTCTAGATACAATCATACTTATCACCCTGCACAATCAAGTTCAAACGGATCAAGGACCTCAATATAAGACCAAATACTGAATCTGACTGAATAGAAAGTGGGGAATGATATTGAACTCATTGACACAGGAGAAGACTTCCTAAACAGAACACCAATAGCACAGGCACTAAGAACAATTAATAAACGGGACCTCATGAAACTGAAAATCTTCTGTAATAAAAAGGACACCATGATTTGGACAAAGGAGCAGCCTACAGAATGGGAAAGATTTTTCCAAATTACATATCTGATAGAAGATTAATATCTAAAATGTATAAATAACCAAAAGAACTGGACATCAAGAAAACAATCCAATTAAAAATTAGGTTCAGATCTAAACAGAATTCTCAAAAGAAGAAATGCAAATGTTTGAGAAACACTTAAAGAAATGGTCATTGATCTTCCTCATCATGGAAATGCATATCAAAACTATTTTGAGATTTCATCTTACTCCTATCAGAATGGCTAAGATCAATAAAACAAGTGACAGCACTACTGGCAAGGATGAAGAGAATGGGGAGCACTTATTCATTGCTGGAAGGAGTGCAAACCAGTACAAACACTGTGCACATCGATGTGGCAGCTCCTTGGGAAGCTGGGAATACATACCTCAAGATATAGCTTTACCACTCTTGGGCATATACTCAAAGGACTCTATATCCTACTATACAGACACTTACTCAGCTATGTTTATTGTTACTCTATTCATAATACCCAGAAATTGGAAACAGCCTAGATGTCCATCAAGTGAGGAATAGCTAATAAAATGTAGTACATTTACACAGTGGGATATTATTCAACTGTTTAAAAAAATGTAATTTTCAGGTAAATGGATGGGATTATAAAATGAAATCATTCTGAGTGAGTTAATCTAGACCCCAAAAGAGAATATTCTGTTTTTACTTATATGTGGATGTTAGCATTTAAGCCTATAATAGAGATGCTACAATCTGTATAACCACAGAAGTTAGATATCAAGTAAGTGACTGGGGGTTAAGGAAGAATCTCCCACTGAAACAGAATATATAGTTATGGAGAAACAGAAGGAGAGTAGAGTGGGAGGACTACATGGGGATGAGGATAGAAGAGAGGAGTAAGGAAGGAAATAGGGGAAGGAAAAGTAACACTAAAGGTCATTTGAGGGGTCATATGGGAACCAACTACTGTAGAAGTTTCTTAAAATATATACATATATGAAGAAATTTAGAAGGAGTTACCAAATAATGGGGGAGGTGATGCTCCCACTAGACATCTTTCACCACCACGTGACACCTCCAGTAACAAGAGTGGGTTACATTTAGTTGAGTTGTTGGCCAAAGGGGCCCTGTGGAGACCCCAAACACCTCAGGTTTTGGTTACTCTCCACGAACTGCAGTAAGGCTCTGTGGTCAAAGACAACACTTACACATCTCCTTCAACACGGAGAAGTTGAGCTAGAGCCTTTACTGCTACTGACGAGTGTGCCTGGTGCTGGAAGGTCCTCTGCATGCTACCACAGGAGAAAGGCAACCATCAATGCAGGTACAAATCCTGCCATCTACAACAGTGACTTTCCTGCATGACACATTGGTGCAAAGCGGCACAAATGCTATGGAACTAAGGGCCACTCTCTGATTGGATTTAAAGTCCACCCCACAAGGTGGAACTCATGCCTGACACTGCACAGTTGGCCCAAATACTGATATTAGACAGGCCATGGGCCTAGAAGAAAACCAAATACTGTTCTGCTAAAGGAACATGACAATAAGAGGACTCCTAAGAATGTATGCTATGACCATAGATAAGGCCCTGCTCAGCCACTATCAGAAAAGTTTCCCTTTGCAGTTAAGTGGGAATTACCACAGAGAAAGTGGACCACATGCAGAGGCTGAGAGATTTTAGAAGACTCTGTCCTCAATGGAATGTCTCCTTCAAGCCCATCCCCTCAGGGTTCAGGGAGCAATGTGAAAGGCGAGCCAGAAAGATTTTAAGAGCCAGAGGGAATAGATGACTGCAGGAAACAGTGTCTTCCAGACACATAAAACTGATGCACCTGTGGAGAGTCTGTGGCAGCATGCACTGTGACTGCATAGGTTCAAGCTAGATGGGGTCCCAGTGCTAAGAGGGGGGAGTGGACATGGGCTCCCCCTCCTAACCAAAGCAAGAATTACTCTTCTCCAATAGAGTTTCACCGGGTATATTAACTATACTAAGGAAAGGCCCGAGGGCCAGCAGCTGATGGTCAACACAAAGAAAATTCAATGGTATTTTTGTAGGTGTTTTGTCTCATATTCCTTTGTATGGATTTTTTTGTTGTTGTTGTCTTACTGGTCTTGTGCTTGTATATTATTGCTTCTGATTTTGTGTTTGTATGTTTTGTGTGTGTGTGCTTGTCTATCGGTCTAGGTGGGGTTGTTTGCTTTTTTATTATTATCATTGTTTGCTTCAAAGATTTTTGTTCATCTTTGTTTTTTTGGGAGGGGGTGTTTGTTTGTTTGTTTTTGAATGTGACAAATTCTTTACCGGTAGCTCAGATCCTAGAAAATATCAATGAATTCATACAGGAGGAAAAAAAATGTAAAATGTAGTGAATGTAACAAGCCCTCCACTGAGAAATGCAATCCTAAAACTAATCAGAGAGCTGATAAGGGAAAGAAACCCTGCAAATGCAATGGGTGTGACATATCCCTACCGATGAGGCAATCCTAGAACTCAGCAGAGAGTTCATACAGGAGAGAACCCCACACGTGCCTTTGTTTTCTAAAGAGAGAGAAAAAGAAAGAGCTTAGAGTTGGGAGGACAGGGTTGTGGGGAGAATCTGAGAGAAGCTGATGGAAGGAAACTATCATAGGAATATATTGTATGGGGGAAACACTTTCAATAAAAAAGAAAGAAAAGCTATTGCCTATATTTTCATGGATGTAGGAATCCACAAGGATGACCCCAGCTAAGACTCCTAGCAATAGCAATAGAGGAGAGTGTGCTTGAACTAACCTTCTCCTATAATGAGATTGGTGACTACCCTAATTGTCAACAGAGAGCCTTCATCCAGTACCTGATGGGAACAGATGCAGAGATCACAGCCAAGCACTGGGCCCAGCTCCAAGCTCCAGTTAAAGAGAGGGAGGAGGGATTGTACAAGCAAGGGGGGCTCACGATCACTATAGGGGACCCACAGAGACAGCTGACCTGGGCCCCTGGGAGCTCACAGACTCTGGACCAACAGCTAAGGAGCCTGCATGGAACCAACCTAGGCCTTCTGCATGTGGGTGACAGTTGTGTAGCTTGATCATTTGTGGGGCCCCTAGCAGTGAGATCAGGACCTGTCCCTGGTACATGACCTAACTTTTTGGAACCTATTCCCCATGTAGGGATGCCTTGCTCAGCTTTGATACAGGAGGAGGAGCTTGGTCCTGCCTCAACATGATATGACATGCTTTGTTGACTCCCATGGGAGACTTGCTCCTTTGTGAATGAAGGAGGAGGTGTGGATGGGTGGGGATAAAAAGGATGTGGGGGGGGATTGGAAGAGAGGAGGGATGGGAAACTGTGGTTGGTATGTAAAACAAATAAAGAAATTAATAAAAAAATAAGGAAAATAAATATGTGAGTTTATTTCTTGCTGTCCCTTAGAGAGAAGCTGTGAATTCAAAGTTACTAACTCTTATTGACATAGATAAATGTTTTATAAAAGGAATTAAGTCAGTGATATGAAGAGGCTTAATAATTAAAATTCAATAAAGGATTATTCAATGGTAATATTTTTTTCTTAAAACAGATGTAATTCAGATATTTACTTAGAAATAGTACATGGTCTATTAGAAAAGCCAGATATTGGATCATACTGTGAGTTTGTTAAGATGCTAAAGCTAATCATGACAGATCAATTTTCATAACTGTTGACCTTAAAATATGTAAAGACACTTTGGAGCTTTAATTTTCTCAGTAGCTTTTCACTATTCTTTAAAATATTTTTACATGAAAACGACAATCATCTACAACTGAAGGATGAGGACTGAAAAGATGTTACAGCAGCCAAAGGCACAAACTGCATCTATGAAGACCTGAGTACAGTTCCTGCATCATGTGACTCATAATTTCCTAAACTTCAGCTCCAGGGAATCAGACCCCTCTTCTATCTGTCCTCCATTGGCATCTGTGCACACATACATACTTAAAAATAATTTAAATCTCAAGGATGAAGAGGAAGAGGGAACAAATGTCTAAGAAAAGATGTCAAGTCATGGCAACTGTGTAATAGGACTTCCTTTGGGTTGCCAGCTCCAGCTTAGGCTTGCCCCACTAGCTTTTATAAATTAAATTTATCCATTTTTTTAAATTAATCTCTGCTCTACCGTGTGGCTTTTACCTCTCTCCCACGTTGTGTGTCTGACACATACCACTTCTCCATGGGGTCTTCTTTCTCTCTCTGTGCCAGCAAGTTCTGCATGTCTCATGCCTACCTATTGGCCATTCAGCTTTTTATTAAACCAATCACAGTAATGTATCTTCACAGAGTGTACAAATATCCCACAACACAACTGCAAAGAATGTGTGTATTACAATTGATACCATGGCCTAATCCCATCCACTTCCTTTATTCCATACTGTTTTCCAAAAATGGAAATCTCATCAAACCTACTGACAATATAATGTTTGTTTGTTTGTTTGTTTGTTTCTCCACCAAACACAGAGGTCAATTGACATCATTAAGAGGTTAACTCTTCCTTATCTTAAGTTTTAAAAAGGAATACACATCTCCACTTTGGGAGTTAGAAGTGTGATTGGCCCTGGGTGACAACCTCACTAATAGGTGATCAAATTGAAATCTCACACACACACACAATGGATTGTTACATAGCATTTAACAGACAAGTCACTGTATGGATGGCTCCCTATGACATATTAACATAGAGAAAAATGCACCTTGACTTGCTATAATAAACAAAAGTGTAAATGTTAGATAAATTACTTAGCAGGGGAGGGCTAGGGAGAGAATGTTATTTTTTCAGTATTAGCCTTTGATGAAGTTTGAATTATCTTTTCACCTACCTGTATCCTACCTTTTTAATAACAGATACTAGTAGAGTGCCTCTGGGGTTTTCTTTCTAAAATTTTTTGAGGTTATAATATAATTGCATCACTTCCTTCTTACCTTTCCTCCCTACAAATCCTCCTATATGCTGTTCCTTGCTCTCTTTAAAATTCATGGATTCCTTCATCATTAATTGTCACATTCATATACATATATATTGCTAAATACATAAATATGGCATTCTCAGTCTATATGATGTGACTTGTATGAATATTCTCAGGGATTACCTTTTGGTTTTGGATAACCAATTTTTGTTCTTTCCTCTGGGGGACCATTTTTCCCACTCTCAGCATTCCTTAGTTGCCTAAAGTTCATTGTGTAGGGTTGAGTCCTCCTGGACTTTCTTTCCCCTGTCCACATTAGCAGATCTCTTATTGTTGCTGTAGTTCCAGCTTAGGTTTAGGTAGTCATATTTGTGAGATTTTATGGGTTGTCTGGCTATGCTTGTCATGGGTTACATGGGCATCATTGCTGAGAGGGACTGCTGGTTGCTTCCCTCCTAGGGAAGCTTGTATGGCTTCTTTTAGCACCATGAAAGCATCTGATATTTATAGGAGACACGACCTCATAACACACTCTCTAATCCTCTGGCTCTTGCAATCTTCTGACCCACCTCTGTAATGATCTCTGCGCCTTAGGTACAGGAATTGTTTCGTAGGACTGGGCTCCATAACTCTGCATTTTCATTGGTTGTGGTTTTTCTGTAATTATCTTCATCCATTGCAAAGATAAGTTTCCTTGATGATAGGAAAGGATGATACTTATCTGTGAGTATAAGGATAAATATTTAGAATATAGTTAGAGATTATGTGGTTTACTAAAGTAAAGTTGTGGGTTCTCCTCCAAGGTACAGGACTTCACCAGTCCTGGGTAATTAAGTAGATTTCCAGTACTAGTCATTATTTTCCTCTGGTTGAGAGAGTCTTAAGTCCAAATAAAGATATGTTGGTTACTACCAGCTTATGGTTGCCATTAATGCATCTTTTGGTTTATTGGGCTATGGAGTCATTGTTGAGGTACATAGGTGTCACAACTGGGAAGGACTGTTGGTTGCTTCCCTTCTTTGGAAGCTCGTATGACTCCTTTTGGTATCATGAAAGGCTAGTTCTTAGAGGGGAGGCTTTCAGGTCAGTTCTGATTCAGGGGACTCTGGGCCCTGCATCTGAAGTGCATGGTGCCTTCAGCAGTAGGAACTTATCTGCCACCTCTGAGAGACAGCCAAGCACAACAGCAACAGCACATAATGTTCAGAAATCTCTTGGAGAGCTCTAACCAACACTTTAAAAGAAGTCTTCTCCTGCCTGGTGTTTGGGATTTTGACAGGTGGCCTCCGGTTCATTGAGAGAGCACTACAAGCAAGATGAAAGAATTTTATTCATATTATGAATGTATATATACACAGATTTCCGCATGCTGTAGGGTGTTTAGGGTGTTTTTTTTTTTAATAAATAGTTCATTCCTTATGACTTTTTCAGACATCCTTACTGTTATTTTACCCTTGTTTCTCTTTCTTTTGTATTTATCTCCATCCTCACCCCTATATAATTTTAACAGCTACCTTGTAAAATCCATTGAGAATAACTAGAATTTAGTATTTGCTTTCTTTTGAGCCCAAGTTCTAGGAATAAAAAAGTAAAATAGGTGTGTCAACTATAAGATCAGCCCAGTATACTTCACAGAGAAGTATCTCCAGCTAAAAAGAATTAAATGGGCTGAGCCTTGAGTACATAAACCCTAATACAAAACAGCTTAAACAACAAATGGAACTACTCCCATATTTCAAATCTAAGTGGAAAAGGCCTTTTATGGACAAAGAAAATAGGGAGGTTTTTATTTACTTGTTTTCAAATACCCCTTTCTCTATGATGTTCTCAGTGGCATTACCCATTGATAGACTTGGGGAAATATCATTGCAGGGAGAAAAAGGAAAAAAGTTGCCACCTGTAAGTCATTAGACCTGGGATGAAAGTCAAGTTTAAAAGCTGCCTGTGGCTCTTCATTTAATTTTTTAAAGCAGAGAAATGTTAGACACGGAGAATAACTCTGTGTCCAAGACCCAAAAGAAAACATTTGCGACTACAAGCATTTAATCAGGACCCCCAGTTACTGGAACCTGTAACTGCAGAATGGCCCACTTTGTCATAACTCTCTTAAAGAATAAATGACTTTGTGGAAGTAAAACTTTAGAGACTGGAAGTAGGATGCCATAGTAAAATTAATATTTAGTTCACTAAAGTATAATTATTTCATCCCTTTTTAGAATAAAAATAATCTTATATTTAGAAAAAATACATTTGTCATCTCTAATCACTCAAATGAAAACTTTAAGAGTCAGAAGTTTCCACAATTTTTTAAGCAGAATAATATGGTAGGAAGAGACAGTGTCTAAAGGTAGGATTTTGACTGGTTCTCAAATACTCAGTTTCTATTTGTGTAACTGCCCTTTCGTCAAATATAATGCTCATGACTTGAAAAACAGTAAAAAAAAAAAAAAGATTATTGTATAAAACATTCATAAAGAAATTAAAATAAGTTGGAGCAATTTTATAGCTTCTCTCATGTCAACCACTTCTAAAGTTGCATTTGCACATTAACTCTACCTCCCTTCCACTTAGAAATTACGGAATCTGTTATCAGCCATTCATATTGTCTAACATGGGGTCTCAAAGGTGTCCCAACAAAATGACTTGAAAGTCTTCTGAGCACAACCATGATTTTCTGTGTTTAGGAGACATAAAATGTGTTTATTGTATGTCTCTTAAATGTGTGAATGAAGATTTTAGGAATACTCATAAATATAAATATCCCACTACATTTTTACATTTATTTATTTATCTAGGGGAGCAAATATGCCTCATGGTGTGTGTAAAAGTGAGCAGATGGTTCCTTAATTCCTGGAAGTCAGTTCTCTTGTGGGTCCCAGGGATCAAACTCAGGTTGTCAGTCTTGGTGGCAATTGTCTTTACCCACTGAGACATCTTGTCATCCCTACCTGTTCTTTTTGTTTCATGTCAAGACAAATATTTGCAATATTTGGCTCATGTTGACAACACAAAACACACTTGGAGGCACTAATGCTCTCTTTTAAAGTAAAATATCCAACACTTAGTGGAAGCACAGTATCTCACAAGAACTGGTAACTACAATCTTATGATTCTTACCCTATTTCCAAATCCCTTTTCAAATAAGCACTGTAGTCTTCATTTCTCTTATTGTCTTCTACAAAACCGTATCAGTTACATATACATTTGCCATCTATATACATTTATCTTCTATTCCACTAACTCATTACCTGTAAATTGTACTGTTTTTCTCTTTAAAAAGAAAGAACTAATGACAGATATTCAAAGAAATACTTGTGTACAATATTGCTTTTATAGCCAAAGTGTAGAAGTAAATTACATGTCCATCAACTGGTAAATGATAAAATGTGGTATAAATGCATAATGCAACACGTATCCATCCTAAAGATGAAGTAATGATACTTGCTACACATAGGTAGACCTTGGCAATATAAATGAAGTACAAGAAGTGAGAACCTTCTTTTTGGTGGTACTTTATATATACAATATTCCAAGCAGATGAAGAAAGCAAATCTGTGGGTCCCAAGGCTGAGGAAGGTAGGCAGCAGGGAAATCAAGAGAAATCACTGATGGAGTTAACAATTACTCTCTGTTTATTTGTTTGTACCTAAAGACATTTAGTTTACTATCTTGTAAGTCCTTCCAGGAAGGGAACATTCTTTTTTTCCTTTTGCTTTTTGAGATTAAATATAATCACAACATTTTACTTTCCTTTTCCTCCCCCAAAATCCCTGTAAATATCCTGACTTGCTCCTTTTCAAACCCATGGCCTCTTTTTTCATTAATTGCACTTACTTGCATATATTCGTAAATACAGCCCTCTCAGTCTGTATAATGTTACTCATATGTATATTGTCAGGACTGACCACTTGGTATTGGATAATCAATTCATATACTCTTCCCTGGGAAAGACTATGTCTTCCACTCTCAGCATTTCTTAGTTACCTATAGGTTTTGGTTTTTGTTTGTTGTTGTTAGGGCTCTCTCTCTCTCTCTCTCTCTCTCTCTCTCTCTCTCTCTCTCTCTCTCTCTCTCTCTCTCTCTGTCTCTCTCTGTCTCTCTGTCTCTGTGTGTGTGTGTGTGTGTGTGTGTGTGTGTGTGTGTGTGTGTGTATAATTGAGGTTTCATAATCTTTCCCTTGTCCAAATCACTGTTGTCCTTGTTCAGGTCAGGGCTGGGCAGTCAGTTGGTGAGATTTTGTGGGTATGGCTTTTGACATTTCTAGGAGACAATCTCACAGCAAATTCCTTGACCTTATAATGGCCCTTACAATCTTTTGTCCCCTTTTCCATAATGTTCCCTGAGCCTTAAGACTAGGCTCCACAACTCTGTATTTTGATTGGCTGTGGTTTTCTATAATGTCTGTTTTATGAAGGTTTGACTTTTTTTTTCATTGTCCCACATTTCCTGTATGTTCCTTTCTGTGCTTTCTATTTTATTTTTCATATTCCTTGGTTATTTTGTCTAGATCCTCTACTTTATCTTTTCACATCTGTGGTAGTTTGAATGTAATTGGTCCTCATAACCTCATAGGGAGTGACACTATTAGGAGGTATGGCTTTGTTGGAGTGGGTATGGCCTTGTTGGAGAAAGTGCGTCACTGTGTGTGTGGGGGGGGGGGCTTTGAGGTTTCCTATGCTCAGGATGCTGCCAGTGGAGTCAGTCAACTTTCCTGTTGCCTGCAAGAAATAGGACTCTCAGCCATGTCTGCATGCACATTGCCCCACTTCCCATCATGATGATAATGGACAGAGCCTCTAAAACTATAAGCAAGCCACCCCAAATAAATGTTTTCTTTATAAGAGTTGCCATGGTCATGGTTTCTGTCCACAGCGATAGAAAACACTAAGACAGAAGTTGTTACCAGAGACTATGGTACTGGTGTGATAGGACAGACTATGTGTTTGTTTGGAGAAATCTGGACTTTGGTACTTTGAGTTATAAAAGCAGTGGAATGCTTTAGGTGCTGCTTAATGAGCCATTCTAGTAGAAGCAAGGAAAACAGAGGTGCTAAGAGGTATTTGAACTGTTGGGGGCTCACTCATGGGACTTCAGGGGACAATTTTAGTATGTTGCCCAGAGACCACTCTTGTGATATTTTGGTGAAGAAAGTTTCTGCCTTCTGCCCTTGTCCCAAGAATCTACCTGAGGCTAAAGTGAAGGGTTTTGGATAGATTCTATTGGCATAAGAAATCTCAAAACAGCCTAGTATAGACAGTCATGTGGATATTAGTGGTAACTCTACTGAAGATTTATAAGGAAAAAGAGTGAGCTGAGCAGGGTAAATTACAAAATGAAAAATTTGTGGAGAAAAAGAACGTCAGGAAGTGGAATAGAGCTAAATTCTGGGCTCAGGGAGATAAATGGATTAAAAAATAGAATAAAGGGAATGGTGACCTCAGGGCAAGATCCCATTCAGTTAAATTTCCAGCTTGTGAAAAGGAACTAAAAAAAAAGGCTTAGAGCTAGGTATGGTGGAGCACACCTTTAATTCCAGCACTAGGAAGGCAGAGGCTGGCAGATCTCTGAGTTTGAGGCCGGCTTGGTCTGGAGATCCAGTTTCAGGACAGCCCATCTTAAGCAGTGAAAGACAGAAAGCTGGTAAAGATGTAATTGAACAAGGGGGCCATGTTCCAGCCCCAGCAAGAAGCAGAACGTGGCAGCTTTGGCCATGTGATTCTAGGATTAGAGTTAAGGATAGAAGAAAGGAGTTATAGAATAAAGCCTCTGAGGCCAGGCATGTGTCAAGGGTGTCCCTGAATGGAGACCTAGTAGAGAGGCCATTGAGTGAAGCTGTGAAGTTGAAGCCTGGATTGCCTTAGAAAACCCAAGATTGTAGAGATGCCAGAGCTGTGGGACACCTGCCGAAGAGAGCTGCTAAGAGAAAGTGGAAGCAGCCCAAGAGAAAAAAGTGTGTTGCAGTCAACAAAGCTAAATGGAGTTGGAGATGTGCAGAGTGTTTTGACATCAGGCATGGAGATGCAGTTTGGGGTTTGCCCATCTGGTTTTCGGTCTTACTTTGGTTCAGGATTTCCTTGCTATGCTCCCTTCCCTGCACTTTGGAATGGTAATGTACACCCTGTACCATTATATGTTGGAAGTATCTGATGTGCTTTTTTATTTTGATTTTTACAGGTGACTACAGTTAAAAATCACTTACATGAATCTCAAGAGACTTTGAAATTTAAAACATTTTTGTGACTGTGATAGACTATAGGGACTTTTGAAGTTGGACTAGATGAAATTTACATTATGACATTCTTGCAAGCTTATGAGGGCCAGGGAGTAAAATGTGGTAGTTTGGATGTAACTGGTCCCCATAATTTCATAGAGAGTGGCACTATTAAGGTGTGACTTTGTTGGAATGGGTATGGCCTTGTTGGAGGAAGTGTGTCACTGTGGGAGCAGGCTTGAGGTTTCCTATGTTCAGGATACTGCCCAATGTCTCAGCTGACTTCCTGTTGCCTGCAAGATGTAGGACTGTCAGCCATGTCTGCCTGCATACTGCCATACTCCCCATGATGATGATAACAGGTTGAACCTATGAAACTGTAAGCAAACCACCCCAATCAAATGTTCTCTTTAGAAAAGTTGCCATGGTCGTGGGGTCTTGTCACAGCAGTAGAAACCCTGACTAAGACAATATCCTGATAGTCTATCTTCTGCTTCCTTCCACTTGTAAGGCTTTCCTCTGGGTTTTCTAGTTGAGTTATTGAGTTTGAACCTTCATCTTCATTTTAGTTTCCATTCTCTTCAATGTTTCTATCTCCTTATCAAGTCCCATTCTCAAGTCCTGAATTGTCTTCTTCATTTCCATCAGCCTTACATTTGTATTTTCTTGGGTATTGCTCAGGCATTTCTTCTCCTTAAGCTCTTCCTCCTTAATTTCACTAAGCTGTTTCCTTGTGTCTTCTTTAAATTCCTTCTATTTTTTTTTTGATGAGAATAGAAGTGTTGGATAGAGCACAGGGGGACCTATGGGTGACTGCAGGAGGACAGGAACATTCTCACTCACTCATTTCCTATCTAAGATCTAAAACAGTTTCTAGGGATAAGGTTCTTAATTACGGTAATTTAAGTACCAGTAATTATTGAAGCTCAGAAGAATTTTTTTCTGGCTTTTGTTCCCTGCAGATTTTGTCATTAATAAGCATTCTTTTTCTTTTTGGTTTCTATGACATTACTAATGCTGGAGTATACCTGGCCAAACTTGTTTTTCTCAATACTTAGTTATCTTTCTGGTTCTCTGTCCAACTTTCTTGTACCATAAGCTTCACGTCCCTAGGGTTCCTTCCTCTCTGTACGCTTGACTCATGTTGCTTCATTATGGACAGCACTACTTGTCCATTTCCTCACTTGGTCTAACTTTGATCAAATGTATTAACATTTAATATATTGTCTTTTTTTCACTTGAAGGAATGTTACTTATCTTTTAATTCTCCTGTCAATTACAGCTTCCTCAGAAAAGTCAGCTCTGAGGTTTATCTTATCAGCCTTGAAAGATAAGTTACTAGTTTTCCTCACTTTGCATCACTGCCACATACCATCCATCCCTTTTCTGAATTTTACAGAGTTGGATGGTATTTAGATACTTGTCATTCTCTGCTCACAAGGAGCATAACTTGTTTATTGCTCTATCTCCAATGCTAAAAACAAATGAAAAGACCATTAAGTGAATTTATCTTTGGATCCAAGCTTTCTCTTAGGTTTCTATCTAGTCCTTAAATCTCTCACTTGACCTCCTCTGGACTGTTTGTAGGTACCACAAGATGAATTCATTATCTCTATCAACACTCATGCTAAACTCTCTGATTTCTCATCGCAATCACAGCACCATCTACTCAATCTTAACTAAATAGACATTTAAGAAGTACACAGAGAGTGTCTTCTCCTTCTTGCCTAACACACAAAATCAGCATCCTATTGTTTTATCTCTTTCTTAAGCCATCCTCTATTCCAAACTGTTTTACACCCGGTTAGTTCTGTTTCTCACCTGTAATTTCTCCTTTATAATAGCAAATGTCTTAAAGTCTGTCTCCCTCTTGTCTTTGAAAGCTCTTCACTGCCACTAGACTTTAAAAAGCAGATCACATAATGGACCTAAAAGTTTTCTTTGTCTCCCTATTGCCTATAATGTGAAGCACAGGCATCTTCATATAAATAGAACATTCCTGAAACACTAGCTCTTACATGCCTTGCTAGCAGTACCTCACATCCCTTCCAATCAAGCCACCTGACTTTCAACCCCATACTTAACTAGTATTTGTTTTCAAAATGTTCTCACAAAATCTCACGCATTTTCAAGGCTCTACACTTCTCTGATGCATTCTGCAACCTTTTCAGAAAAGTGTCTCCCTTCATGTTCAACATTTCTAGAACTCCATCACAAAGCAAAACATTCTAATTATCACTTTGAACTGATCACATAAAAATTATTTGTTCCTCAAGCTTTCTCCCCACCCTCTCTGAAAGCCAGCTCATTTTATACAAATCTTCTTGGCTTCCTTGCAATTCTGGATATAGGCAAGACACTCAATGAATGTTTGATGAATGAAGGGGTGTATGTGTGTATACATACATGTATTTATTTACATATATACATATATATAATACATTGAATATGAAAGTAAATTTGATTATATTTGATTTAATGTATATTTGTAATTTAATACATCTGTGAATTTCCAAGTAAATGTTACACATTCTGAAGTAGTTATTAAAGAATTCACACTATGGACAGATGGTAAAGAATAACTGAGAATCCTGAAGGATACATATGCGCTCACACATTCTCCTTCTCTGTGCCTCACTTATGCCTTCCTGGCCCCACCAAGCCTGTCACTTCCCATCTTCCCGCCCTGCCAATTCCCATGATCAGAGACGGCAAACTGAAAAGGGTGCCATGGGAGAGGGTGACGGGTACAGAAGGGCACAGAGTCGTGACGGCTTGGAAAGGATGCTGCTCCATGTAGTTTTCTAAAAGCGAGTAATATAAAAACACCCTCATTACCCAATTCTTACGGATAATAAGCTTCCCAGTGCCCACTCACGGTATCAGATCATTGATGGAGATCTGAAGCAAATTTCACAGGACCAAGTTTTCTACAGGTTTCACGTCCAGTCTGTGCCTGTCTTGATGTAGAAATATTTGTTTAGACTTCGAAGTATGGTTTTAGAAAGAGTGGTTGGTTTTGTTTGTTTTCCTGCCTATGACATGTCGCTACTCTAAAAGCAATGGCTAAAACGTAAACAAAGCCTGAAACTTTGATAATCTCTCATTGAAAGGATTCCTCTTTTTCATCAAATAATGACTATAGTGATAGTCATTATAGACACAAGAAAACAATATTCTAAGAAAATAAGGTTTATAACAATATCAAACACACAACGAAAACAAAACTTCCCACTTAGAGAATTATAATCAATAGACTTAAATCTATTACTGCGAAATCAAAAAAAAAAAAAAAATCGGAGATCATCTGTCTATACTTTAAAACTGAATGACCTTTTGGAAGATGAAAACCCAAGCTAAAAAGTGAAATTGCTTGATGTTTACTAAATACTTGTCTCTCAACTCAATTCATTTGTTAGTAATACATTTCTAGAGAAAGGGGCTATACACTTGATAATATTAATCAGAGAAAAGCTGATACTTAGAATGAAATGTGAATACGCAAGTTAACCTCTTTGGAAGCAATTTGGAAAAGAAAGGCATAATTACTTCAATTGTTAAGTTTTCAATTTATCCTTAATTACAATCAGTACAAACCGATGACCATCTTCTCATTTGTCTTCATGTTTAAATACAGTGACGTCAAGATTCATAGTAGCAGCAAACTCACACAGAATCACTGCACCTTGCCCCAAATCTTCCCTTGCCCTGACATAGCAGAGCCGTACCTGTAGGCCACTTGTGCATAGCACCATAGATCAAAACGGCATGACTGCTAAATAAGTTCCACAAATGAGGCTATCGAAACAAATAATAAAAGCAATAAAACTAGATTTATTTCTTCATAGAGAGAATGAAAAGCAGAAAGGAGATGTTAACTGAATTTCAGATAAACCTATCCCAGTATTACAGATGAGAGAACTTGTTTGCACTCCGATCTTTCTTCACACCCTTATGTCCTGAACTTCTATTACTGTGAACATTCTAGTTCTTTACATTACAGTCACACCATTCCTTCAAGATTAATATATAAGAGTGTAAAGATTACTCCTGGGCTAGGATTCCGTATGCTAAGTTTCAGCCAGGAGCACATTTTTATAAGCAGAGTTATAAACCTTGAAAATAGATGTTTAGAATGGAAATGTTGAGACCCCTAACTGTTGTGGCACAAATATTGCTGTCATCATTTATCTAGAAAAGGTCCATAAGCAGCTACAATGTTGAAGCTCACACTCTGAATAATAAGCCTGGGAGTACCTGGGTCATATTTTAACACAAGTCTATCTTCCTTTTGGAAAAGAAAGAAATATTAGAGTGATAGAAGTAGACCTAGATCCTGTCAGAGAGGAGGAGAAAGAGAGAGTTTGTTATGTCATTTGCATTTTATTCTTTACATGCTATGGGAAATTCTTATGACATCTGCACAACCAACTAAAACTAACAGCAGCAAATAATGACTGTATTCATTCCATGTAATGATTTTTATGTTGTTTATGTACCACACAAGACTCTTCAGTACAGCCTTTAAATAAGGTTATGTTGCCCTTAAAGAAAGTAAAGTTTGATCCGGAACACATTATGTCCATATACACATAGATGAAGAATTCTAGAGGGAAAAAAATCCTTTAGCATTTACAATTACCTAAATGAAACAGGGAAGCACTTGGAATCCTGACAAGGGGTCTGACTGTCTCTTCTTTTCTTTGGAAATAAATTTTCATGTACCAAAAGACAGGAGCATCTCAGTGAGATCTTCCTGGTACAAATGACACCTTCTGACACCTAGGATGTATTTTGTGATATAATCTGCAGCTTCTAAATAGCAGATACTCTTAATATCACTTACTTCCTCTACCATTTCCAAGGATCCTGAGAAAGCACAGCTCTCTATTAGCATAATTCTGGGAAGATAATATACTCAAAATGTGATAAATCCATGCATAATATCAAAAAATAGCTTGATAATCTTAGCGTAAGGGTAGCATTTGGTGGATTAATCAACAATTAAAAACAATAAATACTCAATGAGTAAATCACACCTTTTTGCATCAGTATGACGAATTACAGGAGGTGAATGGGAGAGTGGGAGAGGAGGCTGAGGCAGAGAATCCACCTACAGTTATGACCTGATTATTTTATGTAGATAAAATAGACAACAGGAAATGATACTATATTACTGCTCAGGTGGCTTAAGATCCAGCCTGTGAGAAGTTATTAGAGTGTAGTAGATGTTACTGATACACAATAACAAGATAACAATCTCAGAAAGCAACAAAATATACTTTAATCCACAGACAGTTCAGAAAATTCATTTGTGTACTCCCACAAAAATGTGGAATAGACATGCCGAACTATATGATTTTGATCTTGATAGTTTCCAGAAATCATATAGTTTCTCAAGTTGCAGGAGTAGTGACCAATATGTTTTTTAGATATTGGTACTGACTATATTCCATACAGGCAAAATCCATGTGACTTTTGTTTGAAAACATAGGAAATTCTGTATATGTAAATATCATATATATTGAAAATACATTAAGTTTTTTTTTCTAATACTAGATTTATAAGCAACCAGAAAAATAAATTTAAAGCTTCCATTATCTGGTATCACATAAATAAAATATTTGGATGGGGTTTGGCTTTGGTTCTGATGTCTTTTTATTTATATGCCTTTCATTGTTACACAACATGAAGCTATAAAAATTTAATATAATTAAATGAATGTGTATTGAGCATACTTCCAAGTTAATATATATTTCTAGTAAAGACTTCTCTGTGATCCAGATATCTAAACTTCCTAGAGAGAGAGATCATGTATGCTCACTGTTCTCTTCCCAGTGTTACCACATTTCAACACTGTCTTCATTATCAAACAGAGATGCTGAACTCAAACTTGGAAGGTTAAAAAATATCACCAAGCTGTTCTCCTCTAAAATAGACTTTCGTTGCCGTTTTGAGATTCCATATTTATCTTCTCCAGGTGTTTCAAATAGTTAAAGACAAACGAGCAATGAATTTTAAAGAAATGTCTAAAATCCTCAAAAAAAAAAAAAAAAAAACACTGTGGATTTTTTAAATAACAAAAAAAAAATGACTAAAAAATGCTTTGGGGTCCAGAAAACCATTCAACAGATGTATTTGTAGCTCTTAATATTTAATAATATTGCTGCAGGAATTCATTACTAATTAGAAAATGTGTCATTTGTCCTTGAGCACAGTCTATGGGTCTGCGATTGGTGCCAGGCACATTCTGTAGGTCATGTGTGAAGGCCACCTTGTGAGTAGTTGTTATAAATAAGGGCTCTGGGGTCAGATCCGTCTGTTCTTTGAAGAGGTTGGGAGGTTTCACCCTGAAAGCAACACCAGCCCTCAGCCTGGAAAGCAGGTCCCCAAGGACACACTGGGCAAGCACTTTCAAATAGCAAAGAGTGAGAGGGTAGGCACAGCAAATGTCAACTTACATAAACCCATACGAGAAGAGATGAGAAAATAGTGTCCTTTTTGCAAGGGCAGAAGTATAACTTACTTAGGAAAAATGTGCAAAAATGGGAGTATCTGAGAAAATTTAAAGAAATCAGAAAAGCTAGGAAAAAATTCCAGGCATTGACCTGAATTATAGGTGAACAATGAGTATAGATTAAATAACCTACAAGAAATAGAGGATACTGGGCAGGCTTTTCCTATTAGTCAAGGTTTGGGGGTGAAGGCTTTGAACTTTTTATACAATAAGGTCAAGAGGAATAATCATTCTTATTAAATAAGGTACACTGAATAAGTAGATTTACTATAAAGACTTCCTCCAATGTCACTGATATTTTTAAAAATATGCACCATAGAAAATACATAATTCCATAGCCCACAGGATTATGAAATGTAAATTTCCCCAAAGGTTAACCTTTTGATGACCGCCCAACAAATTCTTTCTTGACTATCTGAGACCAGAACATTATTTCTAGGGCCTTCTTCTGGAACCTGTCCATCATTTGTATTCAGTGAGCTCATAACATCGCTGTTTCCTTTTCAACTTCCCTTACCTGTCAGAGTCATGTCATAGTCACATTGCACACTGAACCTTTCTGTCCCTTTTCTCAGAATCTTGAACTCAAAGCTTAGTAGAGGAAGAGTACACCCAAGCACAGAGCAAGGTCTCTTAGCTTGTCCCCATCTCGCCTTGTGCTATCATAACTAAACAATATATATAAGAAAATACGTTTCAACCTATTAAAGTTTTATCTACCTCCAAATGACTGATTTTGCTTTACTATCTCAAGAAAGGTGTAAAATATTACATATATTTTATAAAAGTTACTATGTGTTACACTCAATAAAGCATTGCTTTCTGTTTTAAACCTTAAATTAATCACAATGTCATTTACTTATAGCTTAAAGATAATCTATGATTCACTGAAATGTTATAAAGAAGCAAGTTTTAAAAAATATATATTTAAACAACTTGGGAAAACTCTGCTCAGCAGCATCATTTCTTAAAAAAGTGAGCCTCCAGGTAGAGCTGCTTCAGCTTAGTCAACATGGAGAAACTATTTGCATTGGGTCAGACTACAGTCAGAACTCTGCATGAAGAACTGCAAGTCGTTATTAGTCTACCCTGACATTCCAGGCCCTATCGCTTCTTAAGGATAATTTTCCACCATGTGTTACATTACTGCATGGACCCTTCTTCACAGAAATCAAAAGTTACCTGACATGAGTTTTAACTCCTCCTGGCTTCCTTAAGGAAGAATACCAAAAGGTCATTATAGAGTCAGCCTTTAATTATTTAATTAGTGAGTCAGCTAAGAGACACAGGAGAAAACTTTCCTCCCTCAGAAGCTCTCAGATTGTGCCACGTGAGCCATTCCTCTCTAGTAAGTTTAGACAGATGACCCTTTCATAGGAGACACTGATGAAAACTAGACAGAATTTAGCATAAAGCGATGTAAACGTAGACTGATAGAAATAGTCCAGTGGTCCATAACTTGAACTTGAACTCACTTTAGGGAAGACTTCCTCATGCTGAATGAAGTAATGCCCAGGAAGGAGTTCCTACACTTCAGGAGTTCCACACTCGACTTCAGGATAAGACAATAGCCAGAAGCACTATGGATATGTCACAAGCTTATGGTTTTCCAGCTTTTGTTCCAACATCATTGCAACCTCCTAAGGGTTCTTAGAAGCAAGATCATCATTTAGTCCTCCAGGAATGATGCTGGATTGCATCTTTTGCTCCAAATACTCCCTTTAACGTTAGTGCGGTGGATAAAGCATTTATTCATTGGAATGATAAAATATTACCGAGCATTAAACACTCCAGAATACCATGGTATTTGCAACTCAATCCATATTTTCTTGACTAGTAGGAGTTTCCTGAGAATCTCTCAGAAATGCAGATTTCACCCAAATCTCATGGAGAAACTTGGGTTTGCCTTTGCTTATCAAATACTGCAGTTCATATTTCTGAACAATAAAGTACAATCACAACCACTCTCAGGAACACCTGAACCTTGTCACATGCACCATGACCCATATTTATCCATATCACTGCTCTTTTGACATTGTCAGACTTCCGTGACATAGGAAGACTTCCATTTCTTATACTGTCTTCTAGTTTAGTCTTGAATTTAAAGTGCTTTTGGACATAATTTGTCTCATCCCATCAGGACACAAACCCACCAATAGAGAGGTTGGGGGCTCTAGAGACGTGCTGGAGCTGGCAAATACCAGTCTGCAACAGACAGGTGCGCTGGTCAGTTCCCCAATCTATGACTGCCACGGCAGGAGCTTGAAATTAGCCAAGCTGAGAACAGGTCATTCAGCAAATGCTAGGAATAGAAGTTTCTCTCCCACTCAGAGCTACTTGTTAATGTTAACCAACATACCACCAGCCACATATTTACCGCTAATTATCCCACTGCCCCTTTAGCAAAACAAAGCCAAAACAAGTCAGGGTTCCATGGGGAGAGTCAGGCTTTGTCTGGGGTGTGTTTGTGTAAGCCAAGAGAAATTTCCATGTTAAAAAAAATACAACTACCTATTATCTGCAGTGGCTTCTATTGGAAACATCATTTTCTAAATGTAAAAAAAAAAAAATTAATGAAATTTGATTTCAGGTTCAAATTGTCCTGAATTTTAGGGTTGTATTCAAATTTAGAAATCAAAGTTTCATTTTTATTATAAAGAAGTTTATTTTTGTTAATGTAATCCTTATTAAAAATTCTTATTAGTTCCACATGCCCAGAGGTATCTATGACTCACTCTTTGTTGTGCTAACTATGTTTCATACCTAGTATTTTACCAAGAACATGTTTCTACATCAGTAGATATATCCTGACACATTAAATAGAAAAGCTGTATAATACTATGCTCTGTATAAAAAATTTGCAGTATCTGGTAAATATTTTTGTTTATAATTCAATAATTTTCCAATTTATGTTATTAAAAACAGCACTCATAATACTGTTGAAATATTTTAATCATTTAAATTGAACTCATAATAAACTTATTAAAGAATTAATCCTTTAAAAGAAATAGTATATGTGTTGTTTTCAGTAAGCGACATTAAACTGCACTTTAATAAAGGTTGTGCCATGCTAGTGACCTAATCACAAGTCATATATTGAATACACTGGAATGCCCATTTGCTGTCACTGTTGATTGCATATTTTAAGACATGTGTGCACACATATTAATAAACACTATGTATTATACAGTTTCCTTTCTAACTTCTGGGATTTGAATTATTTTCTATAGTTCTTTGGTTGTGAGTTCCTCACTCAAATAACCAAGTCGTTAAGGAAAAAATGCCTAACTTTCATGGGGGATTTATTTAAGTAGCTTTGGATTAAATTTGACCTTTTAAGACTAAG
The DNA here is from genome assembly GCF_949786415.1 of Peromyscus eremicus. NCBI lineage: Eukaryota > Metazoa > Chordata > Mammalia > Rodentia > Cricetidae > Peromyscus > Peromyscus eremicus. Next base: position 72,137,523 of record NC_081427.1, read on the forward strand.
CTGGACCCTAAACCTAAGCAAATCCTAAATTTTGTTACTTATTAAAAGTTTCATACTAGATATTTTACCATAGTTTGTCTTAGGCAATAAGGTCACGTTCCTTTTTCTATTCTAAGGAAAGAACACAGTCTAGCTCAAATTTTATGAAATCTACAGAAGCAGTAGTTTGACTAATGGTGACAAGGTAAATGAAAGTGTGGACATTTATTCAATAATACAAAACAACAGCAACCCACAAAATCTTTTTTAAAAAGCCAACTTAAAAAGCACATAACCATGTTTAAGTTAATAAAAATACGTTGATCTTTCATATTCACAGTTAAGGTTCCCTTAAATTTCAAACCTCCTCATTTCTTAAATAGCACATTCTTTTATTGGTTTTTTTTTTTTTGCCTATTTAAACCATGTAAATATTGACATTGTACTTCAAAAGAAAAAAAACTGTTGACTTTCTTTCAACATGAATATTCAAAGATTTCTGACATATTTGGTAGTTATTCAAGGAGGTAAGCCCTGTGAGTAAACACGTTTTACTAGAAGATGTCTGGTGATTAAAAAGCTATTGTGTGTTCTTACCGGGTATTGTTCACGTAAGCTTAGCAGAATTAAAATACTTCTCATGTCACATAATACAAGATATTGTATAATCCTGCCTCTGAGGGAGCACATGCTTTGTACAGGAAAAAAATTCCCCAAATACTAAGAAACAAGGCTTAAAATTGAGTTTATGTTTTAAATATGTGTGTGTGTGTGTGTGTGTGTGTGTGTGTGTGTGTGTGTGTATCAAGTACTTCCTTGCCCTTCTTATTTGACCATGGCACTTCTAGATCACATATGTGGACCATAATGTTATTATTGTTATATGAAAATGTGTCATGCTTACTTAATTTAAAAAATATTTAAGAGTTAACTCTTGCAGTTACGAAATTATTCATGCAGCAGACAAATTCCTTCATTTTATTTGTTATACATAAACCTAGTGGGAATCTACAAATGGAAACAGGAAGAAAAACTAGCTATTAATCATAACTCTTTTTTCTTTGAATGAAAAGTCAATTTATTTTGTATAAAGGAACACTGCACATGTTGATAAGACAGTTCTCTTCTTTAAAAAAGCCAAGTAACAGATACGGTAGACCAATTAGCAAACCTCTGTATAACCCACCCCCCACCTGACTTCCCAAAAGGAAAATGAATTTTGTTCTCTCCTTGTATCCTTCCTGTATTGGTTTGCTTTCTGTTGCTGTGATAAACACCATGACCACAGCCCCTTGTATATGGAAGGGATTATTTGGCTTACACCTCCACATCACAGTCCATCATTGAGGAAAGTTGATGCAAGACTCAAGCAGAAACCTTGAATAAGCAGAAATTGGAGCAGAGATCGTGGAGGAATGTTGCTTACTGGCTTGTTCCCCCACAGTTTGCTTATCTTGCTTTTTCTTGTAGAACCTTGCTCAGGGGTGGCACCGCCTACAGAGGGCGGGGTCCTCCCACATCAATCATTGGGTAGACTTGTCTATAGGTCAGTAAGATGGAGGCAACTCCTCATTTGGGGTTCTCTCTTCACAAACAGGTGACTCCGGTTTGTGTCACATTGGCAAAGACTAACCAGCACACTTCCATCCAATAGAAAATGGTAGCAATAAATATTAAATTGAATAGGCTGCTGGGGTTTCAGGTCTGATTTATGTTAGGATTATTTAGAATGAGTTATATGTTCCTTTTTCTACTTTTCATGGGTACTATTTTAACTATTTTTTTTTATTTTTGATGTATTGAAGAAAGTTAACTAAGTAGTAAAAATATTATAGCATATTAAGTAAGTTTAAAATATAGAAGCAAAACAGTTCATGACAAAAATTATATTCATAAATAGTTATGTAAAATGTTTTTGAATGTCCCAAGTTTCTAAGCATATATCACTCATTCTAACCAGTATTAATCTAAATGTTTGTCTACTTTCTTAAAAGTTGGTGGTAACATAGAAGAAAAAGACTTACAATTTACTGGGAATATTAAAATTATAAAACACTTTCTATACTAGAATAAATTCACTGACAAGTTTTTCCCCAAATACCAGGAATAAAATCCAGGGATTCATGCATGCAGGCACAGGGCTATAGATCCAGATATCTATTCTAATTCTTCAGAAATTGTTCCATTATGTATCATTTTTTCCATTTCTATGTTATCTTCATAAAATAATATGAGTAAATTAATCCATCTGCAGAGATAGTAGGCACCCTAAGACCATTAAGAAGGTTGCTTCACATCAAAGGAGAGCAAATGTAGAAAGCTGGGGTCCAGCCAAAGTCCAACCTGAGAAAATACAGTTTCACTGGTCAGGGTGAGAAAGCGGGATGACAACGCAGTGTCATAAATGATTTGAACACAGGTGCGAGCTAGTGAAAGGATAGACCCCGACAGCAATGAGTAGGACAGAAATGCTGGTCTATATTACTGTGAGACTGTGCACCTCATATAATACTAATGAGCCTATACTTTCCTGGATATGAAATGTGACCCACAATTCTGCTAGTTCTTAGAGTACTTTGAGAGTTGAGAGAGATATCCCCCTGACAAGCTGTGAGGTAAGAAGAAGAAATATTTGCATCTCTTTATCTCTTTCTCCAAAGCAACTTTAACTGTATTTGGAGGACTGAGTCAGAATATCCCCAGGACCAAAATGACATTTGCCATCTCCATCTTCAACATGGATGACCCAAGTATGATCACAGCAATATTCTTCACAATTTCAGAAAATATGCATTAGTCTTAGAAAAAAATGCAAAAAAAAATTGATTGCTAAATGTCTTTTTTTGCATTACATATCCAATGTTGAACTCACATTTTTAAAATGCAATTTAGATTGGGAGATATTAGTTTTCAGGCCATCTAGTCAGCTTTCTACAAATTTCAGATGACTAACCAGAGAAAAATTTTATAGGGCTTTGTCCTGAGTGATTGTTGTTTCAGCATTCAGTTAAATAATTTACTAATAATGTCAGCATTGATAATTATCATGGCGTAAAACCTCCCTGGCTTTCATGTGGTGGTTTAATTTTGTTATTATTCTCTCAGTTGTGTTAATAATGAGTACAAATGTATTGCTTTATAACTGCTGTTATTCATCAGCAAACTCAGAGTTTAGAATCTTTGGGAGAAGAGGCCCTGACTAGAAAGTAAAGACACGAGACACAGACTGGAAGTGGCGTGCGTGGTTCTGTGTACAGGCTGACCTGCCACAGCACCTTCATCTCCTGTCATTAACAAAGTTCACACCCAGATCATGCGAGTGTCGTGAAAGAGTTAATGAACTTCTGCCAAAGTGAGTGTTATGGTCTTTTCTCACTGAGGAGATCAAGATCAGTCCCTTCCCTAAGTACTACTGAGTAGCAGTGAACTCCATCATCCTTGTGAACTGAGCTTGACAGACATTGTCAGAGTCTCACTCCTCAGGTATCATTGTCATTCACTCTGCATTAACCCCGCGAGGAGCGACTGCTGGATTCAGCCTTCAAAGTCTCCTCATTATTTGGCAAGTTAGAAGAGATAGTGGAACTACTAGTAATTGGGGAACTACAACTCCATCCCAGCAAGTGACCTTGTCCCCAAACTAAGCTCTGACTGGCCCCAGGTAGAAAACCTTAATTGGCAGAGAAGTTATTATTTCGGCTCTTCACCAGGTGAATTCCAGGAAGGAATGGGCAAGAAGAGTTTCTGCATCCGACAGTAAAGAAGAAAAGCTGATCACTGCATCTGAGGCGGGCGCGTCACCGCGTCACATCTGGGTGTCACCAGCCCAGCTCTGCTTCTGTCACTTCTTTCCCATCTCTAAGAAGAATTCCATTGCGAGCTTCAGAAACATCAGTGCAGATGAATGAGAGACGAACTACGCAAACAAAATTTAAGGCCAGAATTCCTTCTACACTCCTATTTTAAAAATCAGATTCCCCAGCAAAAAGTCAAAATGGCATTAAGTGGATGTTCAGATAACCTTGGTATAAACTTTTAATTAGATTTTACATTTTTAAAAACCTCTATGTTCCCAAGTACCATCTAAATGCCCGACACTACAACTAATACAGAGGCGATTTCTTGATTTCTAGTAGTTTATTTTCATGATCAAGTGGATTAGACATTTTAGATCTCAGTAGGAAGCTATGAAAACCAAATATTTGAATATTAATGAGGCAATTTTCATAAATACCTTACCCTTGAAATGCTTGAGACAGTTAGAAATAAACCAACATGCAGAAGTTAGCTGAGCTCATGAACATACCTTCAGCAACATATATATGATATACTCAAATTCTGTGGGAAAGTTTGAAATACGGCTTCAAATTTGTGTGATTTCCTACAACTAAAGCATACTTGCGTTACTTCTTTTTCAATCGTTTTTTGAGAATATATTATAATTCTATCATTTCACCCTTCCCTTTCCTCCCTCCAAACCCTTCTGTGTACCCACCTTGTTCTCAAATTTGTGGTCTCTTTCTTCATTGTTATATATATATATATATATATATATATATATATATATATATATATATATATATATATATATATATATTCATTCCATATGTATATATATCAACAATATATGTATATCAACATCCAATAAAATGATGGAATGAAAGATGAAGGTGAATTTATCTTTGTGTTAAAAGATAAGATCATCCTAGTAAAGGTATAATTCTAAATTGTCCAAATCCAGTGGATTATATTGCCATCTTTGTTTTGCCATTGCTCAAAAAATGACCTGAATTAATTTTATTATGAATAAATATCCACAAACAGCAAAATTCTCTGACCTTGATACACCTTCTTACATATGTTACATACTTGAGACATAATCCCAAACTTGATAGCGTGTGTGTGTGTGTGTGTGTGTGTGTGTGTGTGTGTGTGTGTGTGAGAGAGAGAGAGAGAGAGAGAGAGAGAGAGAGAGAGAGAGAGAGAGAGAGAGAGAGAGACTATGACAACATCTGTGATTGAGTCTTGTGTATGAGAAGTGCCACTAAATTCATGTTTGTTTTCTCATTTCTTTTGTAATATTAGTGTAAATCCTAGGCTCTCTGAGATACAGAGGGTAAAAGTATCTTTTTGCATGCCTATAACCACTTCAACTTCTGAGATAGTAGCTTTAATATAAAAAAACCTATCGTAAGCCTAAACAACCAGGAGTGACCAGCAACTCCAATTTTCTCAAAAGTAAGATTCTGAAGAACAATATTTGTGAGTGCTTAATCTAAAGCCAGGAGCATCCTGAGAAATACTTGGTCATCTTCAGAAAGAGAAGACCTTGGGTAACTTCTAGAGATATGTCCATGAGTGTGTCCTCAGCAAACATGTAAACTGCCCCCAAATGTTTCTCTGCTGTTTAGGGAAGTGAAGGACATGATGGAGAAAAGTTTCATATCTTTGGTTTTAAGAATTCAGAAAAGAAATAATAGGAGAAATACTATGTTCTGTTAAGTGGCCCGTTATAAGTGTTTTTATAACATTTATGACTTCCTGTTCATAGATTTTTACCAACCTTTACTTAAAATATAAGCATACTGCTGAGATTCTTAAGGGAGCTCTGGTTTACTAAGAGGTGGCAGAAAATGCAATATAGTTGTACTAATGCCATATTATTATTATGATGCTATTATTATTATCCCATATTATTATCCCAATGAAACACGATGATTAGTTATATTGTTTTGTCTCTAAACTCTCTTAAAATTCTAGGGTGTTGTTTGTGGGTATTTGTTTGTTTTTTTTGTTGTTGTTGTTTGTTTGTTTTTCTTCCTAAGCTGTAAGCTAGGGATTTGCCTGGGGAAATTTATCAAGACGGTGTGACCTGTACCCTTAAAATAGAAGAATGTTGGGGTACCAAATAATAGCTGAAAAACTAGTAAGAGTTTGGGCAGAACATGAAACAATTTCTTCTCTGTCGTCTTTCTGAAGTACCTGAGATCTCCGCTATTGCCCCTGCTAAATGAAACATTTCAGCCCAGCTTACTAGTGCCGCAACACACAGGTAGAAGTAATAAGTAATAATGAGTTTTGGGCCATTGAACACTGTGAATTTTCCCAGTGTACTGCAATTATAGAAACATCTGTGCTAAATAAGTTCCTACTGAAAGCTAGGAGTGCTTAATAATCCTCACAATTTCTCATTATCAGCCCTAATAGAAGAGAGAGTAAACTCTGCAAAAGTTTACCATTTTCAAAGAAAATCACCAAGAATGTGATCATTTCTGCTACCACACATTTCCCTGGATGATAGCAACACCAGAGACGATGTCCTTGGAAAAGAACATTAAACAGAAGCTTTAATAGCATGTACCAGCACAAGGCAAATTATGCCACTTTCAACAACCAAAGTGTTCATACTAGAGTATCCCCTGTGCTACAGCCTGTCAGCCAGGAGATTGATGGAGCTCCTCGGCTTTCTGCACTGCCTCTGACAGAACAGTGCTAGCCTAAAATTACAGTTTCCTCAGACCTGTCCTAACCACTAAAGCCCAATTGAAATAGCTTCACACCAGCTGATGGCTTCCCACTGGGCTCATTCCAAAACAAATCTAGATTCCATGGCCAAAATCTGAATAATATTAATAACCACTAAAGGTCAGTACTTGTCACTGAAGGGAAGGTCACTGCTCCAGAGAAATATGAGTGAGTTAACTGTGAGTATCGATGGCTGCATAGGTGCCTCCACAATTAGTGTGGGAGCAATGTAGCAGATATTGGTTTGGAAGAAGGGAATGTATGAGAGATCATGAATGTCCATAGCTGGAACCCATTTGTGAAGCAACACAGGAGCCCACCATAGGTCATTACTGCTCCATTATTAGCAAAGAGAAAAATATGATCTACCTCAACTCCCATCAAAATAATAGACAGCCTGAGTTCTGTGTCTTAAATGATTGGCTTGCTGCTAGTAGAAATAATATTAACACCTTCTTTAAAACACCATCAAGATGCTGAGAAAATGTAATAGTGAGTTTTATGGCTCAACTTGGTTGAGCTAAGGTGCTGAGCTGAGGTCCTGAGCCAGATACATGGCCGTGCACTTAATTTGGAATTCTTTTTTGTAACACATCATCATCATTATTATTATCATTATCATTATTATCATTTATTATTATTAACTTGCCATTTTAAATAGTAAGACTTTGAGTAAAGCAGAGTAGCCTTCAATATGTAGTTGAACCTTACCCAGTTAGCCGAAGGACAGAGCAGAAGCCCACAGATGTGCTGTCCCAGTCTGCAGAAGCCCACGGATACACTGTCCCAGTCTGCAGAAGCCCACAGATACACTGTCCCAGTCTGCAGAAGCCCACAGATACGCTGTCCCAGTCTGCAGAAGCCCACAGATACCCTGTCCCAGTCTGCAGAAGCCCACAGATACCCTGTCCCAGTCTGCAGAAGCCCACAGATACCCTGTCCCAGTCTGCAGAAGCCCACAGATACACTGTCCCAGTCTGCAGAAGCCCACAGATACACTGTTCCAGTCTGCAGAAGCCCACAGATACGCTGTCCCAGTCTGCAGAAGCCCACAGATACGCTGTCCCAGTCTGCAGAAGCCCACAGATACACTGCCCTAGTCTGCAGAAGCCCACAGATACCCTGTCCCAGTCTGCAGAAGCCCACAGATACACTGTCCCAGTCTGCAGAAGCCCACAGATACACTGTTCCAGTCTGCAGAAGCCCACAAATACGCTGTCCCAGTCTGCAGAAGCCCACAAATACGCTGTCCCAGTCTGCAGAAGCCCACGGATACCCTGTCCCAGTCTGTAATCTTGCTAGTTCCCTAACCACATAAACCAGTTTTTTAAAATAGGACTGCTTCTATTGGTCCTATTTCTCTGGAGAACCCTAATATTGAAACAAAATCAATATTCTACTTTTATCCAATCCTTGTACTTTTCCTAACAATCAACACTTTCAAATATTTATAGTGTGTCAGACACTGTATTATGATTTTTATTTGATGAAAGAGAAAACGAGATAGAGAAGACTACAAATGTTGACTAAATTGGCCATATCTACCGATAGTGAGTGACAAAACCAGGATTCAGGCTCAGATTTGGACTTTCCAGAGCCTGAGTTTTTTAGTTCCAGGATGAACTGCCATCCAATAATGGAATAGAAATGAGAGATAGTCACCATTCAAAATGTATCGGAAGCACACATGGCAGAAAGGCACAGATTTTGTCTTTCTCCATTTTTACTGCTTATTTTTCAAAGAGAGACCCAAAGACTGGTATTCTGCATCCTTTGGATACTCAATGAAGTCTATTCAACTGGATGCATTTACCTTTCTTCAGTTATGTGTGCTGTTAGGTGATTATCTCATGGATATGTCAGTGATAGATGATCATGAAAAAAATCCCTAAGCTCTCTGGGAGTCAAATATTTATACATTTTAAAACAAGATATTAAGGATAAATGATCAACAAACTCCCTTATAACACAATGGTAAGGGACCTTCAGTCTGAATAGGAAAATATTTAAAAATACTCTGGAGAACTAAAGAAAAAGATTGATAGCATTGAGGAAAATGAAAAGGCTTTAGGCACCTAACTGATCTTCTAAAAAGCGCTTATAAAAAAATACTGACTTGCTCAGCATGGGAATGTAATAATTAAAATAAGTTCTGATCCCAGTGATTGTAATTCATGTAGCATTTTAGCATGCTATACTTGGTTCAAAAGGCCATTTTTGTTTTGTTTTGTTTCGTTTTGCTGCTTTATGCACATACCACATTTATGAACTCTTGGTATGAAATGTTTCCATAAATTCCTGCTCTTGAGCAACTCACAGTGACTGATCATCCAGTTTCCCCCAGTTTCTACTCTTCTAAATTGCCCTATCAAACTCAACCACTCTGAGAATGCATTGACACCACATTTGGCCACATGGTGATTTCTATGATGATTCATAAACTCTATGCCCTTCTAATGGTAAACATCATAGGGGCAGAAGCAATACTTTTATTCTTCACTATCTACTACCTATAGGGCTCCTAATAATTGGTTAGACCAAAAGTGTTCATGTTTTAAGTGAATGAACAAATTATTTGAAGACTCATATAGCTGTCCAAAATTACTGATGTTATACTTTTAAAAATCACAAGAGTTAGTTTATTAGTACTGATATGTCCTAAATGATCTAAATGATTTACTTAATTTTATGTGAAGAAGTTGAATCTTGCTTGTTATTGAAAGCACAAAGGTTTCTTTACCTCTCTTAGTGTTCCAGACATGCCAAAACATTTGGGCAAGAATCTCTAATTTTACCATTTGAAATCCTCATACTACAGTGAATATTTACTTTCTAATTTTGCAACATTCATCCAAACTATTTTGGAAAATGAACCCCTAATTCATTTTGAGAACTTAGCTCTTCCTCACTATTCTTTAGTAGAAATATATATCACATTGATCCACTCTCCTGCAGCCACAGGAAAATGGTGTACCCAAAGTCAGCCAATGAGACTTGTTTTTTCATTTATTTTTTAATGTATTCATTTAATGAATTTCATTTGGCATTTTGATACATGTTATTCTTATTGGTCTTCCTACTCACACCTTCCTCCTACACACCCTTCTCCCATCTGTCTTCCTCCTCCTGGGAGAAAGATGGAGCATTGTTGTTTGTTTTTGCTCTGGGTGGGGCACACCACCCAGCTTCCAAATAAATCACACACAGAGATTTATTTTTAATTATAAATGCCCAGCGTTAGCGTGGCTTGTTTCTTGCCAGCTTTCTTAACTTTAAATTATCCCATCCTACCCTTTGCTTCTGGGCTTTTTTCTTCTCTTACTTCTGTATATCTCACTTTCACTCTTTCTCCATGACTGGCTGTGTGACTGGCCCCCTAGCATCTTCCTCTCCTTGTTCTCTTTCTATTTCTTTTCCTTTCTTTTTTTCCCATATTTCTCCTTCTATTTATTCTCTCTGCCTGCCAGCCCTGTCTATCCTTTCTCCTGCCTCACTATTGGCCATTCAGAGCTTTATTAGAACATCAGGTGTTTTAGACAGGCAAAGTAACACAGCTTCACAGAGTTAAACAAATGCAACATAAAAGAATGTAACACATCATTAAACAATCTTTGCATTGTTAAACAAATATTCCACAGCATAAACAAATGTAACACATCTTAAAATAATATTCTACAATAGGAGGGTGAGGCATGGGAGGAAGAGAGCCAGAGCCTATACCTCCCAGCAAATAGATAGATGGCTCAAAGTCAATAATTCCTTATACCATATTCCTATAACTCTCCCATGCTTTTTTCAACATGGTTTTGGAAACTATTTTTTGCCTAGAAACCATCCAATATTTTTCCCATACATTTTCATTGAAAATGTCAGTTCTGCTGATTACAACTCTAGGGATCCTGTTGCACGCACCCCTGTTGGTTGAGAACAGAATCCTTGCTTCCTAAACCTGTTATTATTTTTGCGTCTCAGAAGGGAGAAACATAAAGTTTCAATTCACATTCTGTGAAGTTTGATACTATCTTCAGAAATTTGTTATCACCCGCAGACTGTGGCCTGGAAGGAAACAGACACTGTGGCCTGGAAGGAAACAGACCATACGCAACCTAAGGAAGCACACACCTTGAGAATCATGCAAGTAGCAGCAGGAGCTCCTGAACGCGCATGCCTCCTGAACCCAACGCCATGCGTGCCTTCATAAGCCACTCTAATCCATCTCTCTTTTCAAGCTACCTTCTTCCTCGCTATCAGCTACCTAACAGGGCACCTAATAATTAGGAAGATATGAGTGTTCGTATTTTAAGGCAATAAATAAATCATTTGAAGACCCAAATTTCTGTCCAAAATTATTAATGGTATACTTTAAAGTGAGAAAGTTCTCGACTGAAAATTTTTGTATTGCCTCAGTCCTCTTCTAGGTACTTCAACTTCAGGACTGCAGAAGCAGTTACCTCTGAGAATCTAGAAACATTAGGAAGCTTTAAGGGACAGTAGAGAATATTGAGGTGTTGACTAATTAACTTCCCAGACTCTATTTATTGCTACCTCCTACTGTCATTATAAAAGGCCTGAATCATACAAGTTCCAGAATACAACCTGGCTTCACCCCATGATATTGAATAATTGGTAGAGGAATGTGCTTCCCAAGTCAGTTCACAGCCACAGAATAACAGAATATGGGTCCCCTCTGGGAGATCAACAACCCCTGAGGTCTCACCCAAACCAAGCAGGAAAGTGTGTGTGTACCCTGGAGCACTAGCAGTAAGTGGAGCAAGAATGGTTTCAACAGGACGTGGGTATTAGCTGCTCAACCGGGAGACTTGCAATGAACAGGAGTCTTTTAAGAGAGGTTGGCAGCCCTTGAACTCTTAAGGGCTTTTCAGAAAACATGTAACAACAAGTTTCATAATAGTCACTCACTGGCCTTACTACTTAAGCTAGTTTAAGTTCATAGCTTAAAACTGTCTTTGGAGTGTTAACTCTCTGCCCGGTGAGAGTTCAGAAATATTAACATTAGAAGAAATAACAGCATCAAAGATATATGTGTATTTGTATGTGTATACTTTCTGTGATGTTGAATACATTGTTTGCCTCATATTTTTAATATCATGTTGGTGATAATACCTTTTTCATACACTATTGGCTTTTGTCTCTGCAAAAAGAGATCCTATAGCTGATATTTTTCTGCGGATCAACAGAGCACATAAGGAAATGAAATATGTAGGTCTTACATCAGGAATAAATAGTTTTTGAAGGAAATAGGCCATTTCTTCACTTGAAGAAGGCAGTTAGCATAAGTAGAGAGGAGAAAAATCAATTTATTTGAGTTAGAACTTTTCAAATATAATCATAGCACAATTATGGCTATTCTGTAGTGAGATAGTAAGCACCTCAAAGTAAAATACACATAAAATAAGTTATAGTAACTTTACCCAGCGCTCTTATTCCATGAAGAACTGACTGACTGGAATTCTTAAGACAAGCACATCCTTCGACTCCTTTCTGCTACTGCTACTGCTCCTGCACCTCCTCATGAGTTTCCTTTTGACTGCAGACATCTTGATTACCTTCTCAATCATCTTCCCTTTCCTTCTTATCCTTCACTCCACTCAGACATTTACTAGTCTTGTTTACAATTCCAATACCCTTTCCTTCCATTTCTCCTACTATAGACTATATTACCTACAGCTTGGTCAAATGGAATAGCACACATTCTCTAGCCGTCTTAATTTTCTGTATTACAAGCTAGAGGAAAAGTCCTGAGCTATGTAGTTTGCTATGATTGTATCACATGACCATTCCTGAGCAACCTGTTACGGTCTCAAGAGAACCTGGGTGTCATAGCAGTCAAGTCCAAGTTACAAGCTGTCCTTGCAGCTTAGGATCAAATTAGTACTGCCAAAAGTATGAGAACCAGTTGTAGGAAGACAGATTCACAAATGTAGAGCAAATGGATGAGGAAGAGTTCACAAAACAGTTAAGGTCTGCTGTGAGTGAAAATAACACAAGCTAATATTACTAACCAAGGATCCTATGGGTAATGCTAGTTTTCTAGCTTTCAGAAAACTACTTCTAATGCCCTCAGATGACTCAATGACTTTGTCATCTAACCCTCATTATCCTTCTCCAGTCCCTTCAATGTGTTGTTCCTAGGCCAAACCTCCAAGATCTAAAACAGGATTCTATATAATCACCCTCTGCTGACTTTCCCAGCTCCTCACAACTGTGTTCAAACTCTCTCTGAGCTCTGCTTACCCAAGCTTTTTTCTAAGTCCTTGGCCACACTGTGGTCTTCCTGCAACATGCCTCATCAACATGCTCCACCTGCTATCTATGCCCATTTCTCCCTTCACCTCTTTCTGACAAGCCCCTACTCTACATTCACATATACATTCAAATACCATCCTCACAAATAAATTTTTGTAATCCTGTTCCTATGGTAATCAAGTTTCCTGTGATACACTCTCATAAGTCACTCTCAATGGCATTTATCACAACTTTTATTTTACATTTATTTATATGATCATCAGATAAACTAGTGGTTTTGGTTTTCTCATAAAGGTATTGGTTCCGTGAAGAACACATACGTATTGCTTGCCATTGCATCTCCGTAAAGACCAGCACACTACACTGAATATGAACACTTTGAGATAAATTAAGGAAAAATGAAGGCAGTTTATGACTGTGGGTCCCCTTTCATCACTCATAAAGTAAAGGAATTGAAGCAAGAGATCTTGGAGCATAACTGAAGCTCTAAAATGCTCTGATTATAGTTAAGCCTTATAAATGCTTTATGCTATTGTTGAGATAAATATTTTTGAATAATATTTCTGGAGAAATGAGATTATTTAGTTAAAAAATCCAAATTAGTGAAACATTACCATCCAAATCATAACAACTATTTTTCCATTTTCCTGGGTACTAAAGAAACATTCTTTACCCTTAAATGAGATCACTGGCTATTTAACTTTTTTCAATTTTGATAATCAACATCACGAACTTCTTTAGGGCTAGGATAGCAATATTATTGAATAACATTTCTTTTTGTCTTCTATTTTACACATTTAGGAGACACACACATCACACTAGTTGCAAAGAGAAAAACTAAACCAGTGCTTTCATTTTATTGACAGTCCCTAAATGAGAGCACCCATTCCCAATAGGACCTGAAAAATAGCTCCCCACACCCTCTCTCTCTCTCTCTACACACACACAGTGAATCACCATCTCCTTCTTCATTAAATCTTACCTGCCCTTGCTTCTCTTTCTTCAGAGACCTGATCTTTACTGGATGTCAATGGTTGTAATGGGTTATTAACAAGAAAATTCATCCATTCTAATCTGTTATATAGTTAATTAATGTTGCCTCCCTCGAGATAATAGGGCATATGTCCTCTTAAAAGCTTTTAAGAAATGACAGTAATGTTGGAAATTTCAGGCACCACTGCAGATGGATGAGGGAGATGGATTTTTAAACATAGGGGCCTCTCACTGATCCTCAAATTATTCCATGCAGGCAGCTGCCGACTCTGCCCATGAGTGAGCCAGTCTCTCTCTGGAGAACTTTATAAACAGCGTGAATTTCACTGTGTGACATGAGTGAAGCATAGTTCTCTCTGCCAGTAGCCTCTTTTAAGGTGTCATCTGTTTATGCAGCTGTGGTTTAGATGTTCTCAATACCAGGACAACATCCCTCACTCTGGAACTGAACAGGTCAGCTTGCCCTGAAAGGCAGATGGATTTGAAGGTATTCTTAAGCACCAGCCAATTTACTTATCCTTTTCAGTTTGGATTCCAATTCACATTACACACACTGCTAGAAATGAAAGACAAAACCGAAACCCCATTTGCACCCTGCTCTCCCAGAACATAATTTTTCCCTCCATCTGTGAAGCTCCTGTTGATATCAGGGGGGTCACCGCGTGCAGAGAGGGTAGACACATGCCAGGAGAGGGAAGCCATTATGTAGTTGAGAGCTAATTTTGCTTAATCTTCTTGATCTCCATAAAGAGCATTCTGAGACCCCACAGGATTTAAACAAAAAAGATAAAGATGAAGAGGGACCACTCAAGCAGAGCCAGTGTACTGCTTATTTATTAATGTCGTCCATCACAGTGTGCTTACACGCCTCACCAAAATTTAAAACTGTCTGATTGAGAGCAAAGGAGGGAAGGTGGATGCTGTATCAAGGCAAACGCTTATTCCATTCTTGCATGCTTAGAAAATGAGCTGAATAATAAAGGCACCATTTAAAAGACTTTGCTTCCATTTAACATAAAAAGAACAATAAGTAAAATCATGAATCTGTGTGGTGTTTAGTTCAACTTCACACAGCCTAAAAACCCCTTGGAAGAGGCGACCTCAACTGAAAAACTGCGTAGACTAGATTGCCCTGTGAGTATGCTTGTAGAGGAATTGTCTTGATTGCTAATTGGCACATGAGTGCCCAGACCACTGTGGGTGGTACAGCCCTAGCAGGTGGTCCCGGTCTATACAAGAAAACTAGCTAAGGATGAGCCTGGGAGCCAGCATGCAGTGCCCCTCTGTGATTTCTGTTTTGGGTTAATGCCCTGGCTACTTCCCTCACTAGTGAACGGTGGCCTGAAAGGGTAAGGCAAATGAACCTTTCCTCCACAAGTTGCTTTCGGCCAGAGTATTTTATC
This sequence comes from Peromyscus eremicus, assembly GCF_949786415.1. Lineage (NCBI taxonomy): Eukaryota > Metazoa > Chordata > Mammalia > Rodentia > Cricetidae > Peromyscus > Peromyscus eremicus. The sequence continues at coordinate 72,152,690 of NC_081427.1, forward strand.
ATAGCAGCAAAAGAAACTAGAACAGTCTTTGACTCCTGGTTTATCCTTAAAAAGAAAGTTTACCATGATGCAGAAACTCTCCCTACTTAATGCAGGATTATTATAGGAGCCAGATTTTCCACTTTACTCCAAAGTCTTCTGAAAAGGAAGCTGGGAAAGAGAGTCTAAAAATGGAAAGGGTGGGGATGGAAAGTCTTACAGCTTAATGGGACCAACTTAAGGAGTAGAATCATTGCATCAGAAGGTCAGCATTAGAAGTTACCTTATGAATGTCAGCGATAGGGCTCAGCAGCCAAAGACCCCTGCCGCCGAGTGTGAAGATCTTCAATCCCCAGGATATACCAGGTGTCCAGGTGGAAGGAGAGAACTGACTCCCAGTAGTTAACCTCTGATGTCCACCTCCATCGTGGCACGTGGATTCCCTACCCCAACTAAACAAAAGGAATGTAACAAGCATTTCAAATAATAATTATTATTATTATCTTATGGAAGCCAGGGGCTCGTACCTGCCCACCTAACATCCAGAGGCTGAAACTGAAGCTGACGCTTCAAAAAGAAACTAAGTTACAAGTCTCCAAGTTCAAGCCAAAAGTAGTGCATTTGAACTTGAATTTCTCCAGAGACAGGCAACTCATTACTCCTTAGACAACCCACTCTGATGATATTTTTCCACATCAAGAATTTCGCTCTTGTGGTATTCTGAAATATGTACACTATAAGTTCCCTTTTTGCTGCTACTTAACCACAGAATTATTCAAATGTGGTTTTTACATAATGTAGACCTTCAAATATCAGAAGACAATCTACTGAATACTGTCGTGTTTCTTCCTCAGTGCCCTAGTCTTCAGCATGCTAGCTACATCACACCCAAGCTTCCTAAATACTGTCTCCCTCCAGAGACACATATAACGGATTTGGACATATTCCTATTTCCGTGTGAGTTTGGGGATGTGTTGTCTTATTTGAGCAGTTTTTCTGTAATATTAACTACTTCAGCCAGCAAACTTGATGTCACTAAATGGAAGTCATACAGAAGAGGGGGAAAGCAAGGTCTCTTTGCATCCTTGAGCCTTCTGTCATACTTGGATCCAGTGTCCACACACAAGTGCTGAAGTGCATCAAGGGGATAAATGGATAAATGAAGAATTCTTGTACATGAATATCTATACAGAACTTGACATCTCATAAAGGATGTCCAAATAAGTGCATCATTTGCCTGTCACAATAAACTTGAGAGGTCAACGAAGAAAGTATTTTTCTGACCTATAAATGAGAAAATTAAAATTCAGAAATAAATGCATTTTGAAAATCCCTTATTGAGACAAATACTTAAGATTTACTTGACCTCATATTACTTTAATGTATATGTAAGATCCCAAAAACTTAAAAGCTTTCCATAAAATATATTTGCATTCTCAGATAAGTCACTTGTTCACTCTTTTTACAGTGTGTTTTTATTTAATTAAAGTAAATATCTTTCTTGGCCCAAAGGGAAATGCTTAAAAATGTTGTATTGATACAATGTAAAATTGCTAATAACAAACTACTGTTGCACAAAATAAATCCAGGATTTTTTTCTAAATCTTATTTTTATGATTAACACAATATTTGTAAAAAAAAAAACTCATTTATGGAGTAAGAAAAGTGTAGTCATATTAGTCTGTTAAAGAAATATTTATTGGCACTCCCAACTGTTCCCAGAATAATTTAGAATAATAAGAAGCAACAAATACAAAGAAGGAAATCCAACAGTGTAGGGTTGGCCCGGTGAATTTGTAGATATGAAATAAACGGAGGGCACAACACATCTGTGGTAAATTGTGATGACTAGAGACTTCCCAGGGACGACAGCACAGCAACCGTGTCAAAGGATGGAAGAAGTTCATTCCATGTAGTGCAGATGAGTTGAATGGCCTCTTAGAAACTGCAGAGGAGTATCCAACACGTCTTCTGTTCCCTTCATCCCCCATCATTCACACTTTTCCTGAAACTCTGATCTTGTCTTGACGCCATGTTGTCTAAGATCCATTGGCAAAAGAAAATGCAGGAAGGAGATCTCCTTCCATAGGAGCAGAGACTTTCATTAGTGCCCCAAGATTTAGGGACTTACTGAGTTATGTGACATGAGTGTCCTTCTGCATCAGCCATCAATCAGATAACCCACAGGGAGCCTTTCTGGGTGTCCACGAGAAGATCTCACTGTGTGTCTGTCTGTCTGCCAAACATCCATGATCCTTCCATCCTGGTAAAATGCTGTTCTGTTCTGCTGTCCTCCCGGTGGCACATGCCAAGACATAAAGAAAAGGGCTCCTAACTTTGGTCAGGTACAAAGAAACCCCTCCACAAGAAAGGAAGCATGTTGTTTGTTCAAACTAGGACTTGCCAAACTATATTTTATCCTTCACTTCTTGTCTACCTGATGATCCCAAATTTAATTTGAAGCTTATTGTAAAATTCTCAAATTCTATTTACAGTTTCCTCGATAGCTCTGCAATGTTTTTGTGATCTAACTTGAAATTCAGACATGGATGACATGTTCTCTTAAAATCTTCAGGAGTGTAGTATTTTTCATGATGAATTGCTTTGTTTTTTATTTTTACTTACTTCTATTATTATTGTTGTATCTGTTTATTATTATTATTGTATTTATTATTCATTATTGTTATTAGTATGTGTGTACATACTTGTGCACCCACACATGCACATGGGCATGCACACAAGGCATTCATGTGGTGGGCCAAGAATAAATGTGGGGAGTCAGTTTTCTGTTTTCCCCTTTCCTGGTGGGATCCAGAGACGGAAGTAGGGTCATCATGCTTGTGAGACTAGAGCTTTTAGTCTCTGAGCCATCTCACCAGCCCGTGAGCCGTCGTTTTTTAAAATTCCTACAAACATAGCTTCTCCAACACTCCACGAATATTTCATGAGCAATGCATGCCAACACGAGGCTCTTGTTCTCAGCGAACAGTGGTTTGGCAAACCTGCCATCAAAGCCCTGCAAACTGATGGTACTGGTTAGGTACCCAGGGCATGCAGTCTGATTACTGCAGCTGTAGAGCAGAGGGGACGGAAAATTTGCAGCTTAATCACAGCCCCCATGAACACAGTCTATGCTGCTGGACAAGCTATCAAATGCCCATGTGAAAAATAGGTAGAGCACAAGTGTGGTCTTGTCATGTGGCCTAGGAAAGACAGAGTGCTAAAATGAACAGACAAAAGCACTGAATGCCGTACCCATGAAATAATGACTCTTTCAACAGCTATTCCATGTTTAAAAAAAATAAATTCAGACTAGATGACTGTCACTTCAAATGTATAGATTTTAAAACATCATTATTTATTAAACTAAAAATCCAGGCCCCAATATAATACAGCTATAGGATGTGTTATGCAATATACAATTGCTTCTTGCTTCATTTTCTATTGCTGTCACAGAACACCTGAGGCTGTGTAATTTTTTTAATGTAGTTATTTAGTTCACAGTTTGGAGGCTGGAAGTTGGGGAGGCCACATCTGCTCAATTCTACTGAGGACTTCATAATGCTCCCTGAAAAACATAACAATAAGAGGAGAGTGGATGGGCATGAGAAGAAAGAAAACACAAGTTCAGCTCCAGTAGTTAAGTCACTTCAGGAAGTAAAACAAACCATTCCTGGAAGTGAATGAATCTTACATATCCCCTGTTCTTACCTCACTTCTCAATATTGTTCTATTGGTGACCAACCTCAACAAAAATTTTGATGGGCATACACCATATTCACACAATATTGGTGGTCTTTTCAAAGATTGCTTGTGACCATCATATCATCACATTCTGTATTTTTTTTATCTTGTTCCTCATACTCAACTGAATTTTGCTATTTCAAAAGGAGGAGCCACAGACTGTGTCGTGACACTATGAACTTCTGAAACAGCTGAACCTCTATTTGCTTAGATATTGGAGCAGCATACTACACCTGGGTTGTATGTCCAGAATACATTAATACATTCACCTCTTCTGTTTGTCAGCAATCTCCAAGGGCTCACATCCTGGTTCTTTTGTCAGCACCTGACTACAGAGATTGCTCTTGCATCCCAAAAATCTATGATGGTCCTCTCTCTCTCTCTCTCTCCTTCCCTCTCTCCCCCCTCCCTCCCTCCCTTCCTCCTCCTCCTCTTCCTTCTTCTTCTTAGGAGTTTATTTTACTTTTTAAAATTTTTTGAGATTATAATATAATTGCAACATTTCTCCTTTGTCTTTCCTCCCTCCAAACCCTCCCATATACTGTCCTATGTTCTACTTCAAATCCATGGCTTCTTCTTTCATTAGTTGTTACATATATACACACATACATATATACACACCACACATATATAATATATATACACATATATATATTCATAAATATAACCTGCTCAGTCTGTATGATGTGACTTATACGTAGGTTTTCAGGGATGACTGGCACCACTGACAGCCAATCGTTGTGCTCTTCCTTGGGGAAAGTCACCTCTCCCATTCCCAGCTTCCCTCAGTTGCCTATAGTTATTTATAAAGTTGAGGCCTCATGGGCTTTCCCCTGTCTATTTGGCATGTCTATTGATATCATCCATTTTCAGCTCATATTTGACCAGTCATGTTGCATGGATACAGCTTCTGACCTTACTAGGAGACACAATCTCACAACAAACTCCCTGATCCTCTGGCTCTTACAATCTTTCCACCAAGCCTTAGATGTGGAGAGTTCTGCAAATGTATCCATTGGAGCTGGGCTACACAACTCTGTATTTTGATTGTTTGTGGTTTTATGTAGGGGTCTCCATCTGTTGCAAAGAGAAGATCCCTCCTTACACACTTCAGAAGCAGGCCCAGAGACCCCTGAGCTGGAGCAAACCTGAATGTGCCCCCCCACAGCACTAGCATTCATGGAACACACCATGCAAGCTTCCAAAAGAGGGAGGCAGCCAACAGCCCCACCCATGTAGGAACCAGCTCTTCAATAATCCTGTATATTAGTAAGATTTTAAAGTTTTAAAGTTTTTAAAGAACATTCATTTATTCTAGAGAAGCATCCTACTTTTAAAAGTCTAGATGTATTTGTGTCTATCTCTACTAACCTCTATAACATTCTTTCAATTTATTAGGTTCTGGGATTAAAAAAAAACAATAAAGAATAAAATGGACTTATAATGCTAATAACTGTGAGAAAAGTTAATAGACATAAATGTTTTGAAAATGTGGTGAGCAAAAAGAGGTCTACTAAGTAAGTGTGCAAATCTTGGGGAGAAGAAAGCCTAAGTCTGTGTGATACAATGCTTCCAGTGTTAGCTCCCTAACTTGCTGAGGAGTGGGTACAGCCATACAGCACTAATAAGGTAAACAGAAATCCATGATAATCACTTTTAAAATTAACAACAAAGTTTGAAGAAAAAAATTACACTGCCATCCCCACTTCTCTTATGTATTAATTTTGTTAGATTCAAGAAAGGCAGCTCATACACAAGAGGCTTTCAATTCCGAATTACAGGATGATGAGCAGGTTGGATACTCTTCTGTGATTTATGAAGCCAGAGAGGGCCCTTTTACTTCACCCCATTAATGTTCCAAGAAAACATGCTGATCATATCAGACAGATGTTGGTCCCTCATTAGAGGAGAGAAGATGTCACTGTAGACATTCACCCTCCCTGCCCACCAATACTATTTATGTTTCATCCTCCATTATTGCAAATTGTGGAGTAACATCAGTCTAAGAATTCTGATTATTACCATGATGACAAGGCCATCAGCAAACACATAATGAGAACAATGTGATCTACAGGAGGCAAACAAGAATATTACTATGATAAATCCAGACACCACATACTGTAAGCACTGACTGATCTCTTAGAGAGCCAGAATTGGCCCCCAAGTGTTTAAACTTCTACTTCATTTCATATCAGCCATTATGTGTATGCCTGTGTTCCTCTGAGATCAAACATCTTTTCCAATAAAGGAAAATGTGCTGAAGTGTTCTCCACAGAAAATGAGTTTGTCTCTGGTAAACTCTTCCTAAATTTTGGACCTTACAATTTAAAGTTCTAGACATCTACTGAAAAAGTCATTTTTCCCTCTAAACATTTTTAGCTTCTGAATTCTAGAAGGAATTGAATTATCATTTTTGTATTCTATTTTATGCTTACAAATTGAAATTGTGCTCTGAGGTGGGGTGAGGGTACAAGAAGGATCCCTGTCTGTTTATACTTTAAAACAGCAATTTACAGAAATGTAAAAATGACTGCATTGTTGTGCCTAATAGCTGATGGAATTGAAAGCCCAGTTGTCAGAAAACTATTCTGTCCCAGGACAGTTTTCACTAATTCCTGCAGCCCTGACATAACTACTGGAAGTGTTGACTTTCTGTCCTGACTACAAAATAGGCTCAGGCAATGATGGAACAGAACTGATGGGAGGAGACACCGACATCTGACCTAAGGCCCATGAGAAGGAGTCCATACCCAACACTGCTTGGGAAGCCCAGAGACCCAGGGGAAAACAAAACATTGTTGGTCTAAAGTAATATAACAATAAAATGATTCCTAGTGATGTTCTGCTATACTCATAGATCAATGCCTTATCCAGTCATTAGCAGATAGGTTTCCTCTGGCGGCAGAAAGAAAAAGATGCAGAGATACACATTCAGAAATTATGAGGACAGAGAGTCTAAATTGGAGGTCTCAATGAAATCCTTCCCCTCAGAGCTCAGGGACCCTGAGAAGGAGGAGGCAGAAAAATTGTAAGAACCAGAGGCGATGGAGGGGACACCAGGAGAACAAGACCCTCTGATTCAACTAAGTAAGGCACCTATAAACACACAGAGACTGAAACAGAAATCACAGGGCCTCCAGGGATCTGCATCAGGTCCTCAGCATATATATTACAGCTTTTAGCTTAGTATTTTTATGGGACTCTTGACTGTAAGAATGAGTGGGTTCTTGACTCTTGTGCCTGCTCTTGAGACTCCTTTTCCTCCTGTTGGGTTGCCATGTCCAACTCCAATATGACAATTTTTCCTTCATCCTATTATATTTTATTTTGTCACATTTATTTGTTATCTCTTAGAAGCCTGTTCTTTTCTAATGAGACAGAAGGGAGTGGATCAAGAGGGGAGGGGATGTAGGAGGAGTAGAGGGAGGAAAAACTGTATTCAGGATGTGTTTTATGAGAAAACAATTGTAGCTAGAGATTTCCTGCCTGGCCCACAGTCAGGACAAATCTCTCTCACCCACCAGTCCCACAGCCACTCAGACCCAACCAAATAAACACAGAGACTTATATTGCTTACAAACTATATGGCCGTGGCAGGCTTCTTGCTAACTGTTCTTACAGCTTAAATTAATCCATTTCTATAAATCTATACCTTGCCACATGGCTCGTGGCTTACCGGCATCTTCACATGCGGCTTGTCATCATGGCGGCTGGCCGTGTCTCTCCCTCAGCCTTCCACTTCCCAGAATTCTTCTCCTTGTCCCGCCTATACTTCCTGCCTAGCCAATGGCCAATCAGTGATTTATTTACTGACCAATCAGCAACACATTTGACATACAGACCATCCCATAGCAAACAATCTATTTTCAATAAAAAAAAAAAAGATAAAATGTCTTTTTTTTCACCCTCAGAAAAACCCTGATTTGGGCAATATATTAGTACAGAAATTTTATTTGTGACCAAATTGGAAGAGACAATCATCAGCATCTTAAGTTGATGCCCTGGGTTGAAATGAGATTTCTACTTAACCTCAAAGGAAAATACTTCAAGGCTTAGGATCTGGTAACACTGATGTTTCTTAATGTTTTCCCTGTCAAGAATCTATGCATTTATAATTAAATATGAAAACTACCCATATAACAAAGTGTGGACCAAGTTGTGTTCAATCTAATTAAAATCAACAGAAGTAAGAATTCAGAGAGTATATCACCTATTTGCACTTATTTTATAGCCACCAGAGAAACTGTGTAAATGTCTCACATTCATGTATTTGTTCAACAGATATTTAATAAGTGTGACGGACTGTGCTAAGTGCCATGGAGCACAGGAAGGGGACACATGGCACTGCCCTCCTGGACTTCACAGACTACTAAATAAGAAAAATAGTACAAATATCCACAGGAAAGGAGACTTCAGAACGGAGTCCAGTAAAGGAAAGATGTGCCATTCTTACGGGAAATAGGAAATGTACTAAAAGAAAACATCCTGGTTGTTAAATTTTGAGATATTTCCCAATTAGCTGATTAAAAAGAAATTTGCCACAAGTTACTTCAAAATGCCAAAATGGTTATTTATAAAAGAGTCTAAGGAATAAACTGGTAAAGAGAAAGTGTTCCATATGGTTCCTGTGCACAGTTCCACGGGCATGGTAATGAGAAAGGTTGGAAACCTGAGGGGTCTTCCTGAACTTGTGAAGAACAAACCAGTGTGGATGGACTGATAGAGCAGTGGCAGGGGTCCAATCAGGGACTGTCTAGATTAGGTCAGATGAGAAATCTTGGCATTTGAACAGCATATCTAGCCACCTCCAGCTGCAACAGAACACTGATTCCATGGGTTATGATGACTATGGCTTTCATTCCCTATAGGAATACACTGAATGGTTGTAATATAGCACTATTATTCTCTTGGTTGCCACTGAGAGTCAGAGTCAGCACAAAGAACAACCAAATGAATAAATTTTCTGCATCTTCTCTGAAGGCTGTTATTAAAGATACTTTCCATTATTATAGTAATCCATGGTTACATTTTTGTTTGAATTTATTTCCGGGAACATTTTCTTCTTACCAATGGTTATATATTCTTTTATTAGGAAATGAATACTACATGACTCATAGAATTTCTTTTTTGGCCTTTGTGACCTGCACAGGAACTAAATTTAATGTGCAATTGTAGAAAATATCCTTGGCTTAGACCTCAGATCCAATGATCTCTTCCACACTTTTACATGGCTCTTAATATTTTAGGCTTATGCTAATGTCTTATCTCATATGTGAAATTCACATGAATTCTTTCTACACTAAGTAGCTTATTTCAAGTATTGGATACATTTACATGTACACTTAGTAAAGTAGTGAGTCTTTTGAAAACATAGAACTTTCCTGAAAGTACACCACAGCTGAAGCATTCTAAAGTTCTGTCTTCCTTGTGTATAGTCTTACGTAAGTCTGGCATTTCTGAGTGTGGACAACAGATCCTTTTGTTTTCTGAAGTCAATGTGTAAAAAGCATTGATGAAAGTAAATTAATCGTCACCTATGATCAGGACATTTCCTTTGACTATTTGGAGACGTCATGGCATTTTCTCCAGCAGGGATTTGAACTGGAATGTAACTTAAAGAAAATTCTTCCTGCCAGTACAAAGAAGAACTTGCCAATAGCAGCAAAGTTCCCAATAAATCTGCATTTCCAGGAGCGTATTCCTTTTCAGTTTCCAGGGTTGTGGTTCCCCCTTTGGAACTAGAGCAAATTAAGAGGTGTGCAGTTACTGGAGCTTTGTCTCTTTTACGTTAATAAAGACTAATCATGTTTAAACATGTTAGCACAGCAAGCCCAGGGACACTGGAAAGGATGCCAGTTCTAAAGTGAAATTACAAGTGTGAAGGAAGCTATGTGAAAAATCATGGAGAAACATTGATTGAGACTGAAATGAGGTGTCTTTTGAGGAAGACAGCCTATGAGCCTGACAGTGAGAACTGACAGGAAGGTTAAAATATAATCAGAATAAGAAGTCCTCTATGAGATTAGAATAGCTAGTTGACCATTCATTACAAAGGAATTGCATTAGGAGGAAGAAAAATCACACCTACCATAAAAAATAATCATTTCACAGAGAAGATAGCTACTTGGAAGGAGTGTACAAGAGAGCAAATGAACGGAGAGGGAGTGAGCATGTTCTTTCAAAGCATTCACTCTCTCTTTTGCACACACACACCTCTTTCTCTTACATACCCCCCACACATACACACACACACACACACACACACACACACACACACACCTCTCTTACATACACATACCCACATATACAGAAACACACACTCACCTCTCTTACACACACACACACGTACACTCACATACATACTTCTCTCTCATATACCTGCACATACACATACACTCACACCTCTCTCTCTCTTACATACCCCCCACATCTTTCTCTTACATGCACACATACACACAAGCACACACACACACACACACACACACACACACACACACACACCTCTTACATACACACATACACACACTTTCCCTCTTACCAACTTGATTTCTTATGAGTATGTGAATCTCTATCACCCCTTTTTGAGAAACTCAGCTTCCTCTTCTGCTATCACTTATGTAACAATTTTTCCATTTTTGGCTTGTTTTAAACGCTGTCCCTGATGATGTACTACCACACATCTCCCGCGTGAGGACTAGAGAGAAGTAAAGGGCTACACTGGGGTGCCAAACATTCTACAGTCACCATGAGTACAATCCCATGCTCATTGCTATACAGAGAGTGGAACTGGCACATTTACCTTGAAGCTCCCTTCTGAGGAAGACAAAGAAGGGAATGCCCAGGGCACACGTAGTAAATCCATCGGTAGTGAGCCATACACCACTTTGTATGTATTGTAAGGAGTTTACAAGCCACACAGTGAACTCTTAGGGTATATCTGTCTTACAAGCAATGAGTTACAACCTCTAAGGGCTATATTTGTTTTGCCATAAGTTCATCTTGTCAAGTAAGATATCTTTATTTAAGTACTTGTCTTCTCGAGTTACATTCTACTACAAATTAAATAGTTGGAGCCGTTTTGCACCAGTACACACTTCTGTCCTTTCACACATATTTCAGGTAGTAATATAAGTAAAATACAAGAATGAAGAGAAAGAGAATGAAGATTAAAAATAACTGGAGTCTTACAGTAGACTAATCTTTTTGTGTATTATTCCATAGGCACTTTATGCACTAGTATTATGCATGAGATAAACTGTGAATACTTGTAACTATAGGAACAGCCATTAGAAAACTCCCAGTTACATGACTTTTCCTAGCAAGGCAAGTTCCTTTCAGATAATTAAGCATGAAACAGATCATCAGGGAAGGCACCAATTAGTGCAGGCAGGGATGGAGCTAGATGTGTATGGTATACACAAAGATGTTTATAAAGGTGCCACATATTGTTGAAACATTGTACATCATACTTAACAGCACCTTAACTCTGAGTGGGTTTTTCACCTTGAGGATCTATTTTTGAGCAGCTAGGGCTTGCTCCCACACACTCGGCAATAGATGAGTGATACAAGGAAGCTCTGTACACAGAGAAAGGGGGAAGAAATTACCTAATTCCTTTTCTGTCCTCCTCTTGCCTATGGAAGAGTTGACAAGTTCACTAGTTTATGGGTGAGTTGATCAGTAAGAGAGTGGAGGAAGCCGAGGCAGGCAGTTCTCTCAAATTAGCCTTCTGTCAGTCTTGGTTCACTGTACCTTTGACACCATGGTAGAATGCAGGCTTTACTGCAGTGGTACTCTGGCAGGGTACCATTTTACAAGGAGCGTCCATCTCAAAGGAGAGCCTGTTACTACCAGATACTTTAAATCCACGGGCCTTGCAACTGGAGAGCTGTGTTTGTCAAGGAGTCCTCAGTTAAAAAAAATACTGGATGTTGACTTTTTGTGGGTGCAAAACTCATTTAACCCTCTGAGACCTCACATTTCAGCTAAGAAATACTAGTAGCTAGCTGCATTCAGAAGAGGAATGATAAGGATTATAAATTATCTTTAAAAGCTCAAACTTACTGAAGAATGCATGCCGGTAATGAACATTTACAAATGCCAAGAATAAAGCATTTAGTGAGAAAGCTGATGTTAGATTATGCCTATTTGTCATAGGATTTCACTGCAAGCCTTTTAAGTAAATTCCTCAGTTCCAGAGGATAATTTGTAGGCTGACACAAAGGCAGTGATGTGCTGCAGATGCTACATGTCCTTTAATGCTGATAGTGTGAGCATGGCCAGCACTACACACCTCCCACTGCCAGACAAGCATGTTCCGTGCTCTGGGAAATATCTCTGAGGAAAAGAGATCAGTTTTGCTGCTTTAGAGTCTTAGCTTTGAGAGTAAGATGATAATAATCATGATGACAATGATTGCTGTTTGTTTTTAATATCCTTGTACATGTCTATAATGCATTCTGATTGCACCCTTCTCACACCCTCTTACCAACACCCTTTCCTCCTCCCTATAAGTCCCTTTCCAGGATCCATGACTTTTGTGTTGGTTTTGTGACCAATATAGCTTAGTCAAAGCCATCTATGTGACCATTGGTTCAGAATTACCCATTGGAGCCTGGTGGGGTCACAAGTTGGAAAACAACCCATTCCACCTTTACCAGTAACAAATAGTTCAACAGCCCTGACTGCCTCCTTCATCAGAGCCTGGCTGATGACTCACTTATCTTATGCAAGTGCAGGCAATCAGTGCTGTGAGTTTGTGATGTCAATGACTGTGTGTTGGCCAGAAGAGAGCATTTTATAGTCCTTCTCCCTGTCTCTTGAATCTTACACTCTTTCTGCCCCTCTTCCAAAATGCTCCCTTAGCCTTAAAGGAGATGATATAAGTTTCTTGTTTAGGGCTGAGTAAGTAATTTATTTTTGAGCAAATGTAATTAGTCAAAGTACACCCAAGATACATGTAATGGTGACTTCTACTGAGTAGTAGTTTTCCAAAATTAAAAAGGAATACACAATATAACTTAAAAATGTGTGGTGGCTAGTTTTATGTAAGCTTAACACAAGCTAGTGTTATCTGTAGGAGACAATGTCAGTTTTGAAAAAATGCCTCTCTAAGGTCCACCAGTAAAGCATTTTTTTTACTAAGTGATGGATGGAGAGAGCTCACCTCATTGTGGGTAGTTTTATCCCTGGGCTGGTGGTCCTGGGTTCTATAAAAAAACAGGCTGAGCAAGCCATGATGAACATGCCAGTATGCAGCATTTCTCCATGGCCTCTGCATCAGCTCCTGCCTCCTGAGTCCTATCTTGTTTGAGTTCATGTCCCTGTCCTGATTGCCTTCAATGATGGACTATGATATGAAAGTATAATCCAGATAAATCCTTTTCTCCCCAGCACAACAAAAACCCTAACTAAGGAATCTTGTATTGCCATACCTACTTTCCCAGTTAATTTTTTCAGTCTTTGAAATATAAATAAATGCAATGATGAATTTTCCATGCTTTGCATAGATATATTACCAAAATTCTCATGATGAATTTGCCATAGGATATCTTTAAATTTTAGAAACAGATGTATTTCGTATTTCTATTAAATATGCCCACAAACTTCCAGCATGTTCATAGTTTCAACTGCAAACTGCTAAATTGCTTTTGATTATAGCATGCCTTTCTAAAACTAGGGTTTCAGCATTTTTAAAGACCAATTACCACATGTAGATCAATGTAGAGCATGAAAGAGGAAAAGCTAGTGGTGTTCTAATCTGATTCCAAACTTTTAGTAGCTTGCAATAATACCCAGTAGGCTGACATATCCCATTCATTTACATGCAATAAGAATGAAATAGAGATTCAATTTATATGTATTTCTAAATGTTCAGGAGTTATTAAGAGATAAATATTTACTAAATTATATAGACCTATCCACTTAATTGAACTGTCATATATTTATTTTAGCCTAAAAATGCTATGAGAAAAATTGCTAGGACACTAAAAACATCATAGCCAGTATTAACTTGCTGTTTCTCTCCCTCCTTTATCAGTCTTTATACCTGTCTTGCTCCTACCACAGCCCCCAAACATACTAACACACATTCGTAAACCAATGAACAAGGTAAAAGGTATTTGTGTTACTTTTTCATTCCGTGGGTATTTATTGAGCATCAGAAATGTTCTAGACACTGAGTTAGATTCTAGAAGCAGTATTGATGGAGCAAATAGCATCTGCTTTATGAGGCTTAAGCCCTTGAGAGACAGGCATTTAATGAGCAAGCAAACAAGCAAACACAGAATACAAGTGCTCTAACAAATAGGAAATGTTTTCTTTCTACCTCTCTTTCTCATTTGCCATGCAACAAAATTATATTTTCTTTCCTTCTCCCTCTGTCCAATAAAACCATGAAAGATTATTAAACTCTGTATGCTTCCTTGCCTACTCCACTCCCTCAAGCAGGCTCCCCTGGAGCACTCTGGCACTCTAAGTCAATGTTCCAAAGACTGTCAATTCACACACACACACACACACACACACAAAAAAAAAAAAAAAAAAAAAAAAAAAGAAAAAAAAAAACCTGAAGGATGGGAGAAAGGTTTAAAAAAACAAGAAGATAACATTAAAAAAAAAAAAAAAACAACAAAACAAAACTGTGGGCTATTGCCATCTGACTTAAGTCAAGTTCTTTTTGTTATGCTTAGAATGTCCCCTACCCAATTCAGGCTCTTCCCCTCCGTGTTCCTAAGGATCCCCCACAGTGTAACTAGATATTGCAAGCCATCCCTATACACAAGTACTACTACATCCTCCCTATGAGGTAGCTTTGCCTAACACCAGAACACCCCTCATGAATTCATGCAACAAGATCTACTACTAGAATCAAATTCCATTCCTTTGCGTTTATGTATCCTTATTCAAGAGTGTGGCTTAAGTGACAGAAGGCAGTACCTGAGCAAAATATTAGTGAAGAAGATAAATGGAGCCCTGCCTCTCGTCAGAGATGTTTTCATGACCCAAAGGTTGTCTTCCTTCCTATATTTCCCTGACCTTAGTGATGACACTTGGGAAAGCTAGTCATTGGAGTACTGTCAGGAAAGGTAGTACAGTCTAGGATATAATTTACAGTCTATCAAGGGTGTTTATGAAACCGCTAAGGAAGAACTCTGAGGAAATAAAATGATCTTCTGCCCACATTTAGCAAATTAGGGCTGGAGAGTCTCCTATGCACTTTGAGAAGTGGCATGCTGCTCTGTTAGCTTGAGGGATAGAGGCAGGTCTATTATATGTCTCTGAACTCCTGCAAGGGTGGCTGTGATTACGAAGTGGCTTGCTACAGCCTTCTTCAGCTGATAAACTTTCTGGGCAGGAATTCATCTTATTTCCTCATTGACACATGGAGTACCATAATCATGGCAGTGCCTCCACCGTGGGTGTGCTCCAACACTAGGGGATCTTCTCCATGGGAGTGCTCCACCATGGGTGTGATCCAACACTGGGGGAACTTCTCCGTGGGAGTGCTACACCATAGGTGTGCTCCAACACCAGGGGAACTTCTCCATGGGAGTGCTCCACCATGGGTGTGATCCAACACTAGGGGAACTTCTCCATGAGAGTGCTACACCATAGGTGTGCTCCAACACCAGGGGAACTTCTCCATGGGAGTGCTCCACAATGGGTGTGATCCAACACTGGAGGAACTTCTCCATGGGAGTGCTCCACCATGGGTGTGCTCCAACACTGGGGGTTCTTCTCCATGGAAGTGCTCCACCATGGGTGTGCTCCAACACTGGGGGATCATCTCCATGGAGTGCTCCACCATGGGTGTGCTCCAACACCGGGGGAACTTCTCCATGGGAATGCTCCACCATGGGTGTGCTCCAACACTGGGGGATCATCTCCATGGGAGTGCTCCACCATGGGTGTGCTCTAACACTGGGGGTTCTTCTCCATGGAAGCACTGTCATTTTTCATTGCATAGACTAGTCCGGGAGGAAACACAGACTTTTTTGAAATGAAACAGAAGACTTTAACACTTGAAAGATTCTTGTTGGAAAAGGGAGTGATGTCTTTAAAAGATGTTGTCGTGCTGTTCAGTGCACAGCTGAGCACTTAATTGCGGGCCTCTTTGCTTGTTCTCTACTAGAATTGCTGAAATCTAAGGCTGCACAGGACCTCAGACCTCAGCTAGTCCAGCCTCCTACATTTAGGACGCATGGCAGATGATCTCAAAGACAGTAATTTGATACTGCAAATATGTCTATTTTTATATTTAATGATTAAACTCTTCCTCTCAATGAATCTCCGAATATTTTTGTTAGTTACATTTCTCCTGTAAAAAAGAGAACTTATAAGAAAGAAAGAAATCCAGACAGAATTGTAAAAAAACTATAGGCATTCTTCAATTATAGCTAACAACTTTTTAACGCTTACTATATACCAAAGAGTAGAGATAAATAGGTAGTCATGTTTTCTTATGCTCAAACCAACTAAAAAGGCCATATGTTATAATAGGAACTAACATTTATTGAGCATTTTCTCTGTGACATACACACTAGAAGAGTATTCCATACATTACCTCACTCAATCACTAAAACATCCAGATGAATAATACCACTCATATCAATAAGATCATCCTGAATTTCTAATAAGAATACACTGTCTTGGGCTTGTAAGATGGCTCAGAGGGTAATGGTGTTCTTGGCCAAGACCTACTTCTTGAGTACTATCCTCAGGACCTACATGGTAGAAGGAGAATCTGGAAAAGGGGCATTGGGAACTCAAGGCCATCCTGCATAACTCAGTGTTTCAGGCCACTGTACAATCAAGACTGTCTCATATTAGAAAGAAGGGGAAAAAGGAAGAGAAAACACCTTTCCTCAACTCAGCCATTTGATGCAGGACTTTCACTTGAAAAGCTGAAAAGCAGGCATTTATAGATTCACACAGGGAATCTGTTCTAAGTATTTATGCAATACCGAGTTTTGAGGAAATGTCAAGATTTATACTTTTGTTTTATAGTCGAGAAAATGAAATCACTTACTTCGGGTTAGCAATGTCTGACCAATGAAGAAGCATTTTCCTATGAATTTTGCCATTTCTAGCTTGGGACATATGGTCACCAATTGTCTTGGATTGCTTATGTTGGGGACCTTCCCAGCACATACCTTTATAGCGACCAAACCAGAAAAGTGTCGCACAATTGACCTCTTTCTAGTGCTCATCATCACCTGTGAGTCATCAGGCAGTTTATAAGGCCCGTATGAGTGAACAAAGAAAAGTCTGCCTCATCTCTGGGCCACTGCTTGTTATCTGTACAAACCAAAATGCTGAGCCAAGCCAGTGAACACTGTGGTCCCTCAGCACAGTGAGAGCTCCCAGCGGGGACTCACTGACCATACAGTTTCTTGGCTCTCCTTGTCTGTAGATGACCCAAGAGTTCTGGATGTAGCTCTCATTTCATATTCAACTTGGGCAATTGCCTTGCTACAGGGATCTGTTGCCGGTTTTTCTGGCCATATTCAGTGACTGTGAGGACAGTCTTAGCTCTGTGTCCTAAATAGTGAAGATCTGAGATCACATCTTGGTTGCTTTGCTACCAAACAAGCTATCCAGCCAGAGCAGCTCTGCATTAGCCATATCCTGTTGTTAGGATTTTCTATGAGAATGTTTCCTCCTGAATTCTAAGCTCCACATATGCATGACCATCCCTCTGCTCAGTCCTTCCCTCCAATTCCTCTAAGTTCTGCTATGTCATCCATCCTCCATCCCTCCAGCTGTTTGAGGTGAGAGGGTTGGCCTGGACACTGAAGTCCAATTCCTGCCTCTAAATTTTCTTTCCTCTTGACAATGTCCCCATCTTGGCTTCACACTTTCCTGGATAGGAACTTGTTGCATGTGTTCACCACAGCTGACATAAAGAGAAGTATGTAAAATGAGAGCTGTTGTCCACTCTCAGCTGTACAAAAGACACTCCCTGCCCAGGGGGTCTGCTTGTAACTGTATGCTATTGGTTTGATGGATGAGGACATACTAAGTAACTAAGCATCAGCAGGACTTCCAAAGTATTAACTGTCATTATATTCTTTAGTTGTCTTAATTTGGTACTAGCATTCTTACATGTTTCTATATTTTTTTACTGCTATGATGAACTTGTAGCAACATTGCCTTTGCCAGAATGTGACAGGAGAAACCTTGAAAATGAGAAAGGTTGACAGTTCATATTATCTCCCGCTGCCCTTCCAGCAATAATTTCATTAAAACAGCAAAACAAAGATATTTACACTGATACCATTCAAAAGGACAATCAAATTAATGTCCTAGAAAACACTTTTGTGGTTGGTATGACAATTTGAGTAAGAATAGTCTCCACGGGCTCATATAGTTGCATGTTTCTTCGCCAACTGGTGAACTGTTTGGGAAGAGTAAGCGGTGTGTCCTTGTTGGAGGAAGTGTGTCATTGGGGGTAGGCTTGAGGCCTCAAAATCCCATGACGAGTCCTGGGGCCTTTGCTCTGCCAAATGCCTGCAGATCCAGATATAGCTCTCAACTACTTGCCTGCCTGCATGCCACCATGCTCCCTGTGATGATGACAATGGACTCACCCTCTGAACAATTAAATGCTTTCTTTTGTAAGTGTTGCCATGGTCATGGTGTCTCTTCACCATGAACAGTGTAATTGAACAAGGACTAAGACAGTGGGCTTTGGTTTTATTTTGTGTTGTATAGTGTTGGTTGTTTTGATCACAGGAAGAAAAATCCTAAATTTTGTTTACCACTATAAAACACCTGGTTTATCTAATCTAATCATTTCTATTTCAGATACGTTACTGTATGTCACGTAAGTTTTCAGGAGTATATTTTATGTATAACCATAGACTATCGGAGCTGGCTCCTACTAGCTAGCACAGTTTAGTAATTTCTAGTTTAGAACTAT
Source organism: Peromyscus eremicus (assembly GCF_949786415.1). Lineage (NCBI taxonomy): Eukaryota > Metazoa > Chordata > Mammalia > Rodentia > Cricetidae > Peromyscus > Peromyscus eremicus. The sequence goes on from NC_081427.1 coordinate 72,171,336, forward strand.
TTCGGGGCCAAGGAGAGATCTCAATCAGTAGAGTGCTTGTTGCAGATGCACCAAGACCTGAGTTCAGATCCCTAGTACCCTCCTAAAAGCTGGGCATGCTAGCACACTTGCGATCCCAGCTCTGTGGGAGCAAGGCTCTGAAGCTTGCAACTCAGACAACCTAGCCATTAGTAGTGAGCTTTGGGTTTAAGTGAGAGTCTTTGTCTCAAGTAAATAAGGTAGAGTGACTGAGAAAGAAAGATACCTGGCATCACTCTTTGGTGTTTACATGCATGTACACACAGGCATGCATACCCCCACACATGTGCACACATACTTGAACACATATATACATTTATACCCCTGCCCCCAAAAATAATTAAGACAATCTTTTAGAGTACTTTTAAGTATAGAGCAAAATTGAGTGGATATTCCATGTGCCATCTGCCATCATGCATTCACTGATCTCCCTGTTATCATGGAGTCAGAATGGTGTATTTATTAAAATTTAATAACCTTATTGACACATCATTGTCATATAAAAGTCCATAGTTCACATGCAGATTCACAACTGTCCAATCTATTGCTTTAGGCTGTAGGTGAGAATATGCTTCTACCCTTACGTGTCATACAGAGAATTCTCACCACCCAAAGACTGCCTCAGCCCTACCTATACACCAGTTCCCCTTGTGACCTCTGAGTACAGCTGACTTATTTTCTTCATCGTTTTAAAGCCTCTTCTACAATGTCCCAATTGGAATCACACAATTCATAGCCTTTCATGTTAGCATCTTTCATTTGGTAATATACATCTAAGGTTGGTACACCATTTCCATAGCTTGATAGCTCATTTTTCTTAAAAGCACCAAATGGTACTCCATTGTCTCAATGTACACAAACACTTTTGTACACTTTAGTACAGCCAACTTGGGAAGATAATTTAGAGGCTTCTTACAAAATTAAGCATATTCTTACCATATGATATAGCAAATTAAATTCCTAGGCACTTACCAAAGGAGTTCAAAACATATGTCTACAAAAAAAAACCTGCACACATATATTTACAGCAGATTTATTCATAATTTCTGAAACTTGGAAACAACCAAAATGTCCTTCAGTAGGTGAAGGGATGAACTGCAAGCCTTTAGACAACAGGATGTTATCCAGCATTTACATGCTTTAAAACCAACATCATTAGGACAATGATTCTTTTCCTCAAACATATTTAAAACGAAGTGGTACTCTGTGGTTGACAGGTGGGGGAACCCAGAAGCTGTATCCTATGAGATGGCATCTGTACCTGCCAACACTGAAGATCACCCAGCCCAGACTAAGAGTCACCACCCAGAGTCAAGCTGTACCCTATCTGACAGTGTTTGTGTCTGCCATCATTGAAGACCAACCTGCCCAGACTGAGAAAGACACTGCCCAGCATCATGTTACTGGTTGGAATTATCCAGGCTCTCAGCTACATCAGAATTGAACATATTTGTATTATTTCATTGTTTGTTGTGGCTGTTTTCGGTACAGAGAATCAAGCCCAGGGCCCTGAACATTCAGCTACACTCACAGTTCCAACATATTTTACTTTAACAAAAGTTTGGCATATTTCTTAAATATTTTAATCTTCAGTGAATGTTTATAAAATACCTTTAATTACTTTGAGAACTATTTATTTTAGTGATGATACATTTTTTAAACTGTCTATCAAAAGAAAGTGATTTGACTTTCAGTAATCATGTACTCAAAAAGACTATGAAAGAAAAAAGAACACTAGCAAGAGACCCCCCAATCTTCACCAGTCAGTACTTCACTGAACAGGAACTTCAAGTGTTCAATGAAATCCTGAAATAAGGCAAACAGAGGCATCCTGAGAGACATTTCAGGAGACAGTTTTGCTGAAGTCAGTACTTTCTCACTTCAGTAAAACATTATTTGACATAAAACAAGTAGAATTAGGCTTTAGAGATGTAAATGACCTCAGGGTAAGGCGAAAATGTTTTAAATTCAGAGGTCGGATCACAAAAAGGTGACAACCTTCCAGTGGTTTGATTTGGAGTATTTTCCGTTTTCTTGTCTTCAGCTTTAGGGGAGAGGACTCTTTACAAGTCTAATCGCTGAGATCTGAACATACTTTAAGTCTTGCTAAACTTTGGAGGACTTTGTACAGATGTTTAAGCTTTGGGAACTATGTGTTCTCTAAAGCCGTGGAAGATTGATTTCATGTTTTTCTTTCAGAGCATTTTGATGTGGACTTGGCAACGAACGAGGTTCCTGTGCTAATTTCCTCTTGCTCTGTGTAATTAGTCAGCATTTTAAATGAGGTAACAGGATACAATTGTCTACTGCCCGTTGCAGCCCGTTTGTTTACGACACACTCCCAGGCTTCTAGATGCACAATATCATCACCCACCTCCTCACTTGTGTAGCTGTTTCTTCCTTTTCAGTTTCTCCAATTCTTCTCCCCTCAATCCCCACTTCCTTTGTGGGCAATACAAGAAGGTACTTTTCCTTCCAGCTGGCAAGGCATTAAGGAGGTCGGAAGGGGGTGTACAAGAGTGACTTGCACACTCCCCAGAGGCCAATTACACATGGAATCCTCCTGATGTGCCCTGATCAGGGAGTGGGGCTTCCCCTCACTGCCTATTGTGCTAGCTCAGAGCCACCTGATCAGTCTGGTCCTACCCAGTATTTAAATTAGGGCGTCACCAGTGCTGGACCCAAGTCGGGGCCTCTAGGTAACACTGGGGAATAAATTAACATTCTACTGTTGTTCCAAAGCCACATGGACACCATTATTAGAAACCCATCAGTAATAAAGGGGGTTGTTATTCCAGAAGAAAGGGAATGAAATAGCATCATGCAATTGTGTGCTATTGCACTGAGCATCTGTACAAAAATTAGCATGTTGCCTTTTGTTAGTTTAGTGGCAGAGAGATGACAGTTTAATACAGCATCACATTGTGTAATTATTAAAGCAACTTTACTGAAAGTTTTCTTTCATTATCATCTAATACAAGAAAATGAAGAAAAAGAAGAGAAAAAAAAGGCCGCCCTTAAAACATGTTGGCTGGAGCTGTAATCTTGACATCACTGAAAACTAGCGTGAGTAGTCAAGCCGGGTGGAGTTCTGACTTAACAAAGCAGTGACAGAACGGGAGGACACAGAAAATGACTAATAGGCAAGTGTGCAAACATCACACAATCCGGCTTTCAGCAAGAATTATTTGAGAAAATATATATTTCAAAATCAATAGCAAAGCACTTTACAGAATTTTGGAAAGTAAAGAGAAGGACATTGAATTTATTGAGGACAAATCTTAGCAGGACATCATGATGAAATACTTTCATTTCATAGCAAAAAAAAAAGAAAAAGAAAAAGAAAAGAAAGAAAAGTCTTTGTGGAGATTTCCCGCATTCTTTTTGTTTTTCCCCCAAGGTAATTTGTGAAGTTGCTACTGAAAATGTGCAGAGAATTTCCACAGAGGTCCTCACCGCTCTCTACACAGAGTGCACATCTATTATGCAATCACATCGATCTATCAGCCATTCACTTTTCACTTTTATAACCCACACTACAGCATCCTGACACAGCAGTGGGAAGTGGAAGGAAAGTCCCTTAAAGAGCTCTAACAGCTTTTAAACCTCAGCAATGAAAACATATTTAGGCAAAATGTATTGTCATTCTCCCTTAAAAAAAAACTATTAATATAACAGCAATGTGAAACAACACCCAGGTTGTGACTACTTTAGGAAAGTAGAGCTTAAAAACATTTTCCTTACCAAAAAAAATGGGTAATATGCAGTAACTATAGCTTCTAGACTTTAAAAAACACTTTAAATTTTGTTTCCTTTTTTCAAAGAGAAAAGGAATAAGGATTTTAACCACAACCCAGATATTTTTGTAGCACATTTATTATTTTTGAAAGAGAATTTTAAAATAATATAGCCACTCTAATTTCTATTATGATTCCATGTAACCCAGCTTAAATAAGGATAGTTCATAAAACCATCCCAATAACAAAAACTGACAAAATTGTTCAGTAACATTAAGAGTCTTGTTGAAATCCATGACATGTAGAGAAATGCATGCCTGGATGAGTCATGCCAGCCTGAGTTTCTGCTCACAAGTATTTATACAAGCTTTGTCATAGTTATATCTTTCAATGACATAGTAATTTAACATATAGAGTTCAGATAAGATGATTTTTAAAAACTAGCTAATTTTTATACGGATGCTCAGTACAATAGCACACAATTGCATGATGCTATTTCATTCCCTTTCTTCTGGAATAACAACCCCCTTTATTACTGATGGGTTTCTAATAATGTTTGAAAGTAAATTCATAATAAAAGTGAAAATATCTTATCCTTACTAGTAATTTCATAAATACAAAAGTCATCAATAGAATCCTTATAATTTACTTAAATTGAACAAAGATTTAGAAAGAAATTTCTGATTAGGTCAAGGGAGGTAATTGGGTCAACAATGCCATTGGCACTGTGACAGAAACATCACAGCCTGAGGAGCAATGGGAATGTCTGTCACAGGTCTCACAGTTCCTTATGTCCACAGTCAGTTTCCTTTCTCAAACTGAGATCAAAGAACTAATGCAAATCCAGAAAAATATATATTAACTAGAATTTTATTCTCTATATGAATGTAATCAAAATAAGATGAATTGTGTGGCCATGGATAAATGGCTCAGTAAATTATGTTGTAAAATACGTAACAATTTTTAGGGATTAAAAATTAAATAAAATATAAAATTAAAAAAAATTGGAGTATAGATAAATAAAATGTAAATTTCATCTTTTGCAAGACTGGAAATAATTGAATTCCAGTCATAGTTTTTGTGTACATGTATATAGGTGTCATATATGTGTGTGTATGCTCATATATATCATTATCATTAATGTAACATTATAGCATATATTATAGTAATTCAGTACATAGATACAACTGTGATAATACGGTCAAAGTAATAAACAGTTCCATTTCCTCAAGTGTCAATCACTTCTATGTCCTATAAATCATAGATTTCAACATTTCCAGTCATTTAAAATATGTCACAGAATGTCAACACCAATAATTACTCTACCTTGATATGGAAAACCTGAACTAATTCCTCCTCCTTCATACTTTTTTCTGTAAAATAAGATTGCTGTTTTCTATAGATGAACATATAATATTGGCTTGCTTGAGTGTGGCTTATTTACTTATACAATAACCTCCAGCTCCACTCATGCCGCTGAAGATGATGTGATTTTATTCTTTTATATATAAATCACGTTTCCCTTCCAGTCATTCAGTGAAAGGCACCTTCTTGATTCTACATCTTAGTTTTTGTGAAACTCATCATCACTGTAGTGAACACGAAGTACAGGTATTTTCCTGGGAAAGTACATTTTTTTTATATAAGACACTCAGATAAATATGGCAGAAGGAGCTTTGAATTAAATATTCTGCTTTGAGATTTAAATAACTTAAATAGCTAAGTTATTAAAGGTTAAAACATAAAAATGCTTCTCTTAGACTCTTGCTTCTTAGGCTGTCTTTCAATGAAGTTAACCAAATTCAGAAAATACCAAGTGAGAACATTGAACATGGGTCATGTTCAGCCCTGAGATCTTTGGTGATAACATCTTCCCGTAGCTTGAAACGGATTGGGGCCAATGGATGAGACCTTTCATCGATCAGGTTATGGACATTCCTCCTTTTGTTCACGTTTCCTGTTAAATTCCCAGGATCTGAATTAATTGCAGGTGTCTGCTTCCAACAGGAACGCAGTCTGTAAATTATACGTGGCACTGCAGGATTCCCATCATGTCACATCCTGTTATGTTCCTTCTCCCTGTAAACTGGCATAACACAGGGCGACACAGGAGAACACATGGACATGGTACAGATGTCAAAAAATAAACACTACATTTTGCCAGATAAATATAGAACACATATTTTACATTTTAGAATTCTTTGAACAAGTTAATCAATCTTATTAAAGCTGATAGCACAATTGTTTTCACTTGGTCCCAGGAGACATCAACTTAAGTTTAGAGGCTAAAAATATGTTAAAGGAGACCATGATACCAGAAAATAATTTATTTAGATGACGTTTGAAAACATCTCCTATTGCCGATTAACTATCTCAGAAAATCATGCAGACTTCCGACTAACGATGGAATTATGATCATGGTTCCAAAGGACAGAAGCATTGAAAGAGAATGGATCTTGCTTAATTTGCTGTTCAGCTAAGAGTTAGGATTTGTAAACTGAAATTCTGGCAAATGGACATGTACTCAGAATAAATAAAAGATGGTAAAAGCCTGGTTTAAGACTGTGCTAGTCGGTGCACGCCTTGGAGTTCTCCTCTAACCAGCTTCTATTGCTTTGCTTCTTCTGTTATACTTTTTATATCAGAATGAAAAGCATGTACGTCAAGTCTAAAATCCCATAAAATGCAGTATTATTAGAATTTAGGCTCATAAACAATAGCTAAGGAATAAATCATACATATCAACGAGAATGTGCACTAGGGAAGAAAGATTGTAATCTCTAATCTCAAGCTAAAAGTTTGAAGTGCCTCTTACATTTCTTCACCTGAGAGATGACTGGCTGAAATGAATTTTTAGACCTTTCTTGGGGTTGACAGGGTACAGAGTATACTATGCTCACCTAGGCTGAGTTCTCAGAGACAAGGTTTGTCATGGAGAGTTTACAGCCTACAACCTTATCAGTAAGAGTTATCTCTAGAGCAGAAGTTAGAGACCAGAGGAGCAGAAGGCATAGAAAAGGAACAGGTACAAGGATGCAACAATGTGTTGCAGTTGGGTATGTTAAGAGAAACTAATTACTTCTACTTCTAGGATCTGTATGAAGATTTCTCTGAAAGCAGATGTGCGGAAGCACACCTTAATCCCAGCACTCAAGAAGAGGCAAGTAGATAACTGAGAGCATGAGGCCAGCCTGATCTACATTGCAAGTTCAAAGCCAGCCACAATTTCACAATGAGACCCTGTTTCAAAATGATGATGATGATGATGATGATGATGATGATGATGATGATAGCAACAACAAAAACTTCCCTGAACTACCCAGAGAGGCAAAAGATAGAGAAACTTTTTGCCCAGTGTCTACTTTCTATTTTAAAATACCACCAGAAAAATTCCATACACATTTCCTAGTTTGACGTTTACAGACCCAAAGCACAAAGACGGTTAAGCAGTGTCCCACATACATCGTCAGTTGACACCTGGAAGGACAAGATAACCACACAGGGGCAGTGGGGGCTGACAACTGTACCTGCATGAAGTCCATCAGAACCTACTCCATGCCAGTACTGCAGCAAAAGCTGGGACTAACCAGGAAAACCTGTAGGTTGTAAAATTTCATCTACCAGCTCTCTGATTTCAAGCATAACTTCTGAAGTAGACAAAACTCAACATACAGTCAAAATAATTTCTGAAAATCAAAACAACCTTCATTAATTGCTTTTCCATAATCAGGATTTTCACTAAAAATCTGTCTGAGACTAGATCTATAAACCCAGGTATAATTATTAAGATTAACATATTATCTACTCCATCAAATGATAATTTTCTTTGGGTCTTAATCATACTACGTCAGAATGAGTCATTTAATGGTGTAGATGCCTGATCCTATCCTGTCAAGGTGCCTCTCCTTCCTGATGTTTTGGTTTCTCTTCTTGCAGTCCATGCCTCCTCATTGTAATTGTTTACTTGTTCTCTCTGGGGCCTTGTGAGACAGAGAAATTAGAGGAACATTCCACAGCCACATTCTCTGACCTTCTACAGCATTGCTGCCATGTATGTGGGTGAGCTGTCTTCTAATGAGGTCACAGCCTCCCCATCTTGCTGTAAGATATTGGCCCAACAACTGTCTTCTCTTCATCTCTCATAACAAACTCCCCTTCTCAAGAGGATCAATGTAAGATATAAGTGTGAGGTAGAGTGTTCTAATCTTTATTAACCCCCAGCCCAACTACCTGAGAAAGCCAACAACCCATTTCTCTGCTCCCTTTGGCAGAAATCATTCTTTGTCGCTTCTTAGACATTCTCCTTAAACTTGCTCCCATTTAGCTGTCACTCCCAACTCTTCACCCAACCTTCCCTTGTGAAGGTCATTAGTGACTACTACACCACCCGTCACTCCCAACTCTTCACCCAACCTTCCCTTGTGAAGGTCATTAGTGACTACTACACCACCGGTGTACAGCAGTCAGCTTCAACAGCCAGAGCTTTAACACAGACCTTCTCTTCATATTTTAAAGTTTTGATTTGTTTTGTTTTGTTTGTTTTTAACTTGGCTTCCAGGGCAACATTGCCTATGGGTTTTCTTTCTACTTCACTGTCTGTCCCTTCTCATTCTCCTTGTTTATTTGTCTCTGTTTTCTCGATGTCCAAGTGCTGGAAAGCCTCAGAATGCAACCATCTGACTTCTTTCGTGCACTGGGATTTGAGATGACCTCCTCCAATTCCTGTGGCTGCAGATGCCATCTACACCCTGAAGACTCGCACATGCATGGTCTCCATTCTTGTGACTTCTCCTCTTATTTTCCATAATCATGTATTTGGATGTCTGCATGACATTTTAAAGTGCCTAAAAAGTGTAATAAACTTAATGTGTCAAAACAAAATTTTAGGCCAATGATGTAGCTCAGCAGAAACCCAGGTAAAGGTAGAAAGGGGAAGAACAAATTCCACAAAGGTTAAAGGATGGAAAAAAGTATTCCAAGCAAATAGACCCAAGAAGCAAGCTGGTATAGCCATTTAAATATCTGGCAAAATAGATTTCAAACCAAAACTAAACAGAAGACAAAGGGAAAGACATTACATATTCATCAGAGGAAAAAATCCACCATGAGGACATTGCAGTTCTTAACAGCTGTGCACCAAACACAAGGGCACCCAAGTTCATTAAAAAAAAAAAACAACCCAGCTTAAACCACACATTAACCCCACACAATGATAGTGGGTGACTTTAATATTCCACTCTCACCAATGGACAGGCCATTCAGACAAAAACTAAACAGAGAAATGCTGGAGCTAACTGATATTATAAACCAAATGGACCTAACATATTTACATTTTTCTTCTCTCTTTTTACCCTACAGGTCCTTTGTGTATGTTATGGCTTCGAGTTTAGTTTTTTTATGGGATTCCTGAGTGTGTGAAGAAGTGGGTCTCTGATTCTTGTGCCCTCTCTTGGGCTCTTTTCATTCTTGTTTTTGTTTTGTTATTTGACCAGTCTGATGTGTTGGGTTTTTTTTATATTGTTGCATTTTATCATGTTTTATTAGTATAAAAGCTTGATTGTTTTCTAATGAAGGACAGAAATGGGGTAGAGCCAGATGGGAGGGGAGGTGGTATGGTGATATTTTATTTGTATTAAAATGTTATTTGTATGTTAATAAATAAAGTTCCCTGGGGGTCAGAGCTATTAGCAAGCCATAGGAAAGCAGGGCAGTGGTGGCATACACTTGTAATCCCAGCACTTGGTAGGCAGAGCTGGGTAAGTCTCTGTGTGTTCAGGGATACAGCCATTATTGGATGCACATGCCTTTAATCTCAATACCAAGCATGGAAAGCCTGGAGGCCTATACAGACAGGCCATGAAGAGGTGGTCATGTGGTTGGGTTTACAACCAATGAGAAAGCAGAACAGGAACTCTATATAAAGACTTTAACACAGGGGTAGTCCTGGTTCGGAGAGGTAGGACCACTGCAGGAGGAAGGGTAAGGTTTTAGCTCTTAGCTCTGACCTCTTGGCTTTCTTCTTTGCATTGGTTCTGTGTTTCTTATTTAATAAGAAGGTTGGTTACATCTACAAGGTGGGGAGGAACTGAGAAGAGCAGGAGGGGAAACTATAATCAGATTATGTGAGAAAAGAATCTATTTTCAGTAGACAACATCCTCACACACACACACCCAAAGATGTGCTTCAGTAATGGCATGTGTGCTTTTTGATTCAATTAAATTGTTGATTTAAAAAAAACAGCCATCAAATCACCCATCTCATTCCCCATCAAATTAGACAGAGCTTCCCCTAGTTTTCACTATCCCTGAGAATGGCTTACACAAAGACCTGTGGCCATCTTCATCTCCACTTTTGGCTTCTCACATGTGCTTTATCAGCAAACTCTCTGCTGAGTTTACAAACCGCAAACAGGAATTAAACTTTCAGTTCCTCGGCCATCATTCTGCTCCAAGTGCTCATCATTTGCCTGAAGAGTTATGTATCCTCCTGCCTCACGTCCCTGCTTTTGACCTAACACCCACCCTTCAGTCAATTCTGTGATCCTTTAAATACATAAGTCAGATCACAGAAGCCGTCTGTACTTCCAGTGGCTGTCTATCTCAGTCAGTAAAGCCAACCTTCAGGACCACCCACCTTCTTGATATTCCTCTTTATAGTGTCTCCCCCACTGTCTCAACTCTAATCACACTTACAGCCGTGGCTTCCCCCTGAGTATGCCAAGTACACTCTATCCTCTACAGCTTCTCTGTGCTTTTACCTCAGCCTCAGGCACTCTCCCTAGTCACATGGCCTGTTCATTCTGTTCCAAGTCTCCACTCAAATATTACCAACTCCACCAATGCTAAGTCTTCTTTTGTGTTTCCCATCTTAACAAAATACAATCTAAATCTCGACTCTTTTCCTCTGTTTGTGGTTCTTCCTTTCTTTGTTAGACAATCTCTATAAGCAAACCCTATTATAACATTACTCTTTATCATGCTGTGGTTTTTACTCCATAAAGTTTGATGACAACAGCGTATCTGCTTGAATATATTTAGTTATCTCTAAGATGGCTCTTTAAAGCAGGCCTTTTATATTGTCACTTCTACATTCCCAATGACTAGAATGTTCCAGCATGTGGTAGACACTCAGTAAACATTTGTGAAGTGAAAGAATGTTATCAGCAGTTAAGAACAAGAAAAATAAATGTTAGTTACATTTCTTTAAAAAAAACTTTCACTCCAGAAAACTCTGAGTTATCAGAAAAGTAACTTTAAAAAAAATGAGTTTTATTTTTATATTTATTAAGTAGGTTTAATGAAAAGACAGAGAGAGACTGGCTCGCACATGCACATGCGCATGCGTGTGTGTGTGTGTGTGTGTGTGTGTGTGTGTGTGTGTGTGTGTTTACTGTGAATCATTAGGACCCCAGTTTACACTCAATAGATGTGTGGTTTCTCTCTTAACCAGTGAAAAAGTACAGAATGGGGGAAAGGTTGGCATGAAACTGGATTTAACAAGTTGACAATGATGATGAGGAAGAAAATCAAGGAAATTAACACAATGGTTCCAACTCTCCATCATTAACCTAAGAAACACAAAGCCCCAATTTTGACATATAAAATAAATAAGTTAAAAGAAACTTTCCTAAAGAATGGATAAGCAACACGTAATTTCATCAATATTGCCTGTCATAATTGTTTCAAAATAGAGACAGTTTTATTTAGTGGTACAAGTTTATAAAACAAATATATGTGCCTTCATTTCTAAATACATGAACTTTTTAAATGGTAAAAGAAAAATCAGCTTTAGTGAACAATAAACCTATAACTAACTTATAAACAACAAAGCATAGCTCCATCACGTGGTGGAAAACTTGAAGCCAAGAACTGGAGTTCTTTTCCTGATGCCCTTCATCTGTAGATAGTCTTAGAGGAAACTGCTCCGAAGGAGCCTTCACAATGAGACATGAGGAGACATCCCTTTGTCAGTGATACAGTGGTAGACAAAACCAGCCTGATTCTCCTAGAGCGTCCAGGATTTACTGCAGGAACTAAGCCAGCCTTGTTCCCAGTACAGAGCTCACAGAGACTGTCTGCCCAAAGACAGATGACTAGAAATTTAAGCTTTTACCATCAGACTTTAAGGCCAGCCACACACCTTCTGCCTTTCTTTGGGTATTTTCCCTGTAAACAAAATGGAATCAAGATTCTTTCTTTCTCTTTTTTTCATTTTCTTTTCTTTCTTTTTTCCTCCTCCTCATTATTGTCATTATTCATAATAGAGTAATGGGATTGCATGGAGGCCTTCAGAAATTGTAGATACTTACTAAAACTCATTTTAAACAAATTTGCTCTTGCCTTTGTGATTTATTAAAATTATTGCTTTACCTTTTTTTCTGAGTGATGTCTGATCCCTATTTCAATTTCTATTATTACCTCTAAAATGGTTTTCCTACTACAACGTCCCTATAAAGCCTTCCACAGAGAACTCAAACTCTCTGCATCTTAGGAACAAAACTATAGTGGCCTTTCTTCTGTCTGCCCATCACTGACATCACTCCTCTGCCTGCACCTGGCCCTGGAGCAGTGCCTTCATGGTGAAGCAGCTTGGCTCTCTTCTCCCGCCTCACTCCATTTCCATCTCTAGGACTTTTCATGCTTCCTAAGCTCAGTCTCTTTTTCTGCATCCCTATTTCTGCACGGAGGATGTTTTTGGTCTGCTTTCGCAGGTCCACATCAGGCGTCCCGTTTTGAGCATTTACAAGCCTCGGGGCTTTCACCTGAGCTGATACTCCTAATGCCATCTGCCCACAGCGCATCATCTTTGCATATTTGGCACATCACAAGTGAAATTCATGTCTCTTTCATCCAGCCCCTCCCTAGGCAATCTCAGTTTTAATTCCAGAATTTACTTGGCAATATATGGAAGGGTAAACTTAATTCCTTCAATTAAAACTTCTGAATCATGTGACTCCTCTTCTTTTAGATATCTACTCACTGCTCAAATCCTTTGAACTCATTTGCAGAACTGATGATAACTGGGACCTAAATATGTGGTGCCTTGAATTCATCTCCTCATCCTTGTCTCCACTAACCCAACCTTCATTAGAGTATTTGATAATTAAATTATGACTGCATAAGAAATGCTACTGGATTTAAAGGCGGTCATACTGAAGACTGTGGATATCATGGAAGGCTCTTCATTGCGACTGTACCTCAGTAAACTGCCACTGTTGACAGAAGAGTATTTGGGGCCTGGGGATACAGTTCAGTGGTACAGAACTTACCTAGCACATGCCAAAGCCCCACTCCTACTCAAGAAGTTATTTGTAATTCATACCTGCTGGGAAAGGCAAAAATTATTTTCTCTAGTGAAGTGTCACTGACTGTATCAACCACACTCCAGGACAGGCGCCTTGGCCTAGACCACTGGCCAGCACTGAGCTGTCTGATTCCGTGATTTTTTTTTTTTTTTTTTTTTTGCATTTTGTTCTGTTTTGGTTGTTTGTTTTTTTTTATGTGTGGGATTTGTTTGTTTGTTGCTCTTTTGTTTAGAAATTTGTTTTTTGTTTTTGTTTATTTGTTGGAAGAGAGAAAGAAGATGAAGTTGGGTGGGTAGAGAGGATCTGGGAGGAGTTAGAAAGAGGGAAAAGAAAATGACCAAAATACAAACTATTAAAAAAATTTACATAAAAATTAATTTATATTTTTAAAAAGTAAGCAAAGCCAGTTTTCATTTAGGAGAGACTGAAAAGTAATCATTTCCATAAAATGCACATATTTTAATATATTACTTTATTAATATTCTATTTCATTACTAAATAAATATTCTCATTTATTGTGTAGTGACTATCACTGCATACAATATTTTATTGCGGTATTATGGAACTCTGACACGGAAAAGGTTGAGAACCCACATAAGCCATCACCTTCACTTCCCTTCACTTGACTTCATCTTGTCACTGAAGAAAACGGGTCTCTTTTCCTTGCCCGGTCCAGACATTTTCCCAACCATTCTCCAAGGAAAGGCTATTTACTTCCTTGTATTTGTTTTTTAATGTCTTCCTACAGGGTGTGCCCAACTTACTGACCCTTGTGTTAATCCTGTCTATTTTTCAGTCAGTTCTCTGCTTCAGCATGTAAGGGTGTCACTGTGTACTGGATGTCCATCCTAAGATGAAGCTTTGTTCTTGTTTGAGTCATTGGGTTCTGCTACCAGCTGCACGATGTCAATCATTTTCATCTTTATCATCTCCAGTGTTTCTCACAACATAAGACAGCAGATGCTAATTCGCAATGACAATATTTCAGATGTTAACAAAGCATGCTTTGGTCCTAAATTGATAAGAAGAATTTAGCTGCTGAGAAAAGATAATTTAATCAAATGCTCTTTGGCTCTGTTACACAAAATAATAGTTCTCCAAAGGTCTAATGTACCAAACATATGAACATGGTACCTCACATAACAAAGGGCATCTTGCAGATGTTATAACAATTAAGCAAATTATTCTGGATTATTCTTATGAACTCAATTTTTACGAACAAGGGTCCATACAAGAGGGACACAGAAGGTCCAGAGGTGATGATAGAAAGAGTTAGAAGCATATACAAGCCAAGAAATGTAAGAGGCCTCAAGTATCTGAGAGGGTCTGTTGTAGTCAGCAGAGCTGGAAGGGTGGAGCTGTCTAAGCCCTTTGACATCAGATGTAGAGCTACAGGATTTGAAGTTTTTCCTGCTGGGTTTTGGTCTTACTTTGGTCCAATATTTCCTCACTATCCTAAACGCCCCCCCTTTTGGAATGGTAATGTATATTCTGTGACAATGTATGCTGGAAGTATGCAATTTGCTTTTGATTTTACAGACAGTTACTATTGAGGGATATCTGATCACACTGTGTGAAAATGTGCCACCATTTTATTCTGATTGGTTTAATAAAAAGCTGAATAGCCAAAAGCCAGGCAATAGAAAACAGGTGGAATGTCCAGAGAGAGAGAGAGGAACTCAGGGTTAGAATCTAGGCATGCAGGAGACACTACCCACCAGCGAGATACTGAGGAAGTTAGTCATGGAGGAGAGGTAAAGAGCCATGTGGCAAGACATAGATTAATGCAAACAGGTTAATTTAAGTTATCAGAGCTAGTTGGTAACAAGCCTAAGGCCAAGCTTTCATAATTAATAATTGTGATGATATTTTATTTGTGCATTCGAATAAAGCTTTCTGGAGATGAAAGGACAGAGCCAGCCACTAGATTAGACATGGAGGCCAGACAGTTGGTGGCACACACCCTTAAACCTATCACGGGAAGCAGAGACCCGTCTGGATCTTTGTAAATTCAAGGCCACACTGGAAACAGAGCCAGGCAGTGGTGACACACACCTTTAATCCCAGGACTTGAGATCTCATGTCTTTGCTTGGGAAGAACACATGACTTTAATCCCAGGAAGTGATAGCAGAAAGGTATATAAGACATGAGGACTAGGAACTAGAAGCTTTTTAACAGAAGTTCAGTTAAGACATTTTTGGATGAGGACTCAGAGGCTTTCAGTCTGAGGAAACAGGATAGGCTGAGGAGTTGGCAAGGTGAGGTTGGCTGTGGCTTGTTCTGTTTCTCTGATCTTCCAGCTAAGTTTTATTTGTTAGAGCTCAAATAAAATATCACCACAAATAATAAGTCTCTGTGTCATTATTTGGGGGCTGGTGGTCCAAAGAAATTCCAACAAGAAAATACAACTACAAGTTACAATTAATAGATTGCTTTGATTCTCAGGAGAGACTTTAGACTTTAGCCTTTTAAACTGTATTGAGATTATGAAAGACTGTGAGGATTTTTGAAGTTAGAGTAAATGCATTTTGCATTATGATATGGCTATAAGCCTATGAGGGCAGGCAACGGAATGTGGTGATTTTAATGAGAATGATCCTCATAAGCTCATAGCTTGAATACTAGGCCCCACTTGAATACTCAGTCCTAAATTGACAGAACTGTTTTGAAAGGATTAGGAGGTGTGGTCTTGTTGGGAGAAGCATGTCACTGGGGGGAGGCTATGAGGTTTCAAAAGCCCATATCATTCCAAATCATCTCTCTCTGCCTCATGCTTGTGGATCAAGATATAAGCTCTAAGCTACCGCTCTAGTGAAATGCCTGTGCTCCCCTACATGATGATCATGGACCCACCCTCTGAAACTCTAAATCCTCAATTAACTCTTCTTTCTACAGATTGCCTTGATTGTGTTGTATTATCACAGCAATAGAAAAGTAACTAGGTACAGAGCCCAGACCCAACGTCTACCTCTACAAAACATTCCTGAACCTAAGTCTCAGGGAACATTGCAGAAGAGGGTGTGAGAAAATGGTAAGAGTCAAAGAATCAAAGAATTTGCTATCAGATTTTGTCTTCTAGTAACATCAGGAACTATACCCATAAAGTATCACCAAGAAGACTGCCCAAACGTGAACTGAACAAGGATGGCACCAATAAACATGCAAACCTGGATGGAGAAAAGCCCATGGGGACTCAACCCTACACAAAGACCTACAGGCAACTTTCCCAGTACCAAATACTCAGCCCTGAAAACATACAAACAAGAAACATTATATGGATTGAGCAGGTTGTGTTTAGTAATATATACCTATATACATATATGCATGCAGTAACAATTAATAGCAAAAGAAGCCATGAACTTGAAGGAGAGTTGGGAAGAAAATATAGGAGGAGATAGTTTGGAAGGAGGAAAGGCAGGGTAGAAATATTGTAATTAAATTACAATGTCAAAAACAAATGAACAAAAAAAAGAAAGAAAACTAAATAAGACAGAGACAAAGAGAAATCTCAACATCTTGCTTTAGAACGCCTGGTTATCAAACTGTAATGACTTTTATTGTTTGAAGACACTGAGTTTATGTTCATTTGTTATATCAATAAGAAAATAACTCATTGCCATTCATATTGATCATATTACTATTATTTTAAATCTATAAAATAGTACTCAAATTAGTATTTTAAAATAATGAAATATATTGCTTTCAAACTAAAACACAGTTTTTGTTATATGTATATTAACTCCACAAATGCTATTTTAAAATGTTTATATATTTTATTTTCTTATATTTATTGATGTTTTTATATCTCTTCATTATTGTAGTGAGATTAGTCTGTAGTTTTTCATGTTATTTTTAAATTTCATATATTATCTTCACTAACTTCATAAAATTTCTTAAAGTGTTTTCAGATCAGCTTATGGCTCTGCCAGCACATACTGCTCTTGCAGAAGGCCTGACTTCCATTCTAAATTTATCCTTTTTGTTTTTGCTCTGCCAAAGACTAACATCCTTGTGTGACATAGCATTCTTTATAGCTGTGCCTCTGATAATCTCACCCCGTGTTTCCCGATCATAGACTCTGTATACATTTTCCAAATAATTTTTTGAGATTATAGCATAATCACATCATTTCTCTTTTCTCTTACCCCCTTCTAAACCCTCCCATGTATCCCTTCCCAGCCGTCTTTCAAATTCATCATCTCTCTTTCTTTAATTGTTGTTACATATATAGGTGCATATATATGGATATAAGTTCATGACTGTCACAATTGCATCATGGGCATTAACTTTTATCAATATAAAACTATTGTATTTCAGGCTTCCTGTGTTACAATTCTATTTTATGTTAAATTATGTTATTTCTCCTATTTTCTGTTTCCATGCCTGTATTATAGAATAAATCTAATACATCCTTGTCTATAATTCTCTATTTAACACTGTATTTTATGCAGTTTTAGACATGGTCCAAAAAGAAATTAGAGAAATAAATTGTCAGCCAGTGTATTCTTTCTTGCAGCATCTCAGCATGACTAAGAGTGAGCTTCTTACATCTACAATTGTGCATTTGTATCACACAAATCTCTTTGTAATTCTTATTTGGATTCTAATAAATGAACTATATATCTTACTGGAAACACAAACATGAAATTTTATCAAAGTTTTCCTGTTATTCTAAACTCGCTCATACTACAGAGATTGTGCTCTGAATCTTCAGATTCTATAGGCAGTTTCTAGCTTCTTATGTCATCACTGCACATTGTATTAATTATCTCCTATTAATGAGTTACTCATGACCAGCCTACTAAAGAAAGCCTCCGTCTTTTGATGTCACCAAGACACCTCTTCCCACCAGTTGACCAGGTTGTCACAACTCTAATAGATGTAAAAGAAAATGCTAAGCAGGTATGTGAGGAGGTGGTAATGCCATAGTAAGACAAGAAAATGTCCAAAAGGATGGTGGCAGTTATTTCTCCAATGTGTCAGAATGAGTACATGCACATATTTCTCCCAGATGATGTCTTTGAAATTATTTAAAACTTTTAAAATCTTTGCTTTTCAAAACCATTAACATGTAACATCACTGGATAAGAAGGTCATTGATCATAGTCTTCATCATAGTAATTAAAACCAACTAGAACACACTTTTTATCCTATTTGGTGCTGGGGATTAAACCCAGGGCCTTGTGAATACTAGGCCAGCTCTCTACCAACTGAGTTACATCCTCACCCCCAAGAAAAATACCACTGGTAAACTGAAATCTCACCAGAGCTGCTAAAACACAAACTATAACCAACCATATGGGACAAGAAAGCAACACGAGGAATACTCCAGGCTCCAGGTAGATAATTAGGAAATTATTTCACTGATGGCTCAGAAGCTCTAGAAAATATAGCAACCAGAGGAGCTAGCTCTTTTTTTTTAATTTTATAATTTGATTTAATTTTACATATCAGCCACGGATTCCCCTGTCCTCCCTCCTCCCGGCCCCCTCCCCCACTGTCCCCCCAGCCCACCCCCCATTCCCATCTCTTCCAGGGCAAGGACTCCCCTAGGAATTCAGCTCAACTTGGTAGATTCCGTCCAGGCAGGTCCAGTCCCTTCCTCCCAGGCTGAGCAAAGTGTCCTTCCAGGTTCCAAACAGCCAGCTCATGCACTAAAGACAGGTCCCGGTCCCACTGCCTGGTTGCCTCCCAAACAGTTCAAGCTAATCAACTGTCTCACTTATCCAAAGGGCCTGATCCAGTTGGGGACTCCTCAGCTATTGAATCAAGAACAGAGAGGGAGAACAAGGAAAAAGAGACCATGATAAATAAAGACCCCATGGGAATAGGAAGAAGCAAAGTGCTAGAGAGGTTCCCAGAAATCCACAAAGATACCTCCACAATAGACTACTGGCAATGGTCGAGAGACAGCCCGAACTGACCTACTCTGGTGATTGGATGGCCAAATACCCTAACTGTCATGATAGAATTCTCACCCAATGACTGATGGAAGCGGATGCAGAGATCCACTGCCAGGCCCCAGGTGGAGCTCCAGGAATCCAATCAGCGAGAAAGAGGAGGGATTGTATGAGCGAGAATTGTTGAGACCAAGACTGGAAAAAATACAGGGACAAATAGCCAAACTAGTGGAAACACGTGAACTAGGAGCTAGCTCTTGACTGGTAGCAGTTTGGCCCAGAACAGTAGCAAAGGCCAAGATGAATGAGACTCCATATTCCTAAGAAAGAAAGTTCCTGCGCAGTCCGCCCACCAGCAGGGATACAACTCACACACCACCCAGACTGATTTTGAACAGAAATACAGAAGCACAAAGATGAGCAGAAGAGCAATCCTCACCAGATATCTGTGATAAAGACAATTAAAATGATGAAAATTAGAATTTATAATAAAAAGTATTCATAACAAAAATTATGATTAAAATATGTATGTTTCATTTAATTAGAGATCTTCAAAAGGATCATGTACTCAGAAATTGTAAATATTACTGTCAGAATTGTCTTAAACAGAAGTGTTAAAGTTAATAGGAGAACTTTGCCTAGCAATGAATTAAAGGCAGAAAAAGCCACAGAAGTGACTATTTCTAAAAGACTCTACAAAAGGACAAAGTAGCAATAACATTATATAAAATATCTACATCTAGAGAGAACAAAGACATAAATTCAACATCCCACACTCTGAAATTGTAGAGGAGACAAGTATAAGAAAGAAAATAATTGTAAAAATAGTAAGTAAAAGGTATTTTTCGTAGTTTAAAATAAAACACATCATTGGGTCCACCTACTGTCAAAAAGAGTAAAAGAAAACAGTACTCTTCCAGACAAATTATTAAAAAGTATCAAAACCCTAAACAAATGGAAAAATCCTAAACTTTTCACAGAAAAGCTAATTGATGTACAACAATGAATGGAAACTTACTACTTAGAAATGAGATTTCTCAACAAAAACAATGTAGCAGGACAATGATTTTAAACAACCAGAAAGACTTTTATTGAAACCTAGAATAATTAACTCAGATACACTTTTGTATTAATTTTTTTATTTTACATATCAACCACAGTTTCCCTTACCTCCTCTCTTCTGATTCCTTCCGCCCACCTCCTTTCTACCTCCCATTCCATCCACTCCTCCTCCATCTCCATTCAGAAAGGGTAAGGCCTCCCATGGGAGTCAAGAAAGCATGCATATCACCTTGAAGCAGGATCAAGCTCCTCCCCTCTGCATCAAGGCTGAGCAAGGCATCCTACCATAAGGAAGAGGCTCCAAAAAGCCAGCTTATGCACCAGGGACAGGCACTGGCCCCACTGCCAGGGGCCCCACAAACAGATCAAGCTACATAACTGTCACCCACATACAGAGGGTCTAAGTCTGTTCTATGCAGGCTCCCTAGCTGTTAGTCTAGAGTCTGTGAGCTCTCAAGCTCAGGTCAGCTATCTCTGTGGGTCTCCCCATCATGATCTTGACATCGCCCCCACCCCACCCTCTACCCATGCTCCCTTCAACTGGACTCTTGGAGCTCAGCCCAGTGCTTGGCTGTGGATCTCTGCATCTGCTTCCTTCCATCAGTTACTGGATGAGGGCTCTATGATAACAATTAGGGTAGTCACCAGACTCAGACATGCTTTAATTAGTTGCAAAGGGAAAAGTAATGACATATTCAACAATATTACTGTTGTCACCCTCTGCTGTGGTCTGACCTTGAAATGCTCCCCACAGCCTCATGCATTTGAATAGTTGCTCTCAAGCTGGAGGTAGTGTTTGGGATGGTTATGAAAACTGAAGCAGTGGCGAGCCTTGTTGGAGGAAGTGGGTCACTGAAGGCTGGCCTTGAGCACTTCTTAGCACTCTGTGGTTCCTGAGTGTAGATGCAGTGTGATCTGCTGAGTTCCTGATTCTGTCCCCATGACTTCTCCATCACGACAGACCATATTCCCTTTAACGATGTGCCAAAATTTATTCTTTTCCCTTAAGTTGCTTTTTTCCAGGTATTTGCCACAATAATTAGACAACACAATCCAGAACATTCAGGTACCAGCAGTGGGGTTATGCTATAATCCTGAGCATGTAGTCTGAAAGGCTTTGGAACAGTTTACAACAGTAAAAATGTTGAGTTTTTGGCTAGAAAACCCCCAGAATGCATTAAGCAGAGCTTAGTGGACCATTCCGGTTGGGGTTAGAAGACCACAAAGCCAGAAGAAACAGATAGGGGAAACCTGGCTCATGAATTTTTCAGAGAACAAAGAATCATTTGGGAATTGGGCTAGAGAATATTCATTCTATATTCTGACACAGAATCTGGCTGCATTATATCCATGTCCTGAGAACTTACTTAAGGGCCTACATTTAAAAGTAATGAACAAATTTCTTTTGTGAAATAAACTCCAAGACGTGTAAAGTGAAATCTGTAGCCTGGCTACTATTCCCTTCTTATTCAGATTTGAAGTAAGAGAGAGCAGAGATATGAAAAAAAAAACCATGAAGTTGGAAGGGAATAGTTATAAGTAAGCATGTATAAGGTTGCAGAGTAGCAGGCACCCTGAAGATGAACCCCACCCACTGAAGGCCCTAATTTATAAGAATGAATATCCATTAGAAGGAGAGAGGTTGCTATGAGAATGAAACTGAAGAAAATCAATGCTTGAAAGCACATGCCCACAGAAGTATTTCCTAGTGGGCAACACATAAAAACAGGTGCAACCATGGCTCAGAGGGAGCAGATGCACCTTGAGCTGTGAGACATTATCAACATCATGCATATATGGTATTAGTTTTGCAGACATAAAAGATGCAAAATTGAGGAGATTGTGGAATCCTGCTCCAAATTTTTAGAAATGTGACCAGAAAATGTGTAGCCAGGAGGTTGTGAGAGGACTCTTAACCTTAAACTTTTCTGAAACCAGAAGTTGCAGTGGAGACCTCAGGATGTTGGAGATGCCAGAACCATGGAACATCATCCCAGGAAAGCTTTAGGTATGGAATGGAGATGACCCAAGAGAAAGGCAATGTTTGCAGTGAGCAGCATAGTTAGATGAGTGGGGCTACCCAATCCCTTTGGAACTCATAAGATTCCATACATATCCTAGAAGTCAGGCATGGAGTTTTAGTCTTACTTTAGTCCAATCATTCATTGCAATGCCTCCATCTTTCTACTTAGGAATGGGAATGTTTACTCTGTTCAATTGTATGTTGGAAATATGTAGATTATTTTTTGTTTGCTGGTTTGTTTGTTCTAATATTACAGGGGCTCACAGTTGAGAAAGTTCTTTGAGTCTCAGAAGAGACTTGGATTTTTTTTTAATTGTTGAGACTCTTAAAGACTATTTGGATCTTTTGAAATTGGATGAGTATATTTTGCATAATGAGATACCCATGAGCCTATGAGTTTGAGGAACGGAATGTGGTGGTTTTGATGAGCAATGTGCCCTATAGACTCCTGTGTTCAGTTCTTTGATCTCCAGTTGTTGGTACATTTAGGAATATTGGGAAACATTTGGGGGCTAAAATCTCTCTGGAAGAAGTGGATCACTAGAAACAATCTGGGGAGCGGTTGGGCTAAGTCCACTCCATCTCTCCTTCCCGACTGTTGATGTAACGTAACCAACCAGCCTCCTACTCCTGTCTGCGTGTCTTCCCCCGCATGATGGACGGTGAGGGACTATCCAACATGTTCTTCAAGGCACCATAATTCTGATATCAAATACTACTGAAAACAATACAATAAAATTGCAATCTAATAACACTATATAAATTCAAGAATTAATAAATGTGTTTTAAAGTCTAGCCACAAAATTAAACATTGTTATACAATATGAACCTCTAATATAATATTTGGAAATTTATTGAATTACTTAGTAAGAGTAGATTAAATGAAGAAAACTATATAATAACTTCAATAGATTCCAAAAACATTTCATAATATTCAACCTCCATCACTGGTTTTATATGGTTGTTATATATTTCTGTCATTTTAAAATGCTCATTCATAGAGAAAATTAGAAGTCTGCATGCATTAACTAGAGTATGGCCCATCATACATCTAGAAGAGAATCATTACTGATTTTCTAAAGATTTTTGACATTACTTAACCAATGAATTTCTCAATTCCCCTATTGGCAAAAAACAATCTTGAAAAACATAAAGTATAAGTTGCAAGGTTTTACATGATTTCACCTAACACTGCTATTCAGTTATTTTTATTAGACTGTAAGATATAAAAAACTTATGATTTCTCAACTCTGTTTTATATAGGCTACCACAAAAGAAAAAGAAAGAGGAAAAGATCATAGTCAATCATTAAATCAAGCAGTTAGAGTCGTTTCCTGCTATGTTGTACATTTGTAAGCCCCAAGTGTTTGAGGTCACCTGACACCACCCCAAGACTTGAAAACAAACACCTTCTTATTCATAAACATATGCAGTCTTCACAGCCTATGGAATAGTATCTTACATGTACTAGAATTTAGAACCTTTGACATTCACTTCATAGTAAAAAGTGAAAGCTTTATTATACCTGAAATACTAGAATTAAGTCTTTGAAATAATTTTAAGAAACACAAAATAAAGATAGTTTAATAAAATTTATGTATTTATCTTCATTTTAACCCATTTGGCAAATGTGATTGTTTATTTTCTCATTAAAAGAGGAATCCTGTCTTTCTGCACATGTGACTTTCCATCCTCCAATAGACTGTTATTTGTCAGTATGCTAGATGACACAATTCAAATTGGGATATTGTGTAGAGCCCTGGACCATTGCAAAAGCTAACACTAGTTTCTTTGAGCCACACAACTGTGGGCCACAAGGCTGACATTGCACCAAAGTAGAGCTTTTGTGATCCGAAAAAGAACCAGGCTTCTCCGGAACCCAACTGACCAAGTTAATGCATTTGTGGGTTGATGGTAGCAATTCATGGTCTTTGTGGTCCTCTGGCTGTCTTAAATCCTCAGTAAACTTCTATTAACACCTTAGATCATATTAAGAAGAGATGCAGACACAGTGGGAACCCAAGAAACCCATAATTACTTACCTTTCTATTTAAAACTTTTTATAGATTGTTTAGTCACTCACATCATTTGAAGCATAGATTTCTTTATTCTTAAAAGTTTTAAAAACATCACATTTTTTAACACTTGGTTGAAAGAGTGGAAGAATAATAGGTATTGGGAAAGTATCCTTGTGCCCAGTAGTATAAGTTCCAAGTGATAAATGAGTCTCTATTTTAGTGAAGCCAAGTTATTTGTTAATGGCTGCCCACCTAGCTCTGTTCTATCAAATACTAATAGAAAGTTATAATGAGCATTTGAATGGGCTAGTGCTTGACAGATAAGAAATCACTGAGTATTTAGAGACATTTTATAAACTGCTTCTATCTTCAGAAAATTAGGATTGCACACTTTCCTATCATTCCTTTTTTTTTTTTTCTCAAGTTCCTTGTGAAGTCACAGGGCAAAATCTGATTTATACTGTTAATGTCTCTTTGTTCTTGATTCCACTGCTTTCACAAAAATGCTGTAGGCAGTCCACTAGAGTGACTAATTTACTGCAGAAGTTATCAGAGTCCATCCAGTTCCAGCTATAAAATAATTCAAGTAAGACAATGGTGCCTGCTAGCGCTCCATAGTGAAGGTTTGTCCCTGAGACTATTGATTCACCATGAAGTCAAAGGTTGTGTGTAAACTGACTTCAAATAGATATTTGTCTCTCTTGTAAATTAAGAAGTAGAAACAGAAAAATAATATAAAAATAAAAATAGCCAAAACATTTTTCACATGACTCAACTGAACTTTACATTATAAAATTCAAGTTTGTAAAATATTTTGTATTGTATGCAGAAGCAAAACTGCCTTACCTGGGATACTTTCAAAGGACGTTCTTTGTTGCCTTGCTCTAGTGGATATGAAATGTTCGATAAGCCACGTACATCAACTAGATTTGACATTTTTAACCTTTCAAAATAAATGTCATTCATAAAATGCATGCTAATAATTACCAATAATCTTGGGCTTAGAGTATAATTACAATAAAATTATATAAATTGTCATGTTTACTAATACAAGATTGAGTTATTCAGAGTTGTACTCCCAATGAGTTCCATTAAATAAACTATATTTTATAATCACTCACTGCCAATTAGGATTTCTTCTCATACTGAACTCTCAAACATATTATCCATATTAAAATAAAAAAGTTAAAAATTCAAATAGCAAGTAGATATTTGGAATTATTGTTTCTCTACAGTAGTCATGATAAAGAACTAGAGTTAGATTATTACAAATAGCAGTGATTGTCAAAATATTCAAAGATGTTAAAATTTGTCATTTGTGTGTGTGTGTGTGTGTGTGTGTGTGTGTATGTGTGTGTGTATGCAAGTGCAAGTGCCCACGTACATGCCTGGTTATCAGAGGACAATTTTGAAGAGTCCGATTTCTCCTTTCATTGTGGGATCCAAGACTGAACTCAGATCACCACACTTGCACAGGAACTGCTGTTGCTAATGAACCGTTCAGCCAGACCTCAAATTTTATCATCCATCTTTCCAGAAAATTACTTCTCAAAATCAAATGAAGTAAGCATGTAATAAAAGGTGATCACATAAACTATAAACAGAAATTTGTGATATAATAAAGTAACTAGAAATGCAGCAGAATGCATACTTCCAAGACTGAGAACTTAAATGCTGCTTATGCTTCCCTTGGCCTTAGTAAATCGGGCCCTTACTTATAGGACTGGGCTGGGGCAGGCAGAGACAGCAAGGGTGAGTACAAATGCAACTCAAAACATCATAAAGGACAACTTCACTAAACCCTCCTGTGCTGGGTCAGACCCCAAGAACAGCCTCAGATTTTACCCTAAATTCAGACCTCCCTCACTGTCGATAAAAATTTTGAATTCCCTGATCACAGTGGACCTGTACCCATCTCCTTGTCTTGAGGGACAGTTCCTTTTTCTTCCCACTGATAAATTCCTGTTTGGCCAAATTTCAGCTCAACTATAACTTCCTTCAGGAGTTCTCCTGCTATCCTAGAAAGTGAAGATTTCCTTTTTTTTTTGTTTCTGCCATGTTGTTAGAAATGCGTCATTTTGCCGTGACTGTGTTTGGAGTTTCCTCCCCACCAAGGACTAGTTCTGAGCAAAATTTTTGTTCTATTTGCTTTCATATTTCCATCACTTACTATAACACCTGAAATATATTATAGTTAATAATTGATGAGGGTTTTAGTTCAAATAAGTGAATTAAAATAAGGAAATTATGATTTCAGCCTAAAGTTTTAGGAGGAATGCTTAAACATGAGAAGAAAGGAAGCATAAATATACTATTTCTAGGTAGGGGGACTTCAAAAGACAACTCTAAAAACAAGACCAAATTCAATATAGGAAGACAATATAAAATAGAAGGGAAAAAAAGAACTGGAAACTGACCCATAGGTACTCAGCTTTTCACCACACTTAGTGGAGAGTTAAGAATGAAAGCGTGTCAGGCACAGAGAATTTAAGAGTATGTTGGAGGCCAACTAAAGAAACCTTCAGGAGGCAACAAAGAGCCACCCCAGAAAGTGCTGCTGGGGACAGTAAAGTCAGCACATCTAAGTGTCCTTGTACTGGACCGGTGGGCTGTTTTTGGTGGGAGGAGAAATCCCTCAAAGTGGCTTAGAAACCAAAGAAAAGGACAACACATAAGAGGAGTTGAGATGAGAGGCAATTGAGAAGGGACTAACTGGAAGGAACATGGAGCCAGGAAAGATTGTTTTCAGTTCTTGAACTGAATGACTCAGTGAAAGAAAGAAGCTGATGTAGTAAAGGAGGGAAAACTCAACAAAAAGATGCTAAGCATTTCATAGGATCAAGGGTGCAAGCAAAAGGCTTGCCCACTGCTTATGGATGGTTCCTTTTGTTAAGGAGGGAAAAAGAAAGGTACAGGAGCTAAGGATGGAAATGGGTATGGCAGTGGGCAGTGACAATTTCATCACAAATCCAGAGCGACCTAAGTGACAGACACCAAGTCCGTTGCCTCAAGCTGATAGAATATAATTTATGTCCATATCAGCCAAGATTTGTTACATTCTTTTAAGTCTAATAAATGGTCCAAAATCACAGTGGTTAACAGGAAGAACATGTCCCACCGTGCTGTGTTACATGTCACAGTCAGCCACAACTTGGCCATTTTGGTCTAGAACTTCACTGATTGTCATTCAGATGGCAAAAGAGACTGAGCAAACTGTGCCAGGCTTGTGAGCCTTCTGGTCAGAAGTGACACTCCTGGTTTCTGCTCGTACCCCGTTGCGGAAACCGTATCAAAATGCCACCTCCGAGCAGAAATGCACATACCCTTTCTGTAGGGGTGGGGAAGGGCACTGCGAAAACAACCCCAGATAGCAGGAGGCTATGAGGAAAGGGTGATGCAATCTGTGACAAGTCCTACAGATAACTCATTTGTGTCTTTTATCTACACAATCTGATGCACAATGCATATCCCATCATGCTTTGTTGTTGCAGTATAACCATCTACTCTCCACATCTATGATTGCTAAACAAAACTAGCTGAAAAATGATTCATGTGCTCTGCTCTTCACTGAACAATGAATATTACCTCAAGTCCTATTACAGCTCTAACCCTTCCATAGGTACATAGTGATGGGTGAACTCCATCATCGGTTCATTCAACAGGTTCATTCAACCTTATGAGAAGTATACCAAAATAATAAATTGTATTTTTTCCACATGATAAATGAATAAAGTATATTCTTTTTGGTAACATTTATATGCCCAAATAACCCGTATATTTGTGAAAACTATTTTTAAAAGTTCAATGTGAAATCTAAACACAGTTTCCAAAAACTGTGTGCGGTGACACACCCTGGAGCACAGGAGGCACAGGCAGGAAGGTCATTGAGGCCAGACTGAGCTATGCATGTGTAGGGGAGGAGAGAGGTATGTGAGTGCATATGCATATGTATATGAATTTATGCACAATTGGATGAGCACGCACATGCACGCTCACATACACACACCCACACACACATTATATTTTCACTCTATTTAATGAGAATTAAAGGGATTTGTTTAAATTTCTTTACAATTACAATAGGTTAAGGATTGTAACTTTAAGGACCCAGTGGGCTTGTGCTGAAATCATAACGTCTTTATTTAAAAACACATGTCCAGCACGAAAGGTAATCCCTTAGTTACTTGCATGACTCTGTCAGGTAGCTACATTGGGGAAACACTTTTAGAATAAACCCTCTTCTGCTAAGGTTCAAAATGCCCACAACAATTCCGAGTTGTACAGTTTTCAATGGCAGATGAGAGAAGACAAGCAGGACTGAACAAGCTCACCCATAAGTGAGGAAATACCAGGCTTCCACACCTCCCATAAATTAAAACATCCTAACTGGTAAACGGCCAGTATAGCAATATGCACATTTTCCCCAGCAAATAGTTTAGCCTTTAAATGAAGTTCTTTGTATTATTTTCTTATATTTAAAATGATTCCTGTCCAAGGCATAGTGCTACTTTGTATTCCACTTGATATTTTCATTTAAAAGAGAGTGGCTGTGCAAAATAATGTCCTTGTCTGTCCCTTCCTCATACAAGCCTCCAATCAAATTTAATAAAGCCAGTTTGATACAATGCCAGCCTACACTTGGTTTATCCTTGGTCGACTTTAATAGGGTCAAAAATATTTTCGCATTGGCAGTGTATGCATTAATCATTTTTCCAGAGGATTCAGAAAATTGGAAGAGACAAGGCCAAGCAAAATTTTAAATTAATTGGGCCTACCCCAGCCTTCCAGGGTCACCTTGTGTCAGTTGTTCCACATTTTCCAGGTCACAGAGTTCCTATGTTTCCTACAGCTGCCACAAGGAAAGATCCATGCTGTGGGCACACAAAGGTGAAAGAATTTCTCTCGGAAAGTGAGAATTTTCCTATGGCATCCACAACAATCGTGGTTTCCAGATTGTCGCCAGACACCAACCACTTAAATAATGCATGCTCGGCTGCCGCCTCCACTTGTGCGTTTTCTAATCAAGCCATCAGGAAAATTTGTAAACACTCTGTCATTTACCACAAACCCACTGCCTACTTACAACCACAGAGTAATTCATTTTTGTGCGGCTCAGAATTATTAATTTCAGTCAGAAGGGTCTGTTTCCAAATGGACACATCCTTTCTCCCTCTTTCTACCAATATTTGTTCAAAAGGCTGAAGCAGTTTTCCCATAAGGGAAAACAGTAATGTTGGTGAGAGCTCAGTGGGCTAGAAGTCACAGAGTCCCCATCTCGTCTTCTACTCAAGATCACACACTCCAAGGTCTGCAGCACACACACCAGATGAAGTCAGCCACACAGAATAAAACCTGCCACAAAACTCATATAGAAGTCCTAATACCTTATGGGACCATCAACCACAAACCATGAGGTTTGTTCTTCTGAAAGAAGAGAGAGCAAAGGATGAGGTCTCCAGCCTTTGGAGAAAATTAGCAAGTAGCATTTTATGCTTTTGAAAATAATCTAAGAATTTGACACAAAAGAGATAAAGAATATCAAAGATTTTTGTTAAATGTAGTAGAATGCTCAATTATAAAAAGACTGATGGGAAAATCAAGCCAACCCCATGTAGACCTATCATCCAAAGAATGTGGAATGAGAATCAAAGACCATGCATCCTATCTTGGTACAGCGAAAGGTTGCATGTTCTCGTTTGATATGGTTTCCTGCAAAAGCAGCTGCACACTATGGCACAAGAATGTCCACATTACCAACACGTGATGCGTATGAAAAGACTGTACCACCCTGTGCGACTGAAAACAGCCAGATCTCTGTGATCAGCTGCAAGAGCACACCGGCACTTGAATTCCATGGAGGATTCTGTTTCCTCCCTCCATGGCATGAGTGATCAAGAACTGTTTTTTTCTAAAGAAGAAGAAGTAAACTGACATCTAAGCAGTAAAGATGACTCACTGGGAAATCAGGCATGATGAAGCAGCTTCCCGGATGTGTGCAGTTATCTGGGGCTAAACACTGCCAGTGCTTCTGATTGCTTTTATAGTCAACTGTTTTGTACCCTGGTTCTTCTCAAAGCAAGTACATGTTTTTTTAGTTTTTCTTAATTTATTATTTTGATTTATGTGTATTGCTGCCTTGCCTGCATTTATTCCTGTGTACCACATGCATGTCTGGTGTCCTCAGAGGCCACAAGCGGACACTGGATCTCCTAAGACTGGAATTGTAGATAGTTATGAGCCACCACATCATGCCAGAAATCAAACCCTAGTCCTTTGAAATAGCAGCCTGTGCTCTTAACGGCTGAGCCATCTCTCCAGCCCCAATCAAGTAAATTTTTATTAAAACTTAGAATCTTTTGATTATGAAAAGTCTGGTTACTGCACAGCATGGAAGAGATAGGTCTGTATTAATGGAACTACCTAGTAGAATACCAGACTGTTATCAAGACTGTAGTCTAGAGAAAATGAACAACTCAACAGCAGAGATCACTAAACTGATATTGTTTTCTTCTTTATGCATAGTGTAGGTGGTTCATTTTGCGATGGTCAAGCTACAGTTATATTACAATTTGAAAGTTACTCAAAAGAGATTAAGTCATCGATATATAGATAAAGATCAAAAACTGTCAAAATATAAGTCAGAAGAGAGGGTTTTTTTTACTTTCTTTTTACTTATTCCATGCATCTTGATCCCATTCATTTCCCTGTCCCTTCACATCTGCCCCTCATCCCTGCACTCCCCACCCCACAAAAAAAAATAAAATAAAAAACATAAAACAAAATTTAAGAGGAAAAAGAAAAAAAATAAAAAACTCATCATAGATGAGCGAGTGAGTCACACAGTTTACCCTTTGTTCATATGTCTGTACTAGCAAGTGTTCACTGCAAAGAGTCATTGGTCTGGCTCGAGGCCTCTGGTTTCTGCTACACTATCGATGCTCGGCCCTCACTGGGACTCTTCTTGAATCTTCTGTTGTCCTGTGTTGTGGAGATCCTGCAGCTTTGGGTCTGTGGGTCAAGTCCCTTAATATGCTCCAGCAGATCACAGATGGGGTGGATGTTGGGATGGGCCAAGTCATAACCCTGGTTCTGGGATAGCTGCAGGATGAGTCAGCCCACCTGGTCTCCCCTGTCCTCACCACCAGGGTGAGCTCTCCAGCATTGCCCCTCCAGCCCAGGCTAATTCACCTCTTGCCGTATTAGCAGGGGGCGGGGCCGGTTCTCCTGCTTTCACACCCTCAGGGCTGGCTTTCCCACACCCACTCCCTGAGGATCAGCTCTGTTGTGTTGCCCAGGTGAGGTACAGGGGCCGTTCTTCTGAGTGCTGCTGCTGAAAAGGGGGAGGGTCAGCACTCTAGTCTGTTGCAAGTGGTGAGGGGTGGGGGTAAGGGGCGCATCTCAAAGAGAGATTTTTTAATTAAAATAATCTTTTAGAACTTTCAAAATTATGTGAGATTCTTGAAGTGGAAAACTCTCAGGGAAAGCTGAGAAGTAAGATTTGACTAAAACTTTTTTTTTAATTTTTATTTTTATTTTGCAATACAATTCAGTTCTACATATCAGCCACGGATTCCCTTGTTCTCCCCCCTTCCGCCCCCCTCACCTTCCCCCAGCCCACCCCCCATTCCCACCTCCTCCAGGGCAAAGCCTCCCCCGCGGACTGAGATCAACCTGGTAGACTCTGTCCAGGTAGGTCCAGTCCCCTCCTCCCAGGCCAAGCCAAGCGATCCTGCATAAGCCCCAGGTTTCAAACAGCCGACTCATGCAATGAGCACAGGACCCGTTCCCACTGCCTGGATGCCTCCCAAACAGATCAAGCCAATCACTCATAGGAGGATACTAGATGTGGAACAAGGATGACTGGACTGCTACTCACATCACCAGGGAGGCTACCTGGAAAACAGGACTCCAAGAAAGACACAGGGATTGCCCAATGACGGAGAAATGGAAGAGATCTACATGAACAGCCTGGATATGAGTGGGGGTAATGAAGGGCAAGGGTCAAGGGAAAGAGAGCTTGGGGGAACAGGAGATCCCAGCTGGATCAACAACAGAGAGGGAGAACAAGGAATAGGAGACCATGGTAAATGAAGACCACATGAGAATAGGAAGAAGCAAAGTCCTAGAGAGGTCCACAGAAATCCACAAAGATACCCCCACAACAGACTGCTGGCAATGATCGAGATTCAGCCTGAACTGACCTACTCTGGTGATGGGATGGCCAAACACCCTAATTGTCGTGCTAGAAACCCCATCCAACTACTGAGGGATCTGGATGCAGAGATCCATGGCTAGGCCCCGGGTGGATCTCTGGGAGTCCAATTAGTGAGAATGAGAAGGGTTTATATGAACGAAAATTGAGACCAAGTTTGGATAAAGCACAGACAAATAGACAAACAAATGGAAACACATGAACTATGAACCAATGGCTGAGGGGTCACCAACTGGATCAGGCCCTCTGAATGGGTGAGACAGTTGATTGACTAAAACTTTTGATCATCAGTGTATGGCACAGCCACATCCACTCCACAGGGGGATCTGCTAGAACTGCAGATGAACACGGATGTTGAGAAGGACCAAGTGCCTCGTGTATGCACTGAAGCCAGAGACATAATACTCCACAGCACAGCTCTAGGGTAAAGGTAAACACATTACAAGTTTATACAAATTGCTGCTGAGATCAACTCTCCACTTCAAGTCAACAAAATTCCCCTTCCCCTGATGTTCTATACATACTTGTGTGCATGCCTTGTTCCAGACATGGATACAACAAACATAAGAAATTTGCTTTTATTTGAAGTCAAGACGAGGTCTCCTTAAATAAAGGAAAGCACTATATGCTTGCAGGTCAAGCAGAGACCGGAAATGGTACCTGCTATCAAGCCTGGCAACTGAGTTCTATCCCTAGGACTCACACTGTGGAAGGAAAGATGCAACGTCCACCAGCTGCCCTCTGATCTATCCATGGGTGCCATGGCCATGGTTCAGGTCTACACACACACACACACACACACACACACACACACACACACACACACACACGCACACACAAGCGCTCACATGTATGTGCATGTATGAACAAAATAAATGAATAAAGTATAAAAGTGTGTTAAGTCAAGCAAATCTGGGTATATACTTAATTGTTCAGCACTTACGCACAGTGCAAGCCCAGGATTTGATCTCAGCACAAAACAAAACAAGCCGAGAAAAGGCCTGCCTTCTCCATGGTGCTGTTCAAAGCTTCACGGCTTGTGTTCATCAGGTGATCCAGTCCTTCCCAGTGTGCCACCTCGTTCATACAGTAGAATTTGACAGACGTGCCTGTGAAAGTATGATCTTATCTTCCTTCCTATATGCCATAATAAAGACATTACTCCCAAAGTGATTGGACTAAATCTGTATTTTTTTCTTAATTCTTAAATTACCTTGGCTATGATAAAGTAAAAGGAAAAAAAATATTTAATCACTGTGATAAGTAATTCACACATTGCATAACTAATCCAAATTAGTCATTACAAACTACTGGACAGTATCAGGGCTGGTTCTGACATGGAGTATCAGGGCGTTAGATTCAAATTGGAATTCGAATCTAGTAGTTTTGCTGGAAACATTTCTTACTAAACTGAACCACTCTTAAAACATTATAGTGTTTAATATTATTTTGGTCAATTAATCATAAACATTAAACCTTTAACTGAAGATATTTGTTAAAGCTGCACTGTGGTGATCCTCATGGTATTTTGACAGCAAACTGAATTCCTGTTCACAAGTATAAGATTTGTTTAGCTCCAGGCATCTGTGTTTGGATTACAAGAATGCTGATTGGTTCACTGCCAGGGTCAGCCAAAGGTCAAGCTGTCCTTTGTAAAAAGCCTCTCTCTCTCTCTCTCTCTCTCTCTCTCTCTCTCTCTCTCTCTCTCTCTCTCTCTCTCTCTCTCTCCCTCCCTCCTTCCCTCCCTCCCTCCCCTTCTCCATCCTTACCCCTCCCTCCCTCTTTCCTCAACCTCCTTTGTCTAATTAATCAGAACTGAAAAAAAATAAAAAAGGCAGTAACTTCAAATCGTTTACATTTTTGCAAAGATTTTGAAAGAGCAGAGCCCCAGTGTTGGTGTGAGGTCCTGTCGATGTGAGCACAGATCACACCAGCACACTTCTGACAGGTGACCTGAAACCTTTCAAAGTGACATCTGTCAGAGGCAGACACAAGTTTTTTTAGCCCAAGAGCTTGTTTTCCTGACATTTCATTTTTCATCAGATTTTGAGAGAAGGGAAAAAAGATGAACTTGAAAAAGTCTTGCCAGGGGCAGAAAATAAGATCAGGCTTTCTGCAGCTGCCGGACTCACCGTTAAAGGTTAGAGGTCTCGCGAAAGTGAACAAAAAAGGCCCCAGTTTGATGTTAACAGATAAAAGGACGTGTTGTTACTTTAAGTACGGTTCTGAGACTTGCATAACCATTAGGCAGCATCACAGGAGACGTGAAAGCAGAGTGAGACTGCATATCCATTTGAAATCCCAATTTTAAAGTTTAGTCATGGAGCAAATCAAATCCAACCTCACCTATTAATCCTGCACAAAAGATGGAATCCACAGGTGCATGAATCTTCCCCTGAACTGAACGATTTCTTGCTTCTGTGGTGTTAAAATGGCCAGTGAAAATCAGACAAAGTATTCTTTACTTTGAACTAAAGAGATTCTTTTATATTAAAATAATTACTTGATTTCTCTTGGGGGGAAACACATTAGGAAAAAATAATACCCTTTTGAGTTAACAAAAAGAAAAAAAGTATAGGAGCCAAAACACACTGAGGTTATAGTCTTGGCCCTACTAAAAATGAAAGTATGGGCAAGTAACCTTTCTGATTCTGTTCTATCATCTGGAAAATGGGGGAAATAATGTCTGTCTTGTGGAGTCCCAGCAAAGATGAAACAGAATAATGTAATCACATGCCACCAAACATAAAAGAGTGTAGCCATGACTGGAAACCATATTAGTCTCATCTTCTCTTTTCCCCCAAGTGACTAATAAAGCACCAGACATGAAGCTTTGGAAACATGGCTCCTCAGCACCAAAATAGAATGTTTAAAGACAACAAAACATTTCCTTTGAAACAATTTCTATACATGAATCTAGGATTGATAATTTGGGTTATTCATAAGAGAATAAGCACAAATCAGACCATGTAATTCTCAAGCCTTGGGAAACAAATATCAAACTTATTTGTTCATATTTTCCAAAATAATAACTAACATTGTCAGCTGGACAGTTTTCTTTTGGGCATCAAATCAGGTATTTTTAGCCATAATATCCATCTCAGTATAGAATCTGAGCAGATGCAGAATTAACTAGATAAGGTATGGGAGAGGCATGTCCAGGATCCATCCAAATAGGAGGAACATGTTTGGGATCCACACAAATAGGAGGAACATGTCTGGGATCCACACAAACAGGAGGGGATATCCTCAATCCACACAAATCATTGTAAAACTGGAGCCTTTGTCTTGATCAGAAGACCCTCAAAGCAGGACGAAAATACTCAGGATATATTCTGCTGATAACTGCTCTGTAAAAATGGAGCACTACAAAGTATGGCTTATATATTCATGATTCTTAAGATACTGTATTTATTAAATAATTTACAAGCTAAGTGGGAAAAACACGACAGAATTAAGACCCTCAGGCCCAGAAATGTGGATATGAAAACTATTTCTGCACACTAATTTGGATCAAGAATTAAATTCTTTATTGATATTCCATGCTTTTCATCATTCTGTTCCACTTCTAGCACAGTTCACACTAATTCACACAAGTAAGTCAAACACGTGGGAGTACTTCTTCACATTAGAGAAATCTAATGTACACTCTGAACTGTGCATGAGTCCATATGTATCTGGCCCCATTCTTACATCTTATGATGACTCCATTCTTTGTTTAAGGTGGTCATAGTCATCATTTCTATATGTCAGTAATTTTGAAAAGAGGCAAAAAAAAAAGTAACATTTTAGATCAATCTTTAAAACTATTTTTTAACTTCCTCTGGATTCCTTTGCCTGTGGCTAATTTAGGTTTT
Organism: Peromyscus eremicus; assembly: GCF_949786415.1. Classification (NCBI taxonomy): domain Eukaryota; kingdom Metazoa; phylum Chordata; class Mammalia; order Rodentia; family Cricetidae; genus Peromyscus; species Peromyscus eremicus. The sequence continues at coordinate 72,207,469 of NC_081427.1, forward strand.
ACAGTTTCAGTCATGCTGTATGATTGTCTTTATACACCTGAAAAAAAAAACTTTTCCTGGATAAATTTATATATTTTAATTTATTTTATTTTATATATTCTTCATACTTTGAAAGTCAATTACTGTTTGATGGTACTTATTTTACAGCTGATCAAAAAATAAGATTTTGCGAGAAGTTTTTGGTGTGTGTGTGTGTGTGTGACACACATGTACATTCAGGTATACATAAAAATGTGTGCATGTCCAAATAGAGGAAGATGACAAATTTGACTACATCAGACATCATCTACCTATTTTTTTCCAGATGAGTCTTTCACTGGAGTGGAACTTGCAAATAGACTAGGTAGTCTGGACAGTGGGTACCAGAAATCTGCCTGCCTTCAGGGCTAGAATTACAGAGCATGGCCTTGCCTTCCTCTTTTCACTAGTTCTGAGGATTCAGTTCAGGTTCTAATGTTTGCCCCACATGGATAGTTTTTATCTGTACAACCTGAGACAAAACTATAGAACCATATAAATAACAAATTTATGCTAAAATTTCTTCGAATCAAATTTATAATACTTTTGAAATTTCTCCAGTTTCACTTGCATATATAATTTACTTTTCTTAGATTGTTTTATGTGAATTCTTGGATCATAATTGGTTTTTGTCTTATAACACTCCTTTTGCAATTATCAGTGTAATTTGTAGCACTGGATTTTCAAGAAACAAATTCATTTTTTTCTTTTTGAATCTGAATGCAATCTGAGGTATATACTTTATACATTTCTGTTTTTTAGCATTTGTTTATTCACAATTACTAAAATTTAGTCTCTGGGCTTTATAAGTGCTACTCGTTACCCAGGACTAGGCAGAGTTCACTTCAGAGACTTATAAAGCAGTTCTTCAAAACAAAACGTTGCATTGTCTGAAGGTCATGAGAACTAAACTGTCAGAGTTCAACTTCAGTTCAGAGCACAGCCCCGAAGACAGGAGTGCATTTCCAAACTGGAGAAACACTTGGGGCTTGCTTTCTACACTGTGGACTGCAGAGTAATGCTGTGGAGTAGATGACCAACAGGCACTTCATAAGCCAGGTAGAGCTGATGCTGGCTTACTCCTCCACACCCATGCACCTTCTGGGTTAAGGAAGGGACTGAACTTCAGCAAGATTTAAATATGATCAGGAAGACAGACCATGACACAGACAGTAGAGTCTGCCTGTTTTCGCCAGTCTTCTCAATCTGTGCTATCATATGGAAGCAATCTTTAACAGTTGCTTGACTATAAACTCTTACCTCACCTCTTCATTCAAAGCATTGACCTAAGTAACCTTGTCTTAGCTCTTCCCAGTGCCTTTCCTTTGGCCTATCTCTCTTTAGAATCCCTGCTAAAGATTGATGTTTTATTTGTTGTTGGTGGTGGTGGTGGTTTTTTGTTTGTTTGTTTATCTGTTTGTCTGTTTGTTTTCTTAGGTTACATCAAGAGTATACACGTTTACTTAGAAAATACCATCCAAGAATACTAACTTATGAAGGATGAGGTTATACCCCAGTAAACCTGCCACATACTGAAAATAACAAATAAAAAATGCATTTATTGTATATAATCCACTAAGCATCATAGCTTACATAGCTTAGCTGTGCTTACATTAAGAATGCTCAGAACTCTTACATCAGTCTACATCTGGATAAATTACAGCCTGCTTGACCATGAGGTGTTGGCTGCTTCTTATAACCCTCTGAATGTGGCAATGCAACGGAACAGAATTACTATACGGATGCTCTTTTCTACCACGGCAAAGTAAGGGACCATCACACACTTACCTATTTTGCTTTTAGCTCATTTTTCTAAAACATCTATTCTGTTCATCTAAAAACACTCAAAACAATAATTTTGTATTTATGGTTTTTGTAATGTAAGCCTCTCTTCATCATTGTCAAAATAGTTTTAGAGCAATCTTACAATATCAACGAAATATCCCCTTGACACAATTAATGGTATGCTTTTTGTCTTTTATCTTTTTATGCATGCCTTGAGTTTTGACTAATTGGTTATTCTATATATCTTTACAATGTAAAATTAAATACTTGTCCTTTGCAAAAATGTGTTGGACATTACTATCTGTCTTATTTTAGGCCTTTTAAGAGGCTTTGGTGTATAGAAGTTTTTCATATATTGAAATATTGTTTATATTTGACACTTAAAAAATTGCTATTATTCATACTTTGTTTAGTTCTTTGAATTTCATTACTGGAAGGTTACCCCCAAACAGGTTGTCACACTAAACTTTTACTAAGTTATATCTTTTCTGAGCTTGGATGGAGATGCTGCTGATTTGGAGTATGAATGGATAATGATGGCATGGGTCCATTGTTCCTAAGGTTTGGTATTCACAAGAACCACTGAGGATGCTTTTCATCAGACATGAATTAGACAGAATGGTGTGAGACCTAAGAATACCCATTTTTAACAAGCACTAAGAATGATTATGCTGAAACAGTCTACGGACTACACTGGAATTATATGCTCCATTTTTTAAAATTAGATGAACGATTTTAACACATGGTGCTAGAACACTTGGGTATCCATATGCAAAAATAAAATAAATTTCAATCCATATCTTGTATAATACATAAAAATTAACTCATATAAAAATTAAAAATAAATGGATCATAGAACTAAATATGAAACCTAAAATTGTAAGACTTCTAGAAGAAAACACAGGAGAAAATATTTGCGGCTTTTGGTTATGCAAAGATTTCTTAAAGTATAAGTGAAGTACAGCCCATAAAATTATTTAAAGATAAATTTAATTTGATTGAAATAAAAAAATTCTGCGTCTGAAAGGCAATGCCATGGGAAGAAAGTGAATAAACAAGCCACAGACTGGGTAGAGATGTTTTCAAAGCACATATTTGATAAAGTCTTTGCCCATAATGTGTTATTTGTAAAGAATTCTTAAAATAATAAAGTAAGCAAGTGGCCAAATTAAATAAGTAAAATAACTAATCAATATTTCACCAAAGAAAATGTATGAATACCAGACCATATGTAAAGCTGCTCAACGGCCTTAGACATTGGGGAAAGGCAAATCAAAACCAGCGAGATGATGTGGCTTACTTCAGTGAGATGATGTGGCTTACTTCAGTGAGATGATGTGGCTTACTTACTCCAGTGAGATGATGTGGCTTACTTCAGTGAGATGATGTGGCTTACTTCAGTGAGATGATGTGGCTTACTTCAGTGAGATGATGTGGCTTACTTCAGCGAGATGATGTGGCTTACTTCAGGGAGATGATGTGGCTTACTTACTTCAGCGAGATGATGTGGCTTACTTCAGGGAGATGATGTGGCTTACTTACTTCAGCGAGATGATGTGGCTTACTTCAGGGAGATGATGTGGCTTACTTCAGTGAGATGATGTGGCTTACTTCAGCGAGATGATGTGGCTTACTTCAGCGAGATGATGTGGCTTACTTCAGCGAGATGATGTGGCTTACTTCAGGGAGATGATGTGGCTTACTTGGGGAACTGTCAATATCCAAATAGACTGTCCAGGCCTATTGTGAAATATCTGTTTACATTGTGAAGATGTGTCTTTGCCAAGGTGCCTTCTGATTTCTTTAACAAAAAGCTGAATGACCAATAGCTAGGCAGGAAGAGGTTAGGCAGGACTTCCAGAAACAGAGAGGACTCTGGGAAGGTGGAGTCCCCAGCAAGACATAGAGAGGAGGCATGAGGTACAAGATGGAAGAACAGTAACGCCACATGGCAGAACATAGATTTAAAAATATGGGTTAATTTAAGTTATAAGAACTAGTTGAAACAAGCCTAAGCTAAAGGCCAAGTTTTCATAATCAATAATAAGTCTCCAGGTCATTATTTGGGAGCTGACTGGCCTGTAGCTTGAGTTTTCCTGCCTGGCCCACAGTCAGGACAAATCTCTCTCACCTGCCAGTCCCACAGCCACTCAGACCCAACCAAGTAAACACAGGGACTTATATTGGTTACAAACTGTATGGCCACGGCAGGCTTCTTGCTAACTGTTCTTACAGCTTAAATTAATCCATTTCTATAAATCTATACCTTGCCACATGGCTCGTGGCTTACCGGGATCTTCACATGCGGCTTGGCATGGTGGCGGCTGGCAGTGTCTCTCCCTCAGCCTTCCACTTCCCAGAATTCTTCTCCTTGTCCCGCCTATACTTCCTGCCTAGCCAATGGCCAATCAGTTATTTATTTACTGACCAATCAGCAACACACTTGACATACAGACCATCCCACAGCACTGGCCAGACAAAAAATGACTCATTACATAGGCCCAGGATTAGAGAAGATCTAAAGGAAATTAGTCTGGGAAGATGGCTCAGTCAAGTTTGGAGTTTCAAACACACAGATCCATGTAAAAAGCTGGGCATGAGGGCTTGCATAGAAATAGAGAAGGAGCCAAAGGAAATGTCTACAATAGGATCTTAAATAACTACCATGATGGGTTCATGGGTATTTAAAAATAAAGCATAAATATGATTAGTAAATAGAAGATAATGGTCTCCCCTGATCTTCTCCCCTTCTACCTCTTACTAGGCTAACTCAACCGTAGGTTAACTGTTGAAGACTGAAGTAAAACCAACAGGTGAACTTCCAGACATTTGTAAAAGTAAAACACAGTAAAATTGCTCTACTTATCTATTTCTGTTGGTTTTTTACAATTAATTATAATACATCATCTCTTTCCTTCCCTCCCCTTCCTCTGACCCCTCCACTATCCCTCCTGATACTTCCACTCAAACTTACGCACACATTCACACATAGTTACACACATTTAGTGTTGCTTGTACAGATATATTTTTAGAGCCATTTGGTATTGGAGAATCAATTAGGTGTCTCATCCCTGGGGAAGACTAATTCCTCCCTTCAGCAGTCATTAATAACCTATACTTCTTCATCTAGGGGTGGAGCCCCATTAGATTTTTTCCAGCCACATTGGTATGTCAACTGGTGTTGTTATTGTTCAGGTCTTGTTCAAGCAGCCATGTTATTGGGATTTCAGGACTGCAGCTTTCCTGTCACAGCTAGAAGATACAATCTGATCCTCTGGCTCTTAACAATCTTTCCACCCCCTCTTCAGCAATGTTCCCTGAGAACCAAATGGGTGTAGGGATTGTGCTGTAGATGGTGGTCCCAAGTAAACCCAAGCTGCATAAAAAGAGATATTTTTGCGTGTTTGGAGTGTCCGGCAAGATGATTCTAAGAAGGAGTATCCTGGACATGAGTTTTGTTAGTGTCCATAGGTTCAGCACAGGTGGAAGAGAGGAAATGGTATTTGGTACGGGGAGGAGGAGTTGAAATGGGATTCAGGCCTATAAGTTTCAATTACTTTCCTGGGAGTCTGGCGGTAAAAATGCTGTGTCATTTAGAGTTAAGTCAAAATAGATGATAATCAAGAGGCTATAAAAATGCAGTCATATTGTTATATGACATGTATGTGGTTACATTATATATGACAGTTATATCATCATACCATGCAAATATAGAACATGAACAAAGCTATATCCTGAGTACTGTATGGCCAAGAAGTTAGGAGAATTTTGATCCGATGTTGAAAGCATATTACCAAAGGCCCAGTTTCTTCATGTCTTTCAGTGTTTAAAAATACATATATTGTTGTATTTATATGTATATGTTTGTCTGTATGTGAGTACATGCACATGTATGTGCCCAAAGAGGTCAGAAAATAGGGTCAGATCCCCCTGGAACTGGAGTGACAGGCAGTTGTAGACTGTGGAGTAGGTTCTAGGAACCAAACTCCAGTCCTCTGGATGAGTAGTAAGTGCATTTCAATGCTAAGCCATCTCTCCAGCCTCTTTTTGATGTCTCTCTATCTTACCTCTCCCAAATTCCTGTCCTCCCTCAGGTGCCCATTCAACTGTCTCAAATCTAGACTTACAGGGTCTGTTATCTCACACCTCCCATTCTCCTACTCCAACTCCAGTAGAAAATGAGATCCAATGTTCCGTAGTCTCCTATGAAAGACCAGTGGTTTTTTAAAAAAAAAAAAAAAAATACATGTGCTTTTACATCCTTCAAGTGCCCATCTTTATGCTGTGTGCTCAGATGTGAGCCAGCTTCTCCAGTCAGGGTACTAAACTAGACAGTCCTGTGTCTCTGGGGGGATGAACACCTCTAAAGCACAGGTGCCGTAATGTTCACAGGAGACTTGTGTCCTAAGAGATAGATGGCATAGACGTTATGCACAGGCAAGGCTGGTGCACTCTGACTGCAGTGAGTTCACGCAAAGGCACGGGAAAGACGCTCACTTGACGGAACACGGCAGCATCCAGGGCATCTCTCAGAACATAAAAACCCTGGACGCCACTAGCTTTGAACACAGATGGGCCGCTGACCCTGCTTACTCACAGAGTCCATTTCTATTTCACCAATGAGTAAATATATCTTTATCTTTTCAAATTAAAAACTAAAAGAAATGTCAGAAAATGAAAAAAAATAACATTTTAAAATTAAACTCTATTAAAGAAATGCTAGTTCAAAAAAGACATAATTGGGCTCTCTAAAACCTGGCAGCTCCCAAACGCCAACAAGCTTTTCTCTTCGCAAGTCTGTTCTCAGCCATTCCAAGAAAGGAACAGAGAAGAACAGAGCTGTATCATTTTGATGACAACCCACTTCTAATCCACAGGATCAGATGCCTTTGCACCCTGTTCAAAGGAAACTTGGCCTAGAAAAGAATTAGTTTCATAACAAACCAGCCATTCTGAGAATAGAGGTGAGAAGAGATCGGGCGGAAGAAGTCGAGACAGTGGAGAGGAGCTGGTGAGTTTTAATTGCCAGTTCATCTACAGTTTCACAGTTGTGCACGGTGACCAGAGGGGCTTGGCTCCAAGCTCCTCAAATTCTCAACTCCTTGGTGGAAAATCCATAAGATGTTCATGCTCCTAGACAGACAGACAGACAGACAGACACACACACACACACACACACACACACACATACACACACGCAGGCACACACACACACACACACACATACACACACACACGCACGCACGCACACGCGCACATGCACGGAAACGCTTGAGTCACAGAGACAGAGCAAATGCAATCATTTCCAGAAAAACAGATTACTAAGAAAGGTCAGCATCTGCAATACCGTCTTCATTACCCTCCTCCAGCATTGATTAAGGGTGTGGTTTACAGGACATGCCAAAGTCTCTCTCAAGTACCCGGTTATATTAGCTAATGATGTTTAGTGAGCTATTACTCAAGGAAGGTTGTAAAATTAGGAAGTCATTATGAAGCAAAACAACACAAAATAAATCTTGATCTGAAATTTTCATATAAAATTTGTATTTCTGATTAAAGTACAACCAAAATAATTTGGATAGGGCAGCTGATGATGAGGAAATTTAAAGGTTACTATTAAAGAAAAGATAGAATTTAAACCAAACATACACACATGAACATACACACAAAACAAATAAACAAAAAACAACAACAACACAACACACACTTATAAAGAAGCAACATTTTGAAGAGCCACAGAGATGATTCTCACCACAGAGTCCAATCTCTTTCCCATGAGTGTTTGACTGGTACTGTTCCTTAACCCTCGCTTATTTCTCCGTCTCTCTCCACTCTTAGTACTTACCATTTCAAGCAAGCTTTACGTTCAAGAAGTTACTGCTGCTAATGAAGGAAATGGTAGTCATGAAACTCAAGCTGGAAAAAAAAACTCAAAAGAAACCCTGCTTTAAGTGTCTAGGCTCTAATAAAGCTTCTTGTGGATTAAAGACCAGTGGGTAAAATGCAGAATGCTTACCTTTTCTCAGTGCTTTGGTGATATAAGTAAGCAAAGAGGCATGACAAATTAATTCCATCCCTAGCCTTTCCCCACATCACCCTGTCACCCAACAAGCCACTAAATACACCAGAGAACGATTCTGAGAAACAGAAGCCATGCTCCTTTGCTTCCCCTGATTTTCTCTCATTTCTGTGAATTTAATTCTCAGTGTGAGCATGTGTCTGAGCTGGGGCAGACAGATTGGTGCAGGGTTCCTTAAAAACAATTTTTTGCTCCATCAGACACAATATATTCTACTGAAAGGGAAGAAAGCAGTATACCCCAGAGGAAAAAAGTTTCCCCAAAAGTTTGTTCCCTCAGAACTTTACAAGGGAAAGCTATGTCCCTCTTGGGTGATTTAATTTAATTGTTATGGTTTTTAGCTTTGTTCTAGGAGAAATTAAGCAATCATCAGCGGCACTTCATAGACAAACACCACTTTTTGGTAGATAGAACACAAAACTAGGAATTGGAAAACCCAAAAAAGAATCCTGGCACAGCACTGGGTGATTTCATCTCCACATGCCTAAATTTCCTGTTTGCAAAGTGAGCTGGAGCTCCCACTCGCCGATTCTTTCTTGGAGATGCTGTCAAGACTGATAGTCTCTGGGGTTTTTTTTCTGAATTTTTTTTTCTTTCAAAAAGAAGCAGAGTTTTTTAATCTTGCAAAAGGCACATCTTGGTAAGTTTGGAGGATGCAACACAGACATGATCCTGTACTCCATTTGATGATTTCAAAGGGAAGACATAGTCTGTGCTCTTAAGAAACTGATAATTCAAAGCATCCAATACTGAAACTGAGCACTGAATGAATATATTAAATGTCAAGATGTGTAGGAGAATGGAGCAAACTAAGTTAGGTCTTAAAGGTGGGGGGCCCCGGAGGATAAATGCACAAATTCCAGACCTCCAGCCTGGATCCAGACTTCTAGCTGAGTGACTTTGAACAAATTGCTCAACTTCTCAGTGCCCCAGTTTCCTTATCTGTGAGGAGAAAAAAATAGTACCTTCTTCATAGGGAAAACCTATATCCATATAAAGTGCTTAGAGCAGCTAGTGCCTGGCATGTAGTAAGTAGGATTGTTGTTATTATTAGAATGTGTAAGATTGTTCAGGCAAGGAAAAGAAGGAGCAGCTCTCCAGACAGTGAACAGCATGAAACAGAGGACAAAAATAACACAGTGGGTCCCCTGGGACTAGAAGAACGTCCACCCCTAGAGCATAAAGGACCAGGTAGATAAGGCCAATGTGGGAACTTCACAGAGGCTTTTGCTATGAGCACGGACTTTATTTTATACACAATGAAGAGTCAATAAGTAATTTTAAATTAAGAAGCAATATGTTCAGATTTGTAACAGTAAATAACTAAAAGAAAGCGCTGAGGGAGTCGGGTGGGCTCCGCCAAATGGAGACAGTAACAGCCCTTCCAGTGCCCACACCTCCCAATGTATTTGGAGGTCGCCCCATAAAGAGATAGAATTACTTTCTACTTATTTAAAATGGACCAACTTTAGACTTGCTTTATCTTCCAAAATGCAGCAAGACTTCAGTGTGGCAGTTCTAATCCTAGACTTTAAGAAAGATGTCATTCTTTTCTGTTTCACAGAATCCGGCTTCCTATCCTCCTCCTCACCATGTGAACAAGCCCAAGTTAACCTAAGGAAGATGAGAGAGCACGCAAAGCAGAGCCAGTAAATCCACCTGAACCAACCTCAGCTGGCAGCTCCAGCTGACCCAATAGCTGACCACAGAGTCCAGCAGAGACCATAGACTCCAGTTGAGCTCAGCTTAAATGTCTAATCTGGTGAGTCATAATCTAAATAAATGGCTGTTGTTCTGTTTTAAGCTACTAAAATTTGCAGATATGTAAACAGCAATATGCTTGTCATCTGACAAGAATTTTAGTGTCAAAATTCAAACAATAGTTCTAAATTAATTAATGTAGGCCATTGTGATAATGACATCTTTTTATTTTCTGGCAATTCTACACTTTATAGGAAGTGAATGCTATTTCTTATATTTAAGCAACTCCTGACACAGTATAAGATGGATATCAGTATTCCATGCTGTACAAAGGTTAGTGACCCCATAATCACATACACAATTGAAAAAAAGGATGGGGGTGTGGAATTGCTGGTACCCAGTACAATTTTTTTTAACTATATTTCTGTTTTCCTGGGAAAATAAACAAAGTCATTGTTCATTTTCTTCACGTATTCATTCAACAAACATTTGAGAGTTTTCTATGTTCTAGGGACAGTGCCAAACACTAGAAAGAGTACTAAGCCAGCAGACATAACCCTGCTTTTGTGGAGTGCTACTGAGTGGAGGGGGTGGAGCACAGACCAGTACCAAACGATGTGCCAAGTGTCATCGGGTAGACATACATACACAGTGTTCTCAGAACTTGGTCAAGCAGAGAAGTTTCCAGAAGAAGCAGCCTCTACACTGAAATCCAAGGAGTGACTAAGAACTAGCAAGATAGTTGAAAAAGAAAGAAAAAAAAAAAGGTAACCCAGGAAGGCCCAGCAGGAGTCACAAATAATACGTGTGCTCTCGAACATTCTGGAACCTGTAAGCAATCGCTCAAGTTTATAAGCTGTTCACACGTAACAGGAAGGCGGAGAGGAAGCTGCAGGCATTGGCAGAAATTTGACCTTATAGGATTGCTTTAATCCACTTTCTGTCACTGCTAACACAATTCCACACACTGGGTAAATTATAAAGAAAAGAGGTTTATCTTGGCTCATGGTTCTGGTGTGAGGTCAAGAGGCCACATCTGGGGATAGCCATCTTGATGGCAAAATGCCAGTGTAGTTCAGGGCATCACATGGTAAGAGTTAGGGAGCACAAGGGGCCTAGCCAAACTAACGTTTGGCTTTTTCTCTTTTTTAGAAGATCCACTGCCAAGATAGCCTATTAATCTATTAATCACATAAGTGTACTAACCCATTCATTAGGGCAGAGCGCTAATTACTTCTTAACATTTCTTGGTCCCTCCTCTTAACATCTCATAGCAAGGATTCAATTTCAATGCAAGTTTCAGAGTGGAGAAACCACACAAACCATATTCAAGCCCTAGCAAGGATTGATGGAATTTGGCCAGTATCTTGAAGGCAAGGTCATGATATCGTCAGATTTGCATTTCAGAAAAATAACCTTGGCCTGGAATGAAGAGACATAACTGAGAAGATCAGTGAGCAGAGGCTGGTGGATGACTAAAGAGGCAATGACAGAATTCAAGAACAGGACAGTGTGGCCTGAAATTGGGTAGACAGCACTAAAGACGAGGGGAACGAAGAGAAATAAAGTATGTAGAGACAGCCCCAAGGAGCTTGGTGTCTTGATAGAGGCAGAGGTAAAACCACCGAGATGCTGCCTTGGAGGACTGAGCGGATGCAGTGCCATCACTGGGGCTGGGGACACACAAGGAAGGGAATGTTAAGTCCACTTTAGACCTAGGATTCTCAAAGCAGATGTGCAGTAGCCTACCAAGGAATACGGGATGTGAATCATTTCTTCCCTGTGGTCTCTTAAAAGATTCTGGATACATTGAACCATGAGTAGATGCATGTTGGAAGTGCCACTTAGCAACAGAATTAGGAGGCAGACAGTGCCTTTTCTCTTTGTCCCTTGGTCTTTCGGGTAAGCAATGTGGCCAGCAGTCTTCAGAGAGCTTACGTCCACATGATAGTCAGGGACAGGTCTCTCCAGGCAGCAAGAGCAAGCTGCCTGTCCTAAGACCATTTTACAAGGATGTAAGAGTAGATGGTGCTCTGAGAGTAGAGGGTTCACAGGCTGGTATCAGAGTGGTGGTGACTTATTAGGTTTCCCCTTCCTCTTACACCACATATACTGGGTCAACTAAAATTTACACGAATTTTTTTCCTGATAAAAACATCTAAAATGGTCAGTAAAACAGATATGACTATGTTGTACCTTAAAAACGGAAAATTACAGTAATTGTTATATCCTGTATCAGCAGCAGAACTACAGTATTACTAGACTGCCGGGCCTCTTTTCCTAAATCCATCCCTTATTTCATCAAAAGTGACAAGCTGTGGATGTGGCATATATATGAAGAAAGAATCAATAGCACACAGCGTATTTACTACAATAAACTAGAACAAAGGTATAAGATAGTTTTACCATTCCTGCTCCGGGGAATTTGAATATTGGTGTTGTCACCAGCCTAAACTTTCAGAAAGGGATTAACAGAGAATAACATTTCAGATTTAGAATGAAATTGTTCAACAAAAAGTGACATCAGAAAGTTTCTAGGAATGCTCTTGTGACTCTAACTATAAATTAAGGCCTGGCCACTGGATAAGCAGATGAGAACTAGAAATGTTTAGAAATTGCCTCTTCAGTCACTTTTACATATGGCTTCTTAGTGGTTGGGGCAATTAAGAAACTGGGCTCGTTTGCTGCTGCATTCAGAGTAATAACAACAAAAACACAAAGTAGGTGCTGTCTTGACTACGGAGATCACTCCTAACTGTGACGTGGAACCCTTCTAATGGTATTTCCAGATTATTTGTGGTGGGTAGCACAGCACTTCCACTCCCGTACCTAGTGTGTCCTAACTGATAAATGTGCTTGGATGAAAGAAGCAAAAACTTGTTATTTATTAGGAAATACCATAACTAGAGCATCTTGGGCTATATTTTTTCTTACTACCTTTCTGAAATTTTCTTTGAAGGTCAGGGAGATGGCCACGTGCAAAGAAGATCACAGTGCTTGGAGTTATTTATGCAACTTCTTACGGACACGCGATTTAAGCTTGAGCACTCCGCTCACTCTGGAATGAACCCAGGCCAAGTGGTAGGGATTAATCTGCCAGGAGACAATCTTCAATAAATTATTTGGTTGGTTTTTTCCCTCTTTTCCTGCTTTAAAACATTTTCTTCCAATAAATAATCTAGTTGTACACTGGAAAACAAAAATGACTGACCTCCTCAGAAAGAAAAAGAAAGCATGAAAATGGGAACTGGAGAATTTTTCCTTGTAGTGTCCATGCAGTGAGAAATGTACTTATTTATTTGAAATACCAGCAAATGGGCTCCCATGTAATGAAATATTTATTGAAATTGCTTCTTTGGCTCTCTACAGTTGCTGATAGGGTTTAACGAGAGTCAGGTATGGAAGCTGGAGTGAAGGTATGTCTAGTTATTTATTTATGGTTCAAGCAGCTTCGACCATAAGGCTTACTTTGGGAAATCAGAGAGGTGAAGCCATACATGACTGACAATACAGTTATTCACTGTTTTTATTGAATCATTTGCCACAGCTCAGAAAAGTAAATCTTAAAAGATTCCTATGTTTGCTTGGTTCCATTTTTTAATTTTTAGTCTGTTGTTAAAGTATATTTATGTGAATTTTAATGAAAGTTTACAATATTGTATACATATTCAGTACTTTCAAAATTCCATTAGTACCCCCATTTCCTTTGTTGTTACTGTTTTTCACTTGTATCTTTTCTTGTTTTCTTATTTATTGTCTTAGGCTTTATAATATGATAACCAGTTTTAGTTCTCTAATAAAAGATAGAGATATCATCTTCCAGTCCATTTTACTTTCATCAAGATATATCTACTCTAATTAAGATCATGTCTTCTCAAATCGTACCAATGACCCTTTGAAAGCATTATTTCAAACAGTTCCAAAAAGAAATCATATGCATTAGCTTTGCTCAGAAAGAGTAAGAAGTGTCAAGTATTCTAAAGTTTTGTGATACCAAACAAAGACACTCTAGGGAGAAAAGGGGCATCTGGGTGGATGTTCATGAGTCCCATCATGATTTATTGACAGTGCTTGAGAAAGACACTAAAGCTCGCAAAAATAAATAAATAAATAAATAATCTCCAGCATTACTTAAAAAGCATTCTGACGTGTTTATTTCTGTTATTGCTGACTTCTGGAAAGCTAATAAACTAAGTGATAGAACCTCACAGCTAAAAGTAACCACACAGGCCACTTAATCAAAGCTTCTCAGACTATGAGAAGGAATCTGAAATCTAAAAGCATTAAGTAAATTGAACAAAGGCATCTGACACACAGCAAAGCAAGAATTAGAAGCCAGGTTGTTTAACTCCTACTTCTGTGCCATACAAAATATTGATGATGATGTGACGTGACATGACATGAGAGAGAAAGAGATAGAGAATAGTGTAAGAGTGTAACAGACACTTCCAGAGACTGGATGTGATTGAATAGACTCATGGACTCATAGGCGCTGCTAGCAGTGCCCTGATACCAGGGTGAACTGCTCAGATGCATCCTCTAAGACCAGGCCTTCATTCTAGCGTTCACTGCTCCTGACATCATGGGGTTTTTTTTGTTTTATTTTGTTTTGTTTTGTTTTGTTTTTGGTGTGTCTGAACAGAATCTGAAATCGACCAGTTTCACTTCTACCCAGTCCTCTGCTTGCACTCCCCCACAAGGGTAAATCTTAAAGGTTCTTTCCCCACAGATGCAAACCTCATCTTAGTCTGCCTCTGGTCGGAGATGTAAACCATGTCATGCTTAGAGGGTGGACTCAAGGTCAGACTGCCTGAGTGTGAAAACTGGCTCTGCAATTTACACTGTAAAACTTCCTTTTGAAAGTTACTCCTTTTTAATCTCTTTTGATCAATATTTTAAAACAATATTAGTAACTATAACTACATCTATATTATATTAAATCATATATTAGAAGCTATAGCACAGTCCATGGCACAGACTGTTTGGCATAATCGTCCAAGGTACTAGAGGAAGCAGTTGGCACATTCAAACTGAAGGACTGTTTACAGAGGTATGTGCGGAGCTAAAGCCACCAGTAACAAGGGTGATACATCCAGAGGCCAGCAACAGAGGAAAGTCAGGATCAGTTCCAGGTCTGACAAAGCCAACAGTCAAAACAATGTTACAGAGCCTATAGAGAGCTGGAGCTGGGAAGGGGCTACTCCTGACTGGTACAGACTGCCAAAACTCTACATACAATGGTCTCTTTCCTCCCTTGCCCAAGAATTTGCTGATACCACCACCAAAAGACACATGAGAAATGTTATGAGACTCAATATATAGACCAGGATTTCCACTGTGAAATAAAAACAACACACACACACACACACATACACACACAAATAAAGAACAGAAGAGGAAAAGATGGGCAGACTAGATCTAGATGGCTACCTGATAATAAGAGTAGATGTCCTCAAAGGTTGACTGTTTGGAGTCCTGATGCTCCTAAAAATGCGACATTTGATTTGGAACTTTCCTTTTCCTAATGTAATAGTTTTATTCATTCTTCGAGAATTTCATTCCATGTGTTTTTATTATATTCCGCCTTCAGTCCTCCCCTGCATTTCTATGTCCCTTTCACATCCACAGCTTGTTTTAAATAACCCACCAAGTTCAACCTGTGCTGTCCATGTACTCATGTCTGCGGGACCATCCACTGGCTCGTGGTAGACGTACCGGGTACCACAGCCTTAAAGAAAACTGACATTCCTTCACCTACAAGTCACTGTCGATATCTCCTCTGTTAGGGATGGGGCTTTAAACCCTTCCCACCCCATGCTAGAGTATTGACTGGCTTAATCTGGCACTGGCCTTATGCAGGCAACTGTAGCTGCTATGAGTTTCCGAGTGAAGCTGCCATGTCCACATGTTTTTCACAAGTCATCCCCGATCTCTAGCTCTTATCAACTTTCCGCCCTCTTTTCTGCAAAAGCACTTAAGCCTTGACATAGAGGTGATATGCCCATGTTCCATTTGCCGCCACGCTCTCGACGGATACTCATTCTCTGTATTTTGGCCAGTTGTGAGTTTCTGCACTATTATCCACTTCACTAAGAAATTTCTTTAATGAGGTCAGAGAGCTACACTAATCTATGGGTTTAGAGACAGGAATTAAAACGGCAGTTTAATACTACGCCCATTTATCTTATCCTGCTACATGTACTGCCTCTATATACACATGTAACTTCCTGCCTGCCATAAAAGTGTCTTCCTGTTATCAAAGGAGTGAGGATATTACAATTCAAAAGCAGCTTATGACACTTACACAGAATGAATAAATGCATCCAGAGAGAGACTCAGAAATGGTTCAGTGATGGGGGCTTGCCACACAACTGTGAGAACTGGAGTTCAGATGCCCAGAACCCTTATAAAAGCCATGCAGGTCATTCCCAAAGCTAGTTGGCCAGCTAGATAGACAGAATTGATGAGCTCTGGAGTCAGTGAGAGACTCATTCTCAACAAATAAAGTGGAGAACAATTGTAAGTAATATTACATAAACACCAGAACTACACACACACACACACACACACACACACACACACACACACTCGTATATACACCCTATATATACATGTGTACATGCATAGCACACACATATGTGTCCATACACTTGCAAACACATGTACACACACACACACACACACACACACACACACACACACACACATACACACATACACACATACAATGCTCTAGACATCCCAGAAAATTCTAATTCTAATTTTCTGATTCCAAACTGTCAAGTCCTCCAAGATGGGTAACTTAGGCTTTCTCAAAGTTGTCTAACTAAGATTATTGAATCTGGAAATCTTTGAATTCTTTACATAACCCTGAACAAAAAAAAAATGGTGAGAGCAAGTTCTCTTGTCTGGAAGAGATGGATCACAGATTAATGAATGTGACCCTAGAAGCAAGTGATGCAGATGAGGAGCATCCTGCCGTAGGAGTCTGCCTAGTCAACCTCTATAAAATGCCCTGGCCTCCAGCCCCGCCTACCTGGTCATGAGGAAGGTAGAGACCCCAGTTAATCGGTGTTCCATATTTGCTTCACACGAATGAGACGTAGTTTCTAATCTATAGTAGAGTGACTTTCTTCCTAAAGTTTTGATATCAATTTACATAATTCAGTTTTTAGCATATAGTCAGGTCTCCCAAGTTGTTTTCTTGTTGTTATTTTAGATATTGCTGAGGCAAATCTTTTGATTGCCTCAAGGTTTACCAGCAAGCTTTATAAGCAGTAGAAATGTTAATACATAGATTAATATTTATGAAAACCTCAATTATTTTTTACAAATGTAGTATTTAAAGGTTTTTAAAACTGAAACTGTAGGGCTAGAGAGATGGCTCAGTGGTTAAGAGCACTTGTTGCCCTTACAGAGAACCAGGGCTTGGTTTCCAGCATCTACCTGTTGGCCAGCAATTCTCTCTAATTCCAGTTCCAGGGGATCTAATGTCCTCTTCCGAACGTCACAAGCAACAGGCATATCCGTGGTGCACATACATACATGCAGACAAAACACTCATATACATAAAGAAATTTATTTTTTAAGAACTGAAGATCTTTCATTATTAAAGTTATTGTAAGATATATAAGCTAATCTGTTTTTTTAAGAGTAGGTAGTATAGTTAACCAGGTAAAAATTACCTAGATGTTTCTATGACTTTGAAAATATTTCAAATTAGAATTTAAATTATTTCTTTTGGATATATATATGTATGTGTGTATGTAAGTATGTATATGTATATGTATATGGTTAGTTTCATGCCAACCAGACACAAGCTAAAGTCCTTTGGGAAGAGGAACTCTTAATTGAGAAACCACAACTGTAAGACTTGCCTACAGGCAAGTCTGTAGAACATTTCCTTATTTAAGGACGGCTGTGGGAGGATCAAGCTCACTGGAGGTAGTGCTACCCCCTGGGCAGGTGGTACTAGATGGTGTGAAAATGTAAGCTGAGCAAACTACTATGGAGAGCAAACAGTGTTCCACCAACGGCTTCTGCTTCAGTTACTACCTCCAGGTTCCTGCCTTTAGTCCCTACATTAATTTTTCTCACTGATAGAATGTGACCTGAGAATTGCAAGATGAAATAAACCCTTTCCTTCCCAAGTCCATTTTGGTTATGCTCTTTATCATATCAATAGAAACCCTGAGGCAGAAATTGGCACCAGAGAGTAGGCTATTGCTGTGACAAATCTGGCCATGTTGCTTTGGGGAGGATTATGAAAGGATTTTGGAACTTCGGTCTAGAAAAGTTGTTGAGTTCTTAGAGCTCAGTTGGCTCTCTTTGGGATATTGTAAGAAAAGAATGCTGCAAGGCAGATAACGGAGGACTGGCTTGTGAAATTTCGGAGAGTCTGCCCAGGACTTGTGTGGTATTTTTAATTAAGAAATTGTGATTCTGGTCAGCTGTGACTGAAGAGTTAGCTATAATTATCAATTGACCAGAAGCACTGAAGGGAAACCTTCGCTGTTCAGGGTCAGCTGATCCTGGTCAGCCAGGGCTAAAGAATCGGCTGCTATGAAGAAAAGACCAGCATGATGGAGAAAATCTTCCAGGAAGTATTTCCTTAGTACAAAAAAAGCTGTGGTCCAAAGGTGGGCAAAGCTGTAATTATGCTGGCTATTGAACCTGGTAATATATAAGAGTTTCCAAGGTGGTACTGGTTTTGAAGGTCTGAAGGGGTCAAGGAGAGCAGCTGAGGCTCAGGACCGTGAGAGGTCAGGAGAGGCCATTGGTGAAGGTGCAGCCTCAAGTACAGTAGAAAATCCAGAGCTGAAGAGATGATGGAGAGAAGTTGAGGCACTCTACATTGTGGCAGGGTCAGAGTCCCTGAGAGAAAGGCCAGGAGAAACCTCAGGTGCAGTAGAAACCCCAGCAGTTTGGAGATAGCAGTACCATGAGGTGACCACGCAGGATAGCAATAGATATGGAGTATGGCCACTCTGCATCTGTGTGCAGCTCTGTGTGATGTAGATGGCATGAGGGAGAAGTGGAGCAGCTTCACCTTTTGGAACCAAAAAGGACTGTGAGTGCCAGAGTCTGACACAGACCTTTACACTGTTGGACATCAGTTTGCCTGGCTTTGGCTGTGCCCTTTGGAGGAAGAAAGAATTTAATGTGTATTTTGTTTGTTTGTTTGTTTGTTTTTACAGCAGCCCAGTTACAGCCTTTGGAATATTAGACTTTGGAAGTACTAGACGGACTTTAAACTTTCAAGGAGACATTGGACTTTTAAAGAACTTGAACTTTGAAAGCATTTGAATGTTTAAAGTGCTATGGAATAATCCTCTTGTACACTGTAAAGATTTATCACTCAAATTGGTTTAGTAAAATGATGATTGGCCAGTAGCCAGGTGTGAAGTATAGGCTTGGCAACCAAGCTAAGAATGCTGGGAAGAGGAAGGGCGGAGTCAGGAGTTGACAGCCTGAGGCAGAGGAACCAAGATGAGAATGTCAAGCTGAGAAAAAGGACCAAGCCACATGGCTAAACATAGGTAAGAATTATGGGTTAATTTAAGTGTAAAAGCTAGTTAGTAATAAGCCTGAGCTACTGGCTGAGCATTTATAATTAATATAAGTCTGTGTGTGGTAATTTGGAAGTGGCTGCAAATATTTGGGAGTTGCTGATAGGACATAAACTTCCACTTACATAAAGACTGGGGGACTTTTGGAAATTAGAATGTGTTTTATATTGAGACAGTGATATTAATATGAGATATTGGAGACAAAAAGTAAAGGAAAGTTTATGATTTAATAGTGGTCTGATTGTGTGTCAAGTTGAAAAGGAGTCAATTGTCTTAGCTAGTTTTATGTCAATGTGGTACAAGCTAAAGTCATTTGGGAAGAGGGATCCTCAATGGACAAAACGCCATCATAAGATTTGCTTGTATGCAAGTCTGCAGCACATTTTCTTAGATTGATGTGTGTGGGCCCAAGTCACTAGGGAAGTGCTACCCCTGGACAGGTGGTCTTGCATGGTATGAGAAAATACACAAAGCAAGCTACAAGGAGACACTAGCAAGCAGCATTTCTTGTAGCTTATACTTCAATCCCTGCCTTCAGGTTCTTGCCTTGAACTCTTGCCCTGACTTCCCTTACTGGTAAGGTATTGCCTAAGAATCAGGTGAAGAACACTTTCTTCCCCAAGTAACTTTTGGTCATGGTCTTTAATACAGCAATAGAAACCCTAAGATATATCATTGCTAAAGAGAAAGATTTCTTTTTTTTTTTTAACTTTCCTAGAATACTTATTATTTGTGGGCCAAGTATACTTTCAAGGACTTTACAGATTATTTAATTTTCATCATAAGCCTCTGAGATATATGTTATTCTATCCATTTCAAAGATGGAAACTAAGGCACAGAGGATGGTTAACCAGCTTTTTTTTTTTTTTTTTTTTTTTTTTTGGTTTTTAAAGACAGGGTTTCTCTGTGTAGTTTTGGTGCCTGTCCTGGATCTTGCTCTGTAGACCAGGCTGGCCTGGAACTCACAGAGATCCACCTGGCTCTGCCTCCCGAGTGCTGGGATTAAAAGTGTGTGCCACCATTGCCCAGCTTTTTTTTTTTTTTTTTTTTTTTGGTTAAACAAATTTAATGTAGTCACACAGTTAGGATCAAAACCCATAATAAGAGTCATCACATGAAGTCAGAAGCAGCTAGTATTTGTTGAGAGCTTACTGTGTGCCACATTTGTGCTAAGTGATTTCCCCTCCCTTATAATTTCATTTAATGTTGATTAAATCAATAGTGTGAACTAATATTAGCCACTTTACAAAAGAACAAACATGACAAGAGATGTAAACTAATTTGCCCAAAACCACATAGTCAGTAAGTTATAAAACCAACACTCCATCTGGATTTGCTGGTTTCACTCCCTGTATTCCTAGTTAAATAGTGTATAGGAATATATAACGCTGAAAAACTGCCAGATATCAGGCTAGTATAGTGTTGAGTTTTCAACAAGAGAATAAACATCCTCTGGGTGTGTAAATCTCCCTCTGCTTTCAATAACATCACTGAAAATGCTGGTGACGTTCAGTTCTCTGACTTGCACCCTGGCTGCAGGCTCCCCTCCCCAACGACATGTTTTCCCAAGCATGCAGTCTTCAAGCTGCTTCTCTCTGGGGCACTTAAGAAAGAAGTGTTTGGATTAATCCAATGGGATGTGTTCAGTTTTCCTATCCATGGGCTGTGGGAATCAGAAGCAACAAGAACTCACAGCCACAGCCTCCAAGCTCCCCACAACAGCCAGGCCTCTCACTCCGCATTTACTGAGTCCCTGGAGGACTTTTCTCTGGAGATTGTTGTTAATCTGGTCTCCTAGCCCTGGGGGATAAGAATCTGGGCCAACACATGGAACAGCAAAATAACAGGAGTCAGCAATACAAACAATAAAAACACTGCAAAGATTTGCGCCTTTACAAAACTGTTTCACATGGCCATTGTCTCACTTGGCAACTCCCCATGGGGATTTTTAGAAACTGAAACTGGTTCAAAGTAATATTTGGAACTTTTTTGAGTTTTAATATTTACCTTTTATGTATTACATTTCCTCTAATGACCTTAAATTGGTATTTGAACTTTTTCTGTTTACTTCACAAGAAATGGGTACTTTATCGAAAGATTTAGTTCTTTCTGAGCTTCTTTTAAAAGACAGAATGTTTATCATCTTGTAAATATATTGGCACTTTGCCTTAAATTGAGACAGAATGCACAGGCTTCAAAACACACGTGTGCATGCATATGTATCTGTTTCTTTGTACACACATATTCATATAAGTGAATGGTGGGGGTGGGGTGGGTATAGATAGAGAAAGAGCGATACTTGGTATTAGTGTCCCTTCTAAATTTTACATAATTACAACCCTTTAGAGATAATTAGGTTTGGATAAGCTCACTAATATGGAGACCTTGTCATGAGATAGAGAGTTGCTCTTTGAGACATCAAACAACTTACACCCACCCTCATCTCATGAAATCACAAAGTAAGTTTTGTGCACAGTGACATGGCAGCCATTGTCAAGCTGGGAAAAATGTTCTTACCATACCCAGACGATACTGCATACTGGGCTTCCAGACTCTCCAACTATGAGAAAGTTTTGAAGCCACACAATCTGTGGCATTTCATTATGGCAGCTCAAGCAGAGTTCAGGAGGCTAATGTACACAGACAGACATACAGCATACAGCTGCACTCTCAGAGGACCTGAGCTTCCTTGTGAGCCCCTATGCCAGGCTGTTCACAACTGCTTGTAATGAATTCAGGAGGAACTGATGTCCTCCTCTGACCTTAGTGGGTACCTGCACACAGGTGGTATGTATACACACACACACACACACACACACACACACACACACACACGAGAATGAAAACAAACTTAAGAAAATAAATATACATATTGATATAGTTCTATCTAGATAGTAATATATGTACTATAAAGTGAGAAGAAAACTTGGTATTGCATAAATAATAAAATAATTAAAGGAGGTTCAAAAGAAGATCTAATACCTAAAGGCATTTTATAAACCAAGAAAGGTTTTAAGTAAGAAATTTTCCCCAGGAGTAGGTCAGATTCCGTGGAAACCTCAGATACGGGCTAAACAGAAGCTGAAGAGAAAGAAATTACCCAAGGAACCATCAGTAATGACTACAAAACTCTGACACAGCTGAATGGAAGAGCAAATAATTTTTGCCCAAAACTTCCCTGTGAAACTGTGTGAGGTAGCGTCTAAGCAACAGGAGGTGGGAGGCAGGGTGTAAACGGTGGGGGAGGGGGAGGGCAGCCTCTGCGTGCTTGTGGTAAAATAGACAGGAGACCCAAGCCTGCTTTTGACAACGGCCTTTTGTGCCCCTGATCATGGTAGCTCTGACAGTGGAGTGCATGGCTGGTGTGGGAGAGCAAAACCCAAATGCTTCAGATTTAGCGAGCTTTGTCTCAATCAATTAAGCCCCCTGGTGAGATAAATGACTCAGATGAGAGGCATCAGTGCCTTCTGGAACAATTAGTGTCAGTAAAGATGGGGAACAAGTCTCCATGCACAGCACCAGGAAAAATATTTCTACAAAGCCTTAGAAAATAATGAAAAGAAAATTTGCGAAGAACAAAACATGGATTTCACTCAAAGAATTTTGATTTTGGCATTCTTGCGCTGAAGCGGCAAGTTCAGATAAATGCTGTTAGCTCTTCCAAAGCCTTTAATAAAATTAGTCAGCAAGAAAAGTGATGGCCCAAGCCAAGAAAGGTTAGAAAGGAAATCCATGATGTACTAACTTATTCAACTTTAACAGAGGCAGTTTCAATTTTTAAGTTTATGAAAGATTCCCTCATTTTATCATTGAGAGGTATCTTTTTACATTTCATCTTAAATATTAATAACAAAAATATCAATTCTGTTTCTACCTTGACTCAGATTTCCAAGACAAATGTAGCCTATTGAATCCATCAAGGCTGAGTACACTGAGAATTGCAGATCTTTAAGATGGCTGCAGAAGACTGATTGAGAAGAGCCCCAGTTTCCTGCGGAATCACCATTGCTACTGAGGGACAAAACACACGATGGGATGATAATTCACACTAGTGTTACCCAGTGACTGGCTGGTGTATTTAGTGACAACCAGTGTATGAAATGTTTCTCTACCTGACAAACACGACTAGATTTCACCTACTCAGCAAGCAATTGTTCCAGATCTCCATAGCTATGGCTATTTTCTCTTGAGTTAAAATAATTAGTGGAAAAGACAGGCAGCTTTTCTGGACTTTACAAATTGGAGGTTGGTTTGTACTATTATTTAGAGCTATTTAACCTTGGAACGCCTGGGGCACTTCCTCCGGAATGGATTTTTATCAAGTTGGACAGAAAATGATGGTCAGTGCTAAGGTCAAGGATGTTTTCAGTGACACGGATCTGTGCTAACTATGTAGCAGCCATTGTTCTAAATGTTTTGCATGCTAGGTTCTGAGTCCATTTCTGATCACTCTAAAATCAAAAAAAATTGAAAAATCAATGTTTTTGTAACTAAATAGGCGACAAAATTAACCAAAATCACTTGACAGCAAAATCTGAAATAATTTTTAGTTGAAAAAAAAGTGCTGTTTAATTAATTCTCTAGATCCCACTGGAGTTCTCTGTAATATATGGTATATTACATAAATACAAATTGCTGCATATGGTATGATATATGGTAATTTATACAATAAATATAGGTTGTCTGTCTCATATGAGGGTCCTATACATACAAGGCAAGCACTCCATCACTGAGCTACATCCCCAATCTCATGATTTTTCAAATATCAAAATTTCCTTTTCAAAATATACCTGATTCCAAGTATTTTAAGTAAAGGAGCTGTTTTCTTTAAATCTCACAGAAAACACTGAAATAAATGTGTTCAGTATTTCTTTTAGGACAAGAAATTGAGATACAGAATCAAATAAATCTATTTTATAAAAATGATTAAGAGAGAGAGAGAGGTAGGACACACACACACATACACACACACACACACACACACACACACACACACACACACACACCTCCTGTTAGGAAAATATCATCTAGTACGAGTAATTTACTCAAACAAATTCATATCCAGTATGGGTAACATGCTGCAGAGTATAAGAAGAATTGGGAAGCCCAATGGGGGAACAAGGGGAGCAGTAAGGCAACTCAGAAATGGGCAAGTCAGAAAGTGACCAGCAGCTTCAGGGCTGCAATGGGAAAGGGAGGGAGTTTGTTCTCAAAGGCTGAAAATCAGGTTGTTGACCCTGTGAGCTGGGGTGCTGTCCCACAAAGGCAGACTCCTTGGCCTGGAGATCAACACTCTAGGCAAGTTAAAAAAGAAGAAATATCCTAAATTCTCCCTTTCACAGTTCCTCCAACTCAACTTTCATACCTGCATTTGGCAAACCTGGCTAGAAGCTAATTATCAGTGAGGTCTGCAAAGTATAGCTTTCTGTTTCTGTGACACAGAACACAGAGGAGGAAAAAAGTGTTGGTTCTGTAGGTCAAATTCCCCGATGAAAATCACTAAGGTTGATAAGAAGATATGTATGATAACTGATTAAGAATCATAATAAAGTGATTTGACAGGTAAACCCTAACAAAGTGGATTTTCCTCATCTGGTTCTTCAACAATTGTTTATGGACCTCTAGACGCTTTGTATAACCAGGGAAGAATGAGACTCCCCAAAGAAATAAAACTACTTTATTTAGAAAAACAAACAAACAAGCTAAGTTTTTTATAAGAAAGTCTACCAGGTTGATCTCAGTCCTGGGGGAGACTTTGCCCTGGAGGAGGTGGGAATAGGGGGTAGGCTGGAGGGAAGGGGAGGGGGCGGGAGGGGGGAGAACAAAGGAATCCGTGGCTGATATGTAGAACTGAATTGTATTGTAAAATAAAATAAAATAAAATAAAATTTAAAAATAAAAAGAAAAGAAAAAAAAAACCCAAATCCAAGCAATGCAAGTGAATGTGTTGAGGCAAAGAATGAAGGGTCAAACATTCAGCTAATGGGAAGTAAACTTCCTCAGTGTGGGCAGGAAAAGGACTCAGAAAGGAAACATTATTGAACTTTGTGAGAAGCTAACTGGAGCAAAGTATTAAAATGTGGTAAGTGGGGGTGGAGAGATGGCCAGGCTGTTAAGAGCACATACTGCTTTTACAGAGGACCCAAGCTTGTTTCCTAGCACCTATGTCCTGTAGTTCCATACAGTCCAACACCCCTTCTGACTTCCACAGGTACCTGCATTTATATGCATGTACACAAACACATACATACACATTTTTTTAAATTTTAACTGGAAAAAAATTGATATCCTAAAATTCACTGGACAAATCAACTATATTTTAACTATGTCCTTCTCCTTATAAAAGATGTAAACCAACTCAATATGTACAGAAAAATGATGAAACTACAAAGACACTCAAAACCGTGTCCTGAGCAACATTCAAAAAATCCTGAAATTCACCTAAATAGGAAGACACGGAAACACACTTCTCAAATAGTTTGAGGATCGTATAAGTAGTGTCAGTTGTTGGTCACCCATCTGCCCTTTCCTCGGCCCTGCATCTCAAGACCCCATAGCATAGCCATGCTTCATCTCACACAATACTACAAATGTGGTATCAGCACAAGTAGGAAATCCAAGTGCTAACCCTCCCACTAATGCCAGCAGCTGGTAGAAAAGGGTGCTAGACCCACTGACCCACGTAGATGAACATTTCAGTTAGAAAAAAAAATCTAAACCAGTTAGTAATGGAAAAAAAGGTAAACGGGAAGCCATCTCAAATGGAGACAGTGTGAAAATTAAGACACTGAGACAGTAAAGTTGTTGGTTCACAGGAAATGTTTAACAGCAGAAAAAAGAAAACAGCAAACTTCAGAAGACAGCTAAGGTACTGCAAGAGAAAGGGAAGCAGAGAGAATTGGGGAGGGAGGAGGAGAAGTGGGAGAGAGGGGGAGGCTGGGGGAAGGAGAGGCAGAGTTCCCAGCCTCGGTGTGGTACCAGTGCCCTATCATCCCTGACACTACACTGCCTGGTTGAGGATGGGAAAGTCTAGACCTTTAGAGACTTGTGTTGGCTTTCATAATCAAAGTGAAGCACAGACTTCTAAACAAGAATTTTGTGTTTTGTTTTAGATTGGGTTCTTGTCCAGTGTTTGGCCACCTTGGATTTCTTTTCCTTCAAATAGGAAATGACAAACCCAACTATGGTTTCTCAGTCCAGGAAATAATGCTGCGAGTGTCTGAAGTTTGGAGAAAAGAAACAGGTCACCATGGCACCATTTTTTTGATTAATTTTTTTAAATTCATGTTTATTTTTCAGCAAGTTCAGCTCATGTGATTTTGATTTATTTACACTTAACTCCCCAACATGTGCAGTTAGCAATCTGATGACTCTGCACCTTCTAATTAGTCTGTCTCAGTACCAGAAATTCATGTGTTGCCAACACCACCAAACTCTAATCCAGCTGACTCAAATTTGGATACAAATCGAAGGAGTCATAAAATTCAAGACCATTCTAAACTTGGCGATAAAAATGCTCTTGTTCTCAAAAAGTCACAGACAAAGCCAGTTCCAACTTTAAAGTTTTTGAAACTTTTTATGCAAACATGTGTTGCGCAGATAAAAAGCAGTGCGTGGGACAGCTGGCTCTCTTGTTGGTCTGCTACCATGAGTTCCAGAACTTGTGATTGCAGAAAGCTCTGCTCCACATCCAAGTTTATGTCTGCATCCCCAAAGAAACCCAGAGACCCAGTAAAGAGAGCCAGTCAACCCAGTCGTTAGGCAGAGTGTAAACCAAACTGAACCACTCATAGTAGCTCGGATGCTTGTCAGCCACAGAACTTGATAGTGTTGAGTGTGGTAGGAACTTTGGAAATCATCCTGGCCAATCCTTCACTCTACTAATGTGTTTTAAATGGTGTTTTGACAATCTATGTACATAACCTTTAAAATTCAGATGACATGGGTCCAGGCGTGAGTTTAATTATAAAACCCAAGGCACATATGGAGCAGAGAGGAATTTTTCTAGGGAAACCTAGAGAATTATGTATTATGGATGCTTTTTCTCTACTTTTTCTTAAGACCCATGTCGTAAAAATGGATTTCCCTCTTCAAATATGCTAGAATGATAACACTACTGAGGTATATAAAATGTACATTCATTTTTCCTTACTGTATAAAATGTATATTTTATATATAATTTACATTGATAAAAATTCTAAACTTTTTCAATATATTTATACACATGCCAATTTTATGCAAGCCAGCATTTCATAAATCATATATTCAAAACAAATACCAAAAATATATGACTTACATAATTAAATACTTATGTATTAAATTTACATATGGGCATAATCTTTCCAGTTCAAATATACAAATCTGTGCCTATGAATTCAATGGTGATTAGATAAACAGTAAGTAGTGAGCACAAGACCTATTACTACTGAAACCATTGGTTAAAAGTCTGGGCTTCCTCTGCATAAGCAAGATAGTTGTGTAGCTTGGTCTGTTTCAGGGGTTCCCTGGCAGTAGGATGAGGGTCTATTCCAGGTGCATGAACTGTCTTTTTGGAGCCCATTACCAATGGTGGGACACCTTGCTCAGCCTTGATGCTGGGGAAGGGGCTTGGACCTGTCTCAACTGAATGTACCAGGCTTTGCTGACTCCCCATGGGAGGCCTTACCTTTCCAGAGAAGGAATGGTGAGGGAGTTGTGGGAAAAGCCTGGGGAGAAGCAGGAGGAAGGATGAGATGGGGATCTGCCCTGGTCACTTTGAGCATGCTGCTGATATACAGATGTAACATGAATCACCCCGTTCACCTTCCCTTCTCTCAGAAGTCTCTCATTACTCTACTCCTGTTAGTCTCATCATTGCCGTTCTAACTAGTTGATGAGAAAGAAGACAGATATCCCACTTGGACAGCTGTTATCCACACCACCAACTACTCTGCAGTCTCTTTCATTATTTATGTTATTAATCATCTCTCTGAGATTCCCAGTTTGTCCTTAATGTAAGGGAGAGGAAGTATATATCTTGAAGACCCAGTGGTTCTGTAACTTTAGTTGTGTTTTCTGGGTAAAAGTTCCCCTCTTTAGAAAACCCCCTTTGTCTCCCAAAGTCCCTTGTATTCTCCCTTCACCCTCTTGTAGCCCCGAGTTTAAGAGCTTACTTGGGTCTTATTTGCAGCAGAAACCTTCTCCTAAGTCCTCTGTGTCCTGTCCTGACCTTGCAGCCCTGAAGTATATGCTCTCATGCACACTTTTTAACTCCCTCATTGCACATAACCCCAGATGTATTTAAATTGCTTCATATATTACTCTTTCTTTCTAAGTACATTGAACTTTCTGAGAAGAGATACCTGTGTTTTATATTATTTTCCTATCCCCTCAGTTACCAGTAGTGTGCAGAACCTGACCTATGTATCAAAGCACACGCCAGCTAAGAGATGGACAAATACTGGGCTCATTCTACTTTACAGATGACAGTAAAGCAATAGTTCCACAAATTTTAGCAAATTTGTTTTTCTTTAAAAATATTATTTTAATTTATAATTTATGAAAACTTTTGCCCATAATAAAAACTTGTCTATAACATTCCTTCTGATGATAGTTTAGAAAATAAGATTAGTGGTGCTTATCTCTAATTTCCAGGGGCTCACATTTTCATAAGAGAAAAGTATGTAAGTCAATGAGTATGCCATCAAAAAGAGAGAGCAAGTCCACCACACCAATGGCCCAGGAGGAAGAATAACCCTAAGAGGCCATCTAATCAAACACCACAATCCATTATTGTTCAAATTTAGAACCTGCTTTTCATTTGTCCTTACTATATAAAAGCAGGGTGTTTTTAACAATAAGATTTATAATGTATGTTGAAACTCACTGAAAAGAGTAGAAATAAGGAAAGGGAAAAGAGAACAATGATTATAACATTTGGAGCATGTAAATTTGGAAAATTATGAGATGTGGAGGTATAGTAACAAAAGTGTAGTTAGCTATTTGTTCAAAATGGAAGCCATTCTCATTTGGAGCACCTGTCTGTTTTCAAGTTATTTACTATGTTTCTTCTTCATCCCTGTGTAATTCTTTGTGAATATGCCTAGGAACTGGCATAGGATCAGCTGGGTTTTATTCAGACCCATCACATGATAAAACCTAGTGTAAGATGGAAATACTGTCTTGACTTATTTTGCAGTTTTAATGTTACAAGACAATGTCAAGCTCTCATTGGAGACCAGTCCATCAATTGTGTGTCTTAAAGCTCTTTGAACCTCTTGTGAATGCCCTTTCTCAATTTTTCCTTTTACATTTATGATCTTGTTGTTTGTATTAGATATGACAATTAGAATTCATTTTCTTCCAGAAATAAGTGGAACAGAGCTCTGATATAACTAGATTTGTAATAAGTTCATTGCATAAGGAGTGTCTAATATCAAAGGAAAAAAATCTATACTCACATACCTGGAAAAAAAAGTCAGTAAACAGTAGCCCGAGAGAGAACATATACATCTTCTCTTGCTGAACTTTCAAAATTAAGGTCGACAATGGAGGTAAAAATCACAAACATGAAGAGACGACAAAGCAAAACACAAAACAGTTTTAAATGCTAAGGTGTCAATAATTATATCAAATGCAAATTGTCTTGCAGATGTTAGGCAGACACTGCCATGAAGCACACTCCAACCTGTAAACTGTCCGCATGGGCCAGATAAAAGATAGGTGTTAGCAGAATGGATTTTAAAACATGATCAAACTACTTGCTGCCTAAAAGAAGCTCACTGAAATTAGAACACTTTATGTAAGCCAAATGTAAAGGGGGAAAGGGATATAAACTAACAAAGCAGATCGGGGTAGCTACATAATAGCAGATGAAGTAGACTTCAGGTTAAAAAAAATAATCAGTCCATCCAAAGACATGGCAATTCTAAATGTGTATACACAAACCACAGAGTGTGTTGTGTATACACAATGTGAAACAAAAAACTCGGGAAACTGAAAGGGGAGCTAGGCAAATGTAGAAATACAGTGTGAAACATCAGCATCCTTCTCAGACAGCTGATAGAAGAAAGCAGAAAGTTAGAAAGGATGTACCACGCTTGATCTTAGCCAAAGAAATAGTCAATATCATCAATTTACAGAATCTAAATGACAACTGAGCACTCTATTCAATGCCATGTATTCTTTTCAAGTGCTAATGAAATTTAGATGCTCCTTGACTTAGGATAGGTTGCATTCCAGTAAAAACCATTGTAAATTGTGCTTGCCATAGGTAGATATGCTTTAACATACCTAATCTAGATGATATCATAAATTAGCACGTAGTAGACTAGAGAGTATTGACTGACTACCTTTATGATTATGTGGCTGATTCTGAGCTATGGCTCACTGCTGCTACTCAGATTCTCAAAAATGTATTTATACCATGCAGTGATAGCCTGGAAAAAAACATCAAAATTCAAAGTATGTATTCACTTTTGCAACATTGAAAAATCAAATTAAAAATTATATATATATGTATATATATACATATATATATATGACAGTCCTAAGTATGTATAGTTGGCTCTTTACCTTTTGGTTTTACATTCTTAGATTCAAACTCTCAGACTGAAATACTTAGGGAAAAAATGTTTACTGGTGTCATCCTTGTTCAGGTCATGTTTTGGCAGCCATGTTGATAAGGCTTTATGGGTGTAGCTTCTCTGACATTTCTAGGAGTAACAATCTCACAGCAAACTTTCTGTTCCTCTGATTTTTAGAATCTTTCTCCCTCTTCTGCCATGAAACCTAAGCCTTAGGTACAGTAGTTATGTTGTAGATTATGGTTGGGACTGGCCTCTATCCTTTGCCTCTTGGTTGGTTGTGGCTTTCTGTAATGGTCTCCCTCTGCTGCAAAGAGGAGTTTCCTTGATGGGGGATGAGGACTACACTTACCTCTGTGTATATGGAAAACATTTAGAAGGTAGTTAGGGATTCTGCTGGCTTAGTAAAGTGGCAGTTGTAAGTTCTCCTCTGTTGGAGCCCACAGAGGTTTCCTAGTGAGATCTGAGCTTGCTTTACTCAGCAGGGCTTCATAACGGGATGATTGGAACACAGGCCTGGGTACCAGGTGTTTGGAAGGGTCTGCACTTAGCTGTATGTAGCAAGGGAGAGGTCTTTTGCCTTGCCCTTTGGCTTTGCTATAAAAAGCCCTTTTGAATAAAGTTCTGGGCCATTGGGTATTAACCCAGGTCCTCCTGAAGCTATTATGTGTTTCTTTCTTCTCATCTGCTAGGTCTCTCTTTCTACTTAATATCTCTTATTCCTCTCTCCTTAAAATACCCTGGAAAAATGGAGGTGGATCCCCCACAGATGGCACCCAACATTAGGCACCCTGGAGCAGGGGGCATGCCTGGTAATTAATTAAAAGTAAAGGTGGTGGTATTTTAATCTTCAGGAGCTAAAATTGTATATAGTAAGGATTAGGCTGTAGCAAGTATCTCTCTGTCTATGTTTCTTTCTCTCTCTCTCTCTCAATCTCTATCTACTAAATTGGGTCTAAAAATGGTAATATAAGTAAGTCATAAAAGTTTCATGAAGTTTAGTTTGAAGAATGTAGGCTTAGGTATATTAGGGTAGAATAAGCTTTAGGTATAGGGATATTGTGTAGGCTTAAGTATATTGTGAAGACTTAGGTATAATAGAAATTTATGGTAGTTTTTTTTTCCTGAGCATGGACTGGACCTGGGGCACACAGGGCAGTGTCCAGGACCTAACAGCCACTGCAAACTTGGCAGTCTGAGTGGCTTCAGAAGCTCCAGAAGCAGCCAACAGTGGACACCAGAGCCAGCGCAAGTGGCAGCAGTCAGATATCAGTGGCTGATACCCGTGGAGCATCATAGGTTCCCAAGCAGCAGACACCAAGAGCCAGCTAAAGCAGAGCCAATGCAAGCAGTGAGGTTCTGTGTGCTTTCTGCCATGAAAGAGCCATGGCGGGAGAATGCAGTCAACCAGCCCGAGAGATATGGATGGAAGCTACTACACTCAACCTTGACAAGTCAAGCAACAGAGATGCCATGCTGCAAGAGAGGCAAACATTAGGCAGCAGCTTGGAGTACAACAGAGACTTCAGATCCCAGCTGCCAGAGCAGGTCAGTCTCCTGGAGCCACAGTCCCTGACGGCCAGAGCGCAGCAGAGACACCAAGGAAGAGGTGGAGAGCCAAGCAAGCAACTGGAGAGCAAGAGCACAGGATGCTGTGGCAGCTTACAAAAGACAAAGCCTCATACAAAGATGCCTTGAGGTACATACCAGGAGGACCAGGGAACAGGATCTCCAAGTCTGAGTATGTTCTGGGAACACTGGGGGGCCTGAGGTGGCATTTGGCCATGCAAATGGGGCAGCACACAGGGGACACAAAGGCCACCAGCAGAGCAGGTAAGGGGACCAGAGGAAGCTGCAGCTCACAACAGCTGGGTTTCTTCTCTTGAGCTCCTGTGGTGCAAGGTTGTTGAGAGCCCTCAGGCCTCAGGAGTGAGATTGTAAATGCAGAAATGGAATGCAGCCAGCAGCTAAAGTAACTCAGCTTCTGTTTGCTGGCTGTGCAGAGAGCTTTTTAGAAGAGCTCAAGTGGCTCAGTTACTATGGCAGTCACCTTTTGCCTGAGGCAAGGTTCCTAGGGAAAGACTGTCATAAAATGCTGCTGTAACTGAGAATGAAAGTTTCAGAGATGCTTGTTTGAACTAGAATTATTAACGGCAAAAAAAGTTTTTGGTTGTGGGTTTCTTTGCATTTGGAATTTTAAGATTAATATCAGAAAGATTTCCAGAATTTTAAGACATACCAGAACTCTTTTTGAACTTTTTGGACTTAAGAAATGAGATGGACAGGAATGATTCAATTACAATGGGACAATTTTGACTCTACTTACACATATAGATTTTACTTATGAACCATTTTGTGTTAAAAATGGAACTGTTTTGTGGAACTGTTTATGTAAAAATGGAACTGGTTTGTGTTAAAAAATGGAACTGTTTAAATGGAAAAGTTTGAGTTTTTTTTTTACTCAGGTTCAAGATGCAGTTTAAAAAATTACAAAGAAAGGGGAGAGTTAATATTCCTCAGTCTATTTAATTTAATTATAAAAAATATTTTCTTATCCCTTGAGTGGATTGATGTTAACTTATGTTAATGTACTTTATGTTTTGTATAGCTCTAATAAGAAATTGCTTTTGGATTTTTGTTAAAATTGTTAAAGTATTAGTGGTTATATTGAGAGTATTGCTTTTGGATGTAGGTTTGTAGGAATTGTAATTGTGTATAGTAATAGTTATGTCAGAATTATTACGTTAACCTGTTGATATCGATGGACCATCGTTTAGGGATGCTAGGGGAGTATTTAAGTTTGATGTAGATGCATCAGAAGTTTATCCTATGCTTTTTTAGCAAGTACTGCAAATGATTCTATTAAGAGATTGCTTTAAAGTGTAGAGTTTTATTAAGAAATTGCTTTTGGATTTTTGCTAAAGTTTTTTACAGTGTTAATGGTTCTATTAAGAGTGTGCTTTTGAAGTGACAGCCTACAGAATGGGAAAAGGTCTTCACCAACCCCACATCTGACAGAGGACTGATATCCAGAATACATAAGGAACTCAAGAAATTAGACATCAAAATGCCCAACAGTCCAATTAAGAAATGGGCTATATAACTAAACAGAGAATTCTCAACAGAGAAAACTCAAATGGCTGAAAGACATTTAAGGAATTGCTCAACATCCCTAATTATCAGGGAAATGCAAATCAAAACAACTCTGAGATAGCACCTTACCCCGGTCAGAATGGCTAAGATCAAAAACACTGAAGACACCTTATGCTGGAGAGGATGTGGAGCTAGGGGAACTCTCTTCCACTGCTGGTGGGAATGCAAGCTTGTACAACCACTTTGGAAGTCAATATGGCACTTTCTTAGAAAATTGGGAATCAATCTCCCCCAAGATCCAGCTATACCACTCTTGGGCATATACCTAAGGAATGCTCAATCATACTACAAGGGCACTTGCTCAGCTATGTTCATATCAGCATTGTTTGTAATAGCCAGAACCTGGAAACAACCTAGATGCCCTTCAACTGAAGAATGGATAAATAAAATGTGGTACATATACACAATGGAATACTACTCAGCAGAGAAAAACAATGACATCATGAGGTTTGCAGGCAAATGGATGGATCTAGAAAAAATCATCCTGAGTGAGGTAACCCAGACTCAGAAAGACAAACATGGTATGTACTCACTCATAGGAGGATACTAGATGTGAAACAAGGATGACTGGACTGCTACTCACAACACCAGGGAGGCTACCTGGAAAACAGGACCCCAAGAAAGACACAGGGATCACCCAATGATGGAGAAATGGATGAGATCTACATGAACAGCCTGGACGTGAGTGGGGGTAATGAAGGGCGAGGGTCAAGGGAAAGAGAGCTTAGGGGAGTGGGAGATCCCAGCTGGATCAAGAACAGAGAGGGAGAACAAGGAATAGGAGACCATGGTAAATGAAGACCACATGAGAATAGGAAGAAGCAAAGTGCTAGAGAGGCCCACAGAAATCCACAAAGATACCCCCACAACAGACTGCTGGCAATGGTCGAGAGACAACCCAAACTGACCTACTCTGGTGATAGGATGGCCAAACACCCTAATTGTCGTGCTAGAAACCCCATCCAATGACTGAGGGAACTGGATGCAGAGATCCACGGCCAGGCCCCGGGTGGAGCTCCAGGAGTCCAATTGGTGAGAAAGAGGAGGGTTTATATGAGCGAGAATTGTTGAGACCAAGATTGGATAAAGCACAGGGACAAATAGCCAAACGAATGGAAACACATGAACTATGAACCAATGGCTGAGGGGTCCCCAACTGAATCAGGCCCTCTGAATAGGTGAGACAGTTGATTGGCTTGATCTGTTTGGGAGGCATCCAGGCAGTGGGACCGGGTCCTGTGCTCAGTGCATGAGTTGGCTGTTTGAAACCTGGGGCTTATGCGGGGACGCTTGGCTCAGCCTGGGAGGAGGGGACTGGACCTGCCTGGACTGAGTCTACCAGGTTGATCTCAATCCTCGGGGGAGTCTTTGCCCTGGAGGAGATGGGAATGGGGGGGGGGGGGTGGGGGGAAGGGGAGGGGGGCGGAGAACAAGGGAATCCGTGGCTGATATGTAGAATTAAATTATATTGTAAAATAAAATTTAAAAAAAGAGTTTGCTTTTGGATGTAAGTTTGAGAGAATTGTAATTATGTATAATAATATTTATGTTAGATTTATGTTAACCTGTTAATGTTTAATAAAGCTAAGGGAGTCTTAAAGTTTGATGCAATTGCATGTGGAGTTTATTGATTTATTTGATGCAGTTTTATCAGGAGTTTATTGATTTAAAAAAGGGCTTGATGCAGCTAAGATTTCTATAGACATCTTAGACCCATTCAAAAAGGATATTCCTTCTTGGTCATCCTCTACTCCTTTACTGGGAGGTACGGCAGCCGTATGGATTGCTATGGTTGTTCCAGCTACTTGCAAGTTCTTAATGGGAAACCCTTTACAATATTAAGAATGGGGACCTGTGGGAGCCCACACAGGTTTCCTAGTAAGATCTGAGCTTGCTTTATCAGCAGGGCTGCATAAGAGAATGATTGGACCATGGGTCTGGGTACCAGGTGTTTGGAAGGGTCTGCACCTGGCTGTATCCAACAAGGGGGATGTCTTTTGCCTCACTGCTTGGCATTGCTATAAAAGCCCTTTTGAATAAAGTTCTGGGCTATTGGGTAATGACCCAGGTCCTCCTAAAGCTATCCTGTGTTTCTGTCTTTCTTCTCATCTGCTAGGTCTTTCTTTCTACCTAATATCTGTCATCCCTCTCTCCTCAAGAGTACCCTAGGAGAAGTGGAGGTGGATCCCCCACAATCCTCCGAGATCATTACTTCACTAGCAACAATTCATTGGCTAGGTTTCCAGTACCAGGCATAATTTCCCTCTTGTTGAGCAGGCTTTAAGTCCACTGATAGAGCTGTAGGCTACCACCAAGGTATATGTGACACTACTGCATCCTTAGTGTCATTGTGCCATGTTGTGGTTCATGGGCATCACAGCTGGGAAAAGTTGTTGGTTGTTTCCCATATTTGGAAGCTTATATGGTACTGGAAGGCACCATACAAGCTAGTCCTCAGGGAGGAGACTTTCAGGCCAGTATCAACTGTTATAACCCTCAATAAAAATTATCTTCAGCCATAGCAACTTGCCCTGTGCAAGCTTACAATGTTTCCCTGGAGCCATCTATACCTCCTGCTTAGTTTATTGAGGAGAACAAAGCTTCTTTGTCTCAGTTAAAACAAACTTAGAAGTGTAATCCCACCACAGAGCTGCTACTGAGATCAGCCAGGACTTCACTGTAGCTATATGACTCTAGACACATGCTCCCCTACCCAGTGCTGCCCAACCTTCTTATTTAGTGCTTCTCTCAAACCATTGCTCAATAAATGTGGTCATTCACACTCCTCATTCCAAGTCTAATTCAGGGCACACAATCCAAGACTGTGTTGTTGAAAGAGTGATGAGTTCAGTTGAGAACTACATAGGCAATGGATTCACTTGTGGTTCACAACACTAGCAGTCAGATGCACTACCTCATTTTAACTTCACCAAAGTTCCTGAAATCAGTAGTAAATTTAATCTTCACCTCTTAAGAGTAAAAAAAAAAAAAAAAAAACAGAGTAGAGAAGTAAATGTGTAAGATGACCTTTCTGGGACATATTAGATCCTAGATTCAAACCTTAACAACAACCTCAATTGCACCCAGAGTTCTTATCCTAAACCAGCTAGTTTGAAATTTAATTTTAATGAAAAGAATATGGTATAAAGGGAAAAATGTGGACATCAAATAGACAAAAAATCCTTCCTTTCCAATGATTGTGGCTTTTGATCATGTGACTTTGAACAAATTATTTAACATCTAAGAATGTCAACTTCCCAGATAGCCTGCATCTATAAACTAGACATAAACATACCTCATGGTAGCATATGTTAAAGGTTAATTGAAACATGAAGGCAGTATTTCTCAGACTAATGGAGAAGTATTAGTGTGCAAGATGAAGTTTGTAGTGTTTCAACTATGGAGAATTTGCACTATTAATTATTCCTTCAAAAGTGTCCTTTCCCTTTGATATTACAACTTCTCTCCAATTATATGAGCTTGTTTTTTATATTGCACTTAAAATATGTTGTTTCATAACATTTATTGGCAATTGTTTTTAAGTGGTCTTAATTTGGCAGCTTTGAAGGCAACATTGGTGCTTCACAACTTCACACTCCCTTCAAAGCCTAGACCAGTAGATGCTGCAGAACTAACACTTCCAGTAATTATAATGTAATTGACTGTTAATATTTGGTGAACTAACAGATGATGTACCTGCCTTCATAAATGGTCCTGTGAAGGACAAAATGCAATTACCATGAGAACAAGTTAGTCTTAAACATACAGATGAAGCTGAGGCACAGAAACAGTGAACTGAAAGATTCAACATGCCCAATAGAGTATGAAAACATGCATGCCAGATTCCACAACGCCAAGTGGGCAGAACCATCCTCAAGGGTAAGAGCACAGAGTAGGGGAGGGAGACCAGAGTGCCGTAATACTGTTCGTCATTCCTGGGAAATGTGGGGACAAGAAGTCCAGAAAGAGGACTTTCAACAGTACTCACTCAAAAGCATTCATCTTTAGTCAAATATGAAGTCAAGGCTTTACTGTGATGGAGGATGGGGAGGAAAAGCTGCAGTAGGAAATGCGATAGAGAGTCAGCAAAAGAATTGTGAGCAGCAGTAAAATTAGAAAGCATGACTCTGTACAGATCAAGTCAGAATAGTTTTGTGATTTTCAATAGCAACATTCAACAGCCCAGCTGTGTGATGAGAAAAAGCGCTAAAAGGATGACCCTGGGTGGGAAATTTGTTCACTTGGCTGATTCTTTGTGCATGTTGATAGATTTAAATACATATGACAAAGTGGGAACCAATGAGAAATATTAGCATATTGGATCCTAGGTCTTGTCCTCTGAACAGAGAGGTGGGGTAGTAAAGCTGGTGAGAGCAAAATATCTACTGACTGAAAATCCCAGGTTTTAATACAACCCTTACTCTAATTAGCAGTGTCTTTTGTAACTGCATAACTCTATAATATATATATATATATATATATATATATATATATATACAAGTATGTATAATATTAACCATTAAATTGAAACATGGTCCATAGCACCTTCTCATAATGTTCCAAAGTACTGAATTAAATGTTAATAAGTGGAGAGAAGCTGGAACTCATAAGAATAAGCACAATATACATTACAGGACATGAGAAGTAAATCAGAAACTATGAAACTAGCACTTGCCATAGTTTACAATTAAGTATAATTTACCTGTTTAGTTTGTATACTCCAAAAAGAAAGAAGCCTTCTTCATGTTGGCCAGTAATTGCCCCAAAAAGTACCTAGCACATAGTAGGCATAAATTAATCCATTTATTAAATAGCCATGGTTTTGAGCTAGGCTAATGACCATAAAAATATTTCATTTAAAATTTAACTTCATGTCTCTAGATTACTCTTCAATTTCTCACATTAGTTTAAAAAATGAACAACATAAAAATAGACCTGGATTTGTGAAGTTAGACGCCTCTCCTTCCCCCTAGAATAGGATTAAATGCAGCCTTCTTAGCATGGCTAGCCTTCCATCTGTTCAGTGGTTTTTCTCTGTTGGTCCTGAAGAAATTTCTTCTTCCATTTTCCAAATATGAGGATGACAGCTTTCACATATGTGTGTATTATGTGAGTGTGAGTATATAGTTGTGTGTGTGTGTATGTGTGTGTGTGTGTGTGTGTGTATGTGTGTGTGTGTGTGTGTGCGTGCAGATGTTCACATGCTGAGAAATGCATTTGGTGGTGAGATGACAACTTTTGAGAGTTGATTCAATTGTTCCACCATAGCTTCTGGAGACAAGCTCATGTCATCAGGATTTCATTGCAAGCCCTTGTATGCCAAGCCATCTCTCCAGTCTTATCCATTTTTTAAGTCTGAAACATAACATTATACACATTTTTTAAAAGTATGGATGATATAAACAAATATAGCTTCACAAGTAAATAAATTGAGCCATTGACTCATATAAAAATACGTAGTATTTTGTTGAATAATCTTTTTGTACAAGGTGAAGACATGTTACTCTGATTGGTTTAATAAAAAGCTGAATGGCCAATAGCTAGGCAGGATTTCCAGGCACAGAAAATGCTGGGAAAAGGAGCAGAGACCTAAGGAGACACGGAAGAAGCAGGAAAGCGGGATGGACAGTACGTAGATGAGGTAAATGAGCCACAGGGCAGCACATAGATTAATAGAAATGGGTTAACCTAAGTTAGAAGAACTAGTTAGAAACAAGACTAAGCTATCAGTCAAGCTTTCATAATTAATAATTAGTCTTTGGGTCATGATTTGGGAGCTGGCTGACAGGACAGAGAAAGACTCGCTACATAAATTAATACATAAATAAACCACTACAGCTTAGGTTCACAGCTCTGGAAACAAAGGTGTTCTTGGGTTAGGATGCTCTTGCAGTGTTAAATAAATTAGTCTAGTCTTCTCTGGTGATAGACCAGTCAATGAGGAGTCAATTTTAAAATAGAGAACAAACACGTACTCCTTAAATAATCAATTATACATCCATCAAAATGTTTAACACCAAATGCCAAAGATAAACAACAACAGTGTATGGTAGGGGACCTTGAGGAAAGTCAAGCCCTTGTTTTCTGGATGCTGATTCCCAAAAGTACCATAATGATTTCATCAGGCTTTTTTCCCCTTAAGCTACTCTGCGGGTTCTTGTCTTTGCAGTGTTTATTACTCATCATATACTGTAGATCTTGCCATGAGGTCATGAGATACTCTTCTGGAGAGCTTCTGGGTACAATTAATTCAATTATAACAATAGTTACCACAGGAGGATGTTGGCAGTTTCAGTAAAAGTACTTTATAGTACTTTCCAATGTGCTATGTGCAGTTTGGGGGAGAAATAATAAACATCCCCAAATCAGTTAAATAAGCACTTATGCAGCCTACAATGTGCTGTACATCCTTTTAGGTACTTTAGGAGATAATCAAGAACACAAAATTTTTCAAAAAGAGGGTAAATGAACAGGAGTTGCCTTAGAACACAGGGCAGAATATAATATTGGGACTTCACAAAATGCACCACAGGACTAAACAAGGAATATGTCTAGAATTCCAAATTCACTTAAGAGTTAGCAGTGGTCTCCTATTTAACAATGCCAGTGGTACCCAAGCATGCTTCCTCCATTATAGTGAAAATAAAGACCATTCAGCAGATATCATAGACATGAGTAAATGATTAGTGTGAAGTAAGCGGCTTCTTTCAGCTTAAAGCCTGAAGACCCCTTGGCCAACCTGAAACTCATCCAGACCACCAGTGTTAGTATTACTATGGCAAGCTGGACTTGAGGCATCTTTTATTTGATTGACATGAACATCCTGAGTGGCCCATAATTGCCATGACCCCTCCTGGAAAAACTACCTAGGGATCCTCAACTCCCAATGTCTCAATCTCTGAACCCACCTGGAGCAGCCACACTGGAGCCACACATGTGTTTTTTGTATGGCTGAGACCTCCACCTGCCTGGATTACGAATATTAACACATTTTAAAAGGATATTTTGAACGACATAGAATTTGCATGAAAAACTGCTTTTGTGCATAGTTAAGCAATGAAGTAATGAAAAAAATAATCTTAGGTTTGTACCATCATGGATGTCTAATTGCTCTGTTATGGCTTCCTTGTTTTCCCTAGAAATTGTCACAATAGTTCCCAGGACATTCTGGAAAACCTTTGAAAATGGGATTTACATTGAAAATAAATGAATTTGAATTAATCACTTACTGTGCTAATAAAAACTGACAACTAAATTTACATTCTCTTCTAATCTTCTCCTGCATGCTTAGTTTGCAGTTCTAACAATAATCTAATAATTACTTTTCTGATCAATACTTAATATTTCTATCAATACTTAACATCTATCTCTAGAATGCCAAGACAGCTGGCCTGGCCACCTCTTTGCTAACAGGAAGAAATGATTCACTCATGGGCAGGCTTTGATGAAACAGGGCATGAAGCGAGCCTCCTTCAGCCAACACAGCAGCAATGTGTTTTCTGTTTCAATAGAACTTCCACAAACTCGTAATTTATTTGAAAGAATATGTGGCAGAAAAATAAAAAAGGCAGAGGATGGGGGTAGGGAAGCATCTGGAAGCCTTCTTGCCAAATGGTAACTTTCTGGAAGTTTCCTCATTTAGAAGTAATTTCTGGAAAATTTCTTGATTAATACAAATCCGTGAACAAACTTAAAAATGATGGCTTTGTTATTGCTTTGGCACAATATGTTACCAACACTGTGAGTGCTGCCAAAAGTCTGAGAGTTCTTTCATGCGGATTACGGTCTTGTTTACATATCCAGCTGCACCGAGGCCTTGTCCGTGGTGGTAACCTAACAATGTTCCCAGTGGGGGTGCCCATTAGGGGAGGGGAGACTAGCTGAGGTTTAGTTTGTTTAAATTGAGCAAGAATGCACAGCGGTGCTCAGATCTTAGGGGAATGTGTTGGAAGCATACCCCTTCTAAGATCTGTTTTCATTTATTTAAGGGGGATGTTTGCATTGCTCAAAAATTGCAAGGCACAAACTTGCCACACAAAATGCCTTCCAAATGTTTACTGTGGTCTACACAGAAGTGAGTTAAAAAACACAAATACTACTAGACAGGAGTAAAATTCTGAGTGAAAAAGTAATTTCTGTCTCAGTCATATTTGTTAATTAAAACCCCAAACCGTTTTCTGTTATGTATATGCATGAAATATGTACAAAATACACATCCCCACATGGAAACCCTTAAATCTGATAAGAAATACAAAACTCACTGTAGAATATGAATTTAGAATTGTGAGTAAATGATTTACATTATTAGAACATTCATGCAAAAAATTTCATTTTGTTAGTTTGCACATATTTGTATGCAAGGATCTTGTTGAGATTGATTTCATTTTATAAGTTCTAATGGCAAAACAAAAACATGAGAAACAATACAATTAGTTTCTATTTTTGCTAAATATTTTAACAATTATTTAGTTGTGTATGTTACTATCAAGAAAACTGTTCAAGGGATATGAATGCCTCTACACTAACCTTCTGACATTTCTAAATTCTGTAAATGAAAATAGTCCACTCCAAAGAAATTTATACTCTTTCTGCTTTAATGTTTTCTGATAAGAGAAAATCAGAAGTAGAGCAAGTAGACCTCATGCTACGGCTGTGCCTGCAGCCTAACTGGGTTAAATAAAACTCCTCACAAAGAGTGTTTTCTTTCTGATGCCAACTGAGAGACCAACATGCTTCTGTTATGCTAAAAATGCATCAAAGTTTAAGTTGATCTATTGGGTATCATCTGAGTAAAAATAAAACTGTTCTTGGAAAACTCACAAATCATATTTCTTCGAATTATGTGCTAATCCAATTTTGTGAAAGTAATTTTCATCAGAGGAATTTATTTTTAGTTTAATCAAAATGTGAAACTCCAGCTGGTCTCAATGGCTCATACCTGTAATCCCAGCACCCAGAGGAGGAGGCAGGGAGACCATGAGTTCAAGGCTAGCCTGGGCTACATGGGACCTGTCCCCAACAAATAAACAAAGAAAATGTGAAATTCCAATGAGAAGGAGAGGAGTCATGATTTTTATTTCTAAAAAGAAAAATGTTTGTAAATTTGTAGATAATCTTATGTTTAATATCATTGGGTCAGTATTTTAATTAACTGCATTATACTCTCTTGTTTTCATCAATAAAAAATATCAATTATATATAGAACTGTCGAGGCATTTTATTTTATGTCTTCTGACTTAGGCCCTCATGCAACTGACATGTTTGTAGTTCTCTTCGAAAAAGCACAGTACTGTAGTCACATTGTTAACAAGCTTGGGAGGACCGGACGACTGTTTACAGACACAGCTTTCTTCTGACTTACCACTGAATTTCATATTCCCATATTCTTAAAAGCTGTTCTCACATCTTAAGATAACTTTGAATCAGTATTAAATAATGGAAGGCATTGTAACGAAATACAAGGACAAAGAACATAGTATTGGGGATCCCTTCAGTTTGATACTAACTCTTCTACTTATAAACATATGCTTTTGATTGAAACATACATCCTGCCTCTGCCTAAGTTTCTTCATCTATAAAAATGAATAGAATAACAGTAACTTTTCCATTCAATAGTTTTAAAGGTTAAGTGAAATAATGCATGTATGTGTGGCATTGAAGATAAGTATTCTGCACATAATAAACCTTAAATAAATGGCATTATAGAAGGATGGTTCTGAGTGGACAGCATATTCATTTTTGTTAAACTTTTAATCCATATCCAGTAGTTTATGTGCTTAAAAGAACCCATTAAAGCCATATTTTTAAAATATCAGAGGCCTTGTTAATATGGTGATGGTGAAAGTATTCCAGAATTGTTCTGTTAATGCTGGATAGCCTAACTTGGAAATACTTAAAAACTCTTCAATGAATGTATGACAAGCCTGACTAAAACATCAAGAGTAAGCTCTTTTAGAACTGCTTTAAAAATTATTTTAAGGAAAATACTGTGAGATTGAAAGAAAAAGGGACTAGTTTGTGATGTCATATGGTCCCATGGTCCTATAAATAGTATTAATAAGGATAAATCTAATATCAAAATGTTTTCAGAATATTGTATTCAGTATATGGTTGTTCTTCACTGTGTTTTCTTGCATTTGAAGTCCACTAGAGCTTGTGTGTACTTACACCAAGGATGAATATCACGGGCAGCTAGACTCTTACTCAGCATTTCATTGCTACTTGGTAAAAGGAGACCTGATTCCTCAATGGGCCTGGGATATATGGAATTAGGCTGAGTTAAGGACAAATTATCTCCCAATCCCATTTGTTATTCTGATTTGCTTCCCCTGGAGACAGACACTATCTGGTATTATGAAAATCAGACTCTTTTCTAAAGTATGTTGACATCTATATTTTAATGATGTCTAATAATTGAAAAATAAGATCAATGTTTCAGTTTTCTAGAAATGAACTATAGAATTTCTTTATTAACCA
Source organism: Peromyscus eremicus (assembly GCF_949786415.1). Classification (NCBI taxonomy): domain Eukaryota; kingdom Metazoa; phylum Chordata; class Mammalia; order Rodentia; family Cricetidae; genus Peromyscus; species Peromyscus eremicus. The sequence goes on from NC_081427.1 coordinate 72,251,814, forward strand.
GATTAAGCCAGTTAATGAGTCACAAACGATATTTTTAATTACCTGTTAAATTATAGTTATACAGCTTTCAAATAATTTACCCCACTTTTGTCCAAATTTGAACCCATATTCAGTGATTGTATTCATTCAGTGACAAGTTACAGTGTCATAATTCCAAATCACTGTATACACACACTTCTTCTGAAATTACAGGTTTACCTGTAACATCGTTAAGCCTTCATATTCCATTATTTACAGATGCCTATGCAAATCAATTACCAAAATGATTCTCTCTCTATGCTCTTTTCACTTTTATTTTTTGAGTATGGAAAGGTAGTCATTGATTCTTTTCAGATTCAAACTCATTTTGCAAGAGAAAAGGGAAGTATTCTTTACCCAGTAGTGAATCTTTCCTAGCTGAAGGAGGCCTTTGTTCTCAGTCACTGGTTAGCTACACTTTCATAGCCCACTGCCTTCTACCAGAGTCTCCGGATGTATTCACATAAATGATGGAAGATGCATGAGACGTGAAGGTGACACTTGCAGTTTCCAGGAGGAAGCTGCTGCCCCCATGCTCGCTAAGGAGCCATGCTGGTGTTAGCTGCATATGCAGCCATCCCCCCTGCCCTCCCAGCTGGAAGGAAGGTGTTAAGCAGCAGCTGTCAGCAAAAAGCAGTAGCAAAGAGGTGATGTCTCTCCAGCTCACAGACAGAAAAACTATTAATGAAAATCCCCAGTAATGGACACTGATAGCAGCATTCTTTCCAAAGACTTCTGACTTAACTTCCTTGAAACTTCTTTTGCCTTCTGGCTTATCAGTTGCAGGGCAATGTGTTACTCAGCCACCGTCTGTGAAGTGAACCAGAACCATGTGAGGTTAATTCATCTCTCCTAGCAATCATAAAGTTTGTTCGCTCACAGATTCAACAATGAAATTGTTACTGATAAGTCCAAGTTGAAAATCTCCACTTTCATCATTCCAAAGCAATTTAATTACCTTGTTCTAATGCGGTATATATGCCCCATTTGCCAAGACAAAAGTGCTATTATTCAATGGGGAAAAATATTCCTGTAGCAAGCACAGTAAGTTTTAATGTTTTCACTGCTGAACTGTCAAAATGCGAACATTCCCACCCCCTGAAAAAAATGAAAGTACCAAACTATAGTATAACCTTCCCTTTTACGGTAAGAGGTTTCTAGAATATGACAAGGAAAACATAGCAATTTCAGCCAGGTCATAATTTAGTATAAAATAAAACCAGACATTTAAACCCGAGGAGGGAAAAAAATCTGAGCGTGGTGGAACTATCAAACTATGTGTGCAATTTCCTTGCGCTCAAATTGCATTTTCTCCCTTCAGTGTTCTACCGGCGGGGTCGTGCCCTCTAGATTAGAGACGTTTGCATTAGAGGAAACTAGGTTATGCCTTCCACTGTCACAGGCAGAAATTATGAGCTGGAGTGCATTTTAGCCAGTCACTCTGAAAAATGTTCGCCCAAGGGGGTAATAATTAGAACTGTTTTTGTCAGGTGACTGCATTTTAAGCAGTGATGTGTCTGAGAATCTAGCTGAGGGGTTTAATATAAATATAAATATTTTTTTCAGTCAGCATTATGGCTTCATGTTATTTATTTATTTTTGGCTTTGCTTTTCGTTTCAAAAGTAAGCACTTTTCAGAAATTATCAGCTAAAATGCCCTACAATTTAGCATCATGGTGACCCGATAATATAACAGCTGGCAGAAAGTGATGGTCAAGCACTCTGAAAAGTTAATGCTTAAAACTAAAGTAACTCATTACAACATCATCACATACCCATGAACATGAAGAACCACATGTTTAGATTTCACATAAGAATTTAAGCATAGACATATAGCGATTTCACTTCTGAATTATTATTTTACTTAAGTGGGTATTTAATGCAATTTGATATCATAGTTCAAGTAAATGTGATTAAAATATCCCACAAATTTATGAGCATTTGAGTTGCTTTGAGGTGGTGGAGCACCACTGGGATTCATGGTCCTATAGAGGGTGGGTAACCCAAGTGTTCTGTTATGACTCTTTTTGACAAAAATGGATCATTTTAATATTTGTACCCATTACAAAAGCATTATGGAAAGATAGGGATGAATTGAAACAATCTCATTTCCTTTGGCTTATAAACTCTAATAAAGATGATTCTTTTGCTTCTACAATAACCCTATCTCTACAAATACATGGATCACTTTTGGGTGTAAGCCTCTTATACATGGACAGAAGATGCTTTCTATAGATTCACAGGAAGAGCACAACATCTCTCTATAGCACTATAAATGATAGAAAGGTCATGATAAAAATTCTTAAACTTTCTAACTATTTTACTTCCCACTAAGCAGTAAGTGTCTATCCAAAGTAACTAATTTCCTAGAGTACCTTGCTTTACATAGTTTGGAAATTTTAAACATTTTTCTAAAGCGTATACTGTATGGACAAACTTTACCTTATTATGTGTTCCCTCCCATCTTGCTACATTCCAGTTAGAACTTTAAATTGCTGAAATCATCTTATTTAAACTAGCAAGACTTTCTCTCCCTCTCTTAGTTTCCAGATGTTGTCTGTGTATCAGAAGATGACCGTATGTTCTATGAGGCGGGTAAAAGTCTTCTGGCCTTGGCTGTTCTGTTCCTCACTGACAGGTTACTGAATATCTTTCATCGCTACCTAATACGTTATATCACCTGGAGCTTTGCAGTAGGAGCACAGAAGGCCATGCTGGCCACTATACCCAAATCGTCAGACCCTGCTCCAGTCACCTGTTTTCCCAGTATTCGTATGCTCCACTGATCTCTTAATAGTAGGTATTAGGTGTAGCATGAATTCTAATGGTCTAATTAGTTAAAACCCAGAGTCAGATATCAGGATAAAAGCTGGAAGATCAGAGAAGCAGAGCAGCAGCCACTAGAAAGACTTCTTACCTCTAGGAATCCTGAGATTGAAAGAGGGCTGAGCTCCTGTCTCCACCCGGCCTTATCACTTCCTCTCTCCGCCAAGCCATAATACTTCCTATTTCCTTCTCCCAAGTACTGGGATCAAACGCATGAGATCCCAAGTGCTGGGATTAAAGGTGTGTGCCACCACCACCCTACTTCTAGTGGGTAGCTCCCCACTCTAATCTCCAGGCAAGCTTTTTTTTGCTGGAGCACAAACAAAATACCATCACACTAGGTGTCTCTGTTAAGTTTTTATTGCTGTGAATAGACACCATGACCACAGCAACTCCTTTATGGGAAAGCATTTAACTGAGGCTACCTTACAATTCTGAGGTTTAGCTCATTATTAGCATGCAGGAAGCACGGTGGCACACAGGCAGACATGATGCTGGAGAGGAGCTGGGAGTCCTACATTTGGATCCCCAGGCAGCAGGAAGAGCGAATGTCTCCAGGCCTGACTTGAACTTCTGAAACCTCAAAGCCCACCTCCTTGACACACTTACTTCACAAAGCCACATCTACTCCAACAAGGCCACATCTCCAATAGGGCCACTCCCTATGAGTATATGGGGGCCATTTTTATTCAAACCACCATAGTAGGAAAGTCAAGAATTTACAGAATGTATAGATACTGCCACAACCATAGGAAGCCAGAAGTATTGCTGACCCTGTCTTGGAAACTACATGTTTCTGCTAACAATTTCTAATTGTGTGGTGCCAAGTTGGTGCTATACCATGATAAACAGGGGAATTCTTTAAGGAATTTGAAATTTCCACAGCCCTAGATTGATCTTGATCCTCCATCCATGAATGGCACAATTTCAGTCAGATTTTCTGCATTCACTTTAATCCCACTGAAAGGATCTGAATCCCATGAAGTATGAATTCAAAACCACATCTTCCTCTTGCAATTTGCATCCTTTGTGCGGCCCCACATCTTAAGCTCAGCTAACTTCCTTTCTCTCTGATATGAGCTGTACCATTTTACAACTTCCCTTTCCATAGTTCAGTGCGCATTCTCCCTTCGATCAATCAATAATATTGAAAGGTTATCAAAAACTAATCCAATTATCTAGGTGAGAAAAGACAATGGAGTATCTGCCCTGTCTCAGCTTCTCCCTTGCACTTACTATTCTTTTTCTTTTTTGGTTATTTATTTATTTATTTATTTATTTATTTATTTATTTATTTATTTGATTGTTTTCTACTCCCAAGACAGTGACCTGTAACCCTGCTTCCCGGACTCCTGTGACTTTCTCTTAGATGTCCCCAGCTGGTGACACTAACAGGAAAATGAGGAAACAACTGCCCCATTTTCCAGATTTTACTCTTGGTTGCAGCTGCAACAGTGATGCCAATATGTGTGGCTATGAGGTCTAGAGAAGGAACGCAAGGTGAACCGCATCTCCAGCCCTTCCAGTACTTGAAACTGATGCACTATATTAAATTAACTCTGTTTGAAATGCCTCAAGTGAGTTCTGTTGTCTGATTAAATCCTGACTGATACAGGAAAAATATGTCAATCATATGATCTCTAATATACTTAAACAAAGTATAAATATAGAAGTGTTATTAGTTGATTCTTTTTTTAACTAACGTAGAAAAGAATTTGAACTAGACTTATAGAGTAGTATTTATTAACCATCATAACTGCCTAACAAAATTATTCCTCCATGAGAAAAATCCTAGAGCAAAAACTCAGAAACATTATTATGATTCAATATTTGCCGTATATTTCAGCTAACCATAATTGACTCCACTCTTCATACATTTGTCTTTGGATTTACGAACACTAGGTATGCTGCTAGAATCTTGCTTTCTCACATTTCTGAAGTGCTTTTACCATTCTGAAACATGTATGGAAATGAAAATTTAAACTTTTGTCTTTCTTTCCCTACTCCATCTAGTACCACATGTGCTTGAATTCATTTCCAAATTCCTTTTCGTTTGAAAAATGCACAGTCTAGAATCCGGATGCCATTAATCACTAGCAGGAGAAGAGGAATGCAATGGGCCATGGACTGACGCACCCATACATATACCACATACATATACAGCACATATACACAACACACACACACACACACACACACACACACACACACACACACACACACACACACTTTTAAAAAAGGAAATTAAATATCATGCTCAAGCACATTCAGCTATAGTTAGCCAAGCAAGGCAAAGAAAGCATCTAGTCTCCTACTTTCTCGTTTCAAGTCCAGAGTTCACTTCATAGATGCTATTCTGAGGTAACATTTTTAGTGTTTTCACATAAAACAAGGTTTATTCCTTCATCTTCAGAACAATGGAGAGATGTGAGGAAAATAAGAGGTGTTCTAGTCATCAGACAGAGAAATAAAAGAGCTCAGTGCCTAGTACCAGGCACCAGATTTCAAGCAATGGTGAAGTCCCCAATGGAGTCAGGAAGGAGAAAGGGAGAGCGTGCACAGCAGGGCAGCGGCGCTGAGTGCTGACACAGCCCAAAGGCTGTGGCCACTGTGGTCACCTTTGAGTCCATTTATGAAAAGCCTGCATTTATAAATAGTCAGATGCTCCAGTTTTCACCAGGGTAAAGATAATTTCAATATCTGTTCACATCACTTGTAAATACTGTCAGAAAAAGAATAAACGATCTTGAAATATGTAACTGCTCTTTTGGATCAGAATGTTATGGAAACATCACTGATTTTGATGTATAAGATTTAGGAAACATATTCAATTAACTGCCCTCTCAACTCATATTGTTTTTATAAATTTAAAAAGTGATGTAAGGAGTACAACCATAACTGAAAGATAAATACTATTGACATTATGTTACCAAAAACAGTTCCTTAGTTTTTTTTTAATTCTACTGCCAATCATAAATCACCCATTTAAGACCCAAATAAAAAAGTGTATGCACATATTTATAGCCATAAAGTTTGGTAGAAAATTAACACATCATAATGCTTAAAGGGGAAACCTGATATACCACCATTTGGTTACATATTTCAGTTTCTCCCAATATGTGATGAAGTAGAAATATGACATTTGATATTATCAGACGGTTAATTCTGTGAACATTTTAATATTTTTTAGACATCCCTAGATTTATATTTTTCCCTCTCCAAGTGAAAGTGAGAATTTAAATACCAAGTCATTCCTTTCTTTTGAAAAAAAATAAATGGTATAATACACCTCCCAAGGTTAATCCGTGTCCTTGCACCTCCAATGAATCCATGGAAAGAATGTTTTTTATTGCTCTGCCATATCTAAAATTGCTTAGTCCATACTCTTTAGACACATCATTTTTCAAACTCAAACTTCCAAGTTTCATCAGAAAAGAGCACATTACACTAGATGCAAAGTGAATGACTACTTACTCATGTTCCAGGGATGTGTGCCATTCTTCACCAAGCAAGCAGCCCATATGTTTTAGGTTGAAGAAATAATCTTGCAGAAAGCAAGCACTGTTAGGATGTCATAGATTTTTGAATGATTCGTTGACAAACTGTAAAGTAGTTTGTTCTTGAAATTACATCATCTATGGAGTCCTCACTCACACCATCCCCACCCCTGATGGATGCAGTTTCAGATAAATAGCCTACAAACACAGCTTTGTCTTTCATATCTCCTGTTCATTCTTAACCTACTGCAGCCTGATTCTTTTGCCTTTTTCCAAACCACGATCAGAGCAGTGGGTCAATGAGACTTTCTTTGGGTTGAATTTTCCACTCAAAATGTATATGCTAGAGTTCGAACCTGTGAGGCCTATAAATAAGAGCTGTTTGGAAATATGGGCTTTGCAAATAGTCAAAGTAGAATGAGATGGTTAAGGTGGGCTCTATCCCATATGACTAGTATCTCTAATGAGAAGACCTTGAGTAGAAAGATAGTAAGGACCACACAAGCAAGTGATGCCACAGAATATCATAATTCCCAGTAATTCAATAGTTCAGCAGAATCTGGAGTCTCATGAAAGATTCTCTATCACAGTTCTCAAATGGAACCAAACTGATGACAACTTGATTATAAACTTAGCCTCCAGATCTGTGAGGCAATGGGACTCAGTGTTGAAACCACATGGTATTTTGTTACATTGACCCTAGGAAACAAATATAAATGGAGTCTTAGAAGAGAACAGCATGGCCTCTGACGCCTCTTAATAAACTCTACTCCATGGGATGCCTAGATGTCCCACAGTTCTACAGTTGTCATGTCTAGCTATAGATTGCCTTGTTTGACTCAAGTGCATATTTCTACCTGATCAGTCAGTATCACCTAAGTTTATTCTTAAGTAGCACAATCAAGTATACCCCTAATACTTCTGCTTCTAAGCAAATACTATCTTGCCAATTACCAGCATCACCATCTGCCCAGTCAAACAAGCTATAAAGATGAGTCATAGTTACTTATTCTCTGACAAAGTAGTTCCACATACATCTACATGTGACAAATCTGGACACTGCCTCAGCCTTCACAGTCATACAGTGACAGAACTGGTTCACACCCTGTTCACTTGTCCCGCTTCCCCAGCAGTCTTGTGAAGGCTCTGCCATCCACACCCTGTCATTTGTGTGTTGTTTTAATCAGATAGTTTTCTACATATCGCCTATCATATCTTTGCCTTTTTAAAAGTCTTTGTTTTTCTACTACATATAACACAAAGGTAAAGACATATAAAGTATTTACAAATCTGATTGAATCCTAACCTTCCAACCTCGTCCCCTACCATATCAAACTTGTGTCTACCCCTAGCTGGACTCTTCTGAACACACCAAAATACTCAGGGACAAGCAACTAATTTGTGCTAATCAGCTACAACTTGTCACATGACCATTTCCATGTCAGAGCACTGAACTGTCACAATGAACACTCTAGCACTCTGGTCTTGGCACAAGAAGCAGTATTAGTACAGTGGGGGGTTGGTGGGGGGTGTTGACTGTACATTGTTGCTTGAGAGTCTGTACATTTTAGACCAGATTTGTATTTGCACTGTCAGTGTGGCAAATGAGTGGAAAATGTTAATACACTATTGGATTTTTTTATTTCTTGTTTTGATTCCAAATTATGCCTTGGCTGGAAAACCTCAATTTATGTTCATGGCAGTGGGAATTTTTTCAAATCTTTCTTTAATTCTTTCCAATAAACAGTTGGAAGATTTAAAAAAAAAAAAAAAAGAAGGAAGAAAGAAAAAATGGCCCCCAAAGGGGGTGGCCCCATAGGAGGTGTGGCCCTCTTGGAGTAGTTGTGACCTTGTTGGAAGAAGTGTGTCACTGAGGAGGTGGGCTTTGAGGTCGCATATATGCTCAAGATACCACCCAGTACCTCAGATCACTTCTTGTTACCTGCAAGATGTAGGATCCTTAGCTACTTCTCCAGTATCATATCTCCCTGTACACCACTATGTCTCACCGTGATGATAATGGACTGAATCTCTGAAATGTAAGGGAGCCAACCCAATTAAATGTTTTCCTTTATAAGAGTTGCCATGATCATGGTGTCTCTTCACAGCAATAAAAACCCTAGCTAAGACAAAGGGTCACTGAGTCACTGCATGGAGAACACCCGTTAAAGAGACAGCCACTTGTAGTCAATTTTGTATAAATGGGAAATATCTGTACTTGTTTTAATGTAAGACAGTCTACATCTAGTGGTATGTGATGTATATCCATTGAAGTTTTACTGCTAGGTGCTTGTTTGAGTCCCATAATAAGGTATATTGCTGTGAAATCGAATTGGTAAAGGTTTGGGGTGGCATTTTCAGTTCAGTGACACAGAGTATACCTGAACGGTTTTAAGATAAACACAAAGAATATTATGCAAATGTAAGGCTTTGTTTTGTTTGTACTCCTTCCTGCAGCCACTTCTCCGCCTCTCTTGTTCTCTCTGCCATCTCGGGGCTTCAGTCTTTGATGACTCGCCTATGTTCATCCATTCATCTGGGTTTTGTCCTCTCATCACACGTTTGGACTGAACTGTAAGCTCGTTCAGGTCAGGATGTATACCTGATTTGCTTTCAATCTTCTTTAGCGCCTCCCTCCAAGTGGAAGGCATTGTCTCTGCTCACTGAATGTGGACTGAGTGAGCTCAGTAGCAGAAAGTAATAAATGAATTCTTTTAATAAATGCACCATGTCTCTGGAAATCCATAGTGCTCACATTTTGCCTGATGGGCTCATTTTGGAGTGATTGGATGCCTTTTATTGGCTAATGTCTGCCATGTGGTAATGTCTTCATTTGCTGAGTTGATGTTCCAAATCTTACAATTCTTAGTCATAATTATTAGTTTTTCCCCTGAATTTTGTGCTTCATTGAGGTTTTAAAGGGTAAAATTAACCTCCCAGCTTTTCCTCCATAAATTTATAATTTCATTGTGATTTCATTGCTATATTGGCTTCTGTTTCAGAAGATTGTCCAAAGTTTAGGTGATTATGTGTCAGTTGTTTTGTATTCTCACAAATGCAGATATTTCCTCACACTCTGATCCACTCAGCCGCATAGCAATAAACAGTACAAACACGATGAGGGATAATTTAATTTTATTTACTTAGAAAAAATAAATCTTACGGAAAATGGAACTTGACTTTTTCTCTATTTTAAAATTATATTAGAATTTATGAAAATACTTATTCCCATAATATTCTTCTACACTTTGGCATCTGTTCACCTGGTTATAAGTCAGTGTTTTCTGCAGAATACAATACAGTAAAAATACTTTAAGAAGTATTTAAGGGATATCTCAAGTATAAACTTCAACAATATGGAAATTTGATGATTTAAATCTGACCTAGGCAGCCTAAAGAATGGGAAAAAAAATCTTTATCAACCCCACATTTGACAAAGGGTTGATTTCCAAAATATATAAAGAACTCAAGAAACTAAACATCAAAAAAACAAACAATCCAATTTAAAATTAAGGTATAGATCTAAACAGAGAATTCTCAGCAGAGGAATCTCAAATGGCCAAGAATCACATAAAGAAATGTTCAGCATCCTTAGACATCAGGGAAATGTAAATCCAAACAACACTGAAATTCCATCTTAACACCTGTCAGAATGGCTAAGATCAAAAGCACAAGCGACAGCTCATGCTGGAAGAGGATGTGGAGCAAGGGGGAACACTCCTCCATTGCGGTGAGAGTGAAAACTTGTACAGCCACTTTGGAAATGGTGGTTTCTCAGTTGGAAATCAATCTACCTCAAGACCCAGCTATACCACTCTTGGGCATATACCCAAAGGGTGCTCAATCATACCTCAAGAACACTTGCTCAACTTTGTTCATAGCAGCTTTATTTGAAATAGCCAGAAACTGGCTATTATGACTATAAACCTGGCTGTAAACAACCTAGATAACTATCAACTGAAAAATGAATAAAGAAAATGTGTGGTACATTTACATAATGGAGTATTACTCAACTGTTTAAAAACAATGGCATCATGAAATTTTGAGGCAAAGGATGGAACTAGAAAAAAAGTCATCCTGAGTGAGGTAACCCAGACCCAGAATGACAAACATGGTATACACTCACTTATAAGTGGATATTATCTACTAAGTAAAGGATATCCATGCTACAATCCACAGACCCAGAGAGGCTAGGTAACAAGGAGGACTCAAGCGGAGGGATACATGGATATCCCTGGGAAGGCAAAATAGAAGAGATTTCATGGGTATACAGGTGGTGGGTAGGGATGGGAACATGAAGGATCTGGGAAGGGAGAGAGTACTGAAAGAGACCACTGGAAAGGGGGTCATTTCAGGGTAAGGTAGAAACCTGGTCAAGGGAAACTCCCAGGAATCTACAAAGATGACCCAAGCTAAGATTTCTAGCAACAGGGGATACATAGCCTGAATTGGCCACCTCCTGTAACAGGCAAGACTTTAATGGAGGGACTGGGACACTAACCAGCCACATAACCTTCAACCTATAATCTGTCCTGCCTATAGAATGTACTAAGGTAAAGGTGACACAGAGATTGTGGGAGTGACCAACCAATGACTGTTCCAGCCTGAGACCAAGGCCAGGAGAGTGAGTCTATCGCTGACACTGCCTGGAGGGCCAGGACCCAGAGGCTGGATGGCCCAGAGACATAGGATAGAGCCAAACAGGGCTGGAAGAAAAGAAATGTCCTATATAATGATGCCTAACACTATTCTGCTGTACTCATAGATTGGTGACTACCCCAATTGTCATCAGAGAGCCTCTATTCAGTAACAGATGTAAACAAATCCACAGCCAAATATTAGGCCAAGCTCGGGGAACCCTGCTGAAGAGAGGAAGGAGGGATTGTAGGAGCCTGAGAGGTCAAGGACATCACAAGAAAACTCACAGAATCAAATAACCTGGACTTATAGGATCTCAGAGAAACTGAACTGACAACCAGGGAGCCTGCATGGATCTGACCTAGACCCCTGCATATATGTGACAGTTGTGTTGCTTGGTCTTCTTATGAGACTTCTAACAGTGGGAGCAGGGCTGTCTCTGACTCTTTGGCTGGACTTTGGGACCCCATACATCATCCTGAGTTGCCTAGTCTGCCTGCCACTTGACATGCCATATTTTGTTGATATCCATGGGAGGTCTTCCCTTTTCTGGATAGAAATAGAGGACGAGTAGATGGGGGAAGAGGGGAGCTGGGGGTGGGGGGAAGAGACTGGGAGGAGAATAAGGAGGGGTAACTGCAGCTGGGATATAAAATAAATAAATAAATAAATAAATAAATAAATAAATAAATAAATAGATAGATAGATAGATAGATAGATAGATAAATAAATAAATAAATAAATATATTTTTTTTAAATCTTACCTAGCTCATATTTCACACATTGACTTTGTACATGGGGAATTTCTCATTTTCAGTGTTGGATGAAGCTATCATATTCATTAGATTCATGCAGTACTCTGCATGATTATTTATAAGTACACTTATTATCAGTGCATTGTAGGCCAAGAAAAACACTCACATAGAGGGCAAAAAAAGTATATCTATAAGACTGAAACTGGTGAAATTATAAAACTTCTGAAATCCTCCAGCAAAAAATTGTTGTATTAATTTTAATTTTTTACTGCATTTACTCAGTTTTTCCTTATTTGTAAACACTTCCTTCCCAGCTATCTTTGAATGCCTATAATCCCATCATCACCCCCAAGACATTATCCTATATGTACCCCTTCTTCAAATCATGGTTCTAGTCAAGTTCCTACAAGGAGTAAAATATCCTAGGCCAGTAATTCAACATCAAGAAAGTCTTGCTTTACATCTCCAAGTATTCAGACTTCTTTTTTAGCCTTTAATAAAATCCATGCTTCATACAAGGTCTTAGCAATATTCAGGAGAATTTGCCACAATGCCCTGCATGGAAGGCTGTCAATCAATGTTTTCTCAGTAGATAAGGAACCAAACCAGTGCTACTTTCACATTCTTAAGACTCAACCAAAAATTTATCTCTAGAAATAAATTTCTCTGATTTATCCAAGGTCAAACCAGTGGTCCTCTCACTGTTGACTTCTCAGTATACTGCATTTATAGAAGTTATTTGGTTGCATGTTTTACTATTTGAACAAACTTAAGTAATAAAGCTAGGGAAAAAAGTTAATATAAGAGAAAAATCTCTAAAGTACATCTCTTAAGTATTTACTGTTTTCCAGTAGAGAAAATTTAAAAGTTAATCTCAATATTCAATGTATACATATGTGTATGTATATACATGTATTATTATTAAGAGCTAGTTTATCTGACTCAGCTTTTGACTCTTTTCTAAGCATGCAATTTAACAGCCCTTTTGACATTGATATATATGGATATCTGTTAGGAGATATAAATGAGTATTAAAATCAAGGTTTTGATGCCCAAAGTAGAAAAATTATTGATTTAATTCAAAAATAAGAAAAAGTCAAACAAACAATAGAAAAGACACAGTTCTTAGTCCTTGTTGCATGTTTCTCAAGCACATTTTTCTTTATTTATTTCCAGTGAATGGCTATAAAGAGAAATAAAACAACAAAAACCTACTTCTTCAACCTTCTTCTTATTTTCATCTCCATGTGGGAAGGTGCCAAAATAGCACTACAGAAATAAAGACCGATCATCGGGATGAGAAGAAAAATGATGTAGCTTTAGTCACCTTTTCACGTAACATGGAACTGGATGTGTTTCCGTCTTGCGACAACAAATATTACTTTTAATAAGAAAGCATTTTTCTCCCATTATCTCATTACATTTGCTGCTAACACTTTGAACATGTGGTCACATGACTTGTAATGCATTAAATGAAAGTTAATTACTGACATCCAGGTGACATCTATAACACTCTGAAAGGATACATTTTAAGATTCTTATCAAACTAGGAACAACACACATCAAGTGATACAGAGGTTGTTGCACTGAAGGATGTTATTGTGGGTCTCCTTCACTGTAACTGAAGGATTTTACAACTCAGAATAGAAGTAAATACGTGGGTCTGTAAGGCAAGGTAAGTTGAGGAAAGAGCACTTAACTACCTCAGCCATGTGGATGGGGAAACTTCCAGCAGCCCAGCCACACCATGGCAATGAGCTTCCCTTCCTTCTGTGGAAGGAGAGGCGAGATGAGGGCAAGTCAAGCTCAGGGAAGCTCCAGGCTGAGTTAATCACTTGTGCAAGTGCAGAGAGGACTCAATTACAGTGTTCTGGCTGAAGGGAAACCAAGGTTCCTTCCTGACCCTTCCTTCACTGACCACAACACAGGAAGAAAATCTTCGGTTCTGTTTCACTTGGTTGCTTACAATAGGCCTCAGAGGATTAGCAGGTGGAACCGGGGAGAGAAAAGAAAGGAGTCAGCAACAACTAAGCAAAGGACAGGATGAAAAGTCTAGGCCTTCGGACCTCTTTCAGCTCTGTACTCACTAGCCATGTGCTTTTGAGACCTTAACAACCCCACACCTTGGTATCCAGTGCGGAATGCGCAGTGAGGTGCTGGCACCAGAGGAACCACGAATGGCCCTAGTTGATGCTGTGTGCTCTGCATTAACTGTCCACACTACAGTGGAGAGAAACAGATGAAGACAGTAGCTTGTGTTCGTTTGTCTGTGAAGATTGGGTCTGTGTCTATTCTGTTCACTTCTCCTCCCCCAGATTTTGTGCTCTGTACCATTTAGATACCCACATCTCCATGACTTACCTCCAGAGCCACTGTTCACTACCGCACTAGGAGCCACAAACAGATGAACTAGTGTTTTATGTTTTGTGGGATCTGGGTTGTAAATGAGACTCTAAAATCTGTCCCCATTACTCTTCATTTCCACTTTTTGGTAGCAGCTTAGTTTCATGGCCTCATTTCAATGGGTTATTGGCTGGGAGGGCGCTTATTTCTTCTCCAGTTGTCTGCACTTCCACTTTGCACTCCAGCAGAGTTCTAACAGGAAACATCCTCAAAAAAGAAGCTACACAGAAACTATCCCTCTTCTTTTGTCTGAGCATTACAAACTTCAGAACAGTAGTTCTCAACTTGTGGGTCATGACCCATTTGGGGGTCAAATGACCCTTTCACAGGGGTTGCCTAGGACCATCAAAAACACAGACATTTACATTCCCACTCATAACAGTAGTAAAATTACAGTTATGAAGTAGCACCAAAAATCATTTTATAGTTGAGCATCACCACAACATGAGGAACTGTGCTAAGGGTCTCGGAATTAGGAAGGTTGAGCACATCACTTTGCCAGACTCTATCAGTCAACACAGTCATGGAGTTCCTTGAACTTCATGAGGAGGAAACAGGTTCTACCTCATGTTGGGAGAGAGACACAACTGTGCAAGAACGTGTTGAAATGAAAATATTACTGTGGCGTTGGGGGTAGGCTACTATGTGTGCCTGAGTCTGGTTGTCCTCAGAAGAAATCTGTCTTTAGCTAAGGAGTGGCTGGAATATACAGATACTCTGTGATTGAGTAAAATCACCCTATGTAATGACATGGGCCAGAGCAGTACTGCTCCCCCAAAGACCATAATAGTGTGTGAAGATTGAGAATGGGCCTTCCCGTGGCCCTTGGTAGATAGATAGGAAATTCTTAGGCTATGGAATCCAGAAAAAAATTATCCCTCATGTCAAACTGTGAAGGGATGGAGACATATTCAGGAATTTCACATTGAACAGCAATGGAAAAAGAAAGCAAATATTTATTGAGGCCTTGTTGCAATAGGTTCTTTGCTTAGGTTATAAAAAACAATCTTTGCAGAGTCTGTCCGGCTTGCCTTTTCACTGGCCAGAAGCCCGTATGTTTAAGTCATCATAAACCCTGAGGTTCTCCCATTGAGTCATCTCTCGTTTAATGAGCATGGCAGTCCTGTCAGGACCGTTATTCTAACAGTGCCCGAGACTCCGCTAAATTGGCTTCCCTTGAAGCGCGGGATGCCCTTCTCTGTAAATGAGGTACAAACTTCTGAAAGAGCATTTGCAGCCTGCTACTCAACCACTCTGGCTGGGCTAGCCACCAGTGATGGTGTAAGAGGGGTATACCACACTGGGTAACTCAAGAATATGGCAGCACACGGTTTTAACATATCTACCACTTAAGCTGCTTCTCCGGGTAGTTTATAGGGATTAAATAAAATCAACTCTATTTCATGTATATTTACTTTCTTTCCACTCCAAGAAAGTCTTTTGTTTCCAATATATTTCTTCTCTGAATCATTTATCTTTAACAAAGTATCTTTTCTCATTTACTTCTGTGAAATTCTGAAGCATCAGAAAGATGTTTTTACAAAATGGTTCCATTTAGAAGTAATTCTATAGCAAAGCCCCAAGGACCTTGATGCAGTGAAGTTTCAGGATAATAGTCTCTTGGATACAATAATACAGCCATTGTAACCCATATCATAGAATCCTTGGTTTAATGAGAGTTTTCCTTCAAGGCATCTAATATCCACTCTGTTCACTTAAGAAAGTCAGGTAAAACAGGTGTTTCCTCAATTAACAATTTAGACTTCTGTTACATGAAAATAAGTAAATCAAAATAGAAGATAATATTCCTAGCAAAACACAGAAATTCTCTCCATTTCCTATTTTCCCAAAGACCTTGAGCGTATCATTTCATGTATACATTTTAAAGTAATTAATTCATGCATGCCATGAAAAGAAAAATACCAAAATATAATAGTTCTTCACATCTACCTCACCTTAGCCAGCATGTGCTTTTGAGACCTTTTTTTAATCATAAAAATCTGTCAAGAAATGAAGTGTAATTTTTAACTTCTAAATTAGTGTAAGTAATATGATTAACTAAAATCTACAATGCTATGAAAAACCTTGCTTAGATATTTTAAAGTAAGTACTGTCCATGTTTACAAAGCATGTCCATGTTGCATGCTTCTTAAGTTAGTTCGTTGGCTGCTTCTTTTGACTTTGACAGAACAAGATCCCCACCACGCACTCTATTGGACATACTCACTTCTAAATCATTATAGATTCCTCTCAGAAGACTCAAAGTTATCCTCATATACTACCCAAGGTAATTCTTATTATGAAGTCAAGTAAAATTAGAAGGCTTTTCTAACTCCCTCATTTAAACAAGTTATGTGGAATCCAGTTCCCGGAGGATCTTTTCTCCAAAATGTTACAGCTTTTTTAAAAAAAAAAAAAAACTTTGAATTGTATATGTAATCCTAAATAATCTGACTGAAAACATCTCAAAATGTCTTCTACAAAGATCTAGTAAGGAATTATAAAGGAAGTAAAGACTATAAAATTTGTGGAAAAGATCTACGGTCTGAGCATGTCTCCATGTGAACATGGTCTGCTCTTTTGTCCATGTTCCTGTCCACTTACTTCACAGCTCTAATAAACTAGACATGCAGTCCTTGTGAAAACATGCACACTTTCCTTTATTTTTCTATGTATGCACTTCAATGAGATTTGCTTATGGTTAAGATGACCAATTTACCTCCCAGATCAGAATACTTCTGAGGAGAAAATGTAGTATTCTTAAGCATTATGCCTGCTCCACTTACACCAACTGGGGTTGTTGTGAATGCCCTGAGACCAAGGTCAGCTCTACATGTAGGCAATGACAATTCAGTCTAAGAAAATTTGGGTTTAGATTGACATTTATTCCCTAAAAGCATTGTAAAAAATCTATATTGGCTTTGGCTTTCCTTTTATCTAGAAATCCTGCCATCACACTGGTGTGAGGCCTGCGCTCTTGCCTTTCACTTCAGCTTCTTCTCAAGGTTTCTGGAGAGTCGTCACAAGTCCTTATCCTTTTACGACAGCACTGGATATGTGGTTGACAGATTCAACCAGTGCCCAAAACCTCTGAGCAGCATAATGAAACCATTTCTGAATATATTGTAATTTCACAGCCTAAAACTTAGAATTTAGAGTGAATGAACCTGCTAGAGCAGGAGCTGGGAATTGGACTGGCATCTCCCTGAGCTAAGATCTCTCCCTCAGAACTGCTCAGTTTCCCCTTTCTGCCGAAGCCCCAAGAGGCTCAGAGTTCCCTGGGCTTTGAAGCTTATAGTTGGCTCTAGACTTATACCCGAGTTCTCTGATGACCGGGTTGTTGTTGTTAAATTACATGAACCACTCCGAAGGAGTCATATCATGGGATAGCTCCAAAGGCAGGTTATTTTCTTTCACTCCCAACTGAGTCAGAAAAATTTATTCATTTACTAGTCAGAAAATAAACTTGACGCATGTTCCTCAGGAGATCCATGTGCTGTGCCTCTTTATGGCAAAATGCCACATGTACATCAGAAGGAATATGTCGCCACGTGGCCACAGCTACAGTTGTTTGGGCCACAATTCACTCAGAGCTTGTAAGGTAAGCAAGGCAGAGAACAGAAGTTATTGCAGCAAACAGACCCGGAGGGAAATGGCCCTGCTCCGCCTTCTGGCTTCACTGACACTCCTGGGTAAACCGGGCTGCTGAGACTCAACTCTTCACGGCAGAAATGAAGCCTGGAAGGTCAGACACTTTCAAGGCATCTGCCCTTCCTTTGAGCTCCCAGACCACAATGCCTGGGTCCTCTGTCACTCTTAGCTGGCTTACTT
The DNA here is from genome assembly GCF_949786415.1 of Peromyscus eremicus. NCBI lineage: Eukaryota > Metazoa > Chordata > Mammalia > Rodentia > Cricetidae > Peromyscus > Peromyscus eremicus. The sequence continues at coordinate 72,269,782 of NC_081427.1, forward strand.
TCTACGACTTTCGCAGCAGTTTTAACTATAGAACCCCCCACTGCACAACACCCCTCCCTCACACACCCCACCCAAGCCCAAGTTGAGGTACTAGCTACTGTTTGCTCAGCCACAACCGTTTTCACTGAAGAAACTGCCAAACGTCTTCACTGTGTGGCAAGTCTTCCCTTGTCCAAAAGTAAGCACTATACCAGCTGCTTTGAACCAAGAGGATGTTTTCCCTTGTAGTAAATGGCTATCAAAATAGAGCACGGCCTGATTTTTTTTTTTTTTTTAAGTTTTGAGGTAGTTCTGAATATCTAATGTCCGTAGTAATGGATATACTTTGATTCATTGACAATCCAGGAATTTGTTGACACTAAAGAAAAATGTTGACAGTTGAAGTATTAAGGGAATTAAGACTATAGTCCCCTTACTGGGGGTGGGGAAAATCATTTTAATTTGAAGCTTACCAAAAAAAAAAAATAATCTTTTATGGGCACATTTTAGTCTACCATGCTGTAATCAAGCATTTTTTATGAGTCCCATTTCTATCAATAAAGCAGTAAAAGAGGACACATCAGATTTAAAAAAAAAAAAATCTAAGTCTCAGAAACTTGACAGGTTTTACCAATGACAGGATGAGACAGGAAGTAGCTTCTCATTCTGCTGGTTTGACTGGCTTGATCCTGATGCCAAACTCTGTTTCCGTTTTCTTGAGTCAATGTGGAGACACTCTGACCAGCCTACAAAAATAAGTCTGTAGTTCACCGTATGAAAGTTTGTTAACAGATCAACAGTTAGATATTCTCAGGAGTACATCTGCCAAACTTGTGACCTCGCTTCAGAAAGGTGTGCTTTTACGAACACTCTCCTCTTTACTGTGAACCAAAATGGTCACAATATTTTCACTAGGGAAAAAAATGGCATAAGTCATTTGCCTGCTTGACCATGATGTGTATGGCTGAATAATTTATCCAATTTGTTGTTCTAGAAGGTTCTTTAATAAGTAAATAAAGCTGTTTAAGAAAGGGGGAAATCCTGGCATATACTGGTAGTATAAGGAAGGTTACAGTTTCATGTTGGAAGGTAATAAAGTGTATCTGAGAGGAGTAGTATCCACATATAAAGGCAGACCTCTAATAGGCAAACATTGTCAGCATTCTCATTGAAACCAACTGGCTAAGAGAAGTGTCAAATAGGTGTGAAATGAGCTAAAATTATGAGTGATACACTTTCTTTTAAGGTACTGTGCTTTGTGACTTGCAGTGCCTTGCAGCAAAAAAGTTAATTTAAATACTGAAAATGGAATGCAGCTATATTGATTTAAATTCACTAAGCAAGTCTTGGAACCCATTTCCTGTTTCCTGCATAAGTGCAGAATGTGTGTAAGTCTGTGTATGCGCTGGCGTGTGAGTGCCGTCAGCTTTTCTACTATTTATGAGTGAGTCGTAGTTTATTAGAACCTACCACAATGTGTATTAGCATAAAACACATAACTTGAATTGTCAGTTTATAAAATTTTCAGAATGTATGAGTATACTTCTGTTCTTACTGTAAATTTTTACATAACTCTGATGATTTATTCTACCTAGGGAAACACTGGGCTCATATCAGGCCTTGGCTGGTGTTTCAAGGGTAGGGGAGTGTGTGTGTGTGTGTGTGTGTGTGTGTGTGTTTGTATGGCTAGATTTTTTTTGTTCTTGGTGATCGTGTTGACGTTTTATTGCACAAATTATATTTCTGGACCCTTTGCCAAAGACAGAGTTTCAGACAAAAGAACGGGTGGATGAATGTGCTGAAAAGCATGTGGCTCCTTTCGGTCGATAGTGACTCGTAGATAACTCACCGTAAGCTATGACTAAAAATATTTGAAATGTTTACAGGCTGCATAATATATATGTTTGACATATTAAAGGAGACTTCTATCAGCTGCTCAGTAACCATTCCAGAAAAACGCCTCAAAAGAACTCGAGCAAAATCACAGCCCTCATCTGCAGTGCTGTTTCTAATTTGAAGGCAAATTCATCTCTGACACACAGCAGATTCTGTGCAGGTGGAAGCGAGCCCCTCTCCGCTCCTCTCTGCCAGTCAAATTATGTCATCAGTGAAGGATCACTGGTTTTTAATGATACGGTGGCCTCCATACTGAGAGGCAGGCCTAGCAGAGCAGCGCGCACAGCCAATAAAATGGCTGTCACCAAATTACAATTGACACTTAACATCACTAAATCTGCAGCGTAATTCCTTGTGACAGTTGTGTAGGTATATTAGAAGAAAATAATTTACTTCAAACCCAGCATGTTAGACACATTTTCCTGAGTGTAATTCATGTCACATTTACAGTAGCCAAAGCAAGCGGTCTCGAGGCAACCTAATCGGGGAAGAGATCATAGATACTAACATGTTCATTGAAGTATGATTATTTATGCATGCAATAAACAAAGCCAGAGCAGTTGTTCATTGTAGGTTTTAATTGTTATTGGGGGTTTTAATTGTTATTGGGTTTTAAAAGAATATTAGCCTCTTTTGCTGTAGGGAATAAGAAAAACTATTTTTAAGAGCCAAATTTTATGCAGAAAAGAGACATCAGCTAAAAATGCCCCCCACCTAGGATGAAATAGGCATGCAAGTAGCCCTAACCCCTGCCCTGGTTCGATCTTATACGTGTTTGGACTTAGAATCCCATGCTCATTGATTACTACATGACAGACGAATGCCCCCTCAACTTCCAAACACACAAGTAAACTTAAAAAGCAGTGTGGTATTCCCCTCGTCACTGAGAGACAGCAGCGGGAAACAAAGGTCTGAGAGGCAGCCGGCTTATTGTGGAATACTATTTTGAAACATTCACAGAGAGCAGATCTACAGTAAGTCCCTTCTCTGGCATTCTAAGCATATATAAATATGTGACAGAGCTAAAGGTCTCCACTCTTCAGAACGAAGTGGTTTGAAGCCCTAGTGAAATGGGACCGCAAAAAATTCATTCCAACTTTGTCTCTAGGCAATTCACCTTTGGCCCAGTGATGATATGAGTCTCTCTGCTGATGGCGAGATATAATAAGTCAGCTCAGACAGTCTTGAGAAGGCACGGGCCTATTTGTTAGCAGAATGAGGCAGGTGTACTCTTCTATGGGAGATTAGCTCATCCCAGCATGATAATTACCTCACAGGAAGCCCTGAAGGTTACTCATCAAGTACAGCCACTTCAGGTCCAGTCCTGGAAATGGGCATGCCTGCATCATTAAGTAGGCTTAATTTAGAAACTCCAAATTTAAAAACACAAATCAGTGAGTGGTAATTTCCCCGTCCTTACACTTAAGACGTTAAAATGTCTGCAGCGCAAGCTCAGTGGAGAATCGTAGGCATTATTGCAGCTCAGCAGCCTCACAAGAGAACCAACCTGTCCGTGTTTCTTGGTTGTTTTTCTGATCGAAGTGGGAAACAGGCAAACAAGAAACCACATTGGGTGACTGTGTTCCTTTAAGCAGTGTGTGGCACTGGCTCAATACTACCTGCAGGAAAATAATTCTTGAAATTGACTTGCATATTTCCACAATATAATCTCAGTGTTTAGGCTGTGTTACTGAAAGGCAGAGGGGGGAAATAACAGCTGTGTGTTATTTGGGTCACTTATATAAAAATTGAAGAACACCGATTATGCATCCTAACAGTCTTGATGTACCAAGTCTCAGGCTGCTGGACACATAGCTTAGTGAAACAGAGCTGTGTCACGGCCTGAAGCCACAGGCAAAAGCTAGAACCTCTTTGGTTTTCTAGGTCAGTGGTGATGACCTGCGGAATTCTTCATCGTCACTGGCCCCTGGAGCAAACTCCTGACAGCATAGGCTGGAAAGACAGCAGTCGTCTGACTGTGTGTCCACAGCTGCCAGGGTTGATCATGCCAGCACAAGGTTATGGGGTACAATCAGAGAAAAGGCAAAGAGGGGGCAGAGCAGTGGGCTGGGGTAATATGATTAAAACTCAAGGAATTTCACCATGGCCTTCACAAAGGTATATCAACAAGAGATTTCTAAGAATGTCTTAGCCAGGGGCAGAATTATTAAAAATGGTCGCTGATTTATTAAAGATACCTGATAACAAAGAATTCCATGCTCAAGAACTAGAGCTTTTAGTAAACTATATCAGAATAATAATTCTAAGAAAGTTCAAGGTGATCGTAATTGAATCTTTTTTGTTGATAAATGATTTCACTTTTGTGTGTGGTGACTTTTCACATGAAACATCAATTTTGTACTTTGAAATGACATTAAGTTGATTATTTACTGAGCCCCCTCCCCCTAAATAAAAGCCTTGATAATTCTCATATGACTTAAGTTATATTTAGTGTGAAGAACAAACTATATGGCAACCTCTAGGATGAGGTATGTGTCTTCTCTCTAGGATGGGGTGTCTGTCCTGTGATGTGAATCTGGATCATCTTCATGTAAAAAAAAAAAAAAAAAAAAAAAAAAAAAGACTTTCCTGAAACACAGGTCACTGGAACACTCTGTCAGGACCTACAGTTATGATGTCCTAGTATCTCATTCCAGTGGTCCCCTAACCCTACACAAGACAAACCAGCACGCCTCATAACATACACAGCAAGAAAAGACAGCAGAAGCTATCTACAGAAACTGAACAAAAACTGTCCACTCACTGGCTGTGTCAGACAGCAGCATGAGATCCTGGACACACTTATTACAAGGTAACTTAATCTCTATTTTGAAAACATATAGTTGTGTTATTCTTATATGGACTTAGCATAGAAAAATATCTCCACCCAGGAGGGGTAGGTTAAGTAAGGGCAGGTGGCATCTAATCTCCTGGTGTTCAGACACTTTCAATTTTGAAATTTGCATTGCCAAAACAAGTCTGATTTGTCACAGAACATATGGGCTGATGCCTCTTTATTAGAAACAGTCTATTAGAAAAAAAAATTGTCTTCCAATAGAGCAAATTTAGAAAAAGCCTGTTATGAGAGTCTAAAGATTTTTCTTTAACAGGAGTCTCAGCTTTAAACAATATTTTATATCCATTCTATAGAAGGGAGTTGGATGTGCATGCATGCACAAAAAGCCTCTACAGTCATACACACACACACACACACACACACACACACACACACACACACACACGCGCCCTAGCTGTTTTAACGTTTATTCCATTTTTATCCTCACCCCACCACCAACCCTTAGAAAATACTGTTCTACTCCTAAGCTTTGTTAAGACTCTTCTATCTCTCCAACACTTGGATTCAATTTTTTAAATGAACATGACTTTCTGAAACTGCATGTTGAATATCAAACAAAGACCATTTTAATGTTTTCAAGGCCAGAGCAATATCACGGCTCAGTCTAAAAAGGATGAAAATCGAATCATGACCAGTGTATGGCTTTGATAACCAAATAATTTCAGTGATTAAGACCAAAAGTATGCCCTGGAATCACATGTACACAATAAGGAGAGCCACTTATTTTTTTGAGGGGGAGGGGGGTAGTCTTTCCATTGACATAAGACAGCAGAAAATGAAGAAAGAGAATGTGTATTATAAAACAGTTTGGTTTCATTAGCTCTCATATGCTTAAGAATAATTTTTCAAATGAAGAATATAGAAAAATTCTAGTTCACATGACAAAGCTCTTCTGTATTTTGTGAAATCACAATTCTATAATGAACAAAATTTTAATTCACAACTTATAGATACAGAGACATATGATATCAATTGATTTATAATACATCATGTTTCTATTCCAAGATAAAGATCTAGGGAGAATTACTTTCTCCACATGCCTGCATATTTTACTTTATAAAATGATCATACAAAATGGAAAAAGTACTCCCTTTGAGTCCAGAGCATTACCAGTGAGATGTAACATTTTCTTACTATCCACATAAATCCTATGTTATATATTACACAATTATTATTCAAACTTATTGCATTTAATTTTACTGAAAATGTAATATAATGATATATTATCTAAAATATATTTAGTATATGTTCTAACAGACATCAATGAATAACTTTTCATTGAAAAAGTCAGTACTTACTCTTAATATAATTGAAGAAATTAATTTTCTTAGAAAGCTTAAAATATTCAAGTAGAATGTTAAATGTATGTTACTAAGTTAGAAGCTTGCACACTTTATGAGAAGTTAATGTTGTGATCTTAAATAGTTTTGAAAATAAGCCTTTAAGATTTCATTTCATCCACTGCCATATAGCAAAGGATCACTGAACTATAACTTACCATTTTACTATTTTTTTCATGTTTTTGTGAGCTGGGAATTAAAGCAGGATTCACCCTGAGCAATTCTGTTCCTGGAGTTTGCTGAAGTCAGATGGGAGCATACAACTAGAAGCTGAGCTTGTCTGGATTCTTCGCACATGGAGTCTGAAAGAGATAAGAGACGGTGACCAGCACCGGTCTCGATTTGCCGCCGCCCTGCTCTAACCCGGACTTCTTTGCGGCAGAGCAGCCTCAAGGTATTCCAACCCCTTAGTCACTAGAACAGACCTCCAAACTTGAGACTCCCGAAGGTAAACTTTACAGTGTTGAAGCCCTACATGCAAAGAGTGATGTGCCATCATTTCCAGCATGCTCTGTTAGTCAAAACGGTTAGAGAAATCAACCACATTCATTGCTGGTAGAAATAGACCTACCACTTAATAGGAAGAAGTTCAAAGATTATTTTTGCTGTCTTTAATGCAAATGTTTAATTTTGTGACTGTGTAAGTAAATTTTTATATGAAAAGCATTCTTCTGCACAGTTTTAAAACATCGGAAGTACCTATTTTGGGGCCAATTTCTATTCTCACAATAAAATAGAGGATAACAGCAGTGGACATAGAAAAACCTCGGTATAGGAACAAAATATACATCACATGGAAGACAGAATTCAGGTACTGCTCTTATTTAGTTTGATTAAGGTGCCTTAGAAATCAATGGTTTTAATCCACAGAAGAGTATACCAGCTCATTAAACCAAAGAGTATAGTTAAATACTGTAACTTTAGCCTCAGAGTGCAAATTGCCTTACCAAAACCCCAGATTAAGCTTAGAAATGGTTTTACAGTGTAATATATATGCTCAGAACTGCAAGACTGATTATATAAGTCACACCCAGAAATCAAGTTAATTACTCCATAATCACTTAGTTCCCTAAATTAATCAAACTCAGGTGTGTTTAAGCTAAAAGACTCTTGAGTAAAAATTGGGTAGCCTTCTTTGCCATGACAGAACAGTTGTGGACTTGTCAAGTTAGTCATTGGGAAGATATTTATAAATTAAGTTCCACTTTGCTATAGACTCTCAAAATAGAATAGAAAAGAAGAATGCATAAGCATATACAGACATTTCCATGCTTCCCTATACTTTCATATGTTGCTCTCCTATTTGGGATGCCTCTCCAATTCCTTCCCCTGTCCCTACTTAGGGATCTTAGTCTTCAAAATTCCAATCCACAGTCTAGGTTGGGACATAAAACCATCAAGAAAAATGACTACTGCTCCTATGTAATGAGACACAGCTGACTCGTTTACCTCTCACTAGAAAGCTGAAGTGGAAAACAAAACTCATCATGGATTTACAAACAGTGACAGGTTGCTATAAATAGGACACCTTGGCAGAACATGAGGGGAAGAGGTGGCAACTATAAAAGTGTGTCAAAAGAAAACAGCAGTTTAATAAAGTTTAGAGGCATGGTTTTAGCTGATGCAAAGGTTTAGGAGTCTGCACTCTCTTGGAAATTCCTTCCCATGCCAAGTGCTCATAGAGAGATTGAGGACAAACCAGGAGAACAAATGAGGCCGTCGCTGGTGTTGAATGGCACCATCTCCATCATCACTAATCCTCTCTCTCCTGTGCGAAGCAAAAGTACCAGTATCTAGAAAAGAGACTTGAAATTCTCCCTTCTCTTGGGTTCCAGACTAATGCTCCTTATTTGTTTCCAAAACAGGCCCCAAATGCTCATTTCCCAGTTCTGGTTGGTTTGGTTTGTTTGTTGTTTTGTTTTGTTGCTAATGGAGAGAAAGAAGCAAAAAGTGTCTGTCTCCAGGGAGGCAGGAAACTGCTCCCACAAGATGCCATCATCACAAATCATCAGGAGCCACTAGTGAACAGCAGCTTCCTTGTCTTGGCTCCAGACAAAAGCATGGGCTACTGCAGGAAGATGTTCAAGAGAAGCTGTACCTCCTGGACAAGAAGGGTAACAGGACTCACATGTCTAAACACATTATATAGATGTGTGAAAATACCATGATGAAACTCATTGTTGTATAGAATTAACATAAACCAATAAAACATTTTATATTTAAAAATCCACCGTCATGAAGTAAAGAATCAGAAGCAGGCCTAGAGTTGACCCAAACACTGGAACCACTGGATAAAAACTTTAAAATGATGTCTGTCGTATTAGAAGATCTATTGGAAAAGCTTGACAGTTTTTATGGATTCAGGAAATTTTCAGAAGAAATGGTAATTATTTTTCAAGATTCAATTAAAACACTTGGAAATACAGATAAGAAATACTTTCAGTATTTGTATCAGGAAAATGTTCCCAGCAGAGAAAACAGCAGTAAACTTGAAGATGGAATAATATACATGATAGTTGGGGAGTAACTACCAGTAAAGACCCATAAGCTGTGGGGCACTATCAAAGAACCTACCACAGCATAATCAGAAGCCCAGCAGGAAAGAGGGCACCAAGACAGAGAAGTCTCTGTAGATAGCAGCTAAGAATCAGCGCCCCCAATAATAAACGGTGACAAGCCACAGATCCAAAAACCGTATAGATGCTCCAGTGTGGTGAAAGGGGGACACTCAGGAAGCTGCAGTGGAGAAGAAGGAAATCCAACAATTACAGGCCAAACTATCAAAATCAAAGCTAAATCTCGAAAGCATCGAGAAAGACAGTCAATGACACAGTTGAGAACCGTATAAATACTCTTCCACTCAGAAATTAGAAATCTAGGGAACAAGTGAGACAGCTCCTAAGCATCAACAAAGATTTTTAAATCAACCAACACTTATACAGCCTAGAGAAAAATGATTTTCAAAAGGAGAAGAAAAACAAAGCCCTTAACTCTAAACATTATATATACATATACATATACATATACATATACATCATATACATATACATATATACACATACTTGTATATATGTTAACATAAACATGAGGACCAGAATTTAGACCCCCAGAATCCATGCCAAAAATCAGGGTGGGAGTGTGGCTCAGCTGAAATCTCAGCACTAAAAAGATGGAGACAGGACATGATTTGAGCAAGCTGGACTAGTTGAGTCAGTGAGCTCCAGGTTCAGTGAGGGAAATAACCTCAGTAAATGAAGTGCAGAGTCATTGAGGAACACCAGACATCAACCTTTGCCCTCTGCCCATAAGTGCACACACAACCACCACATATATATACTCATAAACATGAAAATACGCATAGGCACTTACTATCATACACTATACATATATGTATATATAAATATACATATAACATTTAAAATTTTCTAAAAATAACATCAAAATAACATTATTGTGGGTTTTTAAATAGATGTAATAGAAGAATATACACCAACAATTATGAAGGGGTGGAAGCCAATGTGTGAGTTCTTGCACTATTATGAAATGTCCAATATTATTTGTAGGAAACTTATGCTAATTAATGACTCTGCTATTTGTGATAGGATATTACCATTTGCACCACAGTTTCAGTTTTGCAATTTCCACTAAAGCCTTGACCTTGATGATTTTTCCAAATCAAAAGTTTCTTTAATTTCTTATTCACTATTAAATTTTGGGAGGAAAGTTTTATGCTGATGGACTTTTTATGCCTGGACTCAAGTCAAGTTTATATAAAAAGATGGTCTAGAAATAAAGTCAACCAAACAGAAAAGGTCAAATATGCCCCAACAAGTGAGAATAGAAGAAAGTCAAGACAGGTGGAAAGTTCCAGAAATCTCCTCGTGTTCACTCAGACTCCAGATGTGCTGTGCCATGCCTATGTATTATTTGCTAGAGATACCATAGCAAAGTATCCCAGGCTAGTTAGTCTAACTAACAGAAAGTGATGTTCTCAAACTCTTGAAAGGTGAAATCTGAGATGAAGATGTCTATGGCATTGGCTTTATTCTTAATCCTCTGTACTTGGGATGTCTGTCATCTTTTTTGAGTCTTTATTGAGTTTTTATTTGTGTGTGTCTCTGTCCTAACCCCTTTAGGACACCTGTCAGATTGGGCTAGGACCATCCATACGACCCCTTTAAAACCTGATGACCTGTTCAAAGATCCATTCTCCAAATAGAGTCGCTTTATGATTTATTGGAGATTTAAACTTCAATGTATAAATTCCAAGGGAACATAATTCAGCCCTGCGGCAGGAAGCTTGTCAGGAGTTACCAGTCCAGAAGCCGGGCAGCAGCAGGAGTCCAACCATGAGAGGGATCAGAATGCTGGGTAAGGCTGATATAAGTACAGGACTCAGAGCCTGGCAAACATTCCTGGCACAGAAGGGAAGCAACCAAACTTCTGACCAGAAATAAGCATTCCGATTGACAGAATGAGTGCTGGAGGTACTTCAGGGGCTTGTGAGGGGCCTTATATTTGGAACTGAATTTATCAGCAGGCCTTCAAGATGGCTTTGTGATGGATCATAGTCAGCCCAAAGCAAGAAATGTGACATGTCTTCCATAGCTGAGTTCCTGCAATGATAATCACACCTTCTACTGTGTTTGTCATAACACCCATCTCACTTTCTGAATTGAACCAGCTATATCCTATTTAGTTAATGAGCATAAAGGCCCGTCCGTGTGCAGACCAGGAGGTGCCAGCCTACTCCTTCAGGAGAGGGGGCGACACGGGGCCTTTTGAAAGTCTTCCAAGAACTCGTCTAAGTGCATTTTGGAAATATCAGCTAACAATCTTGTAGTCTACATTTGCAAACCTGAACAAAGTGAGAATCTGGTCTTAAAACCTTCCTTACAGTGGTGATAAATCTACTGATAGGATTCTTTGGATACAAAAATGGCTTATTGAGTCAGGTTCTGTCACGGATATACAAATGTGACGGAGAACAACAGAAAGCCCACAGACCCTTCATCCACACTGCACAGCCGAAGAAGGACCATGTTAAGCTGGAAAAAGATCGTAAGTGCTCACAACTTCTCTGAGCATAGATGTGATAAACCATTATGTCCATCACACTGAGAAACAGAACACACAGAAACATTCAAACTTTAAAAAGGGATACAATCTGTATCGACAGATGGGAGCAAAGGTCTTTCCCAACGTGATACATCTGTAGAAGGGCCAGCTCTTTTCACTTTGTTTGCAGCATTTGAGTGACTAACAGAGGCCCACAGCTAGTCAATGTGCAGCAAAAAGACTGAAGAGTTCCAAGGCCTAAGTGGGATATCTGTATCGCCTGCCCTCCCCCTGGAGCTCAGCAATCATCGAGTAAGGGAATGCTGAAAGAGCAGACACAAGAGGGAAGCTGCACATGCAAACTCACAGAAGCTGTGTCAGCGTGCACCAAACAAGTTCAAAGGAAGCGCCACAAGTTGGCTAGAAGAACTAGACCAAGGGAGCCAACTACCTGCCTGAGCTTACATCCTTCTCCGAATGTCCTTGTATGTGCTCTTTAATACGCTAGTTTCCTTAGAATGATGATGATGATGGTGGTGGTGGTGGTGGTGATGATGGTGGTGGTGGTGGTGGTGGTGGTGGTGATGATGGTGGTGGTGGTGGTGGTGACTATGATGATGATGATGATAGTGAATACGCTGCCTACTTTATAAGGGAAGAGACAACGGAACAAATTAGTATTTGAAAAGCACTGAAACAGTGTGTGCCTTTAGTGAATAACATACACAAATAACTGATATAACTAAATGTAACTGATGTAACATACACTGATAACTGAATAACTAAATAAAAATAATCAAAAGAAGAAATGGGTATTATTCATGAGACACTACCCTGGGGAAAAGTAGATTAAAGAATCTTCAACTCTTTATTTCTTTAAAACCTATAGATTTAGCTTATAAGAAAAGGAGGTGAACTATCCAGTAAAAGTTATGTTTATGCCAGGGTCTAATATCTTAGGCAAAGAACCATTTGTTTAAATAATTCAGTGAGGCTGAGATTTCGCTATATAAGGCAGCTCAGGTGGTGGGAGTTTGCTCATTTGTTTCTACTTTGGGTATATGTGAAGCCTGAGATTAAACTAACTTTAACATGTCTTCTTAGAACATTCTAGGACAAGTTCTCACAATGGAAATTTTATTCCATATTTGTTTAATGGCAGCAAAGTTTCCCATCAGAGTACTGGGGGGCTCTTAGGGAGCTCTTGGGGGCTCTTGGGCTTTGGAGGGGAAAGACACAACCACCACTCACCCTCCAGAAGTCAAATTCAGCACTGATATAGTGTTAAAAACTACTTAGGAACCAAGCTTACTGACTGTGGTACAAGGCTATTTTCATCCTACCAAAGTGTCACAATAATCATGAAATACAAAGAGAAATGAAGGCTTGGGACATCCTCTTGTCAAAGGAAAGGGGAATCTAGGTGGACAAAAACAGAGAGATCTCATGGAGAGAAGAGTGAAAGTGGCTAAGACCTGAGGTGAAAAGCAAAAGAAGGGGCCACAGTCCAAAGCTGAGAACGAGGATAACCAGCAAGATTGCAAAGCCAGACGGGACTAGACAACAGTGACACTCGGGTAATGAAAACATAGTTCTACTAGTCAAATGGGAGCACAGACTGCAAGTCTGTGTGAGCTGGTGGGAAATTCACGGATCTGCAGGCATGAGCAGAGTACTAGAGCTTACAAACGTTTGTTTGGCAGTTGGTTTAGGTGGACAGAATTGCAGCGGGGTTCCTGAGTTCATTCAGGTAGTGTCCTGAACATACAGAGCTGTGGGATACAAAGAAAAGAACAAAATCAGTATCCAGTGAAAAGTTAGAGCACATAATTATGAAGCATGGGGGAAAGCACTGTATTAGAGACGCCTTCTGGACTTCGAACCTAGAGAGTTTGGAGAGTGAGGATAATGTTGATAACAGGAAAACCAAGGCAGGGAGACACAGGCACATCCAGGTCTGACAAAGACCTGAGCAAAGCCTTTGGGATTCAGAAAATACAGCTGCACAGCCAAGAGACAGTGGGAAACCAAGTGATTTCGTTCAAAGTTTGAGCTCCTTCGATGTAAAGGTACACAATCAACAATGAGTCAGCGAAAGTTGCACAATAGAATTAATCAACTTTGGTAAATGTTCAGTCGTGAAAACACAAACAGAGAAGACGACAGTGATATGAAGAAAAACGCAGAAAGTGAGTTACTGAACTAAAACCGAGATGCTCTGCCCGGTCTGTGTCAGCGGAGGCGTCTCTGCTCATCTTCCTATTTTTGTATGTTGATTGGATTTGTTCTTTGACAGTCTCACACATGTATATCATTCAGTCACCTCACTCTCAGCCCCACCCACTCGCATCCTTCCCTCCTCTGCCTCTCAGTTAGTATGACAAAGTCAGTTAATACAGAAAGGCATCTTGGCATCTCACTCCGGAGCTGCAGGCAAGATGTGAGGGGCATTCTCCTCATCTGTGCACCCTCTCTCCACTCTGGGAAGGAGTCACCACTATTTCCTTATCGAAACCCCTGAAAAAGGAACATGAGAGAATTAAAATGTGCTAAGTAATTTGAAATGCCAAAAATGGCATGCTAGCATTGGCTGTATAAGGATTCAGTATTTCTGCCAGCTCAAATACAGGCACTTTTATATGTAGTTTCTAAAATAAATATAATTTTAAAAAACTTGCACACATAAAGTCAGAAAACAAAATGCTCTCTTAAGTAGAATAACATGTCCTGCTTTAAACTGGACAAAATACATTAGAAATTGGAGGGAAACGTAAAAATATCTAATCCAGCTTCTTGGGAGTTGGAATCCCTTAAACATACCTAGAGGTGCTTGCAATACCACTGTTAAATGTCTGCCGGGCTACATACGTTCATGAATCTTATCAATAGTCCTCAAATATCACCTTGTCAATGTGCAAAGTACACAGATTTGTCATAGATGAGCCTTCCATGTCTAACTGTAGAATTAACCTAACAGAACAAAAATCCTGGGAAGTTGTACACTCTTGGGAAATCTGCTACAATGTGTGCAACTGTGTTCTCCCCAGTCCACAACGGAGTCATCAGAGGTCAGAGCCAGAGAAGTACAGAGAAGTACAGTCCTCCCCCTAACACCTACTATCAGTTTATGATGATGCAGGGGTGGAGATCATTTAAATTTGGCATGTGGACTGTGCCCTGATCTTGTTAAGTGAACAGTCAGTTACCCCATGACTGTCTATAAAACTGGTAGGGACATGTGTAAAAGTCAGCAGCCCCTACAGAATATTAAGGACTCAAGTGTTTCAAAGGTGGAAGTACCAAATGCCAGTATAATTCCCACAAAATATATAACTTAGACAATTTACTCTCTCTCTCTCTCTCTCTCTCTCTCTCTCTCTCTCTCTCTCTCTCTCTCTCTCTCTGTAATATAACAAAAATAAAGTGTTAGGAAAAAGAAAGAAACTAAGTGAGACTATAACTGAGGAAGCGCTTAATTATCAAATTCTATATTCAAAGGCCAGATCCACCAGCTCCAGGTTTCCAAGACCAGCCTTATAAAATATGAATGTAGCATAAAGGAAATGAGATTTTTAAGTATAAATGCTTTTCTTAAGAAGAATTTGCCGTGGAATTTAAGAAATTCTGTGATTACTTTTTTATCCTTGAAAAGATGATTTTATTTCACTTGGGCTTTAAACTTCAAATTAAACTGCCAGGCCTTTTATTGTCATCCTATGATTTGATATTGTCCCCTGTTCCTCCCTCCAGCCTACAGAGCCCTTCATTTCTGTGGTGGATACAGAGTGTCTGCAGTCTGTGGTCTTTGACTTCCCCTTCAATGGGGTTTAGTACAGAAAGGCCCCTGGTCATTGTCTTTGCTTTCTGCAGCCTCCTCATTTCACCTTGAAGTGTAAAGGTTCACAGCCAGGGCCTGCCTCTTATTACAGGTTTTAAGATGAGTCTATACAATGAAAAGAACTCTGTTTGCATTTCTTTGGAATCATTGGCTTTCAAGCCTTTGAATTCCCTACAGATAATTACTGTTTTGGCCCATGATTTCTCTGATATTTGATGCCTCTGAGTGGAATAAATTACCTATCCAAGAAGCACAGCTAATTGGTAGCTGTGAGCCAATGTACATGCTGCTCGTATTATTGTCTGACCATCTGAAACATCTTCAGGTTTGAACCCCCTATAGTATAGTTTGTGACTTGGATTATTGAGTATTAAAATTTTAAAAAACAAAGAAGAATTCTGCTGTCTGGTAAGGTTCCATTTAAGGGTTATTTGTACCTTCTGCCAATGACCCCATTCCTAATATAGTCTAATATCATAAATAAGAATCCTGTAAGCCTGAGATCCACATGCTCAGACCCAGTCACATAACACTACAACTCAAACTTGGATCTGACTTTAACTCTCCCCAATTCTGTTTCAGGAATGCACCTTTGGGACATGATGCTTTGTATGTGTGTGTGTTCAGATTTGTCTTTATTAAGTCCATGAGACTCAAAAATGCCTGACTAAGTAAAACATTAGCACCAACAGTAAAGTATTTTGCATGAATGAAAGCTTAAGAGTCTAACTCTCAGAAATATTACCCAAAAGTAGTTTAGTAAATGCATGAAACGTAGCATCTGTGTATCAAAAATGTGTTCTTTATGAAGCAAGAAAACTGCAGTACCGAGCCAGTTTCCTAATATTTACATATTTATAGCAAGTGCTTGTCATGGCATGAAGCTCACCTGCAATACTTCCATGTTGCATAAAGTGAAGAATGTCTCATGCTTGGGTGTTCTAATAACCGTGATATCATTTGAACAATTACACTATTTAATACCTTGGATTAGTTTCTCTGATAATGCTATTAGCTGTCACTATACTCCATAAGAGGTGACTTCATCTTTGTTATGACATGATCTTCCCTACTGTTTGTTGACCTTTCAATACAAGGGGGAGGGGACGCTCCCAGCCCCCCAAACCTTTAAGCAGCTACTGTAAAGCTGGGGTTTAATTCTCAGCTGGAATGTTTAGAAACCCTGAGTGCTAAATACCTCAGTGGACTGCTTAAACACCAACAACAGCCTTATGGGGCCTTACCCGACCTTAAACACATCTTTTTTTGTTGAGAATATTGCATTCTGCCACAATTCTCTGGGCTAACCCTGGGCTCACATTAAATATACCAGCCTCATTGAAGCTTACTGAATTGAGTTGAGTTGTTCTTTGTTTTATTCTCTCCCTGTTTCACCCCCAACTGGGACTGGGCAGCCTTTCTTCCAGTGGAGCGTGCTTTAAAGTAACCCAGAGAAGAGAAGGGGGTGGGGAGAGCAACCAGAGGTGCGGCTAAGGCCCATAATTAGTCTTGATCCTCCAAGTCTAAAATATTTTAACGCCAGGTTTCTGATTGCAGTTCGGGCAAAGTGGATTTGGGAATGCAGAAAAGTAATTAGGTCTGTGCATTGAAGTGTGGCGAGCATTTAAAAGTGAATGGGTGGTTACTACATTCTTGGCAGGCTGTTTTTTATCTTTTCATGCTCTGCTGTTGTTAGAGGTGATGGTTTTATTGCAGTTTTTACACTCTGGAGGTGCCTGTGTTTTTCTTAACCTAGTCTTTGCTCTTCATCTCAGAAATGAATCCTCACGGTATGCAGAAGGATGAGAGGATTTTTTTTTTTCAAAAAATGAAAACAAGGCCCATTAGGCAAACATTATGCAGTGAAGCAGAACAAGTTGGGAATAAACCTCAATGCCGCAACAGGTCACTTATAAAGATTCTGGGTTTAATTAACGACTCACTGAGCACAGGACTAACAGGAGACAATGGTCACTCCAAGGAGAAGGAAAACAAAACGTGTTATTCTCTAGCCATGTTCACAGAATCATCTGAAAGCGAGCATCATTATACTACTATATGCTGGTATAGAAGATACAAACTGTAAATCTGCATGTTTTTGATTACTTCAGTCTTTAGAGATGCAGCCATTTGCTAAGATCCACATGTTCTCTTGCCCAGACATCCTTGTCTGCCAAATTATTATCACTGCCGGTTTAAAACATCACAGGAAAATGTAGAGTTTAAACAACAAGAAGCTGATAAGAAGTAACTATGCTTTCTGATGTCCACAAAACTTGTGCATTTTGTTTGTTAATTTCATTATGTAACTGTAAAACAAGATAAAAAGATTAGATTTATATCCTTAGCATTGCAAACCCACACAAGAAAAAGTACATGAGACAACATAGCCTTCCTACAAACACTCAGTGAACTCCACAGGCTTTGGAAGAGTGGAGTCAGATATGGCTAATGTAAAAGATAGAATAAAAGATATGCTGTGGATGCAGGACTCATTGCTGGTGGTCAGGAGGATAGGAATTCTGCACTTTGGTTTTATTTCAGCATCTGCCTTGGAAAGGCTACCTCAAAGACTGCAGACAAACACACTCATGTCCCTGGACAACTACTTCAGCATGCAGATGAGTTCCTTTCCTTTTAACACCTTTTAGGTGTTGTGTTCTTCAGCATCTTACTACGGGATATTTCTACTATTGTAGAGTCTGCATGAGGCACCTGTGTCCTTAGCCACCTACAACCATACCACTCTGCGAGCTGGGCTTACCTTCGTTTCTAGTGAACTCTACTGCTTCATGTATCACCTTAGCCTTGACTGGACTCCTGCAGTGCCCTCTTGCCAAGTCCTCCCATTAAAAGATTTAAAAAACAGTGATACTGTTGATAACCTATGTTTTAGGCCTCCGGATGATCCAGATAAAATATATATAATGTGATGCTATTATACATAAGATTTACATCATCATCGCCTTTTTATAACAGAGAAAATTGGAAACAACATAAATGTCTAGCAATGAGGGATTGATTAAATAAACAATTATACATTCTCACAATGAGATGCTGTGCAGCCATCAGGAGTAATGTGGGGAAAATAATGACCAAAGAAGATGTTCAAAGCATATTAAGTTTAAAAAGTGGATTATAAGGCAATATGCCTAATATATATAAAACAATGCCTGTATATATAAAATACATACTAATAAATTGCATTAATATATTTAAATGCATAACCATTATCTTTTTTTTAGTGAGAAAAATACACCATGACTTTAATGAAGATTGTCCCTACGTGATATAATTCCAGATTATTGCACTTTCTTTGCTTTTCTGTATTCTCTAAAACTTACTGAATACACATAAGACTACATCGTTTTAATTTTTTAACTTTTAATAAAAATCATTTTTAAAAAATAGTTCATTGACATTTAATCACACACACACACACACACACACACACACACACACACACACACACATATAAATTTTCCACGTACACTCTATGACCTGTGCCCTTAAGCACAGTGAGAGGAGGAAAGTCTCTCTGTTTCTAGGATCCCACATGTATTGCTGCCCCTCAACATATCTCCATTATCCAGAATATCTCTTGATGACCCCTAAGTTACCCAAATAGATGCCAGCATTTCATGGCCAAACTGCACTTAGAAAGGCCTGAGCAAAAGAAATATCTGTGCTTGTCTTTCTCCCATGAGGCATTGTTGGCTCGCAGGTTTGCCTCCTGACCTAAGAACCTTCACTCCCATGACTGTGCAAGGACAGTGTCACTCTGTTCTCTGACCCTTCCTGAATCTAGACAGCTCAGCTCTTTGTGGCAAGGACCTCTTTCTTCTTGGTGCCTGATGTATTCTTCATTATGCAAATGGGAAAGAAATGCTAGAATATCCAGGTCAGATGCATGATGTGTGTAAATAATGGCTGGGGGAAGTACTTGGCTGAGTGAACTAATCTAAAGCCCAGGACTTAAGAAGTTTTGTGTCCAGCACAGATGCTGGCTTGCTGGAACCCCATAGACAGCTAAAGTCACCCTGTTTCATCTTAAAATAAAGATGATAGGAATGTTGACCTAGGCCCCAGGGAATAGCAAGAGACTGTTAAGTACTTCAAAAATTCATGTATCACAGTAGTACACACTATTTAGGGAAAGGTCACAAAATAATCAAACAACGTTTGAAATCTCAAAAGTAACACTGATTTCACAAACTGTGATCTGAAAGGGATAGTTAAATTCATAAAAGCCCTAATTTACAGTCCCTGGAGCGTTTGTCTCAGTTTCAGGCCCTTGTGGTCCTTTTTGCGATAGACCCAATACTCTCTTCAAGCAGAACAGACCAGTCAGATGTTCTTCAGCATCTTCTAGCTTTACACAATTTACCCAAAGACCCTGCCCCCAAATGAGTTGCTGAGAAAGTTCTTGAAAACCTCACTTACTGCAAATCAAATTGTGTCCAGCAGGTAGACATTAGCACGTGGTCTAGATGCAGGCTAGGCTCACAAAACACACATAGAAGCCACAGAACACTGCCCTATAATTATGTGGCTTTTCTTGATAGTCACTATAAGCTTTTGTGGCTTGCATTAAGACTACAGCAAGAGTAATTGGTGGCAGGGATGTTTCTGGGTTCGTTCTCACTCCTCAGCCCATTCCCGCTGGGCACAACATTCTCCTACAATCAGAGGCTAGACAGCCAGTTCCACAGTGTCAGTCTGCCACGACATGTTACTGCTAGTGGACCAAGTTTTCTACATTGTCAAAGAAACAGGAAGCTGATGACTTGAGAACTTCCAGGGTTAAAGTCACAAGCTTCAGTCACCATTTTCTGGTGTGACATATGTTCACATTAAGTGGGGGGAACTTCTAAAGAAGCCAAAGAAGGGCTGTGTTTCTATCTCCTTAAAATACTTCAAAACAGAACAAGATAGTAACCCCTCTCCTTGCATTTGGTGCTGTGTGTTGTATCATGTAATGCTCATGTATACATAGTAGAGTGACTCAAAGAATGAGTTTTGAAATCAGAAAGAAAATATTTAAAAAATAAAAATAAAACAGCTCCATTCTGCTGCTTAGCCAGGTGCCCTAAAAAATCTCCTTACCCATGTACGAGGATAATACAATTGCCCAGAGTTGTAAAGGATCAGAGACGAGGCACATAAATTCTTAGTAGCATATAGTAGTTGCTAATGACAACTATTATTCTAATCACTGCTGTATCAAGTACTACTTTCTTCATTTGATAACACACTCAAGAAGACTAACTGACTGGAAAGGTCAGTTTTAATTCAGGAACCCTGTAGTTTGCGCTACTGTTTACTGTCTTTCCTTCAGGAGACACAAGTCAGTTCAAAAGAACAGTCTGAAAAATCTAGCCCAGTCGTCTGTCTACCCACCCACACGCAGAAAGCTCCACACGGGAGTCGGGCATATGGAAATAAGTCCTTCCTTTGTCTAAAGCATCACTGTTGTGGTTCTTATGGTGAATTCTGTCTGTCCCAATCTCACAGTCCCAACACTTGCCAGGGGACTGGAGAATGAATTCCTCAGCACCAAGCACGAGAGAGACAGCAAAAGTAATCATCGCCCCCCCAAACCCCCCGCCCCCGCCCCCCGCTTTGTTTCTTTCTTTCAGTGGAAAATCCATGACCTCTGTGACCCTCAACTCAAAACTATAGCCCAAGGCTTGGTATAGTTAGGGGTGGGGGCTGTAAAGAGGGCTGATAATGTTAGAGAAAGATGAACTAGGAACAGAAACAAAGGCCAGTAAAAGTGGAAGAAGCTGGAGCGGGGTGGGGGGGGCGGACTGGAAACAGACCAAGGCACAGAAAAGGGCTTGGAGAAAGACTGAATAAATTGTTTGCTGGTGCTGTTTAGCAAAATCAGCTAAACTTGGCTTTCAAAAAGTTTCACACAAAATCATTTTCACTGATTATTTTTTGGCACAAGAAATTTTGTAAATTTTGGGAAAAATCACAATGTGACACAATTTGCTAAAAATGCCATTCAACACAATTTGATGTAAACTACAGAAATTTTATTATAATTCATTAGAAAAACTTAAAAACGTGGTAGTGTCCTGAAAACTTGGATCAGCGCCACAAAAATCACTGCCAGGCACAATCACGCATAAGAACCGAGCACTCAGTCTTGTTTGAGGCAAATGTCATATGTCCTTTATGTGGTTAGCTTCACTTTAATATCCCAGGGCAATTTGAAGCTGGTTTCAGTCTTACAATTTGTTCTTGTTTTTGTTTTCTTCAGAAGTCAAAACCTACAGCCTGTGCACATGTGGACAATCCTCTACAAAATGCGTGCACAAGCCATTCACCAGCAAGGAAGCCATGCTTGCTGCTGTAGAAACTCAGGGTCTGGGTTGTGATTCTTCTGCTTCATGGGTGAAACTGGCCTGTGCCAAGGCTTTTTGTATGGATAGAGGTAAAGGGGGCTCCCTTCTTCATAGAGTCCAGTGCTTATACTATGATTCTGAGAGATTTGTGTCCCATAATGAAAACATTACTGAATGACCATCAGAAAGGCTGAATGGCTGATGATGCCCCCAGAAAAGGGGTTCTGTCTCAACAATCCAAGAATGAGTCTGGCAGATAGAAGATGCTCAGGAAGGTACGGGAAAGAAAGAACAATGGAGAAAGGGGAGGAGGAAGCAAAAAGTAGAAGAGAAAGTGAAAGACGTAGTGTGGCTTCTAACAAACAATAACTGAACTTCAACAAATTACTGACTCTTCAAACCTGTCTCTTTATAAAGGAGAATAATACACCTCATGACTAGTGTTATTTATAGTTGGAGTTTTTATTAGAGAATTTTACAAACATTGTGCATAATAAGTGAATTAATAAACACTTCTTTCATATAATACATTTACATTCTTCATTTGTCTATAGAAATAGTTAACCCTCAAAACAGACATGAGAATTTTTTGCATAGTATTATGTATACTACAAAAAGGCATTAAAATATTCTATACTCATACACAACGTATCAGCTATCTATCTATCTATCTATCTATCTATCTATCTATCTATCTATCTATCTGTCTATGTACCATGCTAATGCATTTATCCATAGAATTAACCATAAGAATTCTTACAAGTACCGAGCTGAAGCAAACTGAGAGAGAATAACACAATCTAAGACTTGAACTCTCTAGTATATATTTAAAAAGAATTCAAGGAGAAAAAACTTATTAGAAAGCAAATATAATAGTTCATAGCAAAGGGAGTAAAAATAACTTGTAAATACATGAAAAGATGTTCAAATCACTTCTACACGGAAAATGCAAATTAAAATTACATCAAGATACTATATTTTACTATCAGATTGGTAAAAATCCAAAAATTTGACAACCCTTAAGGTTGGCAAGATACAGAAAAATGAGAACAGTGATTCATTGCTGGTGGGAGTGTAAATAGGTATAATCATGCTGGAAGTCAAGCTGGCAATATTTATTGAAATTACAGATACATATACTCTTTGACTCAGCAGTTCCAGTTCTAGGAGTATACTTACAGATATATTCACACATGGGAAAATCATGAGTGTGCACGGTTATTTATTGCAGCACATTTTATAATAGCATGGAACTAGACAATCTAAAAGTTCATCAACAAAGAACTGTTCAAATAAACTATGGCACTTCCAAGTAACAGGATCAAACAATAAAAAGAAAGTATGAGAATAAGGAAGATACATACTATTAGTGCATAATGATAAGGAACATTCAAAAAGTCTTTATTTTGTGTTGAATTGGTCTTAAAAGTGGAGAAAGGAGTATGTGTAGCATTTAATTATATAAAGATTTTTTAGATCTCTAGAAATCTGCCCAAAAAACTAATAACATAGGTTAACTGTTTTAGTGTTGGCATGGAAACCAGCAGATGGGAGAATGATGAAGAAAGAACTTTGCATTTATTTTTACCCTTGTTAATTTTTTTGAACCATGTGAATCTATTATTCACTTGAAAATTAAACAAATGTTAAGATACAACTACTATTTTTAAAAAGATATCCATCTTATTCATCTCCATTATTCAATCCCTAGCATCTGAAAGCATGACTCGGGTCACTTTCTAGTATTTGGTTTATTAAATGAGTCTTGGAAGTCTCACAAATAAGGTTATTGCTTTCTGAGCACCATTTCTTAAAATTTGTTGAAAACACAGCAATAATAAGCTATAATGGTGTAAAAATTAAGAAGTATTTTCCTATATAGAAATACTCCCATATTTTTTTTTGTTTACTTGGTTTAATAGCATGCTATTTCAAAATGAAAAACTCAGAATAAATTTCGTGCAAAAGACAGTGGCATACTCAGCATCTATTATTTAATTTAATTTAAAAATCTCAGGCTCATTTTGTAACATGCTTGACTTGCAAGCACAAGTACCTGAGTTTGATTCCCAGAATCTGTGTAAACAGTTGGAACAGGAGAGAATGCTTATAATCTCAGCACTGGGAAAGTAGAGACAAGCAGATTTCTGGGGCTCACAGGCCTGCCATCTTGGTCTACTGAGCTAGGCCAGTAACACACTCTATCTCAAAATAGATAGATAGATAGATAGATAGATAGATAGATAGATAGATAGATAGATAGATAGATAGTCAGATAAAAAGTGGACAGCACTTGAGGAATGATTCTGAAGTTTCTCTAATTTCCACAAGCTCATACACACACACACACACACACACACACACACACACACACACACACGTGCGTATCCCTGACACACACACTCCCCCACTCATATAGCTCCAAACAGACACTTGCTCGAATAATTATATCAGCTGAAGGATATGTGTTTTCAGTTGATAGAAAGAGAAGAGAGAAAGGAAATCTAAGCCTATAGGAAGGACAGCGAGCAAGCAGTGGTGGGCAGACAATGCAGGAAAGTGTGGTGGGTAGACAATGCAGGAAAGCATGGTGGGTAGACAATGCAGGAAAGCATGGTGGGTGGACAGATAATGCAGGAAAGCGTGGTGGGCAGACAATGCAGGAAAGCATGGTGGGCAGACAATGCAGGAAAGCATGGTGGGTAGACAATGCAGGAAAGCGTGGTGGGCAGACAATGCAGGAAATCATGGTGGGTAGACAATGCAGGAAAGCATGGTGGGCAGACAATGCAGGAAAGCATGGTGGGTAGACAGACAATGCAGGAAAGCATGGTGGGTGGACAATGCAGGAAAGCATGGTGGGTAGACAATGCAGGAAAGCATGGTGGGTAGACAGATAATGCAGGAAAGCATGGTGGGCAGACAATGCAGGAAAGCGTGGTGGGTAGACAATGCAGGAAAGCTTGGTGGGTAGACAATGCAGGAAAGCGTGGTGGGTAGACAATGCAGGAAAGCATGGTGGACAGACAATGCAGGAAAGCGTGGTGGGCAGACAATGCAGGAAAGCGTGGTGGGCAGACAATGCAGGAAAGCATGGTGGACAGACAATGCAGGAAAGCGTGGTGGGTAGACAATGCAGGAAAGCGTGGTGGACAGACAATGCAGGAAAGCGTGGTGGACAGACAATGCAGGAAAGCGTGGTGGGCAGACAACACAGTAACCAGAGAAGGGAGTCTAGGGGAGAGCTGAGAGAGGGAGAAGGGTGAAGGACTGAAACGGTAGCTAGACATATGCTTGTTTCCCGAAGGATTTGGCACCTTACAGGTAGAGAATCTTCGCTCTTGAAACCTTGGACACACAGATTCTGGTTTTCAGATGCCAAAGATTTTCTAACTGCATTTGCGTTATTGATCCAATAGAGTTAGTTCCTCCTTAGCTTAACGGGTTGGTGGCACACACTGTTCTGCATTGCAGAGTAAGATCCAATGTTTAGGAGTTGGTTTGTGATTTGTTTTGTTTTGTTTGTTTTGACAACAGTGAAATGGATAACTATTTAAAGAGTAGACAATTAGGTGGATCTTACATTGTGCATGTATTTTGAACTAGGTCTGCTGTCACATAGAATGCGTGTGTACATAAATATCATTATGAACCAGCTGGTTCCCCAGAAAGCCCAGTTTCAGACTTTTCAATACTCCCATTAATAGCAATTGCCTACACTGTGACATCTGCTAAATAAAACCCGATAGTAAATAAAATTAGTGAAATCAACAGTACTACTGTTCTAAGTACATTCGCAGTGTTCTGAAATGCTCATTGTGCCGGTATCATCAAAACCAATAGTTGCAAAGGATCAAACCATCACTCGAACACTTTAAATTACCAGCTGTGTTAAATGACAAGGGTTCTTGGCTGTTACCCCAGCAGGTAGATCTTTACCATAGCTACAAGAGAATGCACGGCACTGGCAGAATCCAGACTCCACTTGAAGTGGTCGCCAAAGTTTTTCGTGTCTGTTTTAGCACAGATTTTATGATAACTTTAAAGTGTTTAATATTATAGAAAGTCTGCAGTGTATGTGCTGTGCATATAGAAATATTTTTCTACTTGTTAAGAGGATATGATATAGTCATGTTGGAAATCTATTTACATTTTTCGTGCCAGGTTCCCATAATATTGTTGTTACACGAATGTATCTGGTCCCAACTATAGGGTGGCTGGTTGGCTGCCAGGATGAGAAGTGGGAGAGGCATCGAGCAGAAAGCCTTGACTTGCATGCTAGAGACAAGGGAACGTGAAGAATAGAGGGGCCAAAATAAATGATTTAGCAGATGAGAAAAATAAATCAATAATTATATTTACAAATGTGATTTTTAAACACTAACCTTAATTAAATCAGCCCCAATAAACAGACGTGTTAGAAATACAGAAGTAATACAGAAATACATAAATTAATACAGAAGAAACACAGAAATAAATAAAGTCCGTGCCTATAGGAATAGAAGGAAAAAGAGCCAGAAATGGGTATATCTTTGGTCAAAATGAGGTCTGTAACAACAGACAATATCCACCATTGTGTATGTTTTGGAGTAAGCAGACCTCACCTGTTTTCACATGCAGAAACTACTACAGAATATTCAATTGCACTGTCTGTTAAAGGTATAAAATAAAGTAGCAAAGCAGCCTACTGCTGAGGCCATTGGGATGTATGGGTGCTGATCATTTCATAGAGTCCACCAAGGATGTTGTGTCCCACTCTTCCATCTTCAGCCATGATTCCCTGTCCTTACCACATTCCAGATAGGACATTTGTGAAAAACAGTTGCTTCTGTTCTTGAGTATTGAGTAGATGGGTAGGAATGTGTTACCAATTTATGCTCATGAAGCAAAAATATTTCTTCATTACAAATATTTCAAAAGTCCACTGAGAGAAAAATCTTTAACATCTATTACTAAAAATTGCCACGCACATTAAAAGTTTATAATTGGAGGAGTTTTAATAGACCCAAGAGCATCTTTGAGAACTCCAGACCTGAATGTAAAAAGGATGCTCCTCCATTTCAGCATTATGTCAGAAATCCTTGTTATTAGCTGTTCATGACCCCGTGGGGATGCCATTTCTACCTGCTCTTCTTTTCAGGTTCAGTTGTTTAACAAACAAGTCATCAGCTTGTATCTTGGTGTGCTGTGAAGGAAGAGGGCATTGAATGTTCCAGGCTAGACTCTGCTCCTACCCAACTACATCACATTGAGTGAACAGCCACATCTCTGAACTCTAAATGTCTACATTACAAAGTGAAGAGTTAAGTTAATCATCCCTAATGTCATCTGTAGTATAAAGTCTCTGCAGCAGTTTGAAGCCATGTCTACAAAAGTCCCAAAAAAAATTATTACTGTGATTACTATCTTTATTATTCCAGGTTGAAATCTGAAGCCTAGCTGTAGGGATCACATTTGAATTTGGCAGTGTTCTGCTAGCCTTTAGCAGTTTATCTGGATGGGTACACATAACGTTTAAGATGTCTAAAGAAGTGCACAAAGAATTCTGTGGTTGACTTCTAGGAGACACAATGCTATCTGCGGGGTATGATTTGGGGGAGCACACCAGGACACTCAGCCAAACTCATCTGAACTATCCAAAGCCCTCGATTCTGCAAACGGGGTTGCAGATCTTGAGAGAACAGGCTTTCTCACAAGATTGCTGGCACTTTCTCTTCCAATCTCAGCCAGAAAAACAGTAAGAACAGCCTTTCTCATATCATTTTGGCATTTCTGGTCTTGGTCCAGGCTGGAAAATTAAAGTGCAAAATCACTTAACTGAACATTTCACAAGGTAAAGAAATGTTCAGTTCAAGCTCAGCTCTAAACTGGACAAGAGTATTGTCTTTGTTCACCTCATCACAGCCCCAGGAGACAAAGAAGCTCCGTGATGTAACTTCTGCTTCCAATGTTACCTACTCTAAGTTCCATGCCAGAAGCCAATTAACCCTTCCATATGCTCCTGCCAAAGACCACATCAGAATATTGCTGACATGCTACAGTGTTTATTGATGCCATCTGACTCAGGTGTGTCTACTTCAAACCTGAGTAAAGAAATCACTGAAGAAATTTTAACTAGGGAGACAAAATGACTTCTTCATATTACTAAGTGAACCTAAACATCAATATATAATGCAACTTGTAAATGATGTATTCCCTCATCTAACTATTCCTTGTTGTTTTCCTCTCTACAGAATCTTAGATCAGTGTCCTGTTTGCTTCATTTTATTTTGGTTTTCTTCTATCCCTATTCTGGTTTCAGTCATGTACCTATGCAAACCTCACAAATTCAGTTACAGAAACTGCCCATGATGTTCCATGTCAGCTTAAGAATTTCATTTTAAAGAGATGATACAATGATTTTGGACCTTATTTTTTTACCACTGGAATTGTCCTATCTTCAGCCTGTGCTCATTAGATAAATCTTGCTGCTGTTTTACTGCAGTATGGACTAGCATGCAAGTTTTCATGATCCTGTTTTCCTGTAGTATGGACGAGCATGCAGGATTTTATTACCCTGCTCAGAATAAATGCCTACTCCAAACATTTAAAATAGAAAGAAGACTTTCATGGTTTTAGAAAATGCAATGGGCACAAAAGTCAATAACCAGAAAAGAAAAATAAATTACTAAATTAGATATTTCAAAAAAATTAAAATATATCATTTATAAAATGGAAAAGCACTGGCTGCACATAAATTACAAAGTGCTGTGTTCAAAACATACAGATATTTCTAACAAGTCAAAGCAACTCAATGAAAAAAAGACAAAAATTTGGATAGACATTTCCTAAACAATATCTACAAATACAACAAGCATGTTAAAATGTATTCATCATCACTGATTATCCAAGAAACGCAAATTGAAGCCACAAGGAGAAACCATCTCTGCCAGAATGCCTAAATTAGAAAGGCCATGCACACAAAAGGCCAGAATGATGTGGAGAAATTAGAACTCCTCTGTGTTGCTGGTGAGAATTCAAGGTCACACCTTTTGAGAAACAGTTTGTCAGTTTTTCATGAAGTTAAACATATGTGTACAACTCAGCAATCCTACTCTTAGACAATTTCCTAAGAGTGATAAATTTATATCTAGCTGCTTTATTCATACTAGTCAAATTTTCTATTGGGGGGTCAGGTTTCTTTGAGTAGCCTTGGCTGTCCAGGAACTCACTCTGTAGACCAGGCTGGCCTTGAACTCACAGAGATCCACCTGCCTCTGCCTCTCAAGTGCTGAGATTAAAGTCATGTGTGGTGATATATTGCATACCCCAATAAAGCTTACTTGGGGATCAGAGGACAGAGCCATCCACTAAATTAGGCATAGAGGTCAGGCAGTGGTGGCACACACCTTTAATTCTGTCACTCAGGAAGCAGAGATCTATCTGGATCTCTGTGAGTTCAAGGCAACACTGGACTACATTACAGAAACAGAACCAGGCAGTGGTGACACACGCCTTTAATCCAAGGAAGTAATATGGCAGGACACAGAAAGGTATATAAGGCATGAGGGACCAGGAACTCACTCTCTTGAGGCTGAGGATTTTGTAGAGGTAAGCTAGTGGCTGGCTGTTCTGTTTCTCTGATCTTTCAGCTTTCACCCCAATGTCTGGCTCTGGGATTTTTATTGTAAGACCTTTTAAGATTCATGTTACAGGCATGTGCCACCACTGCCTGGCTTCTTGTCAAATTCTTGATGGGTGGTGGGAAACAACAAATATCCATCAACAAAAGTTCAATAGACCAACCAAGGTACTATCTACCAGTGAAGAACTTTAAAAGGAATAAACTACTGATAGTTAAATATAAACGAATCTCAAAACCATTTTGTTGACATAAAGAATCCAGCTCCCATGAGCCCTGTACATCATCTCTAGATGTACTGATGATAAATTTGAAGGAAGATGAAGACCAGTCTTACCTGCAGTAAAGAAATAAAACAGTGCCTTCTTAAAGTGGAAGTGTTGGGTGAGTTCATGAAGACTCATTAATGACATGAGATAGACAGCAATTTTAGGGGTTCTGATTGGTTTTTAGCTTTATATGTACACATGCACATTTGATCAAACATTATCAAGAGAATGTCTGTTAAGAGGACTTCTGAATGCTATGAACATTTGAATGAGTAGACTGGGTGAAGCACCCTCTTCCTAATGTAATACAGGACTGCAGTCAGGCAACTGAAAACCTGAACTAAACAAAAGAGCTGCTTGAGGGAAAACCCAGCCTTCCTGACAGCTCAAGCTTAGACCTAGGCTTCCCTACACATGCTCAGATCGGAACTTAAATATCAGCGCCCCTGCGTATGCAGCTTGCTGACTTCAGATCTTGAGCGTTTTCCAGCTCAATAATTATGTGATAAAATTACCTACCATAAAACTAAATATACAATTGGCTCCATTCTCCTGGAGAGTCCTAATACACAGATAATGAAAACATTCTATATTTAGTCTTGGTGGTGGTTTCCTGGTATGCATGCTTGTCCAGCTCACTCTACTTCTGCACTCAAAAATATACTTTAGGGCTGGTAACATGGCTTAACAGGTAAAGACGAGAGATTTGAGTTCAATTCAGGGAAGTCATATGAAAGTAGATAGAAAGAACAAAATCCACAAAGTTGCCTTCTGACATCAACATGTGTATCATCATACAATCGTGTGCATACGCACATGCACACACAATATTATACATATATGTTAATTTAGTGGCAATAATTATAATTTGCCATATGAATTATATTAGGACAGAGTTAATTAAAAAGAACTCTGAAAAATCCATAATCCTATTAAAAGTCATTCTGTGAAATTTAAAGGATCTCCTTAATTTATACTTTCAACATAAATAGAAAGATTCAAATACAGAAAATGCTTTTCATCTTGTCAATCAATAAGCTTATCTGTCCATTTTCTGTTGCATAATAGAACATACGAGACAATATAATTTTTAAAAGTAGAGGGTTAGTTAGTTCATGATTCTGAAGGTAGGAAAGCTGAAGAGCTTTGTGCTGGTGCTTGCTAAACTGGCCTGATTATTTAGCACTTGAAGGATAAGGATAAGTTTCAAGAACACACATTGCATCCTCAAGAGCTTCTTTCTAAGCCATGACCCACAGAATAAAGCAAAGAAGCCACCATAAAAATTGATCTCTTATTTGCATATCATTTAGTAAATCTCTTGCACAAGCATAGAAAATCAGACTTCAGCACTCAAGATATACCTGAACATGCAGTCCTGACCAAAACTTTTTGTTAAAATATAATTTCTTTTTCCACAGTCCACCATTTTGTTGCTTTACAAACTTCTTTCCAGATACTTTTCAAAATCATGATAAAATACACATACAATAAAATTTACTATTTTCAAAGGCTGCTTTAAATATCATAAGCTAAGCGTCAAAACAGAAATATGTTTTCTCACATTTATGAGGCTAGACGTCTGTAGGAACAAAGTGAGGACAGGTTTGGCTTCTTCCAAAGTCTTACTCTTTGGTTTGCAGGTAGTTTGTTTCCCACTGTGTCCTCCTGCGGCGTTTTCTTTCTATGTATGTCTACCAGGTGTGTCTAAATTCCCTCTTTTAATATGGATCCCATAGATTGGAATGGGGCTACTATAGTGTCATTTTATAAGCTCTTTGCAAATACTGTCATGTTCTGAAGTGCTGAGGTTGGTGTCTGAGCATACAAAGCTGATGGTGTAACTTAGCCAACAGCACTGTAGTAACCATTTTTGAGAGCACAGTTGCGTATGTTAAATGCATCCATGTCATTGCACAATCCCCAGAACTTTTCCAGCTTGCAAGCTGAAACTTTATACACATTGAAAATTGCCATTCTCCCCTTCCCACAGCATTGGTTTCTGAGCTTACATGTTGTCAGTACCTCACGTAGAAAGAATTGTAATGTCTGCCTTCTGCAGTGGGCTTTCTTCGTTTAGCAGAGGGTTTTTAAGTTTCATCCATGTGGCAGATTCCCAGATTAAACAAGCTTTTCTAGTGGAAGGTAGTCTGTGGACCAGACAACCTCAGCAGGTTTCAATAACTGTTCCCTCCTATCACACCTTCAGGTCTAGAGGTAGTAGCAGTACCCATCATTATTGACTCCAGAGTCTTTCTGGCTCACATTTTGTCTCCCAAACCTTACCTACACCTTCATATGAAATTCTTGATCTCTTCAAATTCTCCTACAAGAATGAGCCAGTTCTTTCTTGCCAGGACTAGTCATATATGTATATCTCACTATCATGGTTGAAGCTAGGTGATAGAGACTGGGAGCATTTTACACCATCATTCCTACCTGTGTGTTTGAATCTTTAAACAATAGAGTAGCAGAAAGAGAAAGATTGCAGGTGAGATGGTGACTGGGCCCAAAGCACTTGGAGCAGAGATAGCCTTGTGTGATAAACCAAGGCCTTAACTCTCGGCTTGGTCAGAACTGTTCTCTCTTGCTTTCCAACTTTCTTAAATACTACTAATTTATATTATTTCAACTAAAAAGTTTTTGTTGTTTTTTCTTGCTCCATCAAATATGTGTCCCTTGTGACCTTTTGACTTCCGCCAACAAAACCTTTTAAAGGTACTTAGAAAAAGGAATATAAATTAACCTTCAAAATGTCTCATCCTTCTGCCTTTCCATCAAACTAAAAATTTATCTTGGTGTTTTACACACACACACACACACACACACACACACACACACACACACACATCCCCAGCATAGTCTCAGTGGCGGCATGACCCTTAACATCAGCATGGCCCCAAACATCCACATGGCCTTCCTTGGTTACTGAAACCATGGACATCAACACAGACCCTGGCTGCTATAGACCTGATGGCCCTTGGCAGCAGCTCAGGCCTGGATATCATCACGGCCCCAGGTGGCAGCACAGGCCACTCAGATCAGCATGGCCCCAGCAGCGGCATGATCCTCAGAAACCAACATGACCACAGATGGTGGTCCAGATCCCAGGCATTCTTGTGACCTTTGATGACAACATAGGTTATGTATGTCAACATAGACCTTGCTGTGGTAGGACCACAGACCCAGACATGGTCCTTAGCAGCAGCCTGGGCCCAGATGTCACCCTGGCCCCAGGTGGCAAGCAGGCCACCCCCACCATCCTGCTCCTCATTGCCTTCACTTCTTCAGTTCCTCCTCTTTCCACAGCACATGAATCATTCCACTTCTCTTTCTCTCCTATTTCTCCACCATGTATTTGCTCATCATAACAGCACCTGCTGGGTGGCACCAGGAGGGCCTGTGGATGCCTTCAACCAGCCCAGACTGTGAGGACCCAGGCTGGCCCATGGGTGTCCTTCACCCTGAGCCAAGTGGCACAAGTGTTACATTCTTAGACAAAAAAAAATTAAAATTAAAATTAAAAATGCCCAATTTGGTACAAAATTAGTTTTGTTTGTTCCTAGACAGACGTGGATTTCTCATTCTAATTAGAATTAGAACAGAAGAAAAATAAAAGATTTTAAAATTATATTTTGCAGACTACTGTTATTTTCCATGTTAAGGTGAATGCATAATAGAGGTGATCTTGCAGAAATCACCTTCCAACCAAAAGCTTTTCAGACTCAGCGAGAGAACAGGCTTCGGCAGGAGGAGCAGCAGGCACAGGAAGACAAATGGAAACAGAAATAAAGATTGATAGAATGACAGAGTCCAGAGATTAGGCTCAGAAAGGGCAAGAAAGAAACAAGCTGAATCGGACTCATACTTGGGACACTTATTCCTTGAAACCGAATTCTCGTCCCTCTTCAAGCCTAGGGTCTTTAAAGCTCTCATGTTTTAGGAAACATGGTCTCATTTTCACATTCTATTTCTCTGTTAAGACCTGCAGAGGGCTGGAAACACTTGGGAATACTAATCACACGGCGGTTACCTCGGGCTGACTTTGTTATGCCAGGGAAGCTATTTATAATGGTCTAATTTTGTTTTTTGTTGTTTATAGAAGAGACTCCCAAGGAGCTGTATGTCTTCTCAGTTCAACCTCACACCCAGCTAAATACAAATAATTCTTTTAAATACACTGTCATGACTGGACATGTAAATACAGAGTCATTGCATTTCATCTTTCCTTGTGATCTTCCTCAAGAAAAGCAAAGGCTTTCACTGTGGAAATCGAGCTGCCTATGGTGATTACAAATAATTGGATTCTCTTAGAAAATATTATTGAGTACTTACTGTAAGCCAGGCAAAAGATGGCAGAAGGCCTGTTAGCACTCTAGTTGGCAGCGTGAACCTGGGAGAATGGAGCCTAAAAATGAGTCTTATACAATAGCCGATTTTATTCAGAGCACCAGACAATTTATATTCTGAGGATTAACCAAGGTCAAATGAGTGAAGTTCACATGAGTTTAGCTGTATACAGTCTGGAGGTCAACTGTGCTTGGAAACATCATCTAAGTAATAGTAATAGATGATGGTTAATCTGAAGCAAACCTGCTCCTACTTACTACACCTGGGAGGGGCACAAAAGTATGTTCCAAGAACAATCTATGTTTCGGAGGAACAGAGGTCATAAGACTCTCATCTTGTCTTCTTGGTGTTTTCTTATATACTCTCAGAATTCTCTTCACATGGCTTCATTCATGGACCATGTTTCAACAAGGGCCATGGTAAGCAAAACAAAACCCTGACCTCACAAAATTCATAATTAGTATGGAATAGAGACAGTCAGGTGCCAAAATGAATGACTGTGACATACATGCAAGTGGAGTTCTATGGAAAGCATCGGGAGGAATCTAACGTAGAAAGAGAAGATACATAATTAACTTCGAAATTACTATGGCCACTGATACTCACTGAGTGCTTACTAGATCCCACTCAAACACTTTTGATTAGTTTACATGCTTATACAAAATGATGGGTTTTGTTACGATATTTCACGTGTTAGCTATGTACTTTGGTCATATTTTTATCTCTAACCACCCCACATCAGCATTATCCTCTTCCCAAATTGTACCTCTTTTACTTCCATGTCTTTATATGTATTTGTAAGATGTACTTTTTAAGATTTATTTTATTTGTGTGTGTGTGTGTGTGTGTGTGTGTGTGTGTGTGTGTGTGTGCAGGTAAAGCCAAAAGCATTGGCTCCTCCCACAGATGGAGCATCAGGTAGCTGTGAGTCACCCAGTATGGGTGTTAGGAACCAAACTTGGGTCCTCTGCAAGAGCAGTACACCCTCCTAGTCTCTGAACCACGTCTCCAAACCCCTATTTTTAATCATGTATATCTACGTGTATGCATATGTGAGCACATGTGCCTATGGAGGCCTAGAGGTGTCAAATTCCTCTGGAGCTGGAGTGACAAGTGGTTGGGAGCCACCCATTATGAGTGCTGAAAACCAAACTCAGCTCCTCTGGAAAGAGCAGTATGAATTCTTAACCACGGATCCATCCCTCCAGCCTCCTTTACTATACTTTTGAATTCTATGTTCAGCATGTGGGGAAAAAAAGCATACATTTGTCTGAATTTTGGCTTATTTTGCTTATCATGATAATTTCCAGTTCCACACATTTTCCTTCAAATGAGATAATTTTCATTCTTCCTCACAGTTGAATAGAATCTCTTTGCGTATCTATATGAACCATCTTTTCTTCATCCATTGATCTGTTAGTAGACATCTAGGCTGATAGCATGATTTGGCTTTTTACTGTGAATAGTGCCACAATGTATATAGGTGTATAAGTATGCTGATTAAAATCCTTTCAGATATATAACCAGGACCCTTGAAAGAAATAACTGCAAGAAGTGGACAGTTATCCTAACAACAACTTCCTCTTCCTCTTCCTCTTTCCTCCTCCTCCTTCTCCTCCTCCTTCCTCCTTCTCCTTCTTCTTCTTCCTATTTCTCTTCTTCCTCCTCTTCCTCCTCCTCCTTCTTTTTCTTCTTTTTCACTATCAAGCCTCCAGGAAGAATATCAACTGAGACAGTTGCACTTTAGAGTTTACACTTACAACTATAAAAATAATGTCCCTGGATGTGAAAGAATGGATTCTCAAGAAAGAAGAGCCAGAGAAAGACATAAAAGTATGTCTTTGGAATAATGTTGAGATGCCTAGCACCAAATGATACATCTACAACACAACCCGCACACCCAAGGCTCAGGGAATACTGAGGAAGAGGGGGTGGAAAGATCTTAAGACAGGACTACCATATCTGTTGCAAAACTGTGTCTTCTAGAAATGACAGGAAAGCTGCAACCAGGAAACCTCAGTCATATCATATGGTTGCTTACACAAGATTTACAATGACAAAACCAATAGGCATGCTATCATGGAGACATTAGCTACAGGCAATTACTGAGGACTGAAACAGGGAGAGTTAGTCTTCACCTGGAACGAGCCCCTAATTGATTACCCGATACAAGTGGTCAGACCTGAAAATATATACATTTGAGGAACACTGAACAGACTCAGCAGGTTGTATTTATATATTTGTTTACATATGCATATATATATATATGTACATACGTATGTATATACATATGTACACAACAATAATAATTAAAGAAAAAGAGGCCACAAAATTTGAGATGAAGAGATGGGGGACATGGGAGAGGTTGGGGGAGACAGGAACTGATGTAATCATGTTTTAATTTTTTAAGTTTTCTAAGCTGGGATTAGAGAGGTGGCTCAACAATTCAGAGCATTAGGTGCTCTTCAAGAAGGCCTATGTTTTATTCTCAGCACCCACATGGCAGCTTACAACTATCTGTAACTCCAGTTCCAGGAGATCCAACTCCTTCTGCTAGCTTCCATGGGCAACAGGCACATGATAGTGAATTAACATACCTGTAAGTAAAACAGCTACACAAAAAAATAATAAAATAGTCATTTTTAATTAATTGCTAATAGAAACAAAAAAGAAAGGAAGGCAGGAAGAAAAGGAGAAAAAGAAGGAAGGAAGGAAGGAAGGAAGGAAGGAAGGAAGGAAGGAAGGAAGGAAGGAAGGAAGGAATTCCAGGGTCAACAAGATGGATCAGCAGAAAAAGACATCTGCTGAGTGCCTGACCACCAGAATGTGATTGCCAGGATCCACACACTGGAGGGACAGAACAAATTCCAAGAAGTTATAATCTGGTCTCTACACACCAGACACACATACACACACACACACACACACACACACACACACACACACACACACACACAAATACAGTATATCCCACTTCTGGGGGATTTTAGATTAGAAAGTGTGTTAGACTCAGCATGAAGTAAGAATCTAATAGTAAAGAAAGAGAAGTCTGGGGAAGTAGTTGGGTCAACTAGTGAAGTGTCAGGCAAACCTGAGGAAACTAAACTTAACTTGAAAGTAGGTGGGAATTAAAATATTCAGAAAATAAAATGATAAGGTTAGATTGATGTTTGAGTGGTTTGAAAAGCAGTACTGAAGAGAAGTAGAAAGGTATAAGGAGGTTCCCCTCAGACATTTTCTTATTAACCCAAGAATAACGACAATGGTCCATACAAAGGCTGGTGTGGAAAGGAACACCAGCTGGGACATGTTGAGGCAAAACTAGTGGGTCGTTAATTGGCTGTGGGCACTGAGTGAGAAAGAGGCAGTAAAAGTGACTTTGCTTCCCTTGGCCACAAATGGTAACCATGCTCACAAAGAATGGTGAGCACTCCAGCAGGGAAGCAGGTAGACTGACTGCAGATCTTCGGCTCCCTTCCTCTCCTCTAACTCCCCCAGTCTCTTCCCCTTCTCTGTAGCAGACCACCTGCTGTGACACCCCCACCCCCACCCCCCACCCCCCACCCCCACCCCCACCCTGCTTCCTCTCTGCCCCACTCCCAGTGTATCAGGCAGATTTTCCCCTCCAACATTCCTCCCCACTCATCCTGTTATCCTAGCCCCCAACTCCAGCAGGCTTTCCCAGAATATACCAGTGGAGCCTGCCAGAGAAGCAGGTACACTAGCCTCCTCAGTCCTCTCCCCAGCTCTGTGGCAGACTACCTGTTGTAGCTACTCCTCACTCTCTGCCACCATTCTCAGAGGACTAAGCAGATCCTGGCAGAATACTCTGCTCACTTTCCTCCTGTGGACCCCCTCAGGACCTCCCTCCTAGCCCATCCCCATCCTTGTCAACAGACAGGTCATGCTAGTGAGGCTCTGCAGTAAGGGGAACATTAATGCATCGCTGATGGGAGTGCAGACTCGTACAGCCACTACAGAAGTCAGTATGATGTGTCCTAGGGAAGATGGGAATTGACCGACCTCAGTATTCAGTTATACTACTCTTGGGCAGGTACCCAAAAATGCTTCATCATACCACAGAAGACACTTGTTCAACCATGTTCATTGCTGCTTTATTCATAATAGCTAGAAATTGGAAACAATCTATATGTTGCTCAACAGAAGAATGAATTTTAAAAAAATGTGGTAGACAATGGAGTATTGCTCAGCTGTTAAAAATAAATAAAGTCATGAAACTCACAGGTAAATAGAACTAGAAAAAAAATCATCCTGTGTGAGATAATCCAGACCAAGAAAGATAGATATGGTATGAATATGCTTTTATGTTAAGTCAATGATAACCAATCTACAAACCATAGAACCACAGAGGTTAGGTATAGAGTAAGAGACTGGAGGGAACAAATAGATCTCATTAGGAAAGGGAAAGAGAAGAGGTAGTTATGAATGGATGGGGGTACTAGAATGGGAAGATCAAGTAGAGATGGAGAGTGAAGAGAGGGACAATGATGTAGGGAATATAGGGAGATACATCTAAAACTGAGGGCCATTTGAGAGGTAGTATGGAAACCAAATAAAGTAGAAATGTCCTAAAATATATACATATATGAAGATGCTCTAAATGAAATCTCCAAACAATAGGGGAGACAGAGCTCTAACTGGCCATCTCTTGTTCTCAAATGAAGCTTCTGGTACTTGTACTGGGTTACATCTAACTGAGTTATTGGCCAAATGACCCCCACATAAATCCCCAAACAACACAGGCTGTTGCCAAAACTGACAGCAAGGTCCTACTGTGGAAGACAACACCAACACAACACACTGAACATGGAGATGCCAAGCTGGTGCCTACATAGAGCTTTCACCCCTGTGTTCCAGAATCTTTAGTACAGGAAGATACTGTATGTCCCACCAAAGAAGAAACATGAACACCAATGGGGCTACAAACCTCTTGATCTAACAATGGTATCCTGCCTGCAAGATATGCTAGTACAACAGTAGCACAAACCTTGTGGGATTAACTAACCAATATCTGATTTGATTGAAGGCCCACTCTGTGAGATGCAACCCATAACTGACAGTGCTTAGGTGACCAAGAACCTTAGACTAGCCCTGGGACCTATGTAAAACCAAACACTGCTATTCTAAAATTTTTTAAAAGTAGCAATAAAATGACTCCTAATGACATTCTGCTATACTCATAAATCAGTGCCTTTTTCAGCCACCATCATAGAAGCTTCCTCCTGCAGGAAAGGGGAACAAATACAGAGAACCACAGCCAGACATTTTGCAGAGAGTGAGAGACCTTGAAATACTCAGCCCTAAATGGGATGGTGTCACCAAATCGTTCCCTTCAGAGTTCAGGAAACCCCCTCAGAAAAGGAGATGAAAAGAGTGTAAGAGCCAGAGGGGGTGGAGGACACCAAAAACACCTCTAAATCTACAGGATAGACACAGATGTCCTCACAAAGACTGAGGCAGCATGCAGCGGGTCTGCACAGGTCTACCCCAGCTGGGGTCCTAGAGCTGAAAGGAGAAGTGGACACATGCCTCCATCCCTAACCCAGAGCCGATTTACAATTGATAACCACTTGCAAATGAAAATGTAATTTTCTCCAGGGGGGTCTCGTTTGGAAAGAAACCACTCTTAAGGGTGGCTATATGCACGCAGCAGGTAGCCAATGGAAAATGAACTCAACAGCGTCTGTGGAGGTTCCTTTTCTCATAATGTCATGGCAGGTCTTTTCCTCTCTCTTTTTTCCTTTCTTTTTATTTTGTTTGCTTTGTTTTTTTATTTCATCTCATCTTTATTTTATATTTTTTCTTCTTTTTTTTTAACCATACATGTCTTTTGCTTATATATTATGGCTTCCAGTTTAGTGTTTTATGGGATTCCTCGGTTTACAAACAGGTGGGTCTCTGTTTCTAGTTCCTCTCTTGGGCTCTTTTTCTTCTGTGTATTTTGATCTATTCCAATGTGTTTGCTTTTGTTGTATCTTATTTTATTATAATCCTTTAGAAGCTATTGGTTTTCTAATGAGAGACAGAAAAAGGTTCAGATGCAAAGGGAGGTGGAGAGGAACTGGAGGAGCAGAGGGAGAGGAAGCTATAATCAGGACAGAATACATAAAAAAAAATTTTCAATAGAATAAAAAAATACAAAAAAGAAAACAAGACTGCTGAGGCAGGGGAGGAGCAGACTGAACATACAGACGTTTGTTTATGATCTGTTTGGGACACAGTGGTAGAGAGTAGCCAAAGGAGAGCCAAGCAGAAGTAGAATGTCAGTGACAACACCTTTTAATGGCCATAGAGGGCGATGGGAGAGCTTATGTCAGAAAGACAGCAGGAAATGTCACAGAATATGTCGAGGAAGCCCAAGGAAGGAGGCTTGAGGAAAGACCCAAAACTTCTGTGGTAACCAAAACATTTTGCTTGTGTCTTTTAGTGAAACAGGGTTTCACCATGACCCTAGGCTGACCTCAAACTCACCATCCTCCTGCCCCAGCCTCCTGA
Organism: Peromyscus eremicus; assembly: GCF_949786415.1. Classification (NCBI taxonomy): domain Eukaryota; kingdom Metazoa; phylum Chordata; class Mammalia; order Rodentia; family Cricetidae; genus Peromyscus; species Peromyscus eremicus. Next base: position 72,309,859 of record NC_081427.1, read on the forward strand.
ACTGCAAGCACTTAGTACAACTCCTGTATAGGATTTCCTTTTCTTCAAGTAAAGCAATCTCCTCATGCTCAGAAATCAAAGTTTATGTAGACTTAAAATATTTCACTCAAGATGGCCCATTCTTGGTATTCTTTTGTCAGACATTATTAAAATGATGTTTGTGAGACAACTCAAGGGAACACTTTGCTTAAAAAAGATGCTTCTGGATCCTTCATTGTGATACCTATATCCTTCATTTATGATAGTTTTGTCTCTTCTACATTGCTAAAAACATATAAATCATTTTTGCACTTTCTACTTTTATAGCTTCTTTTAAGGTTGAAAGAAATCATCTGAATAATTCATTACATACTTCATGTAGACTGCCAATAAGTTTCTAGGTAAATAGATCAAAATATAGATAGATGATTGATTGATTGATTGATGATAGACAGATAGATAACAGACAGATAATTGATGATGATATATGTAGATAATTGATGATGATAGATAGATGATAGATAGGTAAGATGGATGAAAATATTAATAATTTGTATGTATGTTTTAGGCTTTCATTCATCATTAATTTTATCTGTTTCACTCTCAAAGGATGATTAAGTTTAGCTATGTAAATCAAATCTTTGATGCTTTCAAATCTTTTTTTAATAGAGGTACCTGGATTTGGAGGGATCTGGTTGACAACTCTGCCATTAAGTTATGAAACATTAAGACATTCTTTTGAGGTGTACTCTACACTAATAATAGAAGTACCAAACTGTATCAGTTATACATACTCATTCTTCGCTGCCGTTGAATAACCCCGGTGGCTGTTCCATGGTAAAAATGGAGAGATGGTGTGTATCTTTTCTTCTGCTTACTAGAAATATTGAGACTAATTGGAAAGGTTAACAGTTTACTTTGTAAATTTATAGAACATGACAATATTTTTATTCAGATAAAGTATATTGAGAGAATTAAATATAAATTTATTAACTAGGCAAAATAGACTGAAAACTTGAAAATGAGTTGTTTGAAGGACATTTCCAATCGCATGTGATAGCATTCTGGAAATTCAAAGCATTCCAAATGAAAGCAGACAGAATCAGAAAAACTTTCGGCTCCAAACACTGCTCAGCTCATTGTTTCCTATCAAAGATGTGTGCTGTGGGTGAGCTGACTAACATTCTTTCAATAATATATAATTCACTGAGATGAACTGAGAGGAAAATATCTCAAATGGAAACAAAAATAGGGAAGAGTTACAATAAACCAAAAACTGGTTCAGAAAACCCACAGGGACGATGTGTTATCACACACATGAGATAAGGCAAAACTCTACAGTAAGACAGAATTGTTTGGTCATGTTATAAGAAGTAATTATGTGTGCAGTAAATTTAAACTTTTCGGGGGTTGTACATCTTTAAATTTGTGAACCTTTCTATAATAAAACTTCAACATATTCTGTACTCTACTTCATGATCTTCCTTCATTCTGCTTTTCTCTTTCAAACTTATGCCTTCTTTTAGCCCTAATCTTCCTGTGACAGCAGCTTGTGAATTTTGAGCTCTCTCCATTCACATTTGCCACCCACCCCGCCATCAACACCTCACTCACGGGTCCTTGGGTTTCCAGATCTGACCTGGCATAACCTTGTAGCAGCATTGCTTGATTGACAGCACTTGCATTTATAGTATTATTTCTGCAAGAGATGGAAAGACTAGGAGATTTGCAGCGGCAACTGCCAAGGAATTTTATGTGGAGAATTGTGGGTTACAAGAGCTTTTCTGATTTGTACAGGAACCAAAATTCAGGTCATTCCTAAGACAGGTAAGCTATACAGCATTCTGTGACCTTCTGAGTTTTGATTTTAGGGATCTATTTTTTTTTCTTCTTGCCGCTCTGATGAGATTGGTGGTGAGCAGAGAGGAGTTAGAGACACATGGCTAGTCTTAAGTCCACTCCTCTACTTCTCCCTCTACCCAGACTTTGTTTCCTCTCTTTCTGACATCTCTCCCTCATCTTTACAAATCCTTTTCCCCTTGCTTTTCTTTCCTCAATCCTCAGACCTTTCCAGACACTGAAGGCTGAGTAAGAAAAGGGAGTGGACTTGATAGGAAAATGGGATCACTGTTTTGGAATAGATATGCACAGGCAAAATGGAAAGAGGGAGGGAGGGAGGGGAAGGAACAGAGGGAGGGAGAGAGATTAATTTATTTAAAAATTTAAGCAATAATGTCATTCAGGAAAATTTTTTGCTTCCTTCTGGCATTACAATGAGAACAAAAGCCACCAATATACACCTTTTTCAAACTCAAATCACTAGTGTTAGCATTGACATCAATATCAGCTCTGTGTTAAATATGACTAAACACTAACCAACCCTAGGAGTTTTCAAAGATCCTCTTGACAAAACACCAAGGCCCTTTTTTGGTAATACAAAGAGCAAAGCATACATCTGGGTGGTTACAAGTATTTCAGGTTGTTCACTTTTAAAATAAACATTTGACTGACAGCTAATGTAGCCTTTCTTATCCCAAACTCTACCTCATTGCTGACATAAACTGTGAAGCAGCTGTTTTCCTGGAGCCACAGGCTCCCATGCTTGCCTTTTTTTGTTCACAGGATCTTTTAGGGTCTACAAAGGGTGCCTTTCTCTGTGTAAAATCAAGAATACCATCTATTTCATCCTTAGTCTCTAAGAAGGGCCCCTGCTTGGTGATGAATGGGATTCTGAGTTGGGAACTAGGTTCTCAGAGGGGTGCTATTTTGTATTAATGAGGCAAAATGCCAAAGTCAGGGGTAAAACAGTATTTCTGCAGCACCAAATGCACCACACTGGAGGAAAAGAAAATTACATTTATTTTTCTATTTTCAGAATTTTCCTTCAACTTTTAAATAATTGTCTCTTGTTTTCTTCTCTACTGTGTTGGTTTTTCTCATCTGCCAATGAAGAAAAAGACAAGGAGGGGGTATACGGATGTAGATGAGATAAAGGTACTGTGCAGAGAAAAGAGATATACAGGCCAGAACAAAGCATCATGACAATGCTCTGTAAGTCTGGAAAGGTTCTCGAGATATTTCACACATGACGTCCATGGTTCCTTTAGACGCAGGACAGCTCTGGTTCTTAGGTGAGACATGTTACTAACTCTGAAGCCTTTATATCTGCACTCTATTCTGTTTCCAGTGGCCGGCTACTCCTTCCCTGCTTAGATCACTCTGTTCTAATGTTGATTTCTAGGGGACTGTTCAATCAGCTCACCAGACTAGATACTTTTTCTTCTGTTCCATCTTATTTTTTCCTTCTTAGCATCATACTAGGATCCCCCATTTTGTCTTACTCACTGGCAAACACAAGTGTGGCTAGAAATGAGGGATCTGCAAGATTGCCAGGGTAACCCCAAGAATCAGTTACAGCTTATTTGGTTCTACAAACAGTTCCTCAGTCAGACTCAGTGGTGGAAACCATTTGCAAATTCACCCAGGGCAAAGCAAACAGAAAAGTTTCAGATAAATGTTCAGAATTAACTATCTCCTGCTACTTCTAGAGTGTGAAAATAACACCATGAATTTTCATTTTTTGTTTTTAATCTTAATGAGTTATCTTTCTCCTACCCATAAAAAGGGGGGGGGGACCACATGGCTATAAGAAGAAAAACGTTCTTTCCTTAGATGGGCATTCATAGCAGAGATCATTAATATATGCAGGAGGCTATGGAGATGCTTAACTTCAAGAGGGGTTAAAAGCCTCCACTTTAAATACTGAAGAATTGAGAAACAGCAACATGGTAGCCAGAGGCTGAAGTTGCCGCTTTCCATCAGTCAGTCTCAGGCTGCCTTTATAACACCTCCTATTAATACATTGTGACTGTTTCTACATCTTACATGTGCCTCTGCCAAAACAATATATCCAAGGCTCCACGGGAGCAATCACTGGATGGAAACTAAACTGAGCAGCCTAGATGACTGAGTGCAGTGGGGACTCTGGATCCTGGGTTCACTGGGGAGAAACGGGTTTTACTTTGTGCTTTTTCTATATTTTGTGTGAGTTTGCCTTGATTCTGCATTTATCTAAACCAGAAGAAAAAAAACAGCAAAGTATTTAATAGTGTGTGTGTAATTTTATTTTTTCACATTTGAGAAGTGTTTTAAAGTGAACAGTCTGTGGGTGTTGCATTGATTAGAGACAGTTCAAAGGTCCTTTGACAGTCTTCTACATAAGAAAAAATTTAAACATCCTAACCGACTAAGTCATTGCATGTTCCTAAATTCACACAGATTAACATATTGAAATTTTTAAATATCACATTAAAAAATTATCTACTTTTGCAAGCATTGTACATTAAAAAATTACTTTCAAATTATTTTTTAAAGCATTGGTGGTCATCATTTTTAATTCACAGATATAGTTGGAATTAAATAGAATAAATATTTCCATTTATCAAGTTCTGTGAGCTTTAATAACTTGGTTGTAGATTTAAATATTCTCAATGTCAACTTGATAAACTTCATTCACTTTCACAACCATAAAAATTATGAAGATATTTTAGAATGTTGGGGGGCAATATACTATTTGTAACTCCCCAACCATAGTATTAGGTGTGACAAACAGTCATTTTAATACTTCTGCAGACGCTGGGGTCACATTGGGGGTCCTCTTACTGACAGTCAGCACAACTCTCATACTGTGTTTGGAAGAAACGGAGACATTAGAAATGGTATTAAAAACTAGGATAGAAATTGCTTGGCAGATGTTTCTAGTTTGGGTTTGGACAGTTGGCACTAAAGATAAACATTCATAATCTATCTCATCTTGTTTGAAAACTATCAGGACATGTTGCTTTAAACACCAAACTCTAGTATTTAAGAGTTTTTTAAATACAACTAGATCTTCTTGTTCCCATCAGACTAAATCACATTTGTTTGTTCTGTCAATTTCATAACGAAAATAATTATAGGTAATAGTTACTATCGAGTTTATGCTGCAAATATCAATCCCACCATTGTCTTCATAATACACTTCCCAGAGACTGTTCCTCAATGTTTTGTTTATTAGAAATTACCCTTCCAAATAATGACCCAATACGTAACTGAAACATCTCCTCCGAATACTGAGATCCTGGAATCACTCACACCGAGTGGGATAAATTACAAAGTAAATGCCTGTCAAGTTAAGCCTAAAGGACCACTGTTATACATTTTAACATCTGTTTAATATATTGATATTATAATCCAGAGATGCCAGCACACATAGTTATGCTTCTCTTTCATGCTGATCACATGTTAAGACTGCATCTAAACAAGCCTGATATCTCCTATAAATCCATCCCTAGGAAGCAATCCCTCAGTAGCCTATTGCCAAATGTCACTCAATGCTTTCTTTATTCATTAAGACTACACACGATCAAGAAAGGGGTCTTCATTCTTACCTTAATTTGGCATAAGCAGTATGCTTTGCTAAATTTTCAAACACACCAAACTGATTTCTAAATCAACTATCTCACTTTTCCAGTCATTCTGCTATGGTTTGAATATTTTTATTCTTGATGATGACTATATCTCACAGGGTTTTCTGTAATGAAAGATTTTGGGGGAACATAAAATGACATATATATTTACCAACATAGAATATAACTGAGCATGCCATAATTATCTTACCTGTAAAATTAATTTTCTAAAATAACTATTCGTGTCTCTGTGGAAATAATGGTCAACTGTTTTCTTTTCAGATGTTCTTATTTAGAATTCCCCATTTAAAAGATTATGTCTTCTTATCCATGAAAATGTTGATGAACATTATCATTATCAAACCATTATATCTTCAGTCCCTCCTAGTTGACTAAAATCCTTGTTCATTATTTTTGCATAATAAACTAAAATTTTTCAATTCAATTTTGTTAATTTTGCATACATCATCTGAAGTAGACCTGTTTTTCTCTATAGTATCTCTTTTAAATTATATTTAATTTTAAGTTAAATTGAAACACAGAATATAACCATTCTAACCCTCTATTCTTTTTTCCATAAATCACCTCATTTCCTATGCTTTTATCTGTGTGCTTTAGACACATCTACTTATTGAAAATTTTAGCCTTTATATTTCTACTACACTTTCACTTGGATGCAGTCATATAATCTTTCTTTTATGAGATCATAGTGAATATTCTATTTTTATAATGTAAAAAAAAAAAAAAAAACCACAGATGAGTTTCAATAGGTCCTAAAGTCCTCTGAAAGATTATGCAAAACCTGCCCATGTAGAGAAAATTCATTAGTTCCAGAAATTCTGAAATGGATTTGGAAGACAAAAGAACATAAACTTTCACAGTCAGCAGTCTTTAACATCTCACACACACACACACACACACACACACACACACACACACACCCCACATATACTCCCACACAACTCCACGGACCAGGTGGCAGCTCCATTTCCCCAATAAGAACAGGGAAGAGTTTGACCCAGAAAGAAACCTTCTGTCATACAAATGTTGAGGTTTAACAAATTACTGGCTTCCAAATGGATCTAATTCACTCAACTTTTCGCGCACTAGACCAGCCCCAGTTTTGCAACTAGGGCAAAGGAGATGGGTCTTAGAACTCCAAACTGGAAGAAATGAGGTGGTTATGGGATGAGTCTTAGAACTCCAAACTGGAAGAAGTGAGGTGGTTTTGTTAGTTGTTTGTTTTTGTTTTTCTTTGTCTTCTTTTGTTTCATTTTGTATGATATGGACCTAGTAGCTTATGTAGGTAATCCCAGCATTCATGAGACTGAGACTAGAGGGTTGCCATGAGTTCAAGGCTAGCCTTGATCAATATAAAGCAAAATTTTGTCCCACACACAAAAAAAGGCTTTCTTAGAAACATTTTGTCCTGTGGTTTTATTAAAATTGACTATCATCCACCAACCTAAGAACCAACCATAGTTGTTTTCAAGGGATCATACAGGTCATTGCAGGTCACACTGTGAACTGGAATTCTCTGTTTGCTGTTTCATCAAGCTCCTCATACATGTCATTCCCCAACAACCTTTTCTAAAAACCATCTCAGTGCTACAACTATCTTTGAGCTCTACGTCTCAGTTTCTCACAGTACAATTAGTGCCCAAGTCCCTTTAACTCCCACCAAAACATGTAAACAATACTCAGTTTTTAAATGATTTGGGTTTCTCTTTTAAGCTCTGTATCAATCTCTTTTACAATGTCAACCCTGTCTACAGCATTTGTGCACACATAACCGCAGTTTACAGTCTCTACCAGAGAATCATGTCCACTCATATCCTTCAGTTCATCACTTGAACAAACACATGCATATCCATACATACTCTTTTCAAGGATTTACAATACAGGAACCTACACACACACACACACACACCAACAATGGTCAAAAGAAGCCCTAGGTTTCCTAGAGACTATCTGTACAGTCTAGATAACACAAGCCCAAAGTTCCCTGAACATAATTCCTTTGAGTAAGACCAACAAAATCAGAAAGATACAGAGATCAAGTCTTCTCACACATTCTGCAGTGTCCCACAAAGCCTCTCTGGAGACACTTGGGGTAAGAGACAGATCTGTTTTGATTGTTGCAGTTCCACAATGCACTATTTTGGATTTGTTCTTTCTTTATTTTCAACTTTTTTCCTCAGCCTCCACGACTGTGGCTTATAGTAAAACCATCAGCAGCTGTCTTTTGTTTTCTAAGCAATCTATGTAAAGACTTTGGAAACAAGCTGTAGCATTCTTTAATCCAGAGAACACTTGGCTTTCAAGATTCATCTAGTAGAACTACTCACTCAGTCCTTAACTGTGTTTTTGTTGTCATAGGTTATTCGTTCAGTTCAGTTGAACATATCACAGAGCCTCCCTTGCTCCTACTTAAGTAACAGATGATCCCCTGGAGATGTAACAGAGTTAATAAGCTACTTCAGTGCTTAATTGTGCTGTGCTTTGGTAGGCATGGGGAAAAACTGCCATCTTCGGTTTCAGTCACGCAAGTTTGTGTTCTCAACTGTGTCCCTGCACTCAGTCAGTCATATGCATGAGTAAAGGTGGATAAAGAGACAGCTCACGTTATCTTAACCAAACTCTGAGAGGCAATAATTACAATAGATTTACTTGAAAATGTACATATTTATACTGGTTCACCTTACAAACCTCTTTTCTTTCTAAAGGTTGAACTTATGAGACAGAGAATGCTTTTAAAAAAGTCTATGTCATGGTCAAGTTGTTTTCACTACTTACCCTTTCCCTAATGTTTAATATTTATATTTTATCCTCTAAATAAAGAGCAATGTGGACATTTGTACAGTTCACTTCAGTTATAAATATGGGTTTTGAAGATTTCAATGGCTCAACATCATATCTATGCATTTATGTATGCAAAATCATTAATAGTTTTTCTTTCAAACTGAGTTAATATTCCTAAGTCTGACTAAATGAGGATGCTGGTAGGAAAGGCTCAAAAGGGATTTCTTCTGAAATAATCAGAATCAAATCAAGATTGAATTTTCTATAGCTGATGTCATTTCATACCAACAGATTTATGGGAGTGAAGATTGAACTGGACGTGTCTCCATTTTATATTGTATTGAGTTGTTCTTTAAATTATGGAATTAAATGTTCAAAGATGAAAACTTTTGAGTTGCAATGTCCCTGAGTCAAATGCTGTAGAGAAGAAGAAGCTTTGCCGTTATGTCTGTCAAAGCCTTCTAGCTCTACTTCACATTTGGCGCTTTATATTTGTTCTTCTATTTCTATTTTGTTAAATAAAATGTTGGGACATATACCAAGAAACACAGATTGTCCATAGCAGCATGAGACTTGGGCTATGGTTGGAAATAATTTAAATTAAACATTACATGAACACTGAAGAAGTTTCCAGCTTCCCAATTTAACTTGTGTATAAATTATACCCCCCTCAAAAAAAGCCAGAAAATGTAATACAGGAATATTATACTAAGGCATCTAGGAATCTAAATATATGATTGATTGATAGATAGATCTATATTTGAGTATAAATTACACTTAAAATGAATAAAAGTTAAATATATCCTCATTTTTAACAAGAAGATTACTAAATCTCTCTAACAAAATATCTAACATAGAGAATTCTCTGGAATATAAATCAGGCTTAAAATATCTTACCTAAAATATAAATTATGTTTTCAAAATTAACTCTAACCTAAAGTATCCATCCCATGGTCAGGTAAAGAGCATTCAATGACAAGATGTCAACAATCCTGCAAAGGCTTTTCTAATTGGGCAACTAGGAGTATTCCTTTTATTCCACAGTTCTGTAAAACACTGTGTTGCTTATCAAGTTTTAAAATAACTGCTTCCGTGTCCACATTCTGGCAGTCATAAACCATGGCGTGACTAGAACTTTGCTCATGTTACTTTGGATTCACAGGCTGTGTCTAAATGCAGCCTCTGAATTGGATTGCTGCACACAGAATCCAGCCAGATTGGTTGTGGAGATCTTCATCAAATGTTAAGATATCAAAAACAACCAATTATTAAAGCTTTTTTTGAATCTATAGACCCAGACACAGTCTAGGCCAAGATCCAACATATGCCATAAAATGACAGGTGATATTTGAAGCTGACGTAACTCTTAGAATCAGTGACAGATACAACTGATTGGCGGGTTGCAAGGAGTAGATGTTTTAAAAACTAGTCCTGACCTGATCCCATTTTAGATTACCAGAGAAGTTTCCTAAGAAGGCTATCCACTGCCTGGCTCTGACCTTCTTCTCTGCAGGAACAAGGCAGCGGAGGAGAGAACAGAAGGCTAGACCAACAGGAAAATTAATGAATAATATTATTTGTATTAACTGAAAAACTTTGACTAAGTGTATAAATGTGCACAAAGGATGATGTTAACCGTCTAAGTGCTTCTGTAACAGCAATGTACATTGAAGTAGAGTGTGACATCTTCCCACAAAGAAAACAACAAGTCGAGACAAATTAACAAGTAATTTCTACAAATGTTCTGGGAACAGATAGTTCTAATCTTACGGCAGTGATTCTAGAATGCAAGAAAAGTCAGGCAAGTAGAACAACTAATTTTGTGTGGTTATTTTAAAGTTGACGCCAATGCTAAACAAGGGTAGTGTGAGAAAAGAAAACTACAGGTCAGTCTCATCCACGTACACAAATTCAAAACACCCAAACAAGTTATTAGCAGACTTAGCGCAATACTGTATATAAAATAATCATCAATTCAATTTCTATCAAGAACGCACTTTCAGATTCAATACCTTGCAAATCTTTACCCCTCAAAACAAAGATGTGGAAGAGGGACTGGGAAGACGGCTCAATTGACAGAGTGCTTACCTTGCAAGCATCAGCCACAAAAGCCAGTGACGTGTTGTGTGGCACTTGCAACCCCAGCACTGGAGAAGCAGAGATAAGAAGGTCCGTGGCGCTTGCTAGCCACCTGCTCAAGACCACTTGATGAGGTCCAGGTTCAGCAAGAGACTCTTTTAAAAAAAAAATTACATATGGACAATGGTTGAGGAAAACAACTGATGTAAAGCTCTGGCTTGCATGCACAACCAGACATACTCACGAGCACACATAGCAAAACTTAAAAAAAAAAAAAAAGCAGGTGGAAAATTCTAACATTTGCTTGGATCTCTCAGACAAACGAAGGTGAGAGACAAATTACAAATCTTAAACAAGTGAAAGACACGGCAACCAAAGCTGGATAAGCTGGAGCCGAAGTTAATGGAACCATGACCTGCATATACAACTAAATAGTACTTCTTACTTTGGAAGAGTGGGTATAGATGAACATGACTGTGAGAAAGCCCAGAAACCCAACTGATTGACGGATTGATTTATTTTACTTTGTGTATATTTTCTTTTTTTTTCTTTTTTTTTTCTTTTTTTTTTGGCTTTCTGTCCAGAAGTCATAGTCCGCAAGAGGTTATAATGTTAGAGATCAGAAAAAGTTCCCTTTGTGCCTCTGGCAAGGAGAACGGAAGGTCTAAGTACCTATTATAAAAAGGCCCTATTCTCTAGGGCACAGGGCTTTGCCTTGTCAAAATAATCAACTTTCCCACAGCTTCAGAGCAGAATTTCTCCCCATTTCAACTCCAGAGTTTGCCATTTCATCCAAAGTAGTGGCAGGAAAAGAGACAAAAGGGCTTCACAGAAGTCCGTGTGGATAGTTGCAACCAAGAAGAGGAGGGCAGGAGAGATGACAGCAGACCATTCCTGTGGAGGACGTTCCGTCTGCATGATTCCTATCACCATACCAGTAAACCTTCGGTACAGTTCAGCCAAAACAAAAACAAAACCAAAACCAAAAAAGCTTAACTTTGTGATGCACACAGGCTGCCTGAGAAGCAATGTTATACAAGAGGCTCCCAAAAGTAAGATGGGAAATGGGGAATGCCAGAGGAATCTGGAGGCTCTGGAACCATCGCTACAAGAATCTTTTTTGTTTGTTTGTTTGTTTGTTTGACCTTAAGTTTTAGTCTTTTTTTTAATTTTTATTTTGCAATACAATTCAGTTCTACATATCAGCCACAGATTCCCTTGTTCTCCCCCCTTCTGCCCCCCTCACCTTCCCCCCCCAGCCCGCCCCCCAATCCCATCTATCTCCTCCAGGGCAAAGCCTTCCCCCATGGACTGAGATCAACCTGGTAGACTCAGTCCAGGTAGGTCCAGTCCCCTCCTCCCAGGCCGAGCCAAGCGACCCTGCATAGGCCCCAGGTTTCAAACAGCCAACTCATGCAATGAGCACAGGACCTGGTCCCACTGTCTGGATGCCTCCCAAACAGATCAGGCCAATCAACTGTCTCACCCACTCAGAGGGCCTGATCCAGTTGGTGACCCCTCAGCCATTGGTTCATAGTTCATGTGTTTCCATTCGTTTGGCTATTTGTCCCTGTGCTTTATCCAACCTTGGTCTCAACAATTCTCACTCATATAAACCCTCCTCATTCTCGCTAATTTGACTCCCAGAGATCCACCCGGGGCCTAGCCATGGATCTCTGCATCCAGATCCCTCAGTAGTTGGATGAGGTTTCTAGCACGACAATTAGGGTGTTTGGCCAACCCATCACCAGAGTAGGTCAGTTCCGGCTGTCTCTCGACCATTGCCAGCAGTCTGTTGTGGGGGTATCTTTGTGGATTTCTGTGGGCCTCTCTAGCACTTTGCTTCTTCCTATTCTCATGTGGTCTTCATTTACCATGGTCTCCTATTCCTTGTTCTTCTTCTCTGTTCTTGATCCAGCTGGGATTTCCTGCTCCCCCAAGCTCTCTTTCCCTCGACCCTCGCCCTTCACTACCCCCACTCATGTCCAGGCTGTTCATGTAGATCTCATTCCATTTCTCTGTCATTGGGTGATCCCCGTGTCTTTCTTGGGGTCCTGTTTTCCAGGTAGCCTCCCTGGTGATGTGAGTAGCAGTCCAGTCATCCTTGTTCCACATCTAGTATCCTGCTATGAGTGAGTACATACCATGTTTGTCTTTCTGAGTCTGGGTTACCTCACTCAGGATGATTTTTTCTAGATCCATCCATTTGTCTGCAAACCTCATGATGTCATTGTTTTTCTCTGCTGAGTAGTATTCCATTGTGTATATGTACCACATTTTGTTTATTCATTCTTCAGTTGAAGGGCATCTAGGTTGTTTCCATGTTCTGGCTATTACAAACAATGCTGATATGAACATAGCTGAACAAGTGCTCTTGTGGTGTGGTTGAGCATTCCTTGGGTATATGCCCAAGAGTGGTATAGCTGGATCTTGGGGGAGATGGATTCCCAATTTTCTAAGAAAGCGCCGTATTGATTTCCAAAGTGGTTGTACAAGCTTGCATTCCCACCAGCAGTGGAGGAGAGTTCCCCTAGCTCCACATCCTCTCCAGCATAAGGTGTCTTCAGTGTTTTTGATCTTAGCCATTCTGACAGGCGTAAGGTGGTATCTCAGAGTTGTTTTGATTTGCATTTCCCTGATGATTAGGGATGTTGAGCAATTCCTTAAATGTCTTTCAGCCATTTGAGTTTCCTCTGTTGAGAATTCTGTTTAGTTCTTTAGCCCATTTCTTAATTGGACTGTTGGACATTTTGATGTCTAATTTCTTGAGTTCCTTATATATTCTGGATATCAGTCCTCTGTCAGATGTGGGGTTGGTGAAGATCTTTTCTCATTCTGTAGGCTATTGCTTTGCCTTGTTGACCGTATCCTTTGCTCTACAAAAGCTTCTCAGTTTCAAGAGGTCCCATTGATTGATTGTTTCTCTCAGTGTCTTTGCTACTGGTGCTCTTTTTAGGAAGTGGTCTCCTATGCCAATGAGTTCAAGACTACTTTCTACTTTCTCTTCTAGCAGGTTCAGAGTAGCTGGATTTATGTTGAGGTCCTTGATTCACTTGGACTTAAGTTTTGTGCACAGTGATAGATATGGATCTATTTGCAGCCTTCTACATGTTGATATCCAGTGTTGCCAGCACCATTTGTTGAAGATGCTTTCTTTTTTCCATTGTGCACTTTTGGCTTCTTTGTCAAAAATTATATGTTCATAGGTGTGTGGATTAATGTCAGGGTTTTCAATTCGATTCCATTGGTCCACATGTCGGTTTTTATGCCAGTACCAAGCTGTTTTTATTACTGTAGCTCTATAGTACAGCTTGAAGTCAGGGATCGTGATGCCTCCAGAGGTTGTGTTATTGTACAGGATTCTTTTGGCTATCCTGGGTTTTTTGTTTTTCCATATGAAGTTGAGTATTATTCTTTCCAGGTCTGTGAAGAATTGTGTTGGTATTTTGATGGGGATTGCATTGAATCTGTAGATTGCTTTTGGTAAGATTGCCATTTTTACTATGTTAGTCCTGCCTATCCATGAGCATGGGAGATCTTTCCATTTTCTGACATCTTCTTCAATTTCTTTTTGCAGGGATTTAAAGTTCTTGTCATATAGGTCCTTCACTTGCTTGGTTAGTGTTACCCCGAATTATTTTATGTCATTTGTGGCTATAGTAAAGGGTGATGTATCTCTGATTTCCTTCTCCGCTTTTTTGTCCATTGCTACAAGAATCTTAAGCACATGCAGAACCAAGCAAGAACAGCACTAGCCATCTACTAAATTAGCGTCTATTATCTGATACGATATGTCCAGCACACAACGGAAGAAATCCCAGGGATGACAGAAGAACAAGGAAACACTCTCAGAAAGAGGAAATGGGTCAATCACCAGAGGGAAGCCCAGGGTAGCACAGATGCGAGAACCAACAGACAAGAAATGACACCTAACTATTAGTTACCAAGAGTGAGTTCTAATGCAAAAAGTAGACACCGTGAAGAAATGTTAATTGCAAGGAATAATCAAAAGAAATGGCTAAAATTTATTATGTGTAGTAAAGTGCCTTCAACCCATCAATAAATGGGACATAGATGAGGAAATGATTATAAATTTTATAAAAAATACATTAATGAAGACAGCATAAAAGAACATCCAAAAACTGTGGAACAAATTCAAAATGTTTAAAAATGCATAATGACAATACCAGAAGAAAGAGATACCTATAGTAATAATATGCCAAACCTTTTCAAAATTGATAGGAACCAAACAGAGCCAGGGAGAGCAAAGAATGTTAAGCAACATTTTCTTTTGTAAACAAAGGCAAAACCAAAATCATTGAAACACAATACATACAATTATTTTCTTGATCTAAGGACAAAGAGAACTTGACAGGAGTCAGAGAATGAAAAATAGGATAAGGCCGGGCGGTGGTGGCGCACGCCTTTAATCCCAGCACTCGGGAGGCAGAGCCAGGCGGATCTCTGTGAGTTCGAGGCCAGCCTGGGCTACCAAGTGAGTTCCAGAAAAGGCGCAAAGCTACACAGAGAAACCCTGTCTCAAAAAAACAAAAAAAAAAAAAAAAAAAAAAAAAAAAAAAAAAAAAGAAAAATAGGATAAGGCTTTCCACTGTGATAACTTCCACCTAAAACTGTGTCACATCCCAAAATAATAATTACGACAAATGCACCAAAGGACTTTCAAGGCAGTGAAGACACTCTGTATGACACAGTAAATATAGACAGACACCTGCCACAACATGTACTAGACCCCACCAAGAAACCTCTTGGTGACGATGATGTGACAATGAGGATTAATTATCATTGCTTTAAGTTCCTCTGTTGGGGCGTGTTGACAATGGGCAATGTTCTGCATCTAGGAAGAGGACTGAGATATTTAGAAACCTCTACACCTTCCACTCAATTTTGCCTTGAATCTAAAATTGTTCTTTAATTCCTTTTAAAACAATAGAAAGGGGTCGGGGGAGCTGGAGAGACGGCATGATTGTTAGATCCCTAGATGCTCCTCAACAGGACTCAAGTTCCATTCTCATTACCCAGAGGGCAG
Source organism: Peromyscus eremicus (assembly GCF_949786415.1). Classification (NCBI taxonomy): domain Eukaryota; kingdom Metazoa; phylum Chordata; class Mammalia; order Rodentia; family Cricetidae; genus Peromyscus; species Peromyscus eremicus. The sequence goes on from NC_081427.1 coordinate 72,325,213, forward strand.
ATAACAACCATTTGTAACTCTAGCTTCAGGGGAATCCAATACCCTCTTCTGGCCTCTTCAAGTACTACATGCATATGGTATACAGACATCATGCAGGCAAAACTTCAATATGTGTAAAGATAAAAATAAATAAATTTTAAGTGAAAAAAAGTAGGGGTTTGACAGGAAAGAAGAAAATTACTAGTCAAAGATAAACTAAGTAGCACAGAAAATGCAGATTAACTTATGAATTGAGATGTGCAAAATTTTTAGAGACTTTTATGAAAATTGGTAGGAAAATATTAGAGAATTTAAAGTATTGAAAGACATCCCATGTTCATGGATAAGACTATTATAAAGACTTCAGTTCCTCCAAATATTCCTCCAAAATATTTTGTGGACAAACATATTCAAGTTCCTGGGAATGTTTTGATTGTAAAACTCAAAAGGCTGATTCTAAACGTGAAAAATCAGTATTAAGAATAGGGAAGTCTATATCTTGATAAAGAGCTAGCTAGGTGGACTGTCCTTCCTGACAGCAGGAAATATTACAAAGCTATTTTTTTTATTTAAAATAAAAATAGAGACTGAGCATGATGACATACACCTTTAATCCCAGCTCTCCAGAGACAGAGGCAGGCAGGTCTCTGTAAGTTTGAGACCAGGCAGGTTTATGAAGTAAGTTCCACCCTAGTCAAGGCTACATAGTTTTTACCTTCTGTCAAAATTTAAGAAGTAAATAAATACATAAAATAAGAATAGATTAAAGATGTAAGATGGAGAGTGTAAAAGCAAATATATACCTTCACATAAACTTGATCTGCATAGCCCTATGGCTTAGCTGAGGGACCATTTCAGAACATGCTGTCACGTGACTGCTTATTCATACAGGAACAGAGGAAATTGAAGTTCTATAGTACACAACACAAAGAACTGGATTTAGAAGACTTAAAGGAAAAGAAAAAACGTTGAAATTCTTCAATGATAACCAACTAGTAGGGAGGACAGACATGAAATGTAACACAAAGGAGAACATCCTTGGAGAGGAGAGGAAAGACACACATTCCGGGCCAAGGAAGTGTGACTGCAAAGGTCCAAGAGTGTATAGTGACAGCAGGAACAAGGAAACTTATCTAGGAAACAGGAAAGAAAATCAGTTGTTGTAATGAAGACAAATTCTTATGAAAAGCTTCATGAAGATTATTACCCTTACAAAAAGCTGCATGAAAATTATTATGATGGTCAGGGACATTAGATAGAAAGTATACTCGCTGAAAAAAAAACTAAAGCACAAATTGAGGCAAAATTGTATTCTTCATTAAAAATAAAAATTCTTCAAAAATTGTATTCTTCAAAAAAAAAATTAAAAATCTCACTACTGATTCCAAAATAGTCAAGTCCAAATGACATTAGGCAGCCCAGATTTGTTAAGATGTTCTTTTAACGTTCAGATAATTGTGCCTACTCCTTCTTTCTCCAACAAATGTTTCTTTGGTTTTCTATTAAGCTGTAGAGCAAAAGATAGTCCTAAAATAGATAATCTAGAATCTCTTAAAATTTTAGTTCTTCCACGGAAATCACAACTACCCAAAGAGTAGTAATAGCATCCACGATGTCTTGGAAAAGGTTCAGTTTAATATTCCAATGAAATGCCACCCCAGATCCTCCATCAAGTGGTGGTGTTGAGGCCACCCCAGGTCCTCCACAAAGTCCTGGCAAACCACTTTAACAAAGACTAAGGAAATATGGCAAGTAGCTTTAGCTTGCCAAATTTTCATACTGTATTGGAAATCATTGTTTCCGTGACCTGTGAAAAATTGATCTATCCCTACATGTATGAAGAGATTCAACACAAATGATACTCCAGAAGAGTGTAAGAAGGCTGCCAACAGCTACAAATAGGTTTCACTCACAAAACAGAGATAAAATTTGCAGGTCCCTTGGGTTTGCTTTTTCTTTGTCTCTAAAAAGCAACATTTTTTAGGTAACTTCTTCTGTACCTTTTGACAGCAACCATTGTTTCTTTTTAATTCACTATGTTCAGTCTTTAAAAAAACTATGTTGTCACTTATATTTCAGTTGCTTTGTCTGAAATGTGTGCAGAGACTTCTTGACTTGGAAAAACCAAAAGTTGTGCCTGTGTCATTAGATCCAGTGCAGTATATCCCATGAGAAATCGCTCAAAATAGTCACGCTTCGTTTTACACAACAACAAAAAAAATCTCTGTTTTAAGCTGCTACAAATTTTGGGGAGAAGGTGTTAGTTTTTACTAGTATTATTCTTGAACACATGTCTTGGACCAAAATCCTAAACTTCGCTTCCAAGATATTAAAAACTACTTCTTTTCACATGTCTTGCTGTTTCCCTTGACGATATAACAGACTCCGTGAACTTTGGTTTCTCCAAGGTCTGGAGCTTAAGGAGCCAAGGGCTTCTACCCATGCCTAAGCTTCTCTAAAAGCCTGAGGTTTTAAGATGAATCCAACTCAGCTAATGAAAGCCATCCTTTGAATCAAAAGCTATTGTAGTACGGGCATCATCTTGCACACTGAGAACGTTCATTACTAAATCAGGAATGAACTATACCCTACAATATGAACATGCAAATTAGATATTCAAATTAGAAGCTTTGTAATTTCACATACTTTCCCATGTATGGTGTTTTTAATGGCTCAATGGTTTATTCTTTATTTCCCCATGTGTAGTTTTAAATGACATGAAGACATTTAAGCGGTCAAGTTGCAAGGTTAAACTACCATATTGAAAAAAATGATTTTTCATATTCTTATACTAGTTGACTGATTCTAATTTTATTGGCATGTTGCATTTGCTGTAATAATTCTTAACTATGCTGGGGTTTGTTTTTCACAATATTTCAATGGTTCTTGCCCCAAAAATGCTTTTATTAAAAAAAAAAAAAAAAAAAGCATTTCTGACTGGTATGACCTATCTACTTTTGTTTTGACTTCTATCCAAAACTTACTATTGGGAACTATCAGTCACCTTTGTTATCTATTAGAACAGTGTTTCTTCTGCTGCTGTAACAAATTTTCACAAACTATGGCTTAAAACAGCACACATTTGTCATCTTCTGGTCAGAAATGTAAAATAAGGCCACCTGGGTCAAAATTAATGTGCCAGTGGGGATGGGATTAGAGAGATGGCTTAGGAGCTAAGAGCATTTCCTGCTCTCTAGAGGACCTAAATTTGATTCCATGTTCCCATGTTGGGTGCCCCAAAGGCCTCTCCTGGCATGCAAAAACAACTTCACACATATGGCAAACATTCACACACACACACACACACACACACACACACACACACACACACATTTATTTTAGGTTTTTGGTGGTGGTGGTGGTGCTGCTGCTGCTGGTGGTTTTTTTATACAGGGTTTCTCTGTGTAGCTTTGCGCCTTTTCTGGAACTCGCTCTGAGGACCAGGCTGGCCTCGAACTCACAGAGATCCACCTGCCTCTGCCTCCCGAGTGCTGGGATTAAAGGCGTGCACCACCACTACCTGGCTCAATTTATTTTAGTTAATGTGCTAGTAAGGGAGGCTATACAGAGAGTCTGTTCCCTTGTCTTTTGAGGCCCTAGAAACCACCCCTTTCTTTGGTTTATATCTTTCATTCTCCATCTTCAAAGCCAGCACTGTTGAGTCAAGCTTCTCTCATGTGGCCCATATCCCTGTTCTCTTCTCTAACCCCCTGATTACTCCGAGCCAACCTGGATGATATAGAATAATCTTCCCATCATGATAAGCTTGTCACCAACAGCAAGCCTCATCTTTCTTGGACACTAGATGATTTCATCTATTTGATCCACTATAATAAAATGCTTGAAAGTGGAAAATTTTTTTTTAAAAAAATAGGGGAAAAATGAGACAAGATCTCACTCTGTATCCTTGTCTGGTCTGGAATTCACAGTGATCTGCCTGCCTCTGCTCTTCAGTTCTGGAACTAAGGTATGCACCACCATATCCAAGAAAAACAGAAAATTTTTTCTTACAGTTATTGACTGGAAAGTCCAAAATCAAGCATCAGCAGCCCTCCTAGCCTAATCACTTACCCAAGGCCAGACTCTAGTTACTGTCATCTTGAAATTTAGACTGCAATATGTAGACTTTTTGGTTTTTTGCATGGGCAACACTAACATCCAGACCATACCAGGTATGTGACAGGGTCACAGCTCTCTGAGGTTCAGGTATGGTAATACCAGTTCTCCTCCTTCCTTAAAAGAACAGGCCAGCTGACTCTGACACCACTAGCAAGCACTGCACTCAGAGCTGAGCTGTGGGCCCTGAGCAGAGGTACTCTGGCTACTTCTGCAATACCTTTGCCAAGTAACAACCCCTGGACATAGTAACTACCCAAAGCTCAGGACCATGACAAAAAGTGATATATCTTAGAAGATGCCTCTCCACCATTAGCTTATCAGAGACAATGAAATTACTGGAGATAAGGAGCATATACCTTGGAAAATAGGTAAAAGGTGAAAAGAACTTTAAAGAAAGAAAACTTAATTAGCAGTTAGGAAAAAAAAAAAGAAGTAAATAAACACCTGAAAGTTTGATGCTGTCCAGTTACTCACAGCCTCTGGAAGAAGAAATAGTCCTGCTGTGGTATAACGCCCTTTACAGCACAGAAGCCGCCAGGGCTATGGACCCAGGTTGAGTGTCTAACAACGCAAAGAAAAGCAAAACTGTAAAGATCCTTGGGGACAATGGCACCCACAGGAGGGGTCTGAAGAGTCTGAGAAGAAAGGGTGGTTTCGTTGATTCTTTCCAGTCACAATGCATACTGCTATGGGATACTTGTACCCTATGTGAAGATGTGTTGCTGTGATTGGTGTAATAAAAAGCTGAATACCAATAGCTAGGCAGGAGGTAAAGGCGGGACTTCCGGGCAGAGAGAGGACTGTGGGAAGAAGAAAGGTGGAGTCGCCAGCATGACTGAAGAAGTCGTACGTACAGTACAGAGCAGAGGTAGCTGAGCCACATGGCATAATACAGATTCATAGAAGCAGGTTCATTTGAGTTATAAAAGGTAGTTGGGGCCAAGCCGAAGCTAAAAGCCAAGCTCTCATAATTAATAATAAGTCTCCATGTCGTTATTGGCCAGCTGGCGGTCCCGACGATAAAGTACTATGAAAGGAAAGAGGCCTAACAGAACTAAAAAGGCAGCTGTGCTCACCACGAGACAACCAACACTGCCTGGCAGAAGTAGGCAATGATTCAGGTAACTAACTCATTTAACCACACGGGCCATTATAGTTTGAAGGTGGCCCTCAAACGTTCCTGTACATTTGATTTAATGTTCCAAATCGTAAGTATTTGGACATGGAGCCTTTGGTAGGTAATTGGGATTAGATGAGGTCATAAGGGTGAGGTCTCCATGATAGCGTTGGTCGCTTTATATGGAAAGGAAGAAAACTTGACTTGGCACACTTGCCCTGTCTTGCCACAAGATGCTTCCTGCTATGTATGATGTAGCAAGGAGGCCCTCACCGAAGGCGGCAGATTGTTAAGTCTAGCACTCATGAGCATCTCAACTTCAAACAAGCTTCTCCCTCCATCCACCCCTGTGCACAAACATGTGACATGCACATGTGTGTAGAAACTGAGTGTCCTCCTCAATCACTGTCCACTGTGTGTTTTGAGGCAGGGTCTCTCACTGAGCCTAGTGCTCCCCAGTCCAGGTAGACTGGATAGCTGGCAAGGTCTGGCTGTCATCTAGATCAGTCTTCTATCATCTAAATGTCTCTGCATCCGCAATACCTGGATTACAGGCATGTACTAGCACACCAACTTTTTTATTTAGGTACTGGGCCTCTAAACTAAGATCCGGCTGAGCCATCTCCCTAGCACATAACTTCTATTTTCTATAAATTGCCAGCCTTAGTCATTTTGTAATAATAATAATACACAGGTCAAGACATTGTTCTTAGTTCTCCTTCTACTAAATAGTCATATATGTACAGACGTTGAGGTCAATTTATGCTCTGGCTCCTGTAAATTTGGGACAATACATAGACTTGCTCCATGGACCCTCCTGCCTCAGTAGCTTCTGGCAAGTGACGGAAATGGAACTTGACAGGTTTAAAACCCTGATAAAGACAACAATCACAGAATTATAGAAATAAAATCCCAGCTCTGCCTCGGCACTGAGCTATACTCCCATCTCTAACCACTGACATTGTGATGAAGGCAGGATGTGAGTGGAGGCAGGAATATCTAAATACAAAGCATCAAACAAATGTAGCCGTCAGAATCAGAAGAAACATGCACAAAAGACAGAAGAGTAAAATGGTGTAAGGAACATCAATAAGAATGATGTCAAGGTGGATCAACTCAGTGCTCCTTCAGTATTGAACTGGGATATACTAAATGGGATTAAATGAAACCACATACAGGCTGACCTACCCAACTCAAGTTTCAGAATTCAGTGAAATCTTACTGCCAGGGACCAACTTCTCCAACACTGGAGTAATGGGGCAGGAACAGTGGCATTCAGGTGCCCACCATCCTCTTTTATAACCCAGTTCTTGAGCTGAGATAGTTCTACTTACTTTGGGTCTTGCCTGTCCTGGCTTCTCCTGCTCATCGTTCTCACATCCCAGTTCACTTGATGAGACAATTGGAAAAAAAAAAAAAAAAAAAAAAAAACCCTACAGCAAAGTCATCCTAAATTGAAATTAGCCAGAGATGCCCAGGTAGAATGATATGTTCTCCAGGACAAAACATGAATATTATTAATACTCACTAAGTGGAATCTTCTCATGAGGCATCAGTACTAACTCCCAAGCCAATGTGGCCATCATTAATTAACATGTCAAAATAGTATCTGAAGGTCACACTCTTGAGGAGAGAAGTAATAATTAGAGCCACATCCTTGCCCAGAAAGAAATCAAATAGGAACAAGTTGGTGTTTTCTTGCTTGAAATGCCAAAACATAGTCTTGAAATTTAGTCTATCATCTTGTCATTTTACAGATGTAATCAGAGCTAAAAATGGTAGACTAGTTTACCAGCTAAAAAAGCTGTCCAGCAAGGCAATACATTCACATCAATCTAGTTCCAAAGCCCAAGCTACTTGAACCCATGGCAACCTCACACAGAGGCATAAGGGAGCCCAGGAAGCCTTCCCAGGTCAGTTTTACTGGTCAAGAATGGATACAAATATATTACTGTTATAAAGGAAATGTTGCTATAAGAAAGAAATGCTTTAAGAATTTGCATTCTGCCCCTCACATGCTTATAGCCACTAAAATTAAGCAAATGAGACTATTTTTTACAAGCCTTTTGGGTTGCTTTGCAACTGGCATTGAAAGTAGATAAGTCACTTGTTAAAAATAACCCAAACATCACAAGATTAAATGCAGGTATGTCTGACCCCAGAGCATGTGTTCTGTTTAGAGTCTTGGTTGTTCAGGACTGGTGAACACTCAGAGCTGAATCTATTTCTTTCCTGAGTTCTTCCTGTCCCTAGCTAAACATTTTCTCATTAGTCTTTTTTCCTTCAAGGCCAAAAGACAGTCTTGAAATGTATCTTTTTATTTGTTTTATGTCCTCAGTATTCAGTAAGTTGCTGTGTACACTTGTAGAGCATTAACTATAGAACCAGACAGAACAGTTTGTCATTTCTTATTTTAAAAGTCCTAAATTCAAATTTTGTGTTATTTCAAATATATTTCATTTCTTTCCCTACCATGGCCCAGCTAGATTGGAAGCCTTGCTCTCTAAAGGCAAAAAGCTTGGAGAAGACAGGTAATGATCACACTGGATCCTTACAAAAGGAAAGGAAATAAGATTTGCCAAAGGAAGCCGAAGAACAGTAACAGAGGGCCAAAAGCCTTATTTAAAAATTAAATTAAAAAAAAGAAATGCTTAGGGGAGGCTGCTGCAGAACCTCAACTCCCTCTTTGTTGGAGTATTAGTTTGGCCTCTCCCTGTAGTTTTCTGAGCATTTACATGAACTTCTACAAGCTTTCATCTACAGTTTAGTTTGTATTTCTTCAAAGACAGAGTAAAATCTTCAATTTCTTCTCCACTCCTGCGCAGCACCCTGCACATGGTTGGTGTTCAAGACGTGATTTTGAAACTTAAATATAAAAGTTGTGCGTAAGAATCAGAGGTTAAAGGACTTGTAGAGCAAACAGGAGGGCCAGAATTCTAATCCCTAGAATCTATATAAATGCCAAGTGGGCATGGCAACTTGCCCCATAACTTTAGTTTCAGGTGAAAAAAAGCAGAGATGAGGAATTCTTAGGGCAAGCTGACCAGTGAGAATGGCCATATTAGATCCTGCATTCAATTGAGAGACCTTGCCTCAAAAAATAAGGAGAACAACCTCTGGGCTTCACCTGCATACTCACACACATGAACGTGCACCTGCACATGCATGTGCATCCACACACATGCAAACACACACACACACACACACACACACACACACACACACACACACACACACTTACCACACATACACAGGGAAAGTGACATTATAAGTAAAAAGTTTAAAGGAGATCTTTTTTTTTCTTTATCCCAGAACCCAGACATAAAATAACCAACTATTGTCAGAAATCTGAAGATAAGATATAAAGAGAACAAGGCTGTGTGCTCACGGAGCACCAGGATCTGCCACACTAGAGGTGCTCTAATCTGGGTTTCCCTGGCAAGGGCTAAAAATCGCAGCTCTGCTACCACCTTTACAGAGCCCAACAATAGCACATGTCCTGTAAGCCTAAAGTGCTTTTTCTCAAAGCCGCATATCTTGTCAAAATTGTTTGCCCACATCACTGCAATCTGTGTTCAGGGAAGCCTAAAACAAAGCCATGTTTGGAAAGCAATGGAAAGTACAAGAGATTGCGGGCTTCATAAGCCTGGGAAAAGCAATGATTCAGAGAGAAGCTGCCTTTCTTGACTCTTCCAAATTGAAAAGCACTGGAGGCAATGGAGCAGCTGCTGCTTCCCTAGGCTGGCTTGTATTGACCTTACTTGACCTTTTACCTGATGTTCGAGTTGGGCCTCTAGCTAGACCAGGAAACAGCCCTGCTCCCATGACCGAGGTTGACCCGTACATCTGCCCTCCTTCCAGCAGAAGTGCAGCCGGGGAATTGTATACAGAGATGCAGCCAAGAAGATAGGTTGAAGGAGTTGTTTTATTAAAGGGTTAACTCCAGAGCAGCTCTCAGAACCTGCTTCCTCTCCCATCCCGCTCATCTCCCTTCCCATCCCTTATGTTTTATCATCTTCAGTTTCAATTACAAGTGATTAATAATTAAGTGATTGTGAATTCTTTTTATATCTCATGAGAGTTATGACACCTGAACAATGGTGATATCATCATAGCCTAAGAGAGTATGGGGACAGACAGAAGCCAAGTAACAGTGGCTTTTTGTCCTGTGAGAAATGAAACAGGGGAGCAATGATACACAAATAAAACAGGTTGCTGGTTTTGGTCTCAAATCCGTAAACATTCTGGGCTGTAATTCCTGTCTTGTCTCCCAGGTAGTCTCACTCTCAAGACCCGGGGAGGAAGAACAAAAGCCCTGTTGCTGTGAGGGAGAGTGAGCTTCGTTGGCCTCAACTCCAAGTTTAAGTGTTTACTTGGCAACAAACTCAAGTTCAAATAAACCTGCAGTTATTGGGTGCAGTATGATGTGCCCATAACTCAGAGCCCTTGCAGTGCGTAGAAAGTTTTCAAGAGCAGCTGACATCACCTATGTCTCTGCTTTGACTTGTGTGAGTTGTCACTCATTGTCAGTCAAGGCTGATCCGAAAAAGTCAAGAAATGCTCTCCTTCGGTGTTAGCCTCCCTTCTCTAGAGGTATTTGCTAAACTGTATCCTACCTGAACACCAGTGCATCTCTGTTATCCATGTGTATGTATAGCAAAGTAGCAATGGCAACCGTATTTCTAATTTCAAATAGCTCACTGACATGTCACCGACAGAAACCGTCACTGACCACCTCCATACCACACCACTTATACTCTGTACTTCTTCAAAGGAAACTGCAGTGTCCTGCTTTCTTAGGAGGCTCCATTTTCCTCAACATAGATTGTACATCTAAAGCAGACTTTCTGGTCTTCATAGAGGAGCTCTTAATTTATAGTACTCAACAAAAGATATTGGGGTAGGGGCTTCAGTTGGTTCCCATTGCTGTGATAAAATGCCCTGAGAAAAGCAGGATAAGGAAGAAAGGGTTTGGTTGGCTCACAATTCCAGGTTACAAGTCATCACTGCGGGGAAGTCAAGGCAGCAGGCACGTGAAGCAGTTGCTCACATTCTCATTCACAGAGGACAAAGAATGATCAGCTGGTTCATTTTTACTCAGTCTAGAGCCCAAGAAACTATGCCATCCATACGCACAATGAGCCTTCCTACCTCAATTAACCCAAGTAAAAAATCCCTTACAGGCATGCTCACAGGCCCAAAAATCTAGACAATTCTGCATCAGACTCTCTTCTTGGGTGACTCTGGACTATATCCTGTTGACAATTAAAACTAGCCATCGTAGCAGGGGAGAAGCAAATGAGCAATGAATGAATGAACATTGTAAACAAAAGTCTCACTCACTAATGAGGGTTGCTTGCTGACTTCCTGCCTCCTTAAATCCTACTCTCAATGATCTTTGGAATTCTAAGTATGGTCAAGCATTCAGACTCATGCAGAAATGCAAGTGTGCCACATATTGAGGACCTGGGTAGCACTGGTCCATGAATATGGCCGGTGGTCAATAAGAGATGAATGTCCAGCATGTGCCACTCAGCATTTTCTGACCTGATACTATGAGGAACTAGATATTGTCATCAATGTTTCAATTTTCTTTTGTTCTAGTAGTTTTCTCAACTAAATAAGAACGAATTTTGTTTAAGAGCATCCTGAGACTGCAGGGAAAGCTACTTCTGTGTTCAGCAGTATTTTTTTACACAGTACAGGGTAAGCAAAACAGAAGACAGAAGCACATCAGGTTTGATGGTGTGGTGTGTGCTATCATTCTGAAACTTAGATTTTAATTTTTTGGTTGCTTGTTTTATTGTTATAACTAATAACTATAAAATAATAAACCATTCATTTAAAATATTGCCTCTGTGGAAATGGAGAGCTGGCTCAGCAATCAAAAACACTTGTTGCTTTTGCAGAGGACCCAGGTTCAGTTCCCAGCACCCACATAGTAGTTGACAGTCCTCCTTAAGCCCGGTTCCAGGAGATCTGACCCCTTCTTCTGACCTCCATGGGCATCAGGCATGCACATGGTTCACCTATATACATGCAGGCAAAATATTCATGCACATAAAATAAGATTTTAAAATCCAAAATAATGAATAAATGAAACATTCATTCCATCTAAAATATTATATTTGTACATCTATCTTATATGAAATTTGATTTTAAATGTTATAAAAGAAAGCATTTAATGGGGCTTATTTAGGGTTTCAGAGGTTTAATCCTCTGAAAATATTACCATTGTGCTGGGATGCATGGTGGCGTGGTATGCAGCCAGACAAGACACTGAAGAAAAGGTTGATAGTTCTACATCAGATCCAGAGGTAGCTGGGAGCGTGAGCCACTGGACCTGGCTTTGGGAAATCTCAAAGCCCCCCACCCCCACCCCCCACCCCCTTGACACACTTCCTCCAAAAAGGCCCTACCTCCTAATCCTTTCAAATGGCAGTGCTCCCTGGTAACCAAGCATTCAAATCTGTGAGTCTATGCTGGCTACTGTCACTCTGAAAACCACTGACAATGAGCATCAACAGTGAGGTTCATGGAGTCTTTAAGGAGCCCATGGGGTTTGTGTCAACCTGCAAGCTTTCTTCGTTCATCATCGCCTGAGAACATCCTAAGTCCTGAGGGAAAACTGTGGATGACAGAATCAAAGTCCTGTGTGTAGTCTAGAAAAATGGTGTGAGTTATATCATACTTGTTTTTTTAACTTCTTAAAATATATGTGGTCAGCAGCATATGATGGTGTACACTGGAGAGACAAAGGCAGGAGAGTATCTATCTGTGAATTTGAGGCCAACCTGGTCTACATACCCAGCTCCAGCCCAGCCAGGGCTACACAGTGAGATACTGTGTGTGTGTGTGTGTGTGTGTGTGTGTGTGTGTGTGTGTGTGTGTATGTATATATATATATATATGTATATATGTGTGTGTATACACACGTATATACATATGTATACACACATATATATGTATTTATACATACATATATGGGTACATATATATACATACACACATACACATACACAGATATACTCTGTGGTCAAGCTGTCTTTTCACATATCTGAAATGTGTTGTGGGATACATGGAAGGTGATCTCTATCTCAAATTCCACAAATTCACTTCCTCATTCCTGAAGATCACATGAATTTTCTCTTGCAGATGAAAGCTTTCCTCTCTAAGGAAAGATAGTGTCTGTCTCCAGCAGACATGGTTTCCATTTTCCCAGTGCTTTCCAAGGTGAACAGGCAAGATGTCTTACAGTGTTGGGGACAGGGCAACTCCTAGAACTGTCTTCAGCACTGACGTGAACATTATGAAACTACACTGTCTGCAGATTTGCAGGCAATGCTCCTCACAGGAGCACACTCCAGCCCAGATGGAAGAAGAACAGTTTGGCTCCCATTAGGGATGCATTATAGGAAATATGGGCCCTCTCAAATTCTTCCCTGACTTGCAAAATCAGAAGCCTAACCATTAAATTCAGTTCATTCATCCAGCAAATATGAAATTAGTACCCACTCGATATAAAATGAAGCCCAGATTCTGTCCTCTAAAGACTTGTTAGCATACTTCAAAGAATCTGCCAGAGCTGAGTCATGGCCCATATAACAGAAACCAAAAGAGAAGGCGAAAGGCCAGTCTGAAACGGTGGAGCAGGTAGAGACCCCCAGGCAAAGCTCGGGCCACAGGCCTGACTTCGTAGCCCTATATATACCCTGGGCCACTTCTTTAACACTTCAGAGGCTCTCATGACCCAGATGAGAAATGAAGATCACAAAGCAGCCCCACACTGTTGGCAAACAAAGTCTGTACCGTGCCTGGCACAAAGGTCCGTGCTGCTTGGGGGACGCAGTCCTCTGTTTATTTCAGAAAAGCTCGGGCACTCTGGCTTTGAACGTTGGCTTGCCACTGTTTCTTTATTTCTGACCACATGGTTTTTCCCAAACAAATATTGAGAAACACATTAACCAGTGGGAGAAACAGTAAAAAATAGTTCTGAATGGCCCCAAACACTAGATTCATGCTAAGATTTAGACTCTTTATTTCTTTTCCTCTGTCATCAGTACTAGTCTATCAGTCAAGGAGAGAAACATGCAAATTACTGGAGTATCTCAGGGCACACGTGGCCTTTGTCTGCTTTAAAAATTCTTCCAAAATTCTTTTTGAAAATGGATGAGACTATAATTCATCTTTAATGTGCAGAAGAATTGTAAGAAATGCAAAAGTCTCTTAGGTGACATAAAAATTGAAAATGCTCCATAAAAAGGACCCACTTAAATGTCTGACTTGTAAAAGTAAATGTCGTTTTAAAAGTTTTCATTTGTCACACTCCATGAGGTGTCTCCTGCCTGCCATGCCTCTCTCTCCATGTCCCTCCGCTCCACTGTTGCAGCAGGGAGACAATGAGGCAATGTGGGGTCCCATGTGCCTTGGTGTGTTACTGCTTGATGGGGCAAATCTGCCAACTCTTGGGCTCCCTCTCCTCCTCCCCAAGCTTCCCAGGAGGCAGCTGGCCCATCCCTTGACCAAGTAGAAGCAAAGCATGCTCCAGAGTCCCACCTCCAAGGCCTCTCATTCGTCCATGCTTATGTACGTATGTCCAGAGGAAAAGCATGAGGTTTTAGCCATTAAACTAAGATCAACAGGCTGAAAACCCAAGGAGGTGGGTATGATGTGGGCTCCAGTATTTCTGGGATCCCTATGGGAATATACTCCACACTGCCATTTCAGCAGATTTTAGCCCAGAACTATAATAATATCCACCTCATCTGGCCAGTACATCTCTCAGAGATGGCCCTGCCTTTGCTGAAACAGGAGAGCTTCTTGCTCAGCCTGGCAAACCAAACCTCTCAGAATTTCAGCAATCACCAGGGGCAGGTTGCTGGCACCTTGCTGCAGCTTGGTGCTCTGTGATTCATGTCACACACTGAGTGGTGTTCACTTACATGCTGCCAGACTTTGTAAAGTATTTGAATGAAACTCTTCATAAAACAAACATGAAAATCCATTACCAGCAGTCACCAAATGCTGGCGCCTTGACAAATGGCCAACGAGCCGGCATCCGGGAAATGTGCCGTGCTGACAGGTGACTTGTGGAGGAGCTGTTTACTTAAATGAGGTGTGTACTCACGAGGGCAAAGCACATGGAGGAGAGCAAGGCTCGGTGGGGCTGCTGACTAGAGCAGAGAACCAATCCCCAGGGTTTAAAATGCTTCTTAAGACCCAACATTATCATCTCACTCCGCCTTTCTGGATCTCTTATTTTAAAATATTTGCAGTCATGCTGTAGATGTAGCCACTTCTGGGAGGTCTGAGGGGCCAAACAATGGCCCTAAGTTCTCACAGCACTATACCTTGCCTATCCTGGCAATCAGAGTGAGTCCCCAGAACCCGCCCCCTCCCCACAGCACAGTCCCCAGAACCCACCCCCTCCCCACAGCACAGTCCCCAGAACCCGCCCCCTCCCGGGCAGAAGCCAGCCATTGGGCTTTGCACTTAGAACACTTGTAACCTTAGTGCTGGGAGAACCGGCCAGCCAGCTATCTTCTTTGGCAAAGTCCAGGCCAGGAAGAGATTCTGTGGGGAAAAGGGCAGGGAGAACCTGAGGATTGACACCCAATGTTGACCTCTGACTTCCACATGCACCCATGCTTACATACTCCCTCACTCATGTGTGTCTCCACATATACATATACACATACAAACACAGAACAAATTATCTTTGTATCACTAGATTATAAAAAATATATACTATATACATTTCCATAAAATGTATCTGAAATATACTTATGTACAAATTCTGAGTATATGTAGTGAAATATCTGTACAGTATAAGTAGACTTCTGTTCTCTGTCACCTCTGAGAGACTAGCAGGGAGCGCAGAAGAAAGGGAGAGATCTCCTGCTCCTAAATCTTCACACCAGATTTAGGTAGTTAAGAGTCTGCGGCACATAAGCCAACACTCTCCACCTGGTCCTGCAGATGAAAGTGTACTTAGTGCTCAGGCACAAGCCTTCCTCTGTGGAGAAAGGGCGCTTTATACCATGTTGATGACTAATATTTCAAGCACATTTTGTAGACTCATTTTCCTAGCATTCTGTTGTTTCAGCTGAACTGTTCATGCCACACTATTTTTATAGGCTTTGAGGCTGAAAAATGCTCCCATCCAGGCAGGATATATGAACCTCTTGGTTTTCTGATGCAAAAGTAGCAATCAGATTATCCTATCGAAAAGAAAACCACGCTCCTCGTCATGGCAGGTGAATGGGAGAGTGGAGATTTGAACGAGGATATGAAATACGGGCAACACTTCCATAGTTCCTTATGCTGCAACATATGTGCAGCAGCTGCCTTTCTGCTCTGCTGAGATTCAATCAGCACTTCTACCTGGGCTTGAGGAAGGAAAGGCTTCTAGGAGAACCACAGGTAACAGACTGGAGGCCATACCCATTAGGTAGCAATGGTCCTCTTGTAAGGATGTTAGTGAATGTGCAGTTTAATATTGAATATACAGCTGGGGGTCTGGGGACCTGGGCTTGAATCTCAGTTCTGCTCTTAGTATCTGTACAGCCTAAAGCAGCATCAAATATAAAAGCCAGCTTTTATAAATCTTTAATTTATAGATTGGAGACAGACAATGTTGAGCCTGGCTCTATATAACTTACCGGTGATGAGTTTCTGGGACTTCCTGTCCTATCAAATAGGAATATTCACAGTTCTTAGAGGGGAGGATTAGTGCAGTGCCTGAAAGAGGCAATGGTGCTGGTGCATTAGAATAGCTGCTACAACAGTCAGAGGCCTAAAGTTTGAGGTCTTCCAGAAAAAAGAAAAGGGAAGAGGAAGCAAAAAATTAAGTTAAAACAACGAAGGGAATTAAGGAACAAACACTGTTGCCCTGGCCTTGGAAATGCTTGACCAGATCTGGCTTCTTCAGAAACAGACCTTCATGCCACTGGAAGAGATCTGCCTAGCAGAGCAGCGAGGTCTCTAGAAGTTGACAACCACTCTGGTTGCACAGTGCTTCTTCAATTTCTCCAACCCCCAACTATGTGAGAACCTCAAACAAAAATCTCTTCTATAGATGGTGGTATAGAAGAGGATAGAATCTGCTGAAATTTAATGCTTATAAGAAGTAATGATGTGCCGGGCGGTGGTGGCACACGCCTTTAATCCCAGCACTCGGGAAGCAGAGCCAGGCGGATCTCTGTGAGTTCGAGGCCAGCCTGGGCTACCAAGTGAGTTCCAGGAAAAGGCGCAAAGCTACACAGAGAAACCCTGTCTCAAAAAAACCCCCCCCCCAAAAAAAAAAAGTAATGATGTGCTTAATTAGAGGTAACAGGAAGAAGGGTTCAATTTTTATTAGCTGCCAGAAATTTATCCAATAAGAACAATTCAGGAAATACTAATATCTAAGTAACACGTAAGTATATGAATGGAAGTCACTGAGGCTTTGAGACTGGACCCATCTTTTAAATGGCTAAATACACTTGGAGGACAAGAAAGAATCAATTTAAAAATAGCAACACCATTCCATTGCTGTCTGTTGGTGTTCTGATCTCACCAGCAAGATGGGAATATATCATCTGTAGTAGAATTCCCTAAAGGGAAAAGAAATCTGGGCAGGAGCCAAAGATTCCAGTTAATAGAAGATACCAAACTTACCTTTAATTCTCTGAAAATAAAACTAAAGAAAGAAGCACAGATGCCTAACTCCTTCATGAGCTGTATTGTATTTTGATAAAATGCATACAATAAGCCTATGGCAACAAAATAGTCATTATCTAGTATCCCTTCTTCCAGGAAAATGACAGCTTCTCAGTCTAGTCACCTGACCAGACTTTTGGCTAACAGTGGGTAAGCAGAAGAGATAGGAGCAGCTTCTAAGTCATTTCCTAAGAAGGGAAACAAATGTCACCTTCCTCCCCCTGGATGGAAAGTAGACAGGGAGGAAGCCATTTCGAACCACAGAGGAAAGCTGTGCACTCAGGAAGCTATCATACCAAACAGAACTTCTGAATTCCTGACACCCACCGTGAAATAGCAGACGAGTCCTGGACTACCCAGTTCCGTCTTGGTACTTGGGTTCTCTGTTGACTTCACTCATGATCCAGTTAACACGTTTAACAGTCGGGCTGGAGCCCTAGGCGTGGTGAGACGGCAGGAAGTGCCCTCGAGTTACAACTGGCCAAATACCGCGTTCTAGGGAGGGGAGTTTTAAAGAGTGCGAAGTTGTGATTTGCATTTTGTAGCCAGATCTGAACTGCATAAAAAGAAAGACATTAAGCCTGTAAATTATCTTACTTTGTGGCTCTTACCACTGGCGGTGCTGGCTTAGTCTTTACGTAAATGTGGCTGAGTATGTAGAGGACACTGACTTGCTGGCTGAGATCCTGGGTGTGTACCTTAAGTCTTCTCCTGCCTCCTAGTCACCTTAGACACTTGTGAAAGCCTCGTCAGTTCTCACGGAGAACATAACTAGACTGTGCAGACTTCACAGGTGACGCCTTTCAACTTAGTATCTGAGAAGTTGAGGATTTAACATAGGTTAGGTTTTTGTCATGGACAAAAGTCATCTGAAAGAAGAATTTGAAACAGGGCTGGTGCCTGGTAAAGGATGAAGATGGAGGTCAAGTAAAGGCTTGACCCTGCTTCCCTTCTGCCTGCTCTAGAACTTGTCTCATCAGCTCCTTTCTTCTAATGCCGTCAATTCCGTACCCTGCTCACCTCCTTTGCTCATCCTGCAAACTTGGCCTAACTTCCTCATCATGCTGTTACTCAGTCTCTTTCCTTCGCACATACCTGCCCTCCTCCACTATCCTCAGAGTCCCTGTTGCTTTAAAGCTGACTGTAATCAATCAGTGTCGGAAACGCCTTTTGCTTTGCAAAATGTCCTTCAGCTCCTCCAAACCCAGCTAGAATGCAATGCCCCCTCTGTCAAGGAAGAGTTGGCTATCCCTAATTTTGCCTTAGTAGCACCCAGTTTATTCTGGTCCAGTGGACTGAAACTCTTCCGGGACAAAGTTTTTTGTCTTGGTATCCTCAGATTTTGGCACAAGTCCACATCCCAAGAAGTGCTCATGAATATGTGCTAGATGGATCAAGAGAGTCCTAATGAAATGATTGGCATGTGAATTAATTCACCATCACCTCAGGATTGGTCTCACCCTTCATTTCTTTTTCTGGCACAGTAGGTAAAGCACTGGATTTAAAGCTAAGTTTCACCAGTTCCTCCTTATGTGCATGTTATAGAATCTCACAACATCTCAGTTTCTTTGCCTATGGAATGAATATGCTCTCATGCCTATCCATTGACAATTCATTGACAACTCTAAATATATTTATTTCATAAGTTATTACAAAATATAAAACTGTGTGTGACACAAGTTGCATTTTTTGTCCATTAAAACAAATTGGTTTCATATCATAAATTTTCAAAAACATGAAAAATGCTGAGAAGCCTTTTCATATCTGACCCATGAGATAAAAGGCTAGAAGACATTGTGATGGGTGGATAAAGGTTATACATAAGTATCTGTAACTTGATCCATGGAATCTCTCACAGCAAGAGAGCGGTTCTCATGTTACTAAGCAAAAGCTCTTGGGATGAGATTATAGTGAGTAGTCCAGGTTTGCCAAAAATGAAATCACAACAAGAAGGCAAAGGATGATGGGTGTGCCACAGAAGAAAAGATGCTTCTGAGAGAGCAGGCGGAAGCAGAGGGAAGCACAGCACAGCGCCGATGCTGAGGTGCTGGTCAGCAGACAGATGGAGGGAAGGACCATGAACGCAGGAATGAATGCAGTTTGCGGTTCCGGAAGCTGGGAAAGGCAAGGAAGTGGATTTTCCAGAGTGTCCCAAGGGAGCACGGCTTTGTTGAACCTAAAGGGATTTTAGATATATGACCTTCATAACTGGAAAGATTGACTCTATCATTTTCAGTCACTATGTGTTAACAGCAGCAACAGGAAACTAGCCCAATACTTCACTCTTGAAACTTGGAAGATAAGTCATTCAGCCCTGCCTCGGGAGAGAGGAGAAACAACTCCAGGTGCCATGCTCTTTCCTTCCGGACCACAGGAAGGGGCCTGTTGAGAGGACTTGCCGATGGCTTACCCCTCCACATCAGCGTCTTAGTGTCTGAGATAGCGAGTGAGCCGCCACGCCCTAAATGAGACCCAGAAAAGAGTCATATCTGATAGGGAAAAAAGCAGTTTTGTTTGTAATTTTTAATCAGATGTTGTTAAAACAATCACCTCACATTTTACATACAATAAAAGGGAAATTAGACTGTGATAAGGCCTCCACTTTATATTTGCTCGTGAAGCTTGAAAATCCAAATGAAGTTTTAAATACTAACAGAGCCTACAGTATGAGGAAGTGGATTCCAAACACAACCCATGAAACAAGGATGTGTTTAAGATGCTGTTACGAGGTAATTGCCATTCCCACAGACTTCCCCTCAAGCATCCTGGCAGCTAATCACACTCTGAAGCCCACGGAAGAAAGGGCTCTATGAAGACTTTTTCTCTCGTAACATCAAGTAAGATCATGACACCAGTGAAAATGTATTCTAAGAAAGGAAAGAAACGGCTCGGATTTTGTTGGGTGATTGTGAAGGAACTGAGAGAAAAGATGTGCTTCTAGGAGATGCTCGGATGCTTTAGAGATGGGCCTGAGCCCAACTGTCCTGTCATCTCTGCCTTTTACAATTCACTTTTCTCTTATGCAGTAAGAAAACAGCATTTTCTGCATCGTTTTTGTGTCCAGAGGCACACACATCTCTGTCTACCCTGGCCTTACTCAAAAGAAAGATATAATTTGGATTTGATATAACCTCAACTCAACATCCCAGAGAATTTTAAGCATGTGTCTATTTCCCTATAATAAGAAACGGGGGAATTTGACTCTCTCTCTCTCTCTCTCTCTCTCTCTCTCTCTCTCTCTCTCTCTCTCTCTCTCTCACACACACACACACACACACACACACACACACACACACACACAAACACAGAAATCTAAGTCTTATTTTTAATTTGATGTATCCAGCAAATATTGAGCTGCTACTGTGTGCAAGAAAATACAGCAGCCGATTAAACTTCAGGAGGAAGCTCATTGATGAATGAATTCTCTTAAAAGCAGTCTTTTCTAAAAGACAGAAGCAAGTGTGCCGTCAGGAAAGTCCAGCTTAGAGCTCAGTTTTCCTCAGGTGCATCTGCTGCCTGCCCTTGCGCCAGCTTACATTTCCCCTCTCCTAAAAGGCATGGTGACAGCTTTGCAGATTGGTCTACTCAAGTTCTTTCTAGGTGGGAGAGAGACAGTTCCATTTTGCTTTGTTTGTTTGTTTGTTTTTTACTAACGCTTCTTTAAAATAAGTAAGTAAGTAACTGTATTCTAATGAACCCACAAAGAACATCGCACAGCTCCATTCATGCAGCCAGTCAGGCTCTCACTAAGTCCCAAATTACGCAGCTCAGCGAACATCTGTGCGGTTGGGTTGGCTGTTCTGAAGCAACAGAATTTACTTAGGGTTTTGAATCTTGTGTTACTCTGTCCTGGTACCATGAAAAAAATTGGGGGTTAGGTTATATTTTTGAAGACTGTTTTAAAAGTCTCTTGAGATCATGTTTGTTGCAATGGTTTTGCTGTAAAAAGTGTCTGGAACTCTGCTGGTGTTGATGGCTGCTCATTCTTACATTCCTCCTCCTCTAAAGCAGTTTAGCATTGGTAGGGAAACCTGCATGCCTGTTCAACTCTGTCCCCCTCCCTCCTAGGCCTCCCTCCCCCCTCCTCCTCCCTCACTTATATGTGTAACATGAAGCTAATTTGTGTTAGCAGATACCTGACTGGAGCCACAGATGGAGAATCCATATTGTTCTTACCGAAATAACATTAAATTTAAGTAAAACAAACCTAATTTAATTATGCTGAGAGACAGACAGACAGACAAACAGAGACGGGTGGGGGGGGGACTAGCCCAGTGGTTGAGAATTACATTCACAATCCAAAACTGAATGGCAATGCCTTTGAGAATCTTTAATGGGACCCTGTTATACAAAATGAAAAGTTGTAACTGGCCTACACTCTCTAGACACCTTTTCTGTTTGCTTAGAATTGAATGCCGGTCTTTCTTCAGTGGTTCTTTCTTCTCGTGGGACTAAATTACTGTTCCTCAGATTCAAGACTCTGCTCCTGCTTTTTATTCATTTACTTGATTTCCTTTGAGACATCTCCCAACCTCACTGGACAGTAGCCTCTCCTTTGCTCCCTTCTTCCTTGGCTCATTCCTTCTGTCACTCATTGTCTCCAGGGCTGCAATGTAAACTTCTGTCTCATAAGCCCAATGGATCCACTGTCTTTGAGAGAAGCTCATCTATCCAAGGGTCACCTTTCTTCCTATATAACTTTTTTTTAATATTTTTATTTTATAATTAATTTACTTTTACATGTCAGCCAAGGATTCCCCTGTCCTCCCTCCTCCCACCCCCTAGCCTTCCCCCCCAATCCACCCCCCATTCCCACGTCCTCCAAGGCAATGTTTCCCCTGGGGAGTCAGCCCAACATTCAGTTGATGCAGGTCCAGTTCCCTCCTCCCTACACCAAGGCTAAGCAAAGTGTCTTAGCATAGGCTCTAGATTCCAAAAAGCCAGCTCATGCACCAAGGACAGGTCCCGGTCCCACTGCCTGGGGGCCCCTAAACAGTTCAAGCTAATCAACTGTCTCACTTATCCAGAGGGCCTGGTCCAGTTCCATGGGGGCTGCTCAGCTATTGGTTCACAGTTTATGTGTTTCCACTAGTTTGGCTAGTAGTCCCTGTGCTTTTTCCAATCATGGTCTCAATATCTCTTGCTCATATAATCCCTCCTCTCTCTCACCGATTGGGCTCCTGGAGCTCCACCTGGAGTTTGGCCATGGATCTCTGCATCCGCTTCCATCAGACACTGGATGAGAGTTCTATCATGACAGTTAGGGTGTTCGGCCATCCGATCACCAGATTAGGTCGTCTCACGCACTCTCTTGACCATTGTCAGTAGTCTATAGTGGAAATATCTTTGTGGATTTCTGGGGACCTCTCTAGCACTCTGCTTCTTCCTATTCCTATACATCCTAAACTCATGGATATGAATGACAATGATAAATCCGCAGGCTCTCAGAATGGTGACAGGACCAAAGTTGAAGTTCCTCTGTTACTATATGTGTCACCCACTGTGAAATATGTAAATTTTATGATTTTATGAACTTATAAAAGCAATACTATGCCCAGGAAAGAAATGATTTATAAAAATAATATGAAAAGCCAAATGAGATCAAACTTATAAAGTTAACCAAGAAGAGAAAATAAAGCAATAGACTGTTTAATTAGGCACACACAGTTCCTGGGGCTTTATGTATGGATATACATTTTTGAAGTAAAATACTCTTAGAATTATAAATCTGAGTGTAGACAAAACACTCTTCAAGAAAAATTCATAAATAAGAAATATTATTTTTAAGAAATGGATTCATGAATTTCATCACATAGAAAATAATTTACAATAAAGTATGTATAAATGTTATTTTGGGTAGATGGAGACCCTAATATCACTTTTATTTGGCCAATTTAGAAGTCATATTTGGGCTTTCTCAGTAAAATATACTGAAATTTATTTGCCTGTGGGCTGTAGGACTCCTGTCTCCCAGAAGAAGATCTCTGTCTTCTGGACACTTTTATTCTGGGGAAAGGTTGTGGGATGCTGAAAAAGTCACATCAAACGTGCAGCACTCGATGCTAACTGCTGACAGAACAGGACTGTGCAATGTGTGTGGTCAGTGCACTACTCAGTGGAAGCCAGACCATCTAGCACTGTCTGTCAGACAGTCCATTACCAGCATGCAAAGAGCCAAGAAAGTCTTCTGTATAAAATGGATATACGGTGTGGTTTTATAACCCACTAAATTATAGACATTAGCACTACAAAATAATAAAGTTCAGGAAATTAATAAACCATCCTGGTACTGTGGTCTTCTGACAAATGTAGAGAACACACACAACCAAGAAAGAGAAACAGCTAGGGTTATATTTCTCACCTCTCCCAGTCATCTGTCTGTGTCTGAGTCAACAGGACCTGAGCGATAACACCAGTACGGCGGGGTGGAACATTCGCGCACATGGCTGCAGGGTACTCTCTTCCTTTTCCTGTTTATGTTGTCAGTGATGAAATGCTGAGTTGTAATGTTCTTGTGTTTAAATGCTGCTCAGCGTTTTCTCTCTTCCCTCACATCTATGTTAGCTTTTTCCTTTAATTATCTTGATGCTGTTATTCTTGGCAAGGCTGCCCTTTCCATTATGGTGTGTTTACCTTCCAAACGATCCCGACTTCCTCTTTATCTGTGCGAGCTTATTTCCACTTCTCACCCCACCGGCTCCCTTCCCATCTCTGCCACTCCTCACTTTCACAGCTGGGTCCTTCCTTTTCCTGTCTCTTCAGTCCTGTCAACTTTCACCTCGACCCCCTCACCCCTTTGGAATAACAAGTTATTTCCTCTTTCACTTCCTCTTACAGAAGATGTTTTTGGACCTGTTCCATAAAAACCTTTGGTGTGAAAGCCTGCCCACGTGGTTCTGTTTCTGCTGGGCACCTTTCCCGTGGTGTTTCACTGGCTCAGCGCCCTTGGCCTTCACACTAAGTTAAGCCTGGCTCTGTCAGTCCTGTTCTTTACCCAGCCTGCGTTCCAGGCCAGCAGAGATCGTGAGAGCAGGACTGAGGAGTCCTGCTCCCTCTGGCAATGGATTAGTGTTTTAAAAATCTATTTCAAGAAGTCTATCTGAGGTATGAAAATCTAAACTCTTTGTTTTTGCTAGCGAAAGTTTTCTAAGGGAAGGGCTGCTGAGTCAGCAGTATTTGCCACAGCTGCAATACACTTCTCAATTTATAGCATAAGTGTATATTTAATTCTTTATAAGTCATCCAAGGGGAAGTTAGGTGGCTGTATTCATGCTGGAAGGAAAAAAAAATGTATAAGCAAAAACTACAAAAGACTTTCCACTTAAAAATGATTGAAACTTTTAATCATATTAATGTGTCCTTTAATGGGCACAAGAGTGTTACTGTCCATAATAGCTCAAAAAATAAGCTAAATTTTTACCATTCCTTGTTTCAACTTAGTGTCCCCCTTTAATCTGATAAAAATTCTTTTGAAGACCCAATAAAGGGCAAACTTTTAATCCAATTTCTTGTAAGGTAATGTCAGTTTGGCACAGTAACAAACCCACGGGACAAGAAGAGAACACTAAAGGGCAGAGACTCATTGTGAACAATGGCCAGGAACCCATCAATCCACAGCACAAGCCCCAGTCTAGATAGTCTGACACCACAGGGAACAGGCGGGGACAGGGACCACTTACTCCCCCTCTCCAGGCTGTAGAGAACACACACTCCCTTGTTTGAAGTTGAACAAAATGATCTGAAAAACATCCTGCAGAACACAGGAAACGAAGCAGCTTCAGGAAGACTCAGTGAAAGAGGGAGGTGGATTTGCATCTACCACTGGCTGGCCTCTAAGAACAGGGACCAGATACTTAAACTCTCCTATCTTCACTCTTTATGAGAATTAAATAATGTATCAAAAGAAAAAAATAAGAAGCATACCCATTATGACTCAGTAAGTGTCAGTTAGCATGATTTTTATGATTTCTAGACACTAAGATACAGCCAAGTTCTTACTCATCCATTCAACAAATATAATTGAATGCCTGCTTGACAATAACATTAAACAGAAATGGGCAGAGCTGAGGACCTAGCAGCTCCATGGTAGACAGCCTACAGCATGCATGAATCTGTAGTCTCCTACTACCCAGAAAAAGTCTATGTGTTCCTGTCCATTATCGTATATAGCTGTGCTCAAAGAATAATAAACTTAAGGAAAAGTAGTACAATGATATTATCAATAGATATCTGGGAGAAAGTATCAAGAAAATCTCAAAATGAAAATCAAGACTACTTAAATTCTTTTACAAACTTGGTTTAATGTAAGCTTATAATAATTAGGCTTTTAAGTTCAACATTTAATAAAGTAATTACTTTTGTAATCGGAAATATAAAACAGGACTAAATGCAACAGTCCCTGAAAACAGACACTACAAACTACACACATCATTTATTGTTGGCAAGAAAACCTAAAGAATTTATCAGGTTTTCCATTAAAAGTGTGATATATTGTGTACCCTAATAAACTTGCCTGAGGATCAGAGGACAGCCAGCTACTAGATTAGACATAGGTCAGGCAGTGATGGCACACACCTTCACTCCTGTCACTTGGGATGCAGAAATCCATTTAGATCTCAGTGAGTTTAAGGCCACACTGTGCTATATGAGATTGATCCAGTCTAGGAGAGAACAGAGCCAGGCAGTGGTGGTACACATCATTAATCCCAGCACTTGAGATTTCATGCCTTTGCTTGGGAAGCACACACACCTTTAATCCCAGAAAGTAATATGGCAGGGCAGAGAAAGGTATTTAAGATGTGACAAAGCAGGAACTCTGTCTCTTTAGGCTGAGGATTTCGTAGAAGTAAGAACTAGTGGTTGGCTGTTCTGCTTCTCTGATCTTTCAGCTTTCACCCTGATATCTGGCTTTGAGATTTTTATTAAAAGACCATCAAAGATTCAAACAACAAAAAGGTAGAATGTCAATATAATAATATTAATTCTAAGTTACAATAAACTGGTGTTCTAATATTTTACAACAAATGACTTTGCCTATCTTCTCTCACACATAAATATCATTTCACTGTTAATAAATGTGTAGTTTAACAATAATTATGCTAGTATCAATAGATAGATGATAGCAGATGATGATGATAATTATGATAAAACAAATGATGATAGATAGATATAGATACATACATACATACATGCATGCATGCATACATAGATACATAGATACATAGATAAAAAATTGACTTTCTTAAGGAAAATCATAGCAGGATTTTTAAGCTTGCTTTTAGCATATTAACTAATCTCCTGCCATGGGAAGTTCTTCCCCCTAAGATGATATGCATTTCCTCAATCTGAGTTTATTTTGAGGTCACATTAACACTGTATGTTGCCATTACTGCCCTAGCTAACTTAATAGACTAGGTAAGATTTTTTTTCTAAAAATCTCTGAAGATACTTGTTTAATTTTGTCAAGCAGATAGCCATCCTAATAAAATGTGTATATGTCTTTTGATCAAGGTGTTCTTGAAAAAAATTCTATTAATGTAAACTCAAAGTTCCCTCTAAACTGGCTCTTTAAACAAAAAAAAAGTGGAACTTTTTCATTAAAGTGGCGAACATGAAAACTATCTCATTCACACACACATCCAAAGTGTTCTGACTAAACAGGTATTCAAAGACACAAAATTTCCAAGGCTTACACTGAATCAGACACTGAAACTGAATCTCCCTTTGTTTTCCAAGGCAATTTGTCTATCCCTATTTAGAGAAGCAAAAAAGAGAAATAACTTCTTGCCCTCACTAAGTACCTTTAAAGTCATGAAACACAAGGCCCCGTTGGACCATCTCTTGTCTTTCCCACTCTCACACTGCCAGTAAAGGCTTTTAAAAAATGGAGAGGAATATCTTTCTGTTCTTCCTAACTGCTCCCCACTGCCTCCTTCCTTTTGATGGGTAGGCTGGTGCAACCATCAGCAGACCAGCTCTCCATCAGCACATTTTAAACTACACTGTGAAGAGGAAAAGGAGAGTGTGGGGATGCTGGAAACCAGAGAGCTGACCACACTCGCTCCAGATTTGCTAATTGAAACACAGCTCCCTTGAGCCATTGTTCCGAGACTTTTATATCTTTAATTGTCTCTAAAGAGTTTGGAGCAAGAAAAACAGTGAGGAAAGAAATACCAAATACTCTGATGGTAGTAGTGGACCACAAAATGTTTTCAGAATGATAACCAGCATCTTTCTGGTGGGAAGAGTAGAGTGTTGTCTTTGGAAAGTCTTGAATTGAAATGAGTGAGTACATACCATGTTTGTCTTTCTGAGTCTGGGTACCTCACTTGGGATGATATTTTCAGCCTTGATACAGGGAGGAGGGGCTTGGACCTGCCTGGCCCCAGACAAGTGGCTCGGATTCTGTAAACATTGTTTCTTCATTTACAAAACACAGACCTTTGTGTCCCTACATAAGTTAGTTAAGACAAGCTAGGTGTGATATAAAATAAACTAGCCTATAACAGGTGTGTTAATCAGCTACTACTGTGGGAAAGGAGAGAGAAAAATGAGAGAGAGAAAAAACCCACACAGAAGGGAAGGGGGTTTCTCTAGGCTCACAGTTTTATAAGCTTTAGTTCAAGGTAGTTTTTAGCCTTATGCCAACAATGAGTTATCTCAATGACCAGAGCTTTGAAATCCAAACCTCTAGCTCCTTCAACCTTGATCTTTCATAAATTTTCTTCTTCTTCTAGACCCCTTTCCCTTCTACAAAACTTACAGAATTGGCTATTTTCTTTCAAAAAAGGAGATGCTCATTGTAATGTTAATAGGAACTGGACAGTCAATAGTCAGATGTGAGAAGTAACATACCTACAACACTAACTGAAGTAAATTACCCAGGTCACAATCCATCATTGAGGCAAGTCAGAGCAGGAACCTAAGGCAATAACCTGGAGACAGAAAACATGGGGGGATTCTGCTTCGCGCCTTGCTTATTGGATCATGTTCAACCAGCTTTCTTACACAGTTCAGGCCCACTGGCCTAGGGATGATTCTGCCCATTGTGGGTATTACTTAGAGGAGTTTTGCTTTGCTTTCTGACTCTACACATTCTTTGCTAGGACTTCCATAATCTTAACCCTCCGTAGAAATGTCCCAAGCCATGGCCAGGCATGGGGGAGGGGGGTTCTTACAGATTTGGAGTATCTGTCACTTTTGGTGACTTAATAACCTTAGGCTGTACATTCCAGCCATGTTTACAGACCTGGGCTTTGCTCAAGACACTTCTCTTGGGCTTCACCTCCATGATCACAGTCTGGAAACGTCACCAGTGGAAAAACTTGAAGAAAACGTGGGGCTTGTCTCCCGCCATTCTTCTCCTCTAAG
Source organism: Peromyscus eremicus (assembly GCF_949786415.1). Taxonomy (NCBI): domain Eukaryota; kingdom Metazoa; phylum Chordata; class Mammalia; order Rodentia; family Cricetidae; genus Peromyscus; species Peromyscus eremicus. Next base: position 72,353,498 of record NC_081427.1, read on the forward strand.
GAAGATCCGTCCTTTCTACCTCCTAGACACATAGATTTATATCCTGATGCATTTTGTCTTGTTTTATGATTATTTGCAACAGTTAACCCAACATTTAGCTCATCACCTTATGATTTCGTACCAAACTTAACACTATTTCCTCATTTTATAAAATTATGGATTTTCTTTTGTGGGTTTACCTTTCCCAGGAGCAAAAATGATAGGAATCTCTTGCTTCAATAGTTGAAGAGTGTCTCCAGTCTCAATATCATTTGCTTTGAAAGCATAAGTAGATTTATTTGGGGTATATGGTATGAACTTTTAATCTTGGTCTTTTCCAGCCAATGCAACTGAAAATCAAAAAATAAATCAGTTGGTTCACCTTAAAGGCATTTGAATTAATCTACTCCATCATCATGCTGTAATAGAAATAATAATCCAGATTCTTCCCATTTCAAGTGAAAAGTTGGCAGTTGTTTAATAAAGGACACTATAGCATTACACCTAGAACATTGGGAATGTGTATACCTGGAATAAAAAGATTTTATAAAGTTAAAAGGCAATTTTCCACATTCAAAAAAAATGTATTTTATTCTAACTGTACAGAAGTTTGCTGAGATGTATAGAGTTTGGATCAAGTTAATTTTGATGTGTGATGTTTATTTGCAAACTTCTATAATAAAGTTTATAAAATAAAAAACTTAGTTTAGTACACACACACATACACACACACACACACACACACACACACACACACACCCCTACTATTTGCCTTTGACAAAAGAAAAGATTAAATGAACTTTACAGTCTTGCAAAAGCCTTGGATCTCCAGTCCCTCCCTTTCTCTCTCCTCCTTTCCATATAGATACAGAAGTCCCTGTATAAAAATACACTTTCACACCTATAATGCCTTTCATTTAAAGGTTTTCACTTTCCCTCTGTCTGCAATACTTGAAGGTTGCTTTGACAAACACCATGTGTGGGAAACACAACTTTTCCTTGCATTAAGCATTTTTGGGGAAATATTTTTAAACTTCATGTGGTCGTTTCTGATGATCTAAAAGAACCCTGGAGACAATAAAAGAAGAGCACATCTGTTATCTTCTCTGTTAATATAAGTGTCTGATTGTCTCGGGTCCCTCAAGGCATATTCCCACATAAAACATGACAGGGAGAATGAGTAGTAACGACTGCATTGCAGTGTCTGGGCTTGTGAGCATCACACACACGATGACCATTGGTCCACTTATGAGATGATGTGCTAACAATACCACAAATGAGCAGTGACAATCACAGAGGACTATTAACAACATGGAGCAGCATTAGGACACTGAAGGCTCGTTGGAGAGAAAGCATTTACTAAGTCTGCACTCGGGGCTCCCAAGGCCTCAGGGTATGGCTCATAGTGCTTTTTCTCTTTCTCTCTATGCAGGATAAGAAGTCAATTTCAGGAATGAATTTGACCCGGAGGCCTGCAATAAGGATTTCTAGATTTGTGGTTCCTTTAGAGGAGATGTTTTGAGGTGTATTTTAAGAATAAAGGTGAAGAAACCATTTCCATAAACAAATCGCCCTCTCATAGTACAATAGTAAGGAAATATGGGAAGGAACTGAGCATGCAGAAATCATACAAGCAGTCTTAATAATCAGTGGCAAAAATATGATTGTTCTGTGACCTTTAAAATTTTCTGTCAAAATCATAAATCTCTTATTGTCAATTATAAATACAGAGAAAAAGAAGCTCGTGGAAAATTAAGATTTATTTTATGCTCTATAGTTTAGAACATTGAAAATTGAAGCACTTATAGTTGTGTAAAACATCTTATCAAGAGAAATTTAAGCAGTGTTTGCCTGTCTCGTTGTGTAACAGGGTATGGAGCAAATGTCTGTTTTTATCTTACTGAATCATTACACTCTCTGAGTCAGCAGCTAACATTTTATTTAAATCTATATATTGTCTCTAAAATCTCCTTTCACATGGAGGGGTCTTTTCATTTTGATATTTTGAGCATGTTTTGTTTTGTTTTGTTTTGTTTTATTTTGAGACAGGGTTTCTCTGTGTAGTTTTGGTGCCTGTCCTGGATCTTGCTCTGTAGACCAGGCTGGCCTCAAACTCACAGAGATCTACCTGGCTCTGCCTCCTGAGTGTGCCACCTCCGCCCGACCGAGTGTTTTGTTTTTAAAACCACAGTTAGTGTCTGAGGAACACCTTCATTTGTTGTCATAACCACTTAAAGAGTCAGGGTGACCACTTCCACCATGATCTGTCTTCATTTTTCTTTCAATCAACTCCCTGGCTGCCTCAATTATCAGTTTTGTAAACATCATGTGAGTTTATCACCATGAGACAAGTTACAACAAAACTGTGTGTTTTGCTGTCTGGTGATGAACTAAAGAATACATAAGTATGTAGTGACCCATCTATGACAGGCTGAGTAAAATATGCAATTGGTCACTGATCACAGGGCATATGTTTTACAGAATGATGTATAGACTGAACTAGCAGTAAAGGGTACCTTAATCAATTGTGGTTAATATGCCATAGCAACTGAAATTTGAACCCTATTGTCTTGGGACTGGCATTTAACCAGACCAAGGTCCCTGAAATCACTGCATGTCAGAACCATGCAGAGGAAAGAATACCTTGATTTACACAGTTGGTCATGTCTTGACTTAGCTTCACCTAAATTTAGTCATCAGATATTTCCTTTCTGCTTCATGGGGTTTTATACACATTTTAGGCAAAGGGCTTGGTAAGTTCTTTGGTTTCAAGAATGTACAAACTTCAGGTAAAACTTAGGTATGTAGGCAATAACACTGCTCCAAGTTTTACAAAGCTTGACTTCCGCCTCAAACTCTACTTTCAAAAGAGGCAAATTTAATAGCAGTCAATCTGGGATTCCCCTTAACATATACTTGTAAGAGGTTTGTGTCTCATTTCAAGGGGTTAGGTAATGCTGTGGCCTGTGTAAGTTAGGGGGTGTGAAGATGGTACTGGTCCCCAGACAATCCCTGCCTCTCTCCAATAGGACCCTACAATGAGCTACAGTCTAATGCCTGCACAGTGTTCATCAAAGAAGCCATGTCTCATGAGATGATAAGAAATGAAGGGTAACACTAAGTTAAATGCCGTTCTGAGTTTTTACAGATCAACAAAAGAGAAACTGGGTGAAGTGATTATGAATTTAATACATAATCATAATCCCTCATCACCCAAATAGCTTTGAAAATATTACTTAATGTCTTTGAGCTTGAGTTTTACCATCTGTAAACTGATATAATAATAGTGTAGGTCTCTTGTGGCTTTCATTACAACTAAATGAGCTTTTCTGTATAAAGAAGTATTTAGCATAGTACCTGGAAGATAATAACTGCTCAATAAATGTTATTTTTTTTATTGAATAAATAGTGATGGGTGAAAACTCAAATTTCTGAGGTAAAATATTCCCCAAATTTTAACAGTTGTTCTACAAGGTTCCCAAAAAAACATTTATGTGACAGAATTTTGTGCTAAAGAACAAAACGTTGTTTAGAATCTTTATATACACTGAAGAGGATTTGCTTCTTCATAAAAAGGATCCAAAGTTGCTTCACACAGCCTGCATCTTGTAGTCTTAGATAGAGGTATTGAAGTGTGGGTTTTAAGAGGATATGTGTTTCCTTCTTGTCATCCACAATACAGTCAGATATTTGGAAGACTGACTGCTGGTTCACCGTGATAAATCCATGTAAACTCCATGCTAAATCCATGTAAATGGATCACTGAAAGCTAAGAGTCACAAGTCTGACTTTTCCTTTCTAGTCTTTGATGACACACCCCTGGCACTCGCCCTACCATCATACTTGTTTTCATATTTCCACGATGTGTCTAGAACTGCTTCCCAAAATGTGTGTGTGTGTGTGTGTGTGTGTGTGTGTGTGTGTGTGTGTGTGTATACATGTGGGTATGTATGTATAGCATGAGGAAAAAAGAAAAATGATTTTGAAGTTACTAAATAATACATTATTTATCTAAAGAGTTATCAAGGTATGCATAGCCTTGCTAGGTTTTCATGACATTTGTAACAAATCTAGACAGGAAACCAAACAAGGTCAAGTAACTAAACAACCAGCTTCTCCTTGGTTATAATACTCAGTGTTTTGAGCTGAACCCTTATATCTCCCAACATTTATGTGATAAAATCTTAGCTTTCAGTAGGATTAAGGCATGAAGGTAAATCCCTCATGAACAGAATTAGTGCCTTTTGTAAGAATAGCTTCTAATCTCCCTCACATGAGGATGCAAAGAACTGCAACAGCTTGGTGTTTGACAGGCCCCCAAGGCACACCTGTTTAAGGCTTGGTTCCCAGGGCAGTACTATGGGAAGGTAGCATCTTTAAGAGGAGGACTTCACTCGGAGGTCCTTTGGGTCCCTGGGAGTCCTTCCCTTCTCAGTCCTCTTCTCACTTGCTCAAACACATTCTCCTACCATTACTGTCCTCCTCAGCAACCAAACCAATGAGCCACCCAGTCTCAACACGCACACTATGGGTTAAATCGGCCTTTTCCATGTATAAGTTAATGGACTCATATGTTGTCACCACAGTAATGTAAACCTGACTAATACCCAGCTGCAAATCATGAAACAGGACTCTGGCAGACACTTTGTGATACTGAACCTCCTCCCAGCCTCCATCACCGCAGGAAATAAATTGTTTTCTGTGCCTCCCAGTCTACAGTATTCAGTCACTACATTCTGAACTGCTAAGATGCCACTTAGAAGGCTGCACACATGAGGAATACAATCAGACGCGCTGAAGCAGGGCAAGCTAAGCAAGTAAGAACTAGACGAGATCAGAGTTCCTCTAGAAAGACCCCTGGGAAACCATGCTCTCTCCTCTGCTTCTTCCTCTCAACTTTCTATGTCTGTTGTCTTGACAACTTGACCATTCTTTGATGGGAAGTTAGACTTGCTTTGGGAAGCTCCCAGTCCCCTGAGACACAGACCCTTAGGGGAAAACATCTCTCCCTGTGTTTAGCTTCTCCTTTGTAACAACTTAATCTTGAGCAAGATGACACAAGGAGAGTGGTTCAGATGGCCTCGTTTTTCTCAGCAACAAGGACAGGACACTGCTGACCACACCTGAAGGAAGCTCTTGGGTTCGGTCATCTCCATTCTGCCACACTCACCCTAAAATCCTGTCATTCAAGTCAGGTTGTTCCTCTGGGACAAAGAGTCCTAGTTCATGGACCACATCACCTTGCCTTGACCTTAGGCCCAACTTAAAACTGTTTCCGCCCTCAAGACCCTTCAGCCTCAGGCAGAGGCAGCATCACCAAGAGGAGTGAGTTAAGCTTCTTCAGTGATCTACCAAGCACGGAAATTGAAAATAGGAAGTGAAGTCCTATGGTCATAACCCCTCCCTCTGGGTTCTGCATCTGTGGACCCAACTACAAAAGTCGGAAATTATTCAGGAAAATAATTACACTATACTGAACATGTATGGGCTTTTATTTCTCATCATTACTCCTTAAACTATTTAAACAGAATGTAAGTAAATCTGGAGATAATTTAAGAGATACAGTAGGGTGTACTAGGGTTAAATGCAAACACTATGTTATATAAAAGAGGGATTTACATATCTACGGATTTTGGTATCTTGGAGCCAATCTCCTACAGATACTAAAGGAGGGGTGGTGTGTGTGTGTGTGTGTGTGTGTGTGTGTGTGTGTGTGTAAAATGTAACACAATCCTAAATTATTTTAAAAAAAAAACTTAAATCCTTGTTGTTAGGGTCCGAGAAAAGTCCCCAAGAAAGACCAGCAGTCACCTATGCAATTTAGCAAGAGCGTTTATTCCCAGCATGATGGGGTGGCAAAAGCGACCCTGAAGGGGATCTCAAACTCCTTTTAAGCAGAGTTAGGGGGATTCCAGAGAGGAGGGATTAATCTGGTGCTGATTGGTGGAGGAAAGATTAGTCTGGGAGTTGATTGGTGGGAGGTTGTAGTGGTTAGGAGCTCATTGGTGGTGTTGGGTGGGAGGGGGGTGTCTAGTGTCTAGGGGCTTGTTGATGAGAGGGTAGGGAAAGCTATCTTTAGCTAGCAGAAGTCTGGGGGACACCTACCGAGTCAGCAGAAGGGGCTTCAGGGTGCCTACTGAGCCAGCCGGAGGCTGGGGGGCACCTGTTGATTGGTTGCCCCTCAATTGTGGTTTTCCTGAGGATTGCTTGCTCAGCTCCAGCCGGTTCTAGTGAACCGAAACTAAGGCCTGGTCCATGTCAGGGCTGCCAAGGGAGCCTGTTAGGGCCCTGGCTTGGCCATCCGGTCCTCTCATTTGTATCATTTAAAACCAGTGCTTAGTGATAGAGTGTGTCACTTCGGGTCCTTAAGTAGTGCAAACAGTTCTAAACCTAACGTGCCGCCTGAAACACTCGGGATTCGATCCACATTGTAACAGACCAGCAAGAGCCGTGGGAAACAAAACAAAGCTCACGCGGTGATTTACAGACGGGGACTGTGAACATGATCAGTGGGGAATGGTGGTGGATAAGCTGCTGCCCCAGTGGTTTTAACCCCTGTAGCATGGGCAGCAAAGGACCCTTCTAGGGTCTTGTCTCCACATCAGAAACATGTGTCCCTTTGGGATGCTTACACACACACACACACACACACACACACACACACACACACGTGCGCGCACGCACACACCAGACAGGAAATCATTTCTTTCACTTAACCACAAGCAACTCCATTTCAACTGGGCTTAAGAACATAGCAAAACACTCTTTTCCCAGATGCTGTGACATCTCAGAGAAGACTCCTTCAAATTGCAAGAGGATTTCTGAGCAGTTCCTTAGAGTCACTTATTAGAATCACTAAGCCCCTTTTGAAGCTGTAAACAGTATTATTATCTCCATAATTGTAAAGATTACTAATTAACTTCTCCAGAAACTTCTTTTAAGTCTTTTAACAGAACTACAACTTTTTTCAGATTACAAGTAAAATCTAACCAAGCAAAAGTGTTTTGTTTTGTTTATTTTATAGAGTCTGTACAGTCGTTTTCACATACTTGCCAAGGTTTGGTAACTAATTCTTCAATTTAATAATTCTCACCTTCGTTAATGTTTTCAATAACAAAGACATTATGAACCAGTATTGAACTGACTTTTTGATCAATAAACCTAAACCCTGCTGAGTAGAAAGAAATTAAGAAGCCATGCCAACCTGTTTCTCTAAAGATGGATACAGTATGACCACTTTTAACTCACAGTCCTGTAGTAGAATATTATTTTAAGGTGTGTTAGTTTTGTTTATGTTGCATGTTTAACTCTGTGAAGCTGTGTTACTGTGCCTTTCTGAAACACCTGATGGTCTAATAAAGAGCTGAAGGGTCAATAGCAAGGCAGGAGAAAAGACAGGCGGGGCTGGCAGGAAGAGAGACTATATAGGAGGAAAAAATCTGGGAGAGGAAAGAAAGAAGCAGCCAGAGAAGGAGGAGGACCGAAGGGCCAGCCACCCAGCTACACAGCAAGCCATGGAGTAAGAGTAAGATTTACAGAAGTAAGAGAACAGGAAAAGCCTAGAGGCGAAAGGTAGACGGGATAATTTAAAGTTTAAGAAAAGCTGGCAAGACATAGAACAAACTAAGATCTGGCATTCATAATTAAGACTAAGCCTCTGTGTGTGATTTATTTGGGAGCTGGGTGGTAGCCCCGGCCCACAAAAAAGAAAACGCAACCAACAACTCAGACCTGAGACCCACATTCAGGATTTTCCCCTTGTCCAAACTGTCATCCCCACCCTCCACCAAGGTGACATCCAGAAAATCTGTGCATATATCTCCTACATACTTTACACCATTTGTGGCATAAAAAAAAAAGAATTTTTATTTCTAAACATTTCCCCAAATCCAACAAAATTTCAGGGTCAACATCTCGTTTTTAGAATATCCTTGAATCACTAGATTTTTGAAGCTTGATTTGAATTTCTATGCATTGATTGTAAAAAGGGTTTTTAAAAGGAAAGACAAAAAAGTGGCAAGGAAAAAATAGTAATTGTGGTGACCCCAGAGCCATGAAAGAAGGGAGCACTGGAGAGCTGCACTGAGTCCCTGGTGGTGCATGCAGAGCACAGCCTGGGACCTGTGAAGTCACTTAGTCCACACCTTTGTAAGGGATTCCAAGGGACTCCTCACAGTTTGGATACTTCTGCAGCATCTGAGTCGGGGACACTGCAAAGAGCAGACGCAGTCCACTCTGTTCAGGACAAACTTTCAAGCCTCACAGCTCTAACAAAATAGAATCTGTACTTCAAGATCTACAGAGTGACTTCAAGCTTGAATATCTCTGCTCTACAGCATTTGATAGTTTGAAAGAGCTTCCCAAACCTCTTGAAGTTCCTAGTTGTCATTTCTGAAACACGAAGACAGAGTGTTTAGAAGATGCAGTGCAGTGTGAACTCTTCAGGTTTGTGACTGAGGAAAGATGTCTAATGAGAACTGTCTCGACTGACATGAAGAGAACAGCAGTGAAATCTCTCACGCTATAACACAGTCATTGAAAGAAAAGAATCAATATGCTTATCAACTTTAAAAATAGTAATAGTTACTTCACTGAATATTAATATGAACACAAGTTACACAGCCACATTAGAGAAATACGGTGGAAAATAAAACCAACTCCTACAACAATACCTTTGTCCCCCCAACAGTACCCCAAATAAAAGTTGGAGTCAACATAACTTTTATCATTTTTCCCAAAACAGTCTAATAACTCTTTCAAACTGCCTTTGTCAAGTAATTGGGTGTTTCAGTTGGTTTATTTGTTTTTGTGTATGTGGGTATTTTGCATGCCTGAATGTCTGTGCACTAGATGTGTGCAGTGCTCAGGGAGGCCAGACGAGGGTACCAATCCCCAGCACTGGAGTTACAGATGCTTGTTAGCTTCCACATGAAATCTGAGAACAAAAACCCAGGTTCTCTGGAAGAACACCCAGTGCTCTTAACCATTGGGCCATCCCTTCGGTCCCTCAAGGGATTGTTGTACAAGATGCTTAGATTCATATGCCTCATTCCATTATAGAATAAATATTTAAAAATAAGAGTTAAAAATGAAAACTTTAAAAATTAAGTTAAGAGTTAAGTACGTATACAATAAATATTTAAAACTAATAAACATAGAAGCTTGCTCTAAATGACTTAGTTAAGGTGGCAAAATAGATTGAGATGAGATTCTTGTGTGAATAAAATTTGTATTCTATGTCCCCCAAAAATCTTATTAAATTTGGGCCTTCTGAGAATGATAAAAACATTTTGTATGGGATTCTAAGGAAAACTACTTCCATAGGTAGTTTAAGAGAAAAGGGAATGAATCCATATCATTCAAGGATTGGGTTTAAAATGAGGAAATGGGGTAAGCATATAGCTCATCTGTAAAATGTTTGCCTCTCAAATATGAGGACGAAAGTTCAAATCCCGGAACTCAACCAAAACGCCACACATGTGGAGCCTGCTTGCAATCCCAGTGCTAGGAAGGTGGGCACAGAAGGATACTGGGGCTTGATGGCCAGCAAGCCTAGCCTAGTTGTGAGCTCCAAACCAATGAGAGACCCTGTCTCTCAAGAGGTGAATGGCGGTGTTCCTGAAGATAACATCTGAAGCTGTCCTATGGCCTCCATACATGTGCACACATATACATGTGTGCACAAACATATGCACCAAGATATACATAAACATGCACGTACACACGCACGAACACTTTATAATGAGGAAAAGTTTCCTGGCCATTAATGATACTAGGTGCATGAATTAGCATCATATGGTACATTAGGAAGACATAATGGAACCTGCTTCCTTGAAGTTATGGAGTTGATTTATTTATATTGAACTCCTTATTTTAACAACAATGATTGCATTTGTTACAGTTGCTGTTGTGGTTTTTTTTATAGCAGCAATGGTAATTGAGCAATAACAATGTACCAAGCACCATGCATTTAAATACTGTTATTACTAATGTTATACCTGGGAAGACCTGAGTCTCTTTTTGAATGGCCCCCCTAAGGTTACAAAAAGCATCTGTAGTAAGACAAGTATTCATAGTCTGGCAGCTCCTCTCTGCAGCAGTGCATTGAATTATCCTGTATTGCTATCCTGCTTCCCGATACCAGTGCATCCTGGCAAGCCAGAGTGGGACCCAACACTGATTTATCTTGGTTTGCCACAACAAACTAAAGAGTAATTACAGTCGGGAAAGACAACAAAAAAATATTAAGATAATATCCGATTATTGAGGTGACTGAAACAGACAGCTTGCTCTTCATGCCCTCAATGGGTCATCAATCACCAGGCGTAGCCCACCAACCTGAGATCTGAGTTAGGCAGCCTCAGGGCTTCCATGTGCCATCCACGTGGTTCCCACCTTCGTCCCCAGCAGCAAAGCTGCTCTGGAGACCTTTTGACCCTGGCTTTCCATTGCACTAGCCAGCTGTGATCTGTCAGCATGTAGCCTGACCAAAACAACAAACACATCCTCCATCTCCTGATTCCACACAAGCCAGATCAGAAAGTACGGTCAGAGCAGCCTGGCCAGCGCTGATGCTTATCATCACCTCGAAAGAAATGCCACGGATTTAGTGTTTCTTCGATCAAATACAATAACATATGGAAGGCTTGGTCAGCGGGCAGGACATCAAGGAACTCAGCAAACGCTGGTTCTGTCCTTAATCACATGGTCCTCACACATTTTATTTTACTTTTGAATGGGAGAGTGGAAAGGCATGGTCCCTTTAGAAAGGCAGGTTACATCCCATTGTGAAGAAAAGAGATTGGCATTAGGAATGGCAGGCCAGCGATGGGGACATTTACACGGTATCTCCACTTTATGAAAGGCAGCCCAATTCCACAAGAGAAAAGGAAGGTGAGTACAAATCGAGACTTAGCACAAGATTGCAGAAAAGATTGGAGAGCTAACACAGAAAAGAGATACTTCACTTTTATAAAACTGCCCTGTGCTAGAAGGAGCCATGAATTATTTGACGATCTGACCAAAAGCCATGAAAATGACCCAGAAGTGTTCACAGAAAGGCCAACACAAAGGATTGAAATGTGTTGGGATAATACTTTACCCCAGAAGATGCATTATATATACTTACTGTTGCAAAAGCACATTCCTCAATTACGAAGAGAATGCCTCATTGGTACAGTTTAAGTTATATTTCCCTTATATGTTATTTTAATAGGTGAAACCAGGCTCTTTGCTGATCCAAATGATAATAAGTTCTAACCTAGATTCAGAATAAACTAAATACAATTGCTATCACGGAATCAAAATAATGGAACATAACAATGTTTATGTTTTTAATGATCCTGGAGATTGCAACAATGGGGTAGCATACTGCTATACAATTTGGCTTGAAGAGTAACTGCTTAGGTATAATTCTGAAATACTGCTGCTTTTTATGAAGTAGAAATATTATCATTGGCCACATTTTAGTTTTAGTCTTAAGTGTTTTAATCATAAGTGAATGTCTATGATCTTAAAAAGAGGCTAGATTGAAGGACTAAAAGGTATGTGTAATTATTTTACCTTAAACACAATTAAATACTAGGAATTTCACCTGAAGCTTTTCTGCCTTCAATATTAGGCAATTCACCTGAATCCCTCCCACTTTCTTGAGGTTCTTGTAGCATCACTTCTGCTTTACAAATTGTTGAGACATTTGGTAAATTGCTGTTTTCCATCATCATCTGGATGTAGACTTCCTCTCCCTGGAGCACAATCCATCAACGCCTCTTATGAAGGATCATCGTTTGTTTCTGTGAAAGGAGAAGGCAGCACCGCACTGTAGGGCTTTATTTACATAGACCCATGTTCAAATCCTAAACTTGCTGCTGACCATCTGGTTGCCTGGGGCACATTCTTTACCCTCGCTGAACCACAATTTCCACATATATAAATGAGTTTATTATAAATGAGTTTGTAATTTATTCTATCTCAATACTGTCATGAGAATTTAAATAATACTCTTAAACATTGGCACCTAGGAGATACTATGTGTAATTATCGTGCCTCTTAAGTTTATGGAAATGATTCTGTTACCAACACAAGTTTTGATACACAAAATATTGGATATGCCTTTAAGGAAGAGAAAGGCCAGGTGGTGGTGGTGCACACCTTTAATCCGAGCACTCAGGAGGCAGAGCCAGGTGGATCCCTGTGAGTTAAAGGCTAACCTGGTCTACAGAGCAAGATCCAGGACAGGCACCAAAACTACACAGAGAAGCCCTGTCTCAAAAAAGAAGTAGAAAGAGGAGGAGGAGGAGGAGGAGGAGGAGGAGGAGGAGGAGGAGGAGGAGGAGAAGAAGAAGAAGAAGAAGAAGAAGAAGAAGAAGAAGAAGAAGAAGAAGAAGAAGAAAGAAAGAAAGAAAGAAAGAAAGAAAGAAAGAAAGAAAGAAAGAAAGAAAGAAAGAAAGAAAGAAAGAAAGAATTTTGAGTTTCCAAAATTTAAAAAACTGTATGTCGATATTTAATGATATTTGATCTTTACTATCATAATAATCATCATTTTGGATGTCATTGAAACACTGTTACCTATGCAATACCCAAAAGCTAATTCCCCAAGGCAGAGTGAAAAGAGATTTGAAAACAGCTTCAATAATCACCAATTTGCTTCCAAATGCTAGTTTTCTTGTCGCATTACATAAATTAACTACACTGCCTGCCACTAGTGTATCATTCTTTGTGATTCCAATGTATCACCAAAAGTTTATTTATCACAGTTATCTAATATTACCAAGCCCCACAAGCTTCAGAAACTGCTTATTTACCATTTTAGCTCCTCCATGCACGCGCTTCTCATAGTGTGAATCCTTTCTTGATCAGTCTTGTATGTTTGAGTTTAGTATGGGTGCAGACAGCCACACTATGCTCAAACACACAGGAAGAAGCTCCTCTTGAAGATGCAGAACTCTGTGATTCCACCTCACCAGGCTGCAAAGCTTAAGAGACACATGGAGCATCACAAAGGTAGAATCTAACACTATAACTAGTAACTATAAACTGTCATTAAGACCACATTTGAAAGTTATCAATATGTCCAAGAGAAAAATGACAACTTCAATCATCTTGGTATTTTTATAGTAGGAAATTAACTACTATATGACAAAATCAAAATGAAAGTTCTTTTCTACTCCATTCAAAGAGATACAGCTTTACAGAGGATGAGAAAATATGCTGACATCTGATTAAATAATTATAGCGAAGTTCTGACAAATACTTAAATATATAGATGAAGATTGAGGATATTATGCAAAGTAAGATAAGCCACTCACAAAAAAAATGACAAATACTGTATGATTCATTTATATGAGATACTTTGAAGTACTCAAAATCATAGAAACAGACAGTAGGGACTGCCAGGGTTGTTGAGGACAGGAAGCAGCTGTTTAATGGGTATAAATTTCCATTTCATGAAACGGAAAGGTTTCTAGAGACAGAGTGGTAATAGTCACAAAACAATATGAATGGACTGTGTCGTGGAACTGTACACTCACAGATAGTTAAGATAGCATATTTTCTTATGTACATTTTACAGCAACAAAACAAGTAGGGAAATAAATATTGATAAAAGTTCCATTAGAATTCAGAATTTGATGTGTATGAAAGTTCCAAGCATAGTGCCTTCCAGTTAATTGCTTAATAGGGATGTTTAAATACCAATCTAAATTTATCTTGAACTATTACCCTATGATTGACATATTAATTTATTTTACAGAACTCATTGCTGTCTAAACAGTTTCTTTGATGCTCTGCTGAGGCTCTATCCACATATCTGAGAAGTGAAGGGCCTGCAGAGCTGAAATACACAAATCTCTCAGCTTTCAGCATAAACCAGTAACAGATAAGAAATTTCTTCTGAATGTCCATGGTATTGGAAACATACTAGGAGCTTGGTGAGCGACAGAAGGAAGAGTGCTCTACACTAAGGGAACAGAAGGTACCGAGCAGAAGAAAGACATGGTATATCAGTGTGGCTCTTACATCAGTGTGCATTACGTGTGGGGCAAGTGACTAGAACCCAAACTGGAACACAGACAAATAATGATACTGAGAGGTGCAAGTCCCATAGAGTAGCAGGTCCACAACCTGGAGTACCATGCCAACACGGAGATCTTCCTATGTCTCAAAACAAACCAAGGAATCGTTCATTTTCTGGACTGGACCTCGGAGGAGGACCACAGTAGCCCGTGAAGCCACTGGAGGCCATGTTGGTGCATGTAGTCCATGCTGCTGCTCCAGTGAGTATACAGATAACACAAATTGGACTTGTTTTTTCTGCCTTATTTTTATTTTTATTTTTTGGGGGAGTTATAAGGGTAGGGACAGACATGGAAGGATGGGGAAGTGAGTGTGGTCGGGATGCATGATGTGAAATTCCCAGAGAATCAGTAAAAATATTATGTTGGGGAAAAGAAAGAAGTTTAACACACTTAAATGCATTTAATCAAACATTGCCTTGAGAGGCATGACGGTTAGTGTTATCAACTTGCCACAATGTAGTATCACTAGGACAAGGGTCCCAGTGAGGCATTGTCTAGATAAGGTTGACCTATGGTCATGCTTATGGCAGAGTTTCTTAACTACGTTAGTTGAAGTGGGAAGACCCACTGGAATGTGGGTAAGCCATGTAATGGTTTGGGTCCTGGACTGTGGAGAAAGGAAGCTGTACAGAAAGCATGCTTGCAGTTCTCTCTGCCTTCGACTGTGGATGATGTGAGCAGCTGTCCCAAGCCCCTGCCTCTTCTTCCTCACAATGTTGGACTCTAACCTAGAACTGTGAGCTAAAATAAAAGCTTTCTCATCTCAAAAAAAAAAAAAAAAAAGGACACTGTAGCTCACAACAGGAAAGCTGTATATGCCTCATTCTGCACGAGAAAAGAGACAGAGAAAACAAATGCTTACCACTCAGTCCACAGGTGACTATGGCCCCAGAGGAAAGGAGAAAATGGGGAAGGTAGACAATTTCCTCCCCTTGTCCCGAGAGATTGGGCTGTGGATGTGGCTCGGTTGGGAGTGTTCGCCCAGCATGCGCAGAGCTGAGAGTTCGACCCTCAGCTCTGTATAAGCCAGCTACAGAAGCACACGATTGTGATCCCAACACTCACTTCAGAGGGGGAGATAGCAGAATCAGAAGTTCAAGGTCATCCTAAACTGAGTTTGAGACCAGCCACCTGGGATACTCACATCCTGTCTAAAAAAGTCTAGGGTTGAAGCCTAACCCTTCTTTGTATAAGTAACGTAGAAGGAAGACTAATAACCGCTTTGTTTAAGTATCTCTTTAGAGGCAAGGTGAGTGCACTTCTAATGTATTTGAAGTTTGATCAAGTCACAGAACTATAAAAATGAGAGCTAGTTCAGGATTGAATGCAGGCCATTCTGATTCAGAAGTCTCTATCTCTATCCACTATTGTACTATGTCACTTAAGAAGTTAATTTAGATTGCATCTCTCTGTGCCTCCATTTCCCCATCTGAGAAGTGGGGATGCTGATAATATTAAGAACAGCTTCTGGCATGGAGCTTTGGCGACAGTAGTTCAGCTCTTTCAGGGTGTCTGTTCTCCCTACTAGACCCCAGTGTGACCCTCGAACTGCCACTCATTCCTTGCGGTGGTGGTTGAGTGAATAAGGGACTTGTTCTCCAAGCAGAAGAATGGTAAACAAGCCTTGCCTCCCGGGTCCCCGGGTCTTCTCTGCAATGACAGTTCTGCTGAGTTCGCAGGGCCCACGGGGCTCCAGGACAGAGAGCGGCAACCTGTATCGGAGGGTTGCTTATTGTCTCCAGATGGCAGAACAGGAAGACGCTATAAATATGGAGGATTCATCCGCGGTAAGTCATGGACAGAAACCTGAGCTACATAACTGTTTAATTCTCCACTCCAGCTTGTAAGCAAAGGCAGTAAAAAAAAAAAAAACAGTCACTGGTTAAAAAAAAAAAAATAGCCCAGGCTGGTCTCAAACTCATGATCCTCCTGCCTCTGCCTCCTTCAGCAAATCCTACCAGTGTGCATCACCACAACTGTCCCTGATAAAGCAGGGAGGAGCTTGGTCCTGCCTCAACTAAATGTACCAGGCTTAGCTGTCCCCCCATAGGAGAACTTACCCTGTTGGAGGATGGGATGGGGGGAAGGTGGGGAGGGATGGAAGGAAGGATGAGAGGGGGATCTGTGGTTGGTATATAAAATGAATAAAATAATAATAATAATAATAATAATAATAATAATAATAATAAAGAAGTTAATATACAGATACCAGAGAGATAGATACCTCAGTCTGTAGGTGTGATGGTCTGTGCTTGGAACTCCAGCCCTGGAGAGCTGGAGATAAGCAAAACAGCCTGCCTAATCTTATTGATGAGTCCTAGGTCCCAGTAAGAGACTGTGACTTGAAAAACAAGATACAGCTCCTAAAAAATACTTCTAGCTTCCACATGTGTACATACACATGTACATGCACACACACACATTAACATATTTGTTTATGTGCTTTAATAATAATTAATCATCAAAAATACAAGGAAGAAAAGAAATGTAACTTGTGGATACCTATAGTAAATCACCTACAGCCTGTGTTTATCATTACGTAGAACTCTCCTGCCTAGATCAGATGGCCTGTCCGAGGATGTTTGAGGACATGGATGGACAAGGAGACAGAACCCACAGACCGAAGCTAATGAGGGTTCCAGCAGACTTGAGACAAACGAGCCCTCAACATCTGCCAGGCAGACGTCAGTTTCTCTTCAATGGAGCCATTTTCCAGTTCCCTCACTAACTCCCTCTTCCTATGTCTCTAATCGTGGTCCTCCCCTCCTCTGGAACCTGAAGCAGAAAACTTCCTTCATTTGTGAAGCCCCTTCTTGTCTTCCTGGCCTTAAATCTGTGGTTCTGAAGGTCAGTCATTGCTCCTGAGTGCTCCAGGCACCCACCTGGTTACTATCAATCATCAGGGTTTTTTTTTTTTAACTACATCTTTATTTGGTATCTGTCATTTGAGGTCTATCTGGCTCCATTTAATAAACTGGAGCAGTACTTTCTCTGGCTGGGTTTCTTCTTCTTCTTCTTCTTCTTCTTCTTCTTCTTCTTCTTCTTCGTCTTCTTCTCCTTCTCCTCCTCCTCCTCCTCCTCCTCCTCCTCCTTCTTCTTCTTCTTCTTCTTCTTCTTCCTTTTCTTCAGATAATTCTAGTACCCTGCCTATACAACTAAGTTACTCCCATTCTATTATGCTGATCTCTTCAAAACAGGATGTGCCTAAATTTAGCCAACTCCCTCACATAGCCTCTATCCAGACTCTAATCCAGCCCTGGATTTCATGGTCTCAAAGTCCACTCAACATCCACAACCACCATCTATCTATGCCTTTGGAAGACATCTGCCTCTTTATTTCTACTGGTAGTCTGCCTACACAACGAGGCTCTACATCATTTCCAACCTCATTCATTATACACGTCAATCTCTACTGCTTTCGGAGTTCCTATGATCCTCTTAGAAATACCATGGTCCAAGTAATGGAGAAACATGTCTTATTAATTCAAGTAATCTCTGTCTAAGGTGTAATGTACTAGTGAATTTTTCAGCATTGTGACTAAATACCTGAAATAAATGGCCTAATGGAGGAAAGATTTGTCTTGACTAATGGTTTCAGAGAAGTCAGCCTAGGGTCACTTGGTCCTAGATGTTAGAGCTGTGGGAGTGGATGGTGAAGGAGAACTATTCACTTCATGGACAACAAGAAATCAGAAAACAAGGCAGGAAGTAGCAAATGATAATATGGGCCTATGAACCTCCCTGAAGGGGTCTACTTCCTCCAGTGGGTCTCCTACTTCCTGAAGCTTCCATCACCTCTCAAAATAGTCCCACCAATTGGATCCGTTCACTTAAAACATAAGCCTGTGAGAACATTTCTTTTGTTTGTTTTGTTTCTCAAGGCAGGGTTTTTCTGTATAGCTCTAGCTGTCCTGGAACTCACTTAGTACACCACTCTGGAGCTCACAGAGATCCTCCTGCCTTTGCCTCCTGAGTGGTGGGATTAAAGATGTGTGCCACCACTACCCAGGGAGAACATTTCTTATTTAAGCCATGACATTTGGATTTAAAGAATTTTTAAAATGTATTTTTGATACTATCTACTGCAGTTTGCTACAACCTGCACAACTTTGGGACTGATGTGACTAAGGCAGTGGGGGATGAAGAAAGGACAGACACACATACAGGAATGAGGAGTGGGTGGGCTGTGCGCAGGTGGAGACACACCAGCAGCCTGGAAATTCAGTGTGGTTTCTATATGCAGCTGAAGGAGGGGGCGAGTTTATTATATACACACGAAGTCAGGTTTATTACATACAGCTGAGCCTGTAGGGCAAGTTTGCTAATCTCAGTAGATATCCATAGGAAGCCATCTCAGGCTGCAGTCCTCTGAGAGGAGAAAAAGGTGTAATTGATAACTTTCTCTATACACTGCCTACATCAGTACTTGGACTAGGGAAAGGCCTTGCCATTGCCCTGGGTCTGATAAAGGGGAGGCCTTTCCATTCCCATGAGTCTTAGGCATTGGTGTCATGCTCATGTGATGACACTTATTCATATAGGGATATACTTGATCCCCACAAAAGATTGCCTTAAAAGTATCAGATTCTGTGCCTTCCCCTGTTGTAAAAGTAAATTACTGACATGGAATGAGATTATAAGCAACTACTGTAAAATGACTTTGACAAGTTCATAAGTAAAATAAATGTTATTGGACAAACTATAATTATTGAATCAAATCAATTAATTTTAAATTATGTATTAGAGTAGAATTTGTTAGGGAAAAAATCACATATGCACATGTACTAGGACTTGACTTAAATATCTACAAGTTCTCTAGAAAGAATTTGAAAACTCATTCCCTAAGCCCTGACAATCCCATGTTCAGTGTAAGGGCTATGGCAATGAAAATCGCTGTTGGACATTCCCAGTTTGCAGTATATGGAAGGCACTTCATATAAACTTCTCTTCCCTTCCAGAGACACATCTCCACCCTGCTGACATGGAGACCGAGTCATGGGATCTGAATTCAAGGAAAGGAAAGAGGTGAGGCTTGAATCCCTCCGTTTCCAGCTGTTCAGATTCAGAAGGTTTTGGAGTGTGGAGCAAAAAAATCAGAAAGGTTTAAGTAAGACCATCAAGCCACAGGGCTGGAAAGACAGCTCAACTCTAATAGAGGACTTTGTAGTAGAATATTATTTTAAGGTGTGTTACTTTTGTTCATGTTGCATTTGTTTAACTCTGTGAAGCTGTGTTACTGTGCCTGTCTAAAACACCTATTGGTCTAATGAAGAACTGGCCAATAGCAAGTCAGGAGAAAGGACAGGCAGGGCTGGCAGGCAGAGAGAATATATAGAAAGAGAAAACGGGGAGGAGAGATCTAAGATCTAGCAGCCACCTAGCTACACAGCAAGCCATAGAGTAAAAGTAAGATTTACAGAAGTTAGAGAATGGGAAAAGCCCAGAGGTAGTTGAGATAATTTAAGTTAAGGAAAGTTGGCCTAGACACTAAGCCAAGCTAAGGCTGTGCATTCATAATTAAGAATGAGCCTCCATGTGTGATTTATTTGGGAGATGGGTGGCTAGACACCCCCAAAAGAGTCAAACAACAACCTACAAGAGGACTTGCATTCTGTCCCCAGAACACAAGCACATGCATACAGAAGTATGCTGTCTTAGTCAGGGTTTCTACTGCTACACTAAAACACCATAACCAAAAAGCAAGTTGGGGAGCAAAGGGTTTATTCAGCTTACACTTCCACATCACTGTTCATCACCAAAGGAAGTCAGAGCAGGAACACAAATGGGGCAGGAACCTGCAGGCAGGAGCTGATGCGGAGGCCATGGAGGGGTGCTGCTTCCTGGCTTGCTTCCTGTGGCTTGCTCAGCCTGCTTTCTTTTCTTTTTTATTTTTTATTAAGAAAAGTTTTTTATCCATTTTACATACCAATCAAAGATTCCCCCTCTTCCCTCCTCCCACCCCTCCAGCCTCCCCCTCCCAACCCCCCCATTCCCTCCTACAAGAAAGTAAGGCCTCCCATGGGGAGGTACATTTAGTAGAGGCAGGTCCAAGCCCTTCCCCCCTGCCTCAAGGCTGTGCGAGGTGTCCCATCATAAGTAGTGGGTTCCAAAAGGCCTGCTTATGCACCAGGATTGGATTCTGATCCTACTGCCAGGGGCCCCTTAGGAAGATCAAGCTACACAACTGTCTCGCTATGCAGAGGGCCTAGTCCAGTCCCATGGAGGCTCCACAGCTGTTGATCCAACTTTCATGAGTTCCCACTAGTTTGGTTTGGTTGTCTCTGTAAGTTTCCCCATCATAATCTTGATGACTTTGCTCATAGAATCCCTCTTCCCTCTCTTCGACTGGTCTCCTGGAGCTCGGCTAGGTGTTACGGTGGATCTCTGCATCTTCTCCCATCAGTTACTGGATGAAGGCTCCATGATGACAGTTAGGGTATTCACCAATCTGATTACTGGGGTAGGCCAGCTCAGGCACCCTCTCCACTGTTGCTAGTAGTCTAAGCTGGGGTCATCCCTGTGGATTCCTGGGAACTTCCCAGTTTCTCCCTATCCCTGTGATGTCTCCCTCTATCATGGTATCTCTTTCATTGCTCTCCCACTCCATCCCTGTTCCAGCTTGACCATCCCATTCCTTTATGTTCTCATCTATAGTAATATTTTATTTGTACTGAAATGTGATTTTTATGTTAATAAATAAAGTAGCCCGGGGGTCAGAGCTATTAGCAAGCCGTAGAGAAAGCCGGGCGGTGGTGGTGCATGCCTTTAATCCCAGCACTTGGTAGGCAGAGCTAGGTAGATCTCTGTGTGTTCAAGGATACATCCAGCATTGGATATACACGCTTTTAATCTCAATACCAACCATAGAAGACCTGGAGGTCTGTACAGACAGGCAGTGACTAGGAGGTCATGTGGTTGGGTTTACAACCAATGAGAAGGCAGAACAGAAACTCTATAAAAAAAAGACAGACACAGGAAGTAGGTCTCTTTCGGAGAGGTAGGAAACAGCGAAAGTGAAGGGCAAGGTTTTTAGCTCTTAGCTATTGCTCTGACCTCTTGGCTTTCATCCTTGTATTGGCTCTGTGTTTCTTATTTAATAAGACGGTTGGTTACATCTACACTCATCTCCCATCCCCCACCCTCCATTACCCACCCCTCACCCCCAGTTTACTCATGGAGATTTCATCTAAATTCTTAGGCCCATCCATGCGTCCCAGGAACACCACTTCAGGGATGGCGCCACCCACAGTGGGCTGGGCCCTCTCCCATCAATCACTAATTTAGAAAATGCCTTACAGCTGGATCTTATGTAGGCATTTTCTCATTTGAGGTTCCTTTCTCTTTTATAACTCTAGCTTGTGTCAAGTTGACACAAAAAACAGCCAGCCCCCCCACACACACACACATACACACACAATACGTGTAATTCAAAGTAAAAATAAATATTTTTTTAAATCATCAAAGTATCACTACCAATTCTATTCTCATCTTCTTCGAAATCACTTCCTGGACTTGAACTCACTAGATGGCCTTTCAAACCTGTTGTGTATAAATACACATAATTAAGTAAGTATCAAATTTATTGTTACAATTGCAAGGAAACAGAGAAGCAAATAAGCCTTGTGTGATTTTATTGGTTAGTGCATTGCTTATTGAAGCCTTCATAACTGAAACATCCTAAGTAAAGCCTTTATCTTTATTACCTGATATTATCATGGAGCTGAAAACACAAGTTTCTGGAACTGTTGAAAAGTCAAAGACCTTTGAAAACTAGTAAGAAGTTAATTTGCCCCAGAATAGTATTGAATCAAGCTGGGGGAAAAAAGACCCCAGCAGATAGGTTTATCAATACTGCAGTGTTCTTTTTAACTCAGAGCCCCCTAACTCCAAGAACATTAGAGTAAGGCTCTAGAAAATCAGATGGTCTTCCCATCTGGGAAGGGGCCCTTGTTCCACTATCTAACAAAGCCAGCACCACATTCATGCTCATAGGAATGACTGATAGACAAGAGGCTTTTCACTATGGCATGAAAAAAAATTCCACTTTTCTGTTCCCTGTTCAAGTGCATAAGATTTCATAGCAAATGCTAGAGCAGCTGAATACTTGACTGAAACAACCCAAGAGGAGGCTATCCTGTGAAGGCTGAATGCAGAATGCTCTGGAAAGCACATCTGTTTTACAGGAGACATGCAATCTGTCTCGTTCCAACCTGCATTTCTGGGTCACTTGAGACATTTAAACTGCACTTATAATTAACAGCTATTTTTAAACAGTGAAAAAAAATAGAGCACTGGTAAGGTACAAAAGCATTAAAATTGGCCCAGTTTCGCTTTTCAATAGGACACACCACAGCAATATGCTTCAAGATCAAAGAGAGCTCAGAAAAGGAGAGAGAGAGCGAGAGAGACAGGCCGATCAGTGGGGATAAATTGTTCCCATTATGATGCTGTAAGAATAGGGCTCTTTCAATTGAAACAATTTAATAACCACATTCATTACATTGGTGTCCACTTGGTTTTATCTGAGCAGTTTTTGCATAACTGGGGAACAAGTTCAATTGAGCTTATTCTCTAGAAATTAAGATGTGCGGGGTTTGACATTCAGAAATTAGGCACTAATAGTCGACAAAGCAGTTGTCTGGAGATTCCCCCTGGATGTAGTGAGATCTGCCTACCACTAATTATGTCACATGCAGATGTACTCTCTGAAAGGCCTGCCCAAAAGTTTCATTAGCTCATTTCAAGGCAGTTAAGGTTGCATTAGGTTGATGACGGGATGTCAGAAGCTCTTATTTGGAATATGTCTGTAGAGTCACTTTGCAGAGTATCCTCTGTATAGCCTAAGTATAGCAACACTGTCTGTAAACTTGTTTTTCCCTCAGCTATCAACAAAGGAAATATTCCAGAGCACTAATATTCTGTGAGATCAAGACAAGCAGAAAGAATCTCGGAGAACGCTGGAAGGGCTGATTTGACAAAGAACAAGAGGATCATTGAGTCAGCAGTTAAAACAAAATCACTAATTTTCCAGGGTTGACTTCAGCTGTGGAGATCTATGTGCCAGGAAAGTGTGGATGTTTATTTCTCCCAGCCAGCTTCCCTGAGAATGGTTACATTTGCTGGTTCTCAACTGCACTATGGAGCATAATGTGTCATTTGAAGTGCAGTTTATCCTAAAATGCTACTTTAAGAAGATATTAGGATTGGAGCTGTAGAAATGCGTACAAAAGAGGAAAATTCAAGGTTTATATATGATGTATTAGATACACACAATCTATTCCTGTCTGCTTCCCTCACTAGAAGCTAAATCATGTACAAAAACATCTAAAAGTCATCTCCCTGTGTACACTAAATCCTCCTTTGTTTCCATCCCTGCCAAACAGAAGAAGTACGGAACTGCTGCGGCACATGTTGGGTGGCACCTTCGTAATAGTGCATGTCTTCCTTTCTCTTTTTCCAGAAGACAAAGTATAAAAACGGAGAAGTTTCCCTCACCTCTGCAACAGCTTTTAAATGATGGTTTTCTCCAGGAACCACTGTTCTTCTCACAGGACCATTTCCCCAGATGGGATCTGCGTTATAAAACCACCACAGATTGGCTTATTGAGGAAAGAAGATAGACCCGTACAAATCACTGGAAAGATAAATAAGCTATAGAGATCAATAAATAAAAGACAGGCAGAAAAAATCAAACCCCGGCATTCCAGGCCAATTAAGATGTTATTTACTGCCTGAATTGTCGTAACTTCGACGCTTTCCTTCACGCTCACACCGTAGGCATTTGTTCTGCTGAGAGAAAGATATACAACTGATGTGTAAATAGAAAATGATATAGATAGATTTTATGTCCCATAAAACTGTTAATCTGTGCTCCACATTAAATATAAAGTACATTTTTTTATTTAGACGCTGCACTGGTATAATTAAAATAAAGTATGCTAGCTCTATTTTTCCGTAAGTCATTTCCAGCCATAGAGATCAAATAACAGGGAAGCAGCAGCATGAAATGCGGTTCTAATAGCCTGAGACCACATTTCCTGAGACTAAAACATGGGAGATAATAGTGTGAAGGTACAAATTAAATGCAAATAAAACAGATTCCCTATTGTGGCTGAACCCTGGATTGGGTTTCAGTAAGGAAACTTAGCTGTTATGTTCAACTTCTTTGGAGAGTAACCATTGGCATGTTATCAGTTCTATTTTGAGATTGTTGATGGAAACTATCAGGAAGGATTTAAGAAAACTACCTGCCCACCTTTCAGGAAGAGAATGGAAGTAGCCTGGGGCAAATCCAATCAAAATACACTGCCCAGACTGCCCCCAGGACACTCATGGCAGCTGGCAAACCCTCACTGACTTGTTTCATAATTGATATACATTTTTGTGGCAACCTACTTTTGTTCCGCCAGTAGAAGCCCTTTTTAATTTCAGAGGTGTGTCAGCATGTCTTAGCAAAATTCCATTTTTGAGAGTAACTGCTCCAAAAACATCTTGAGTTTTAACACAGGGAGACTTTGGAGTCAGCTTGTGCTGTGGCTTCTGGTTGTCCTGTGCTGGAGTAAGCCTAGGGGCCATGGAGATGAAGTAGCTGATATGACATAGATGCTTTTCAAACAAGCTGAAAAAGTGACTGAAAGCGAATTTAGTAGAATCGCCCCTTCTCTCAGCTCAGTTCCACATGGATCATGTTGCTAGTGTAGAAAACACTCATTGGGATGTTTGTTTCTCAGGGTTTCAAGTACACTGATGTGAAGTCGTTTTTATACAATATGATCTTATTCCATACATTACTCAAGTTTGTGAGCTTGCTGATAAACAGTCTCACTCTAGCTCTAATAAAATGGCATTTGTCACCAATGCTACAATCTGAAGCTCTCAACTTTCAAGAATGTTGCATTCACAACTACAAATGGAGGTGAGCACGTATGCAAACACAATAAATAACTTTAGTACTCATTTCCCAAAACTAAATTTACCAGGAAGTTTCTGCAATCTGTTCCTCATCTTGAAGCCCTACATACCTGGAAAAGAGTGAAAAGCTGCATTGAACACAATGCAATCCAACCCTCATTCTTTATTCTTCCTCTCCATAATGAAATGCACATACCTGTAGCATTCTCCATAACATAATGTACATACCTGTAGCATTCTCCATAATATAATGCACATACCCGTAGCATTCTCCATAATGTAGCATTCTCCATAATGAAATGCACATGCCTATAGCGCATACAAGATTGTATAGCAAGATGAAAAAATAAAAAAATTGCATGTACACTAATACACACACACTAAATGAATCTTTAATACAAAGACTAATTGTCCTGCAGTTTATATATAAATGCATACATAGGGAATATCTGTAAATTTCTAAACTATTGTGTGTATTACTTTAAAACCATACAGAGCACTGGGAACAGAGGTGCTGTTGACCTCCCAAACACTGGTGTGGAGACACACCCTCAAAGACTCTTTGTGGTGAGTACACCCATGGCTCTCCAAAGAAACCCATATCCAAATCTCTTCTGAATATATCTTGCATGAGAACATGGTCTTTGCAGAAGTCACTCAAGGTATGGACCTTGAACTGGAGAGAATACTGTGGGTTTTCCTTGTTTTCTTAGTTTAATCCCATGAGTTCTTAAAATCAGGACTATTTTCCAGCTGGACTAATGCATAGTAATAAGAAAGGCTGAGCTAGATGGCCTCCTGAGAATAATCTACACAGCTGCTAATGTGAACGTGTAGGAAAGTACCACAAGGAAGGCGGGCAGCATCCAGATGACAGGAAGGGCTTAGAGAGACAGGTCTTCTCCAGAACCTTCAAGAGGAATGCAGCCATATTAACAAGTGCTTGCCCCATGGACACCTCTGACCTCTGAACTGATAGAAATCTGTGTTGTTTAAGCCACTACATTTGAGCTGATTTGTTATGGCAGCAATTGGGCACTAATACCCTCTCTCTGCCAAAGTCATTTTGAATATTGGAGAATGAAGAAAGTGCTGGATACTGCACCAAACAGACTCAAGTTCAAATTATTAAAATACCTTTTTTCAATCTCCCCTAATATTGTATCAGTAGAGGACCAAATAGTCACAAAGTGTGGCACCGTATGCTCACTAAATTTTGTTTAAAATTGGAAACAGAAAAAGGATAAGACCTTTGGTAAAGAAGTGATGAAATTTTTCAGATGTGATCATAGCACAATATCTGAACATTGTCTGGAGTGCCACTAAATATTAAAAATAAAAGGTAAAAGAGTTTATATTGGAATAAGTTACATTTGCCTCAAATCTAAGGCACTTAGGGAATTTTAAAAATTCATTCTTCAACATTTGAACTTCAGAAAGTAAAGTTTCTCAGAATGACAGTATCATGCCGAAAATATTAATGTGCCAGAATGAAATAGTGTCTGTAGGAGGTGATAAAGGTATGAGTTATACCAAATTGTACTTTTTCATGGGTGTTACCATACTTCTTATGGATAGATACAGCTCATGGGCGTAAGAACACCTGCCCAAGCCCTTCGGAAAACCAAAGTCATGTACACAAACATAGCTCTAAGAAATTAAAGGACCATTTGTGGCCAAATGAAAATATGCAGTGTTACAAATACAGCTCCTAAAGATATGGAATATCTCTTATTATAGCAGATATATTTTTTTCTTGTTGTTTTGCTCATCCTAGAAAGAATCATTCAGCTATTTACATTACACGTAGCAACTTCTATCCTGCTCAGTAATGGAATGTGTCAAATTAACTCAGTGTTGTGCTATACATTACCACCCTCATAGACTCTAGCCATTAATTGATTTGGGCCCATTGGTCATCACAGTGAATGTGAGGAATCTGTTCTTCATGAAATAAAATGTTCACTAGCATATCCTGTTGACATGGGCAAGATTTAAAGGATCTGCATTATTATTATTTGTTCCTGCACATGTGTATGGGTTTTCCTGCATTTCTTTATTAGGGGTAAGAAAAGAGTCATTTTATGAACGTAAAGAAAATACTCATAGATGCCATCTGTGACAAAATTGTTCAAATGATTGAAAAGACTATAGTGTCAGGAAAATGTGAAATTCCTTGCCCATCATTGGGCTTTACCCCTTCAGGGGCATAGCACTGAGGAGGGAGATGTGCTTCCTTTGCACGCCTCCACCTGCAGACAGCAGAGATGGCACTGTGAACAGTGCCATCACTCTGTTGGCACCTTGGTAGGAGTGTGCTCAGTTCATCTCCGCAACATAGAGTCATCCTCTCAAAAAGTAATTCACTTCTTTAAAAACTGGATAGAAAATAAATATGGTGCAGTAAAATTGTTGAGGAGAGGAATCTATCTGGACATTTCACAAAACATTTCATTATGCTGACAATTCCCAGAAGAGCTCTCCAGAGCGCTTTAAGCTGAGGATTACTGCGCGGAGCTGATGGACTTTTTTTTGTAGCCCCTTTAAAAGGCAGTGAACCGTTTTTCTATTTTATTTAAATAATGCCCCTTAAAATGGATTTTTAGAGGTATAATAACTCCTTAAGAGTCAGTTATGCTAAACAGTTTCTCTTGATAGAAATGTTGTAAAACTCGTTAACTGCACAGTCTCAGATGCTGCTTGGTGAACACTAACTGACATGTGAATGACCAGAGTTTGTAAAATAAATTGCAATAGTTGTTGTATCACACAGCCAGCACTGCACAGGCTGGAGGCCACAGGGGACTCCGACCTGACAGAAAATTACTTCAAGATGAATGAAAAGTGCTTGTTTCTCTTTATTAGTTTTTAGAGAACAATGAAAATGTTGAATTGTTTACAGAGGGCTGATTAAATGTGGTCAGCAGGGCCATGTTCCTGCTGCTAAGTGTTGGCCTCCCCCTCCAGCCAGCCCCCAGCCTCCACGCTCACGCACCATGCCATGCTCAGCCCCAGTCCTGGCCCCACCATTTGCTCCCTGCCACATGCATCTTCTTATAGGCTATTATGGCTGCACATCTGTGTGTGAAATGTGCTCATTCTGACATTCCATTGCTACTCAGCACTGCAGAGGCCTTTGTTGAGTAAAACACTGTTGTCAAGCCTAACAAGCAGGTCATGCAATTTGCTGGACGCTGTGGCAAAGAATAGCCTAGGATGAATTACTGCAGCTCAAACAATGCTCATTCCCATATTGGAATACATATGTATTTCTTTTGTTGTATTGCACTATAGAAAGTCATGAAATTTTGCTTTTTCAGGCTTCAATTTTTAAAAGAACAAAGTTGAAACTAGGTATGGTCAGACTACCACAGAATATCTTTTTGTTGTATTTACTTAGGATAACTAATGTCTTATGACTAACGGAAAAATGCATGAAGTGCTTTAATTGGTCATTTGGGGCTTATATTCCATTTGTATTTAGCAGAAAAGTACAGTAAGAGGACAAGTATTAACCACTATCATATCTGTCTGCTTGTTGTACGTAAAGAGATTGTCAGACCAGGGCATTTAGGAGGATGTTGTGGTGAAGGATTCTCACTATGTACTTCCACAAAGTGAACAGCCCTTGAGGGAAAGAATTATGAGAATTCATTAACAAGCATAAGCCACACACGGAGAAAGTCTTTTACCAGACCAGCTAAGTGAATCAGATTCAGAGATGTTATGGTAAGTAAGGAGAAGGAACTATTTCGGCTTCACAGGCTTCAGGGGCTTATCACCATCTTAGCACTTAGTGCCTCCCTCCCTCTCAAACATGCGCACAGAAACTGGCAACAGTGGGCAGTTCCCATGCTGTTTGGGACATTGTGATGGGATCCACAGTGCACACTCTTGATGTGCAAGCGGAATTCTCTTCCCTTTCTGTGCAGAACGTGTATCCTGAGCCTATTATGTGTATAAACAATGGCATATGTAATTACCTTTCTAGGGTGGCAATTATTCCACAGAATCAACAACCAGAGTTAAAGCATGTTCCCCCAGAAGACATTTGGGGATCAATTCTGGGTCAATTACATCAGGCTTTGATTTATCACATGGTGTCAGACTGTTTAAAAAAAGAAAGTTTAAAAAAATGCTTTATGAGGTAAAGGCTAAAGGTTTAACTCAAACTGGTTCATTTCCAACTTTGCTTTCTCCCAATTGCTCTGTACTTCCCTATCCTCAAAACAACAGTGATTTCCTGGGTTTTTCTCTGTTAGAGAGTGTGTTGTTCAGAAATATTAACCACAATGAGTCTGGACTTCATCCAGATTTGATATGACTCTCTACACGCTCTTCATACACATATACACAAGGCATTAGCACTTTTTTTCTGAGATACAGCTGAAGAACGGAGGGTGGAGGGGTAAGAGATCAAGCTTCAGAGTACAGCTCTGGATATGGATCCCTATGACCTAAGCATGTTACATTCTTCTGCAGTGGATGATGTCTGCTGCCCATGGATGGTATGAGAACTGAGAGGATTCACATAAAGCACTTGTTCCCCATGAGTTCCTAGCGGATGATATGATTACTGTTCTACTAATAGACCAGTCAAAGAATGAGAAAGGGAGCTTCCCCTCCAAAGAGTGGTGAGGGCCAGGGACAGAAGAGAGTGGACATTAGTACAAATAGCCAGGCTGAACTGTGACCCCAAAACACTCTTGGTGAGGTCCAGGGGACTAGACTGTACAAAAAAATATTTCCTTTTCTTGGCTTTTTCTCAGGGTATTGACCATAAAGTACAAACCAATAAAGGTGCTATTATGGGAGGGGGCCCTCTCCTTGTCTTTAATACATTCTTAAAAGAGCCGGGCAGTGGTGGCGCATGCCTTTAATCCCAGCACTCGGGAGGCAGAGCCAGGCGGATCTCTGTGAGTTCGAGGCCAGCCTGGACTACCAAGTGAGTTCCAGGAAAGGCACAAAGCTACACAGAGAAACCTTGTCTCGAAAAACCAAAAAAAAAAAAAAAAAAAAAAAAAGAGCCATAGTGGAAAAGGCCACTTTACAGTCCATGATCATACATGTTTACTGAATACAGATGTAGTTTTCACAGAGCTCTATGCTAAGTACAAATTTGTAATGCAAAGATGAACTCTCTAAGGCGTCTCCCGAAGCAGGTAACAAGCATGCAGTTTGGCATAACACGAGGAGTTAATAACTAAGAATTCCTCATGACCAGGACTTTGGCAGTGAGACAATCCATCCTATTAAGGATCAGTCTTAGCACCGAAGTTACTAGGTAAATTAGAGCTGTTCCTTACTGAGGAATAAAGTAAAAATGTTTTTAAATTAAAAGAAAAGAAAGGGTATGAGAATTTCCGTCAAGTTTCTTAGTAAGCAATGAAGTGCCGCACTCCAACACCACAAGAAACTCATCATATAGGGGAGCACTGTTTATTTAACAAGGCACAAGCAACACTATTTAGTTCTCAAACAGCACACAGTGGTATTGACAGTGGTATTGGCAGCTTAATTAAGAAGTCTGTTGATGATGTTTTAAAAAGAGTTGGCACATTTTCAATTACATGGACACTACTCACGACAAAGATGCTGTTGTTGGCTCATCAGTATTGAAATGGGTCACAGACACGACACGGCCTAAGATGTCCGGTGTCTCTAGTGATATCAGTGTCTTAACACTGGAAAAGTAACGACTCATTCTCAAGTCAGACATAAACTTTTAGGAAAACTGTATAGTGATTCAAGCTATGGGAGTCAACAGATAAATACTTTTAAAAATTGCTCAGCCAGATTTTCAAGATTCTTTGCCAGAGGTTTTGTTGCTCTCTGTCCAGTCTTGGACCTGTGAGTCGAAACCCCCCAGTTTTATCTAGATCTCCCTCTTCTCCTCACTGGGATCTCACTCAGAATGGTGGTCTTGAGGACACAGAAGGTAGACGCCTGTAGCAATAACAGGTGTAAATCACCACCTCACACTCTGAGAACTGTATAAGCAATATGTGCTTTCCAGCAGACAACTTACACCTAGAGGAAAAGGTAGGATTGAATTGAAATTAACTCAAAGCATGGTCTCTAGAGTTTACCAAATATTTATGGAAAAAATAAAGTAGACTTTATTTCAGCACTGTAAAATAATACAATAAGAGAATAAAGGATTAAAATGTCTTGAATTTCCCAGATTGTTTTGCTGTTGTTGTGCTATGTTCTTTTTTGTTTCTCATTAATGAAGCTTAAAATATTTACAGAATATGCTTTCCCATTCATTTGTTTCTTGGATTAGAGAAAATTTTAATTACAAGCAGAAGAAAGAAATATGCATCCTGAAATTAATTGTAGCTTTACTAAAGGCAAGCCCTGTACCTTATTTGTCTTCCCATTTCCTCTCCCATCTTTTCACAGTGAGTCATACATAGTAAGTACTCAATTAACTTGAAAGGTAATGTATGTCTCAGTCCACATTCATTTGGAGGGGTTGTATTGATTAAGGAGCAGCTGAGACAGGTTCAACTATTGTTGAGGCAAGTGAGGCACACTGTTCGGGAGAGTTCCTTTACAAAGCCTTGTTAATGAACGGCTGACCACTGGCATTCTCAACGTCTTGACTTGCTTCCATTTTTGCCAAAGGTAACACGATGAGCCTCCAGTGGTTCTATTTCCAACAAGAACGGTGTGAAAGGCGGTTTGAAGCCTGTGTTCTGAGACTGTCTGACCCAGTCCAGGAGGCAGTACGCCTGTGAACAAAATAGGAACCAATTATTTATCCATTTCTTGCTGAGAAGAACATTCAGAAGTACCAAAGTTGGCTTTTTGCTGATCATTAAAATAAATGTAGCTCAACATTTCAAAACATAACGAGAATCATCCATGGTGGTAATACTGTTTAAATCTTTCCTTTCTTACTTTAAACAATAATTTTGAATTCCATCCCAAACACAAGTGCAGATCAAAGCTTAATAAAATCAGAAATCCCACACTCTAAACATCCCCTAACTGATAAGCGTTCCATATTGTATATTCCACCTTGAGGTCTTATGCCCTAATCTTTCATGAAGTGTAAAGGCCCTGCTGGCAGCCCGCCATATTGCCATGTAGATGACTGAGACTCACAACTGCTACCAGTAGAGAAGCCAGTGGTAAAGCCACCACCAGGCAGGAGAACATGCTCAACCAAGTTCTAACCCGTCAAGCAACAAGAGGCCTAGTCTTGTTCATGTCTAGTCTGAACACTTGAAGCATGTCAGTTGTCAGCTGCAGCAAGAAAGGTCTCATGACAGCAGCGCAGCAGAAGTCAGCAGGATCCCACGGAGGGTTTTCAGTCATGCCTGTACACACACACACACACACACACACATACACACACACACACACACACACACACACACACACACACACATACACACACACACACACACACACACACACACACACACACACACACCAAGAGCAGCGTCCTGGACTAGGAAAGACAGATACTTTTTCTCTCTTTTCTTTTATTGAAAGTAGATTTTTTTTCCTACAATGTATTCTGATTATAGTCTTCCCTCCCCCAACTCCTCCTAGATTCTGCACACACCTCCCCTCCCACCCAAATCGACACCTTTTTTCTCTCTCTTCTTAGGAAACAAACAGATATTCAAAAAATAAAATGAAAAGGATTAAAAAAAACTGGAATAGGGCAGAGCAAACAAACAAACAGGAAAAAAAAGAACCAAAGAAAAAGCACAAAAAACACACATAGACTCAGAGATGCACATGTTCCCACACACGTAAATCCCAGAAAAACAGGAAACTCACATATAGACTCAGAGATACATATGTTCCCACACACATAAATCCCAGAAAAACTGGAAAGTCTAACATTAAAAAAAAAAAGATACTCTTTACAGCAACATTATCCCCATGTTCTCTGAAATGTCCCTCTGAGATAAGAGTCCAAGAAGCCACAAGTAAGCTTAGCTTTAACAAGATTTTATTTACTAATTTACCTTATTTGGATCTTTTAAATAGACCAGAGAACTTACGTTTAAGAAAACATCTAAACTCTATCAAAACTAAGAATTCTAAACAAGAAAGTTCTGGATCAGAATTCTTCATGATTCATATATCAAGCATGTGCTCCCTAGCTCTTCAGCTCAAGAGTAAAAGTGCCATGTGACTTGAGAATTCAAAAATCTACCTGGAATCATTTTGGGTTCTATCATTTTGTCTTATCATTTTGTTTTATCAAACTTATCACCAAAACTTACTCACTTCTTAACTGAAGTGACTTCTGTTTCAAGCCCCCTTTCTCCTACAGCTTCACAACACTTTCCTTCTTGGTCAGGCCCTGTCCTCCTAAGCCTGGCTTGTGACAACCTCCTGGCTTAGCCGAGGTGACCTCTGTTGTCATCCTCACTCCTGCAAGTGGCCCTGGCCCCACCATGACTATCAGCTGAGTCCCTGGAGTATTCACTTAAGAGGCCCAGTACTTCCGCAAACCTCCAAGCCTTCACCAGCGAGAAGCAATCCCAGATCACGACATGCAGTGGAACATACTATCTGGCCCCAGAGTTATGGAACTGTTGTGAGTGTGCACTGCTTCACCATTCCTGTTTTCCTTCCACTGTTAGATATGTGGACCCAATGGTCAAAACCGGCTTCCGCCCTCACTAACTTTCCTCTTTCTAACAATGTGACTGGGGTCCTGACAGTCTTCTCTAGGTTCTGTTCTATGACCTGAACTATGGATGGGATTCAGCTGTGATAAGGTAGCTCACTGCAATGATGTCGCCACTTCTGACTCTGTGTCTCCTGCTACCTACAGCCTATTGGGCCCACCTCCTGATAAGTTGAACGTCCTCAGAAACCAGTCTCAGTGAATTCTAGAATTGTCACATTCTCTTGGGCACTGAGGTTTGGGCTTCCGCCAGGCCTAGTGAGGCTAGGTTCCCATGCCATGACCCACCAAACTTTGGCTTCATCCCACACATGGAAACCTATGCCCAGTCTGGATGAATTATACTGTTGTTGTAATATGAATATATAGATACATTATTCCTCACTTGCTATTTTATTCTGACTTCACTCCATAGAACGGTAACAAAGCTATCGTTGACTTTATTTTCACAATGAATACTCTGCACTGACAGCTCGGTTGGTAAAGCACTTTCCTCACCAGCATAAGGACCTCTCCGTGGGTCCCTAGAACCCACACAGACCTCCAGCCACAGTCGTGCACGCCCGCAATCCCAGAGACGGAGGAGTTCACGATAGAGCTGCCCTGGCTGACTTGGTGAAGTTCCAAGGCAAGGACAGACCTTGTCTCAAACAAACATGGTGGGAGAGCGTAGAGCTGCCCTCCAGCTTCTGCATGCACGTCAAGTGTGTGCACATCCACATATGTATACGCACACACAGGAACACACATGGATTCCTGTGGTCCAACTCCTACCTGGGTCCTGAGATTAGTCACTTTCTTATTCTATTTTACTACATTGGCACAGGTCCACTGACCTTTATGGATCACAGTCTCTTTTCTGAATTCTTTTACCCTTTGGCACTTCACTTATAACATAATCTAAAAAGCCCATTCGAAATGAGTCTAAACTAATCTATCCCTTATTTGGATCCCTCTGGAGTCTGCACCGTGCAGTTTAGACCCCATTTCTCACTACCTAGTATACGCTAACTCCCTTGATAGATATTAGTTTCTAAGAACTGAGATAAAGGACACTTTGTGTACTTGGTGCTGACCTCTAAAGCAGAAATCAAAGTTGCACCCCATCTTCTCACTCCCCGTGGCCTCAACTAGCCTGCCTCTGGGAATAAAAAGACATGGTATCCCTGGACCAAGTGCTGACCCAGTGAAGTCTCTGTAAGCAACTTGAACTTGGGAATATTGAGACAAAAGATTAAAGCATTGACTGCTGTGGGCTGGAGTCTCTGTGACCTTGTTTCTGTCAATCTCTTCAGATGGTTTATTTCTATTTCCTCGTGGCTAGTGTGATAAAACCAGGACTACCTCCCACTTAGAACAGATACCTGCCAATACACAGGCATATTCACTTCCCTTCTCTCAGATAAGATCTGGGATAGACTAAAAATCCAGGGTGTGAAGAATGAGTTCCAGCAAACAGGGATCCACAAGGCATAAACGTGTACTAAATACAGACTGCTCAGCAGCTGCAAATGAAGAGGTGAGCTTCGCAGACACTTGTGGGTTGGTGCAGCATTCACGGGCCAAGTAGACTGAAGAGACATGTATACACACAGGAGGATTTCCCTGTGTTTATCCTAAGAAACACCCTGCCAAGGATCAGAGGGTCCATCTCAATTCAACTAATATCCAAGCATCATTCCAATAAATATGTATTAGTTGGTTTTTCTGTAGTAAATAGTAAACATCTAAACTTTATAAGAATATACCAAGAATTCTGAAAAACTAAAGTTCTGGACCAAAGTTGTTCATGACTCACGTACTGAATACACATCTCACTCAGAACCTTAGAGAAATTTTATTTCTATGAAGCCATTTCTGTAAGTGCACATTTTTGACAACATAAATCTTTAAGTCTGAGATCTTTTGGGGAGTGGGGGTGTAAGTAAGACAAATCCTGAGGGCTTTTGCAAGCCTTTCTGCCAAAGGGGAAGCCAGTGGACTTCGTGAGTGAAAATCTGCATCGGCACTTGCAGATGGCCAGAATTTACTGTAGAATCATGTAATATTCATGACATTTCACATATTTTGAATATTTCAATGTATCATACACATACTACATACATATATACATAACCTTGATAATATATGACTTAAAAAGAAATGGAGAGTGGATCCAGGCATATCATAAAGTCATAGGATCCTTTGTTATATGGACATATCTGTGAACAAACTGTTACTTTGAAACAATGCTTTTTCAATATGTATGACAGAGATTGCTAATTGTTCCCTTTTCCCCTAAATTTTAAGGGGTGCATGACTAAAAGGATGATTTTAGATCTTTCTGGCATTGGGTAATGTGAATAGACAGCAGGAATAGAGTTTCTTGGGAATGCTCTTTGAGGAAACACATATCTTCAGATATATTAGTGAGTCAAT
Organism: Peromyscus eremicus; assembly: GCF_949786415.1. NCBI lineage: Eukaryota > Metazoa > Chordata > Mammalia > Rodentia > Cricetidae > Peromyscus > Peromyscus eremicus. The sequence goes on from NC_081427.1 coordinate 72,389,543, forward strand.
ATCCAGGGATAGCAAAGGAATAAGATAACTTTTCTGTGTTTTCCTTAAATAACACTTGAAACATGGGCAGTCCTGGCAGTCCTGGGAGGATGCAGTATCCCCTTGTGTTGGGGTGCCCCTTCTTTTTTTTGTTTTTGTTTTTTGAGACAGAATTTTTCTGTGTAGCTTCGCGCCTTTCCTGGAACTCACTCTGTAGCCCAGGCTGGCCTCGAACTCACAGAGATCTGCCTGGCTCTGCCTCCTGAGTGTTGGGATTAAAGGCGTGCTGGGGCTTCTTAACCACATGCAGCTCAGGATGCTCTTAAAAATACGGCACTGTAGTTTCAGGTCTAACTTTAGAGGCACCCAACTTTGAACAAACCACTTAAACTCTATAAACTTGTTTTCTGTTTGTTTTGTTTTGTTTGTTTGTTTTACAATACCTATTTCATAGGATGATTGCTAGCAACGTGAAATTGCATCTTGTTCTTCTTATTGTCAGTAAATCCCCAGCTTTCTGACACAAGGCCCTACATACAGTAAGTATTCAATAAATAACCATCATAACTGAACTCACACGTGTGTCCAGTCTAGACAAATAATGCCATAGTTTAACAGCTATTCCAACAGGGATATCATATGATACAAGTAGTAACATGATGTATGCTGCAGGAATCTCATGTTTTCCTCATGCCTTCAATAACATGCCAATGGATTTGTTTTTCTGACTCATGAGTTTATATATTAAATAACTCAAGTTGAACCACTGATTGTCAACTTAATGAACTAAAAACATTTAAAATATGTATTGATTATTTATTTTTATTTGTTTATTTGTTTTATGTGTATGTGTATACTTGAGTTTACGGATGTGCATCATATGCACCCAGGTGCCTGCAGATGCAAGAAGGAAGCACGAGATTCAGCAACCCAGTGTGAGTGGTGGAGCCTGAACCAGGGTCCTCTGTAAGAGCAGCGGATACTCTTAACCATCAAATCATCTTTCTATTCCATAATGACTTTTTAATGATCCATTTAATTTTTATCAGTCCTAGAAAACCAAAGGCACATAGCCACAATCCTGCCCTTATTTTTCACCACAAGTTATCATTACCAGTTTCTGTTGTTCATGCATAATGCATAACACCCATTTTTTTATAAAATGTTTATGGCTGTGAATTTGTATTGCCATGGTACAGAATCTCAAGAAACAATTCTTCTGGCATTGCAAAGAAAGTTGGCATCTCATGAATCTACAAAAATAGCGTAAGTGAGAGTTTTCAGTAAAAATACATTTTTCTCCTATTGAAGAGCTCTTAATAAGCATGTCTGGCTACTTCCACTTTACTGTCAGGAATACCCATTTGCCAGGCACCAGAGTAATTCAGTCAAGTCTGTTGAGGTGATGGATTCTACACAGTATGTAAGGCTGTCATTGGAGGAAGGATAGATTATAGTCTCCATGCAGGACATCGCAATGTTATAATCTCAATGTGGACTGGTTTGCTTTCCAAATGAGTGTTACAAAGCTAGTGACCAATCCATACTTTTGACTACTCACATACAACGTTCCATTTCTTTCTAACTAATATAAAGTCACTTGGTAAAGGACACAAGTACTACACCAACTTAATTGTACAGTAATTTATATATAACTCTAATCCTTTATGTTTACATTTTAAATATTCTTTCTCCTTTTAATCTACTTATTTAAATAGCTGTTGCTACTTCACTATAGTTTGTCACTCAGAAATTGAAACTTTTCGCCTGGGCTGGAGCTTACCTGAGTACATTCAGTAATGAAGATGAACTGAAAGAAAAAGTTTGAATGAATAGAGAATCAAAAGAATGGAGAACTTTGGACTGGAGAAATGAGTCAGAGGTTAAGAGCTCATACTGCTCTTGCACAGGACCCAAATCAGGCTCCCAGCACCCATATCAGAATGCTCACAACCAGCTGTAACTCCAAATCCACAAGGTCTAACACCCTCTTCTGGACTCTGTGGGTGCCTACACACACACATGAACATACCCACATATAGACACACACATACATGTTATTAAAAATAAAAATAAATCCTCCAAAAAGGAATGGAGAACTGTCAACACATCGCAAGACTAGCAACAGCAGAAAATGAATTCACTATTGCTGACCTGATCACATTGCATTCATAATTTCATTTAGCTATCATGAGAGTCTTGGAGCAGATATTGCTATGGATTGAATTTTGTTCTGTCCAAAAGTCATGTTGAAATTGGATTGCAATTGTAATAGCATTAAGAGGTGAGTAGTGTTTGGAGGGAATTCATCCTCAGCAGTGGGACTGGTGCTATCATACTGAAGATGCTTGACTCTCTCCTCTCTCCTCTGAAGCCATCTCCTGTTCTCTCTCTCCTCTCTTCTGCTATCATGTGACAAAGCAGCAAAAAGACCTTCATCACTGGAACCCAGTACCACACCAGGCTGAGAATCAAGTCAGCAGTCTTCACTCTTCTTCCTGTCCTCCATTACAATTTTTACAGTTTTATTCCCAACCTATAGCAGGCCACTGCAGGGGCCTGTCCTCTCACTCCACCTGATTCCTGGGGACTCTGCTGAACCTTAGAGTGGACCCAGATTTCCTCATTCCTGAGAATTCTCTCAGTCCACATCTTCTAGTCTATCCCCACTCTTTCCTGTCAGATCCTAATGCCTAGAAACACTACTTACCCAGGATCCTCAGCGGCCACACCTGGCAGGGACTCTAAAGCACTCCCTACCATGCAAAACAGAGCCACACACTTTCCTGAGATTCAGAGAGGGCACCAAGAGCCAAGGAATGGAACACCCACCCAAAAAGACAATACCAGATATCAACAGCAAGAATCACAATCACCCAAATTCCAGATGCCTAGACCCCTGCATAGTAACAGCCAACACATTACACCTCCCTCAGAACCTGGTAACTCTACTACTACAGTCCATAAGAAATGCAATATAGCTGAAGTACAAGACAAGAACTTCAAAATAGCTATTATGAATACATTCAAGGACATTAAAGATATTAATAAAGTTCTTAAAGAAATCTGAAAATACAAACAGTGCAATGAAATAATGCAAACAATTCAAGACATGAAGGTATAAATAGAATCATGAAAAAAACTCAAGCTGAGACAAAACCAGTAATGAAATTTTTAAATAATCAAAACAAGAACTCAGAGGTAATCTTCATGAACAGAATATAAGACACGGAAGAGAGAATTTCAGACACTGAAGATAAGCTAGAAAAAAGGACACCTCAATCAAGCAAATGTTAAATATAAAAAAATCTGAGCACAAAACATCCAGGAAATATGGGACACTGTGAAAAGACCAAATCTATGAATAATAGGAATAGAAGAAAAAGAAGCCCAGATCAAAGGCACAAAAATGTATTTTCAACAAAAAATGTAGAATAAAAATTCCCTAACCTAAAGGAGATGCCTACCTAGGTACAAGCAGCATAGAGAACATCAAATAGACAGGACTAGAAAAGAAATTCCCCATGACACCTAATAATCAAAACACTAAATGTAACCAGGTATGATAGCTTTAAACCTAGCACTCAGGAGGCAGAGGCAGGCAGATCTCTAAGTGTAAGTCTTGCCTGGTCTACAAAGCCAGTTCCAGGACATCCAGGGCTACACGGAAACCATATCTCAAAAAAAAAAAAAAGAAAAAAAGAAAAAACAACACTAAATATACAAACAAAAAAATAATATTTAAAAACTGCAAGGGAAAAAGACTAAGTAATATATTATAATAACATCTGACTTCTTACCAGGGATGTTAAAAGCCAGAAGACCCTGTACATATCCTCCACAAACTCTAAGAGACACAGATTCCATCTCAGATTACTGTATCCAGCAAAACTATCAATCACAATAGATGGAAAAAGTAAAACATTCCATAATAAAATCAAATTCAAGCAGGATTTGTCTACAATCCAGCTCTACAGAAGGTGCTAGAAGGAAGAGTTCAATGTGAAGAGGTTAAATATATGCAAGAAAGCAAAAAGAATGAATAATCCCAGACCAGCAAACCAAAGGGCTGGGGTGGGGGAAACCCACACCATAACATCAAAATAAGAGGAATCAATAAACACTGCTCACTAATAACTCTCAACATTAATGATCTCAATTCTCCAACCAAAAGACTCAGACTAACTGATTGGATTAGAGAACAAGATCAATTTTTCTGATGCATTCAAGAAACACACCTTACCATCAAGAATAGATGTAACCTCAAGTTAAAAGGATAGAAAAAAAGATGTTTCAAGCAAATGGATCCAAGAAGCAAGCACATATACCCATTTTAATATCTGAAGAAATAGACTACAAACCAAAACTAATCAGAAGAGAGAGGAGGAGGCTACATATTTATCAAAGGGAAAATCCTTGAAGAGGATATTGCAATTTTAAATATATATATACCAAACACAAGAGCATCCAAGTTTGTAAACGAAACATTACTACAGCTAAAATCACATACTGACTTTCACACAAAGATAATGGGTGACTTTAATACCCAACTCTCACCAATAAACAGGTCATCCAGACAAAAACTAAACAGAGAAATGCTGGAGTTAAATAATGCAAAACACCAAATACACCTACTAGATGTTTACAGAACATTTCACCTAAACACAAAGGAATGTCCCTTCTTCTCAGGAGCTCATGGAACTTTCTCTTGGACACAAAGCAAGTCTCAACAGACACAAGAAAGTTGAAATGACACTCTGCATCTTCTCTGACTTCCATGGACTAAATCAGGATCTCAACAACAGAAAGTTTACAAATTCATGGACACTAAAAAACTCACTACTGAACAAAAAGGGGGGCAAAAGAGAAATGAAGAAGAAAATTCAAAGCTTTTAGAATTGAATGAAAATGAAGGTGACCTACTGACGTCCCATGCAACCTAAGTCAGAAGCTCATTTTCTAGTAAAAGGGGGACCTGTAGGGCCCTGGCCCCCATTTTGGGTAACTGTTGCCTTGCTTGCTGACCTTGACCTTGATATCCTCCCTATGCTAATTCCCTGCTGGGTTCCACCCTCCTGAATGCTTAAGGGAAGTTCCTTGTCTGTGTATCCTGCATAATGGGCATTAACAGTTTAGATGCAAGATTGTAAAACATCGATAGCGATAGCGAACTTCTGCCCTCTGGGGTTCTCCCTTTGCTGTAAGCCTGTATTTAAGACCTCCTCCCTCCTTCAATAAATGGCATTTGGCAAAAAAATAAATAAATAAAATAAAAAGCCATTTTAAAAAGAAGAAAGAGGGGGAAAAAAAAGGAAATGAAAACACAACACACCCAAACCTGTAAGACACAAAGAAATCAGTTCTAGTAGGTAAGTTCAAGTTTTATGTAGCACTAAGTGCCTATTAAAAAAAGTAGAGAGATCTCATATTATCAACCTAACAGCACACCTGAAAGCTCTAGAAAAAAAGAAGAAATAATACCCAGAAGGCAAGAAATTATCAAGCTCAAGGCTGAGATCAATAAAATCTAAACAAAAATATTATAAAGAATCAATGAAACAAGGGCTGATTCTTAGAGAAAACCAATAAAATTTATAAACTGTTAGCCAAATCAACTAAGAGGGAGCAAAGATCCAAAGTGATATTAGAGATGAAAAGGGGACATCACAACAGACACTTAGGAAATCCAGAGAATTTGTCATAAGGACAGACTTTAAAAGTATATACTGTACAAAACTGCAAAATCTAAAAGAAATAAATACATTTCTTGATATGTATGACCTGCAAAGACAAATCAAGATCAGATAAGCAAGACTCCTAATAGACCTATAACCCCTAGTGAAGTAAAAGCAGTAATTAAAAGTTTCTCAGCCAAAAATATTCCAGGGCCTCACAAATTCAACACAGAATTCTATGAGAACTTCAAAGAAGAATTAATGCCAATATTCCTCAACTTGTTCCACAAAATAGAAACAAAAGAAACATTGCCTAATTCATTTTAGGAGGCCACATTTAACCTAATACCCAAACCACACAAAGATCCAACAAAGAAAGAAAATTACAGACTAGTTTCCCTTATGAACATAACTGGAAATATTCTCAATGAAATACTTGCAAACCAAATTCAAGAGCACATCAAACAGATCATCCATCATGATCAAGGAGGCTTCATCCCAGAGATTAAGGAATAACTCAACATATGTAAATCAATAAATTAATCCACCATATATAAACAGACTGAAAGACAACAACCACATAATTATCTCATTAGATGCAGAAAAGGCCTTTGACAAAAATTCAACACCCCTTCATGATAAAAGTCCTTTAGAACTAGAGATACAAGGTACATACCTCAATATAATAAAAGCAACTTACAGCAAGTCCACAGCCAAAATCAACCTAAACAGAGAGAAACTTAAAGCATTTCCATGAGAATCAGGAATAAGACAAGGCTGCCCACTATCTCCATACCTATACAATATAGTACTTGGAGTCTTACCTAGAGCAAAAAGACCACTGAAAGAAATCAAGGTGATACAAATAAAAAGGGAAGAAGTCAATTTATCTTTGTTTGCAGGGGATATGATCATATTCATGATGACCCTGAGAACCCCAACAGGAAACTTCTGCAATTGATAAACCCTTTCAGCCCATTAGCAAGATACGAAATTAATATGCAAAAATCAGTTGACTTCTTATATACAAATGGCAAATGGACTGAGAAAGAAATCAGAGAGATAATACCTTCCACGATAATCTCAAAAACAAAATATCTTGGGGCAACTATAAGAAGGTAAGCAAAAGACTAAGACACTGCAGACAAAGGTATCAGATGATAGAAATATCTCCCATGTTCGTGGATTAGTTGTGGGATGACTCATCCCTCACGGGCTTGAGGGCCAGACGGCCCAAACAAGTAAAAAAGATACTTTCTGAGAGTCAATCTGGGTCTGCCTGATGGTCTTAGCAACAGCAGCTGAGACATGATCTGGAGATGACCTGGACCAATGAGAGGCAGCCATGTCACACCAGCTGATGTATATTCATCAGACCTCCCCCCAGGGTGTGGTGGAGGGTATATAAGGCTTGCCTCTTCCTGAATAAACTGAGCTTGTTGTTTCGACATTCTCCCAGAGTCTGTGTGGTTTGACTCTGCTCCTACTTGGCCCCCACCCTCAAAGGGAACAACAGCAAAGGACCCTGCTACAATTAGTAAGATTAATATAGTAAAAATGGCCATCCTACCAGAAGCAAACTATAGATTCAACAAAATCCCCATCAAAATTCCAGCTCAATTCTTCACTGAAGTTGAAAGGGCTTCTTTTCTTTTCAGCCAAATATTTTTATTGATTATTTGGAAATTTCACATCATGCACCCTAATCACACTCACTTTCAGTCCTCCCAGGTCTGCCCCCCACCCTTATGATCTCCACCTTTAAAAAAAGAGGGAAAAAAGTCCAATTTGTGTTCCCATATACTCACTGGAACATGGTCAAACTCCCAGTGGCCAGCTCCTTAAAGAAAACTGAGAATTATGGAAACACACACACACACACACACACACACACACACACACACACACAATCATGAATAATAAAAGAATTGTTGGAGGTACTACACTCCCCAATCTCAAATTGTACTACAGAGGTATAATAATTGAAAACAGCATGGTACTGACACAAAAACAGACACATTGATCAGTGGAATTGATGAGTCAGGCATAAGTACACACACTTGTGGATACCTGACTTTTTATAAAGAAGCCAGAAAGGCACACTGCAAAGAAGACATCATCTTCAACAAATTATGCTGATCAATATGTATGACTGCATGCAAAAAGAATACAAATAAGCAATATTTATCGTGATGCATAAAACTCAACTCCAAATTGATTAAGGACCTCAACATAAGGCCAGACATCCTGAATCTGACAGAAGAGTAAGTTGGGGAATAATCTTAAATACATTGGTACAGAAGACTTTCTGAACAGGATACCAATAGCACAAGCACTAAGAACAAGAGTTAATAAATGGGATCTCATAAAACTGTGAAGTTTCTGTAAAGCAAAGAGCACCATCATTTGGACAAAGTGGCAGCCTACAGAATTGAAAAAGATCTTTACTTATCTGATCAAGGGCTAATATTTAATTTATATAAAGAACTCAAAAAAACTGGACATTAGAAAAATAAGTAACCTAAATTTAAAATGGAATACAGAACTAACCAGTGTTCTCAAAAGATGAGCACAAAAGGCTGAGAAACAAAGAAATATTCAACATCTTTAGTCATCAGGGAAATGCAAATTAAAACTACTTTGAAATTTCATCTTTCACTAGTCAGAATGACCAAGATGAATAACACAAGTGACTGTTCACGGTGACAAGGCTGTAGAATAGGGGAACACTCATTCGTTGCTGGTGGGAATGCAAACATGCACAGCCACTATGAAATCAGTGTGATGGTACCTCAGCAAGCTGGAAATAGATCCACTTCAAGATGCTTGGTCATATGCCCCAAGGGACTCTACATTCCACTACAGAGACACTTGCCCAACCATATTGGTTTTCAATAGGTGTGCTACATTCCATATAACCAAAGAGGTTAGGAATAGAGTAAGGGACTGGGTGGGAGGAAGATTTCCAAAGGAAGAGAAAATAGTCATAGAGAGACAAGGGAGAGTGGAATGAGAGGATGAAAAGAAGAAGGTGAAGAAAAGGGGGAGTTTGGGACAACTAACGCTAAAGGGCCATTGAGTGGTCATGTGAAAACCTAGTACTGGAGAAGCTTCTTAAAATATATAGAGAAAGAAATCTAAATGGAACTACCAAATAACAGGGGAGGTAGTGCCCCAGCTAGTCTTTTCTTACCACCAAATGAAGATCCTAGTGCCTGGAATGGCTTATGTCTAATAGAGTTGTTGGCCAAAGAAGCCCATGGAAACTCCCAAATAGCTCAGGATTTTCTCATGGATTTGGGTTGCTCTCCACAAACTGATGGTAAGGCCCTGTTACTGAAGACAACATCTACATAACTCACTGAAAATGGAGTAGAGCCAGTGCCTAACTAGAGCCTCCCTAACCCCAAATGACTAGTGTTGATCTACAGTGGAAGGGCCCTGCATGCTACCAGGGGAGAAAAGCAAACCCTGACATAGCCACAAACCCTTTGATCTACAGTGGAAGGGCCCTGCACGCTACCAGGGGAGAAAAGTAAACCCTGACATAGCCACAAACCCTTTGATCTACAGTGGAAGGGCCCTGCACGCTACCAGGGGAGAAAAGCAAACCCTGACATAGCCACAAACCCTTTGATCTACAGTGGTGTCCTGCCTGCATGGTACACTGGTCCAACCGTGACCCAAAAGTTGTAGGAGTCACCAACCACTATCTGTTTGGGACTAAGGCCCACTTCTCTCCATGAGATGGAATCCATGCCTGACACTTTGCAGGTGGACAAGAACCTGAAACTAGACAGGCATGGACTGGGGAAAACAGTATACTGTGGTTCTGCCTAAATGGGCTTAACATTGAAATGACTCCTAACAACATTCTGCTATGCCCATAGATGAGTATCTAATCCAGCCATCATCAGAGAAGCTTCCTCCTGAAGCAGATGGGAACCAATAAAGAACCCCACAAACGTACAGTGTTCAGAGAGTGAGAGAGTATGGAACACTCAGCTCTAAATGAGATGTCTTAATCAAACCCTTCCCCTCACAAAGATTGTGAGAGCAGAAGGGTAGAAGGCCCCAAGGAAACATGCCTGACCGTCGTAATAGGTCTGAAGCACATATGACCTCACAGAGCCTGCAGCAGCATGCACAGGGCCTGCACAGGTCCACTCCGGATGGGGTTGAAAGAACTAAGAGGGGAACCAGGCATAAGCACCCATTCCTAACACAGAAGCTGTTTCCAATTGGCAACTGCTCCCCAACGAAAAACCAGTTTTCTCCAAAGGAGTCTTTCAGGGTATACAAACCACATGTGAGGGAGGCCCCGCACCCAGAAGCAGTTGATCAGCACAAAATAAACTCAATGGTACTTTTGGAGATGTTTTGTCTTTGTTTGGGCCTTTTTTTTTTAACTTTAATGGTCTTTTGTTTATATATTATTGTTTCCGATTATATGCTTGTATGGGTTTTGCGCCTGTGTGTGTGTGTGTGTGTGTGTGTGTGTGTGTGTGTGTGTTTGTGTATGTGTATGTGTGTGCTTCACATGTTTTTACTTTTTTTCTTTTTGTTTTATTCTGAGTTAATTGTTTTTTATTTGCCTGTTTGTTTTCTGAAGAGAGAAAGAAAGAAGAAGTGGAAGTGAATACTTGCTGAGGTAGGGAGGAACTGGGAGGAGATGAGAGAATAGAAACTACAATCAGAATATATTGTATGAAAAAAATTATTGTAAACAAAGAACATCAAAAATTAATTAATTAAAAAAGAACCTTTATCACATGCTAGCACCTGGGTGTCAAACTTTACAGCTTCCAAACTCTGCTTAAATTTCTGTTCCTTGTAAATTATCCAATCTCAAGCACCATAAACAGAACAAAATGGGGTTGACTTCTGGTTTTTATAAATCAAAAGTGAAATTATTGAACTTCTGTTTAGTCAAGGATTGGAAGTATTTGAATCAGCTTACCACTTATTTTAAGAAGACAGTAATTACCTAAACCTTCTGAAGTAACATCTTCATTCTGGGTACTTTCTATGCATTAAAGCAAACCTCGGAGCCACCCTATAAAGTGGAGAACTCTCTCCACTTTCCAGATGGGGAAACACTTGGAGAAGATAGGGCCGCACAACTGGTAAGGAGCCTAGACTTTACACTCTGTCATCCCACCCCACTACTTCATTACCTCTCCTACAAGGCCTTCTCTAAAGGACCTAAGAGTCTGCTTTTTACGGTAATGGCACCATCCCCCTGCGGTTTCATTTCTACTATTTATTAGCTCAGTAAAGCTTTAGTTCAGGCAGAATGCAAAAGTAAACTCTAACCCAAGCCCTGCCCTCATTTTCATAAATTCAAAATTTAGTGAGGTCCATGTTAATGGCTTTTACTGTATATGGAAAAGAGTTTAATAGTCACTTAGCCCTGCTCCATCTCCATTAGCCAATCTAAAAAGCCACACAAAGGTGAAGGAAGGGAGAGCAGTGACCTCAAAACTCTAATAGATAAGGAGTGCCTGTAATTTGTACTTCAGCAAAAAGTCAGAATATAAAGTTGTTAATCCATAACAACAAACTCAAGCCTACAAGTTTAAGTGTCCTATTCATCAATTAGAGAAAATTAACCTAATCAGATATTCATATTAAGGATTATACTCATAGTGAATTAGCAATCATAATTAAAAGTCCATTTCAAATCTCTTTGGTGTGCAGTGAAATGATTTAACACAGCCAGACTGCTTGATCCTTTCCATGGCGTTGTATAAATGAATATATCACATGATCGGTCCTGGCTGCTTAATGTGGTTGTCTCTGCTACTCCTGATGCACTTGTTTATAAAGCAGACATGTTTCCATGTGTATACCCTGAGTGGAAAAGTACACATGATGTGAAAACCCACCAAACACGTCTGCAACCCTGGTCCCAGTGATCCTACAACTAGATCCATGATATAAAAGCCTTTCCTACACTGGCAAATATTCCAAATTCATCATACACACCTTTGGAGTAGGGCACTTTTAGAATTCAAAGTCCCACAATTTTGTGACGTTACACCACCGTTTCCTCTTTTCTTGAAGATACCTTTCAAAGAGCCTCTCTGCAAAGACACAGGCTTGGGACACAAGCAAAGCAATTCAGGAGAAGAGCAGCTCTTCTTGTCTTTCAAGCCTGAGACAGAGGATAGAGTCAGATCATTTGAAGTCAGCCAGGACTCTCGATAGGTCCTCGGCTTCCTGGTATTAGACATCCAGGGTTTACTTGGTCAGTTTGCTAAGGACCGTTATGAGCATCAAGTGTGTTGCCCTGGACATGTGCAGTGAATTAATCCCCCATAGCTACTCTTCATAAAGTATAATTGTTCCTAGTATGCACTGTACAACTACCTAGGATTTCTATAGTTTGATAATCTCTTGTCTTCTTATGCCTGATTGCTTTAGCAAACAGCACACCAGGGTGTCACCACAGGCTTCAGTCTTTTAGTTTCACTTCTAACTCACCTGGCCAGGGCTCCATCACTACCATAGTCCGTTATAGAGCTCTTTCTTCTCAGGCATTGTGGGAAAGAAGGTGGAGTCTCTGGGTTTTTCAAAGTCAGGGCAAGAAGAAAAGATCCTTCCACTGAGGCAGGACAAACAATCTCTGAGCTCTCAGAACCCTTTCCAACCTATGAGCTCCTGTTTGCTAATTAAGCAATTAATTAATTAATTAATTAAGCAATTGAGTCTTGTGTGAGATAACCGAAATTCCATTTAGAAGAGTCTAATATCAGAAATTACCAAAAAATAAAGTGCTATCATGTTCACTGCAGTAAAACTTAAAAGATGATACATAAAATGAAATAAATGGGAGACCATAATATAACCTTTATTGCAGACTTAGGCCAGTGCAGGAGGTAATTTAGTAGGAAAGCTAAAACTCCTCTGCTATACAAACTACATAATTAAGCCATCTTGGTAAGATAGGCAGTGCGAGCCCCTACTCTTAGAGATAATGTGAGGCTTTCCTTGGTAGAAGCCCTACTCCATGGAGAAACAGTGTGACTTTTACTTGAGCTGGTCCAGGCAACCATCACTAATTTTCCAAACGGGTAAGCTACTCACTTGCGGGACGGAATCAAGGCAGCTGAATCCAGGCTGCACAGTTAAAGAGTTCCTTGTTATTGTTTACAAAGGGGCCAACAACACTACAGAATGAAAAATGAAGGGGCCGAACGGACTACAGCAAGAGTCTAAACGCCGGGGGAACCACTGGCACTGAGAGTGTGGACACTTTTTCACACTGAGTGAGCAAAACTGGCGAAGGAAAGCTGCGCTCACATCACTTCGTGAAAAGGTGCATGAGAGCTACGACTTCATCTACAACACGGAATCTTGCAAAACGTAGCAGAAACCAGGCCTACTTGCAAATGCTTTGTCGAACTTGAAGACTTCAGAAATGCTGAGACTTGGTATCTACAAGACATTGTTTAGATGAGTGTGCGTGTATGTGTACATGGACAATTTAACCTCCTGTGTCAGCGAGGGTTCCCATACTCCTTTGTCTCCAGGAACTCGGGAGAACGATGTTTTTCCTAAATTAGAGTGCTTTAAGCTTGACTGGCCTTCTGTACTATTTTGTTCCGGCTACTGTCATACCACATTCCCCAAGTCACAATGCAGCATAAAGTAAAATCCAACCGACCAAATAAATTGGAGGAGAGATTTGCGCTCTAAAATTCTGGCTGCGGACTTTCATCTGACAGTGACTAAACTTTCTCACTGGAAACGCGTCTGGGGAAAGTTCCCACTGATCTCCTCAGTGCCAGGGTTTCGGTGGCCGCGGAAGTCCTAGCAAGGCAGACAAGGCTCCTTCTGCTGCGCAGATCTGCCTGGAGTTAAAGAACTTGAAACGCTCCACGCCTTTCAACCGCCCCCGAAGTTAGATCCTTTATCAGATTTTAAAGTTACTCCAAGCCGTCTTGTGGTTCCCAGTTCCTCCGCCCGGTTAGCTTCACAGCGCGGCCCTCTCCTGCCCGCGCTTGACGTCATCCGGGCTTTGCAAACCCCGTGCTTCTGCCCTTGCTCAGGCTTCCCAGCTGCTATTAACGTTATACTGCATTTGGTTAAGTGTGGAGGCTGGCACCAGAGAGGATCCATAATGGTGATTATCATGCAAATCAGCCTCCCGCAAGTCAGGCTCCTCCGTGGAGGCCTTGCAGCTTGGCTTCCCTAGTGCCGCCCCATTGTCCCCAGGATAAAGCTAACCGCTCGGCTGCTGACACAGGACGGCACCGAGGTGGGTTCTCCTGACAGAGATTAGTGGGCAGCGATGAATCTTTCACTTGGGGTAGAAATATGATTTTATTTAAGAAAATAACCATCCATAATTGGGCTTCTGTCGCTTTAAATTTTAATGGGGAGAGTACTGTGGAGGCTGCGGAACTTTAAATTACGGCTTTCAGAAGCGTCTCACTGAATCTTTCAATTATTCTCTGTAAGTACTTTCTCAAAGCATGTGCCACCATGACATTGATATCACAATTCAAATCTAAATTCAAAACTGACTGCAAGGCTATGAGCTATGTGCTGGCGTGCGGGCTGACTCGTTTTATCTCTGAACATCTGACGAGGCGAATCAAGAGGCGCTCTCCCAGAGCCCAGCCAGCTGTTTGCCAAATATTCAAATACCCTGGCATGCAGACGAGCCTTTCACATTTCCCCACATCAAAATTAACGACGACCCCCTATTTCCCCATTAGTTTCTGGCTCACCTACATCCTTTCTCGCAGGCCCGCCTGCCTCACTCTGCTAAGTGCAGTTCCATGCTCGCTCCCCTCCAGGTTCCTGACTCCAGCAGCGGACCCAGTGTGTGCTGCAGAACGCCAGCCAGTTCAGACAAAACCGTGGGGAGCAGTTTCTAGCCTGCGTTTCCTTGAAGTGGATCTGAAAGGGTGGCTGGGCAGATACTTGCTGCAGTCTGAGTATAGAGACAAGAGAGTACATGGCTCTCCTTAAAATGCATCATTAAGCTGGAGCAGAAAACGGACCTGGAAAGGCCACAGCAGGCCAAAGGGAAGGCTTTCCTTTCTTCTGCTTTGGTGTCTTAACTTCCTTGTTACATACCCATTTTCTTTCATCGTTCTAATATCTGCATATTAAAGCAAGCCACCAAAATGAATCCATTTAATTATTTATAGGCCTAACTGTAGACTTTCAATTATTTCAAAATGTGTCCATGACCTCAGCGTATGCAATTCCATGTTTACAACTGTAAACAACTAAATCCAGCCGCCCTCATGAGTACAATGAAGACACTCGTCTCCTCCCTCCCATGTTAAAGGTCCTGAAGCAATTTTCCTCAGCAACCCTCCCTAGGGACAGCCGGAAGCATGCTGTGGACTTTAAAGCATGCTGCTCTTGGGGAGTTTAAAGCAGAAGCGGACCAAGGTGCCATTGGCGCAGGACAATAACCTCCACCCCAATGGTTGCTCGCTTTTCCTGAAACTGGACATCCAGTCCAGGTGGAGCTGGGCCAGGCACTCTGTTATTCCTTCTTGGAAAGCCACTTCTTGACGGGTTCATTTCCTGTGACGTGTTTATACTCGGACAGAAGCGCGCAGCAGGAACACTTTCAGGGCACATTGAAGGGGAAGCTGCTCTCACAGGAGCCGGAACGCCAGATGTCAAATGAACCAACTTGTGCTACCCAGAATTCTCCATGCAGGATACAAGGGGCATCAAGTCATATCTGAGTAGAATTCCTGAGATGGGGCCTTTGCTTATGTAGAGCCGAGTAGAAAATCCCTTATTTTAAAAAATAATATTAACAACAAAAGAAGTGGCACATAAAAGCATCAAAATTATCTGAGAACCAGAAAGGCTGATAGCATTCCAACTTTGCCAGGGAAGGTCTTCCCAGGCACCAGCGATAGGAAGCTCTGTTTGTCATGTGCCAAAGAACAGGCCCAGACGTGGCTTCCCACTCAGATCAGGCTAGCACACAGAGGTGGCTTCCCTCACAGATCAGGCTAGCACACAGAGGTGGCTTCCCACTCAGATCAGGCTAGCACACAGAGGTGGTGTCTAAGATACTAACCACGGAGAGAAGAAAATTTTCTAAGACTCACATCGGTTTTCAAGACTACAATTACAATCCTGCTGTATTTGAATACTTAAGGCTTGAAGTGTTGGCAACACAGAACAGTCACACAGAATCGGTTTGCTCAAACCTGTACTGTAGTCTTGCCTGCTACGCACTAGACCTCAGTGAGCCAGCTTAGACTGAGCAACAGTCTCCACACCGCAGAATTTCTCAGAGAAAGCGCCGCTCTCACCAAGGCCTTTGAGGCCTTGCTCACGTTCCTTCCCCTATGTCTCTCCTGCCAGGAAGCTCTCCTCTCAGACTTTGTCTCTTTTTGACTAATTCCTCTTCCTCGGTTCTGCTCTCATTTCACTCTAAATCACCTGGGGGACTGCCTCACCCTCCATCCCAGTGTGAAAAACATTAACACATGTCCTCTCACTCATCATTCTTACTGGAAGAAACTATGCCTCTTAAGAGATGGGGAAGAGAGCTGCAGATCTCTCTACTGACCTCCTCTAGCAATGGTACCACTCATGCCTAAGACTTACCTACCTGTATATGGATGACTTCGAAAATAGTATTTGAACTCAGACTCACATATCCAATTGCCTGTTATACTTGTTTTCAGATGGCCTACTACCCCAGACTCAAAAAACAAAACATCAAAACCATCCTGTTTATTTTTACCTCTCTTCTTAACAAGATCCGTGTCCACTCAGTGGCCCGCTAGTTAGGCTGGCCGTCTCGGCTCTGTTCATAAGCCTCCCTCTCCTTCACACTCCCCGTTCCCACCCCACATCTATCAAGTCTATCATTACATCCTTTTCCTTCTTCCTCAGGGATACATCTTAAATCTCTTGATCTACCACATACCGTCTCCCAGCTGAACCTCCAGAGCAGTTTCCACTTCAAGCCCATGTCCACACGCTTGTGACTCATCCTAGAAAGCACCGCTCATAATATACACGGCTATTTTCATAGCAAACAGACCAGCCTTAAAAATATTTATATATGTAATAGCGTTAGGGAAACAGAGTTTAGAAAAACATTGAAGGTGGTGCCAAGTTAACATTAAATTTTCTTTAAAAATTAATCTCAGTATAAAAATTATACAATTTGAAGAAAAATCTTTTAGACGGTTTGAATATATTTTTTAAGAAAATAAGAGCAGCATATGACTAAACGAAAGTTGTGGAGCCTGGAATTAGAAAATAGATCTAAACTCTTTGACATGACAATGGAATGCTTCCCATCGTCCTGACTTCTGCCACCCCTTCCCACATTCCTGCCATTGATATGTACCGTCTATGCATCCACTTCCTACATAACAAGGACACCAAATCTACAAGCTAAAATGATATTTTATTTAGTTCAAAATTCTGTAGATGAGCTAGGTCGTTCCTTCTGGGTTGACAAGAATCTGGGCTAATAGCTGATTCTCCCTGGACTTGCCCACTGTTCCTGGTCAAATAGTGAACCACATGCTAACTAGATGACCTAGACGATCTCATCACATGTTGAGTTCCTAAGACTGTGAGCAAGGCTTCAGTTCTTCTCTGGGTGGTAATTCATTCCCCTGGCTCATTCAAAAGATAGCCTCAGAGTTCCCACCCCGATCACAACCACTCTTCAAGTCTTGATTATTTCATATCTGCTAATTTCTGTTGACAAAAAACATGTCACAAGATCAACTCAGTCCAGCAATGGGACAAGTGACTCTGCCTCGTAATGGAAGGATCTGCCGTGTGAGGTTTATATACAAGGGCTAAAAACCCAAAACTGTTCATCTACCTGTTCTTATCCCAAGTTTATCCCTTAAACATTTCAGGCACACTTGCACGTATGTTCATGCTCCTTTAAGTGTAATGTATTTAGAGTGTCCAGTTTTTCCTTCATCATGACACATCCATCATTAGCACTATTTTGCACCTCTCCATAACTCATTCTCTTTGTTTGTATATTATTAATTATTTTTCAAATTCTTTTATTGTTTGATCCATTTATATAACATATTTACTCATTCCATGCTCTATTCCCTCTCACACGCTCCTCCTACCACAAGAAGCTCTCTTCTCAACAAGTGCCCCTCCTAATGTCATGTCTTCTTGTATTCCAAGGTTCTGATCCAATACACCAGTCTCTGACTTCTTCATTAAAAAAAAAAAGACTCAATCTTTTCCTCATATGCTCCCTTGATCCCTTGTGAACGCCTCTACTTTATCATTTGGGGAATTGTATCATAATTACTTATTGTGAACCTAAAAAGACTGTCTTTGTGCCATAGCATCTAGCACAGTGCCTAGCAAAGTAAATATTCTGTAAGTTAAATTTAACTGAAAAGTTCAAAACAAAGATAAAAACCTGCCTGACACAAACCTATATCACAAGATTAAAGGTGCAGCTACACAAAAGCAGTTATGAGTGAAGAGAGCTGATTATACCTCTCGACTCGTTTGAAGGGCACCAGTCAGAGATAAACTTTAAGTCCAAAGCATTTTCCTGAAGGTCTGACATAGGTTGAACTTCCAGCACAGATTATTCCAAGATCTGAAACGTTCTTATGAAGTCCTAGAGTCACTGGGACTCAAACGCAGCTACCTACATGACCCTGACCATTTACTTAGTGAATTTCTTAACCTCCTTTTTGTCATCTGTACAGAGCAATCCCTGTGATAAGAACATATATAAAGTACCTAGCACAATGTGTGTCGTACACCTAGCACACATCAAACCCAATGCGCTTGGGAGGAGTGGCCTCCAGCCTTTTTTTTTCACTATCTGACAAGAACAGAGAAGGAGTAAGAAGAGTGGAAAAGCAAAGCAATGAGAGCAGGTAAACAACTTCACAATTGTGCTGGAAGTCAGGCGTGTGCCTGCTGATTAAATATGTATATCAACTTCCAAAGATCCCCTCTAAGGAATGAGGCCCCTCCCACTCTGAGGTATTCAGTAGCTATTTCTAGTAGCATAGGACTTGGGAAACTGCATAACTTTGCTAGGTATCAATGAGTACAGAATCAATATATATACTTGTACTTATACAAGACTGCTGGGGAGTTAGTTTTAAAATGAGGTTAAAACATTGATCTTTTTAATATACCAAATCTTACTTTTATCTTTCTTGAATGTAAATGGAAATAATTATGATAAAGTTATTTCTTCATACATAAGAAAAGAAATTTCATTGAAAAAATTGAGGAGGCACTAGGCACAATAGCTCAAACACACAATTCCTGAACTTGGTAAGTTAAGGCAGAAGGAATGAACAGTTCATGACCAGCCTGTGCTACACACTGAGTTCAAGTCCAGCGCTGTCAGTCAGTGGTAGAATGTTTGCCTAATATATGTGAGGCCCTGAGTCTCCAGTGCTAAAGGAAGGAAGGAGGGAGGGAGGGAGGAAGGGAAAGAGGGAGGGAGGGAGGGAGGGAGGGAGGGAGGGAGGGAGGGAGGGAAGGATGGAGGGAGGCAGGGAGGGAGGGAAGGAGAGAGGGAGGGAGGGAGGGAGGAAGGGAAGGAGGGAGGGAGGGAAGGAGGGAGAGAGGGAGGAAGAGAGCGAGAACAGAAAGCTGAAAAAAACACTACAAACACACAATTCTAAACTTGATTGTATCCCTTAAGGAAGAAATGTTCAATTGAAATAAAGTGGTTCTAGATACACTGAAGTCTTGTTCCAAGGTAAAACCAAGTTTTAATGAATGGTGTGTGCATGATGTGTGCATGTGTTCCAAGCCCAGGAATCCACCTAACTCTGCCTCAGCACCAGGATTACAAATCTGCAACTCCAAATTAGGCTTTTTTTAAAATGTGGCTTGAACTCAAGTCCCAGTGATTGCAAAACCTAAGATATAAAATATATATCTTAGCTAGAGCACCTGATCAAACGCTCCCAAAACAGTCACCGCACCAAAGCCAATGCTCCCCCAAACAGAGCACTAGTGCCCAATGCTCCCCAAAACAGACAAGCAGAGCACCTGAGTCAAATGCTTTCCAAGCAGATGAAGAGGGCTGTGCTGTTCATAGTAATTCACCACAAAATTCAGAAGACGTATATGGCAACTTTGAGAGTAACCATTACCATGGCCTGTCCATGATAGATTTTTATTTATCTATGAGTTTAATGATATTTTCTTAAAGAAAGCCATCCAAAAAGAAAGTTGATACTTCATTTTATTTTGAGGATTTTAAGATAATAATAAAAATGTAAAGACAAAAGTGAGGAATATCTCAGACATGCCTTTCTTGTCCTTTATTTCCCAGGTTTTCTCTCTGTGTCTCTGTCTCTGTCTGTCTGTCTATCTTACCCTTATACATATATGCATTATCATGTCAGGTTCTTTTACACACACACACAAAAAAAAATCCTCACATTTTTTAGCCAGAAAAAAAAAATGCACCTGATTCTCAAGGCCCCCCTCTTTTGCCCATTAATCACTGAATGGTGGTCCCTTATTTCTGTATTTATTATGTAGATGGCACGACTAGATAGAGCTATTGGTCTCTGCCACTGAGTATGTTGTTGGCATAGGTTCAATTGAGAACATGTCTCTTGTGTGAGGAGTTGCCCTATTCATAGTGCACTGTGTACAAATATTAGGGTATGCATAATAGAATAGTTTTTGTTCCTTGTTTTAAAAACTCTGGTCAGTCTGTGGTGGTACATGCACAGAACTCAGGAGGCAAAGGCAGGTGAATCTCTGTGAGTTCAAGACCAGCCTGATCTACAGAGAGTTCCAGTCAGCTGGGGCTACACAGATAAACCCTATCTCAAAAAAGTAAAAATAAATAAAAATAAAAAATAAACCTCTACGCTGTTGTCACTCTTGAAATTTCTCAAATTCTGTCAGCATCCCTGTGGTACTTATGTACAGTTTGAACTAACTCCATCTATTTCTTGGTATCTGTCTTCATAATCTTCAGTATCTCCTGTGACCTTTCATTCTAACCACCATCAAATTCCCAAAACTCAAATTCTCTTCTTTACAGATTTCCCTAATCCACCTCTCACCACATGTTGCTGGATCCTAATGACTCCCTCAGGGGAGGAGTGAGAAGGCGTGGGATCAGTGGTACAGACTCTGGCTGTCAGTTGACGGCAAACAACAAACTCATTTATTTAATAATGGGGAAGGCCTTATATACCCTCCTACCAGCACCCAGTCTGTGTTGCAATCCAATGGCATTGCATGGTCATCCCTCATTGGCTGGTCACAATCAGGAACTCTGACAGTGACCAGGGTCTCTGACAGTGCCTATTGCTAGGCCCTCAGGCAGACTCCAGGTTGGCTCATAAGGAAGCACATTATGTGCATGCCTTGGCAACTGGTCTGAGCCAATTTCCTCAACCCTATGGGTCTGTCCTACTACAACCACCTTTATACCTAGATTATAAGGAGTAGAGGTTAATTTATTAATTATTAATATTAAACATTAAATTATTAATTATTAATTTAAAGGCTGACAAAAATGCCTAGGTGTGCTTGCTGGTGGTAAATTCCTTAATCCATTCAAGTACAAAGACCTAAGGACCAAAGATTTTGATTTCTCTCCAATTCCATGTAAAGTGAAATGAAATAAATATTAAATCATAAAGAACTAAATTTACAAATATGTTCAAATTAAAATAACATGTGTTGACAAAAAATTTTAGTTTATCAAGACCCATTCATTTTCCTCCTGATATCAAAGCACATGAGGAAATAAGGAAGAGAGAGAGAGAGAGTGAACTCCAGCTTGCTGGCACTTGGCCTGCTATATGTTACTTCAATTCTTGGTCCTCTTCATAAAAATATGTCAAAATAACTAATGTGGGTACAAGTACTTACACAATGAAGTATAGAAAGGAAAATATAATGACATTCCCTGAAAGTATGCAAATTCAGTTTCAGCATATGGTAAACTATAACATAATCCGAATAACACAGTGTGATGTCATTTCACTGATGGTTACAACTATACTGTGATTATGCATGTAAAAGAGGTGCAGAAAATGTAAGAATCACAATGTATTTACATTTTATTTCATTAGACCCCATATTTGATGTTTAGAAAGCATCAAGCCCTAAATGATGAAGGATAAGCCTTGCACAAAGAATGATCACAGTAGTCGTAAATCTAGACTGTGGATGCTAAGTACAGAACCAATCAAAACACCACAATTGCAATTAAAACTGAAGTAATTTTGCTTGTTGATTTTCAGTGTTCAAAGTAACAGATAATAGTCGGTACTTCCACTAGATGAAATAGTTTATGTGTAGACATAATGGTTTTAACCGATACATTCCACTTTCATGTTTTAAAATCTGGCTGTGTTCCATGAAGGTTGGATATGTGATATGCATTGATAAGCCTATATGTCATAAGAGAAAACGTTTGCATATCTAGAATAACAGCACTGATCATTCAAAATATTGTTGTGAGACACCACACAGGGACTTTACTTCTGATTTAAATAATCACACTTAGAAAGTGAAAAATGAAGCTGAAGAGTTGGCTCAGTGGTTAAGAGTACTTGTTCTTGCAAAGAAATTGGATTCAGTTCCCAGTGCTCACAACCATCTATAAGTCCAGTTCCAGGGATTCTATTGTCCGCTTCTGACTTCTATAGACACACAGCATGCACGTGGTAGGTACACTGATACACATGCAGACAAAACACTCATACACATAAAATAATAAAACGTAAAATGTTAAACTTGGTCCTGACAGTCAAGTGTAACAAGAATGCAAATATAAGAATTAAACTGAATAATTTAATAGCTTGTTCTGTGATCATGTGTAATTGGTTCCTATGAGATGTATCCAACTTTAAAAAGTGAAAACTATTTCCCCAGTGGCTTTCTTTGGTCTGGAGGTAGAGTATGTATTACATCTATTAACTAGGAAGCCAAGAATTGCTTGAACAAATAACATTATGGCTCTGCAGAATGACTGATGGTCTTTGCAAAGGCCCAGATGGTTTCATCTTTCTTGAAATTTTATCACTGATTTGTTCTTAGTCATGTGCAGTCACTAAGGCCAACAGAGGTAACAAGTGTTTGATGTATGATACCTGGGCCACCTTTGTCGGGAATGCATCCATTTTAAGCTATACTCATTTCTCACAGATATGTTCATGGGTTTTTGTTTTTACCTTCCAGTGATTGATCAAACTGCTATGGAAATTATAAAACTTGGCTCTAAAAACTCTCTCGTGTTTGCCTCCTTGCACAACACGGTGCTGCCCTGCAGGTGAAATGGCTGCAGAATCCTAACAGAAGTTCATGCTTTTTGTTCACTACCATCTTTGCACAGCTTCAACGCACCCCTTAGCTTCTGGCAGATGTTATCAGTTGTAATTTTATAATCTGCAGCAAGTGATAAAAGTCCCCTTGTAGGTGAAAGGAAATTCAAGAGAATAGGACTGTGGAAAAGCACACTTAATTTATTCAATTGAAAAGTGACCATTTTAAATAGTTCCAAACTGGGGATGGGGGTGCAGCTCAGTGGTGGAGCCCTTGGCTAGCACATGCCAGGCTCTGAGTTCAGTCCTCGGCATTTAGAAAGGATGGGGAAGCACTGAGCACTTTTACATCCCTTCGTATACGGCAAATCAATTAAAGTAGCTTAATCAGTGGCTAGAAACACATCATTATCAGTAACATATTCATGAGAGATGCTATGTGTAAGAGCTGCAAAATGTTTGGCAGAAACCCAGGAATGAAAAGAAAGAATACAGTAAAAAATTGACAGAATTGTTTGGTGTTTCAGCCCTATTCATTTTGAGAATTTTCTCTCATCTCTGTTTGTTCCATTTGGAAGGATAATAGAAAAACCAACAGAATGTGAGATTTGTTTGACTTGACTCTATCTATATATAGAGCCACACACTGCACAATGATCCAGGACGGAAGCATATCTGTACAGAGATGAATATACGTACATATGAATGCAGCGTCTCTTTCTCATTTTTTTCATTTCATATTATCTTATGCAAAGTTTAGTAGGGTTTTTTTGTTTGTTTTGACAATCTAAGCACCATCTAAACACTGTTTCACAAAATCAAAGTAATTCTTCAAAATTAATAATTTCTGCAGTCAACAGCCTTCTCAAAATGGGCAGCTCTCATTGCACTGAGGAGCCACCACAGCCGACCACAGGAGTGAGGGAAGGGGACAATTCATGAACTGGTTCTGCAGGAAAACAAAGTGGGGGTGTCAGCCCCTGCTCTGGAGCTTCAACACTAATGAGAGTCACTGCATATTCATAATCTCAAATACAGTCAGCTTCTTGTAAAAAAAACTTTTGTCACCCAGGCTTCATGGCAAGAGGAAAGCGTTGCACTCCTCCTTCGTGTCACGGCACTTCCGCCAAGTGTGAGAGCTAGATTGATTGTTTTGCGATGGAATCTGATGGGCAACTTAAAAATGCTACCCCAAGAGTTTGAAAACTGCTTGGTTTTATTGCAAAGATCCAAATAATCAAAGAAACAAAAAGAAGGTCATGGTGGTGAATGTGTATATCAACACATACATACACAGAATTTATAAAAATATATTTTAAAGTACTCCAAACAAGGGATGTGGCTTATTCAGTGTTCAGAGTAAATATCTGTTAGGAATGTAAAGCTGCATGCATGAATTCTCATTGTGATGAAAAAAGGAGCAGTAGCCCCCGTATACATATCTCGTGTTGCAAAAATACCGTCACACATCCGCAGGAGATTTCCAAAGCCATTCGTGATGCCCATTGTTCTTGATACCAAAGCTGGCTGAACAAAGCCTGGCAGCTCTGCAAACTTTGGAGTTACCTGGAATTCCAGTCCTTGGGGGCCTCGTGGTGCTGGTGTCACAGGCTCCCCCGGTTTTTTGTCACCCCTGCCACCACCGTCGTCACCAGCATCATCATAATTAGTTCCAGAACTTCCCAAGGGGACAGCATTACACCATTTGACCCCACAATACCTTCCTGGGGAAGCTACCAACATCCCCTGAAGTCAAAGGTGGGAAATGTATGTCTCACACCCACTTTGAAAAAGCCTTGTGCCTTTTCTCACTCACAATGATGTCTTCAGCTGAAATGCCAGCCCGGTTCCATATTTTCTTGACAGGCATAGAGGCTATAAACGACGCTTGAAAAATAAATAAAACAGGACAGTGAAAGGGAACTTTCTAAATTTGATCTCATTTGAGTTGTTTAAAGTTATTTCCAGATGCATAGTGTGTATAAATATCTGCACAGTTAAAGACAAATCAAGAATATTGAGATGATGATGGGGAGTAAATGGTGAGGTGTTGTGGGGGAAGGGTCTCACCAAACGCTTTTACATCTTAGTCACAGACACACAAGCTTTGAAAATAGAAGGATTTGTGTTTATGATTGATTGAGGTAACTGATTATCCACAGATATTTTAAGTGTTGAGACATTAAATTGTCAGCTCTATCAGTTTGATTGCAGTAAAACATGAAAACATTGACTTTTGTCTAGTTAGAGAAATTTATTTTTCCCAGAATGACAATCCTTTAAGTAGAAGCCAGGCAGCTTGCCAGATTCCCGTGTCATACACTGAAGTTTGCAAATGCAACCCATATTTTCGAGTGTTTTTAAGGTGCAACGGTGGTGCATAGATTCTTTTTGGAAATAGTTTCATAATAAACAGACTCCAGAAGTATACTTCATTCTTTAAGTCTGAGAAAAGTGCTCGTTTTGAGATGTGAATAAAGCAGCTTTGTACTAGTGTGATGTATGTTAGCAGAGCATGCTCTTCACCTATTTAAAGTCTCTCTCAAAAATAAAATAACATTCTTTGGGCTGCCATGCTGTGAACAAGTTTGATTAATATGTTTTATAAGCCTGAAATAAATGCTCATCGTAACTGTCAGTGAGCTGACAGCTTTCAAAAGTCTTTGTTCCCAGAATGAGTAATTTGTCTTATCTTTTTAAGATACCACACTCCATTCTAAAAGGGAAATGTTAAAATCAAGTAAATGCTACTAAAATTTGATTGCCATTAAATCAGCCTTGTATTCTAGATCCTGTGAGTACTATGTTCATGTGCACTATCTGAAAAAGAAAAAGTGCTGCATCTCGTAGTTGCTAATACTGCTAGTAGAACATCTGTGCTTTTCAGTGGGTCACAAAACCACTCAGACACCAACATATCTGCATTTCCTGCTTACTTTCCAAGCATTTGTTAAGGAAGTGAAAATACAGGATATTCCAAAGGCCAGCAGACAATGAACTCACTATGCCTGAGTTTTGCTGACAGCAGTGGATCAGACCTTGCACTCTGGAAGAACACAGAGAGGGTACCAAAGTACCTCAGCAAAACACTGCCAAGCAGAACATTCCTTCTGACTCTATCTGTTGGCTATCTTGTTTGCCACAGCATGAGATTTGGTTGCCCTTCTTACATCTTAGAGAGTAATAATTATGTTAAGTGGCCATTAAATCATCTGTTCCCATCGTTTTATTCTCCCTATCAATGATGCTTCGTTGCCACTGCACAGCAGAGCTCCACAGTGCAGCCTGTCTAGGCACCTACATACAGCTCTGTATGGAACAAAGCTCCTCTCCCTAGTGTGACACTATCTACTTTTAATCTGTGCCCACAAAAGTTACCACTACAGATCATTTTCTGTGTGTCTGCTTTTATAATTTGTATTCTCCCAAGCTCCAAGAAGTGCTCATTTTTGTAACAACAGTGCTTTTTACTCATATATCACCTTGGTATATAATAAGACATTCTTCATTTTATTGTTTTCCAAGCACCAAGAAACCATGGGATTTGCACATGCTTGTCAAGGTAGATTGATAAGTGTAATGCTGTTCGGGCCCACTTTAAAACATGTTCTATTCCACTTGTAACAATGCTTATTTTCCTTCTTCCTTTATGCAGTGATACCACCCTTACAGCTTCTGAAGGTAGCTCTACAATGTTCTTTCATATCCACATACTAATTTTCCCACTCATACACATATCCATCTACATGTCACACTATCATCTATGTAATGTCTTACACAGTTTTGAGGTTATCTCACAAATAAGGTTCAAAGATGACTTATTTTCTCCCTTTGTGTAGGTTGCTTTTCCTTTAAAGACACCGCGCTTCCTCTGGAGCCGACCTAAGACAAGCCAAGGACTATTACATGATTACAACAATCCCATAATGTCATTACCTTCAAACCCATTTGTTTTTAGACTTTCAAATTTTTATTTGTTCTTTAAGTTTCCATACAATGTATTTTGAACATGTTCCCCTCCTATCTTCCAGTTCTTCCCAGATCCGCCCCCTTCCCCTACCCACTCAAAAAAGCCTTTTTTTTTTAATGCATCAAGAATAATTTGTACTGTCCAGATATTATTGGGTGTATGGTCAACCACCAGAGTGTGGTCAACTTACCAGGGGATATACTCTTAGAGAATACACACTCTCTTCCCTCTCTATCTATCTATCATCTATCTATCTATCTATCTATCTATCTATCTATCATCTATCATCTATCATCTATCACCTATCTATCATCTATCATCTATCTATCTATCATCTATCATCTATCTATCTATCTATCATCTATCTATCTATCATCTATCATCTATCTATCATCTATCATCTATCTGTCTCTCTATCTATCTCTCTATCTATCTCTCCTCCCCCTACAAGCTATCAAGGGACAACAGTACAAAAGCTAAGGGTTGCCAGCTCTCATCTTCATTCTAGGGTTTGGTCCGGCTTGGGCTTTCACACATCTTGTGCTACTCTGAGTTCATATGTGCAGCTGCCCTTCTGTGTTTAAATGACACTGCTCCCTTCGAGTCATATACTGCCTCTGGCTCTTACACTCTTTTTCTCCTCAATAATTCCTGAACTTTGGAGGAGGGTGAGACAATGTATATGTTCCTTTTAGAGTTGAGCATTCTACAGTCTCTTATTCTCTGCACCTTGCTCAACTCTGGGTTTCTGTGTTAATCACTATTTACTGAAAACAGAGGCTTCTCAGATAAGGGTTAGAAGATACATTGATCTATGGGTACAACAGTAAGTCATTAGAAATTGGTTAATATGACCTATCTAACCACATGTTCTTAGCATGATAATGGTGTCAGGTATGGATTTCATCTTATGGAGCTAAACTTAAGTCCAGTCAGAAAGTGGTCAGTTACTTCCTTTAATGTTAATGACACTATTGTATCAGGGGACTTGTCTTGTCAGGCTAGTCATTACTGTAGCTAGCAAGGTTAATTTTCTCCTCTGGTAGTTTGCATTAGCCTGTTCCAGCACTATGAGAGCTATCCAGCAGGAATGAAGCTTACAGATCACTACAAGCTTGATTTTTCCATGTTCTAGGACCCAAGTGTGTGGTATCAGGAGTTAGGATCTTACCCGGGAGAAATGGCAACAACCTATACTGTCTGGGGGTCTACGGGACCTTGCTGGAACAACTCCAGAAGAGGTAACCCATTCCTGACATTGAGTTTTTTACTTGTTAGCCTACAGTGTCTTCTAAAGGTACTGCTGTCCATGGGACCTTGCCATTTTCAGAATTCTCTTCCTCTCCTCCTTCCTCTCCCTCTCCCTTCCTCTCTCTCTGTATGTGTGTGTGAGCTTCTACAGTAGTATGTTTCCATGTGATTTTTTAAAGAAAAACTTCACATTTTTTGAAGTACTAAGTGAACTAGAGATTGTTATTAACCTTAGTAAAAGAGAAGCATGAGTGCTCACATTTTGACATTGTAATTCTGTTCGACATTATTCTTCTATTTCCAACATCATAGGTGCAGATTCCCAAATACATAGACTGGATACATCTGTGAAAGTGGGCTGGCACACGATGCTTTAAACACTGTTTTGTGTCTTCTATCTATTCTAAATCACTTTTCTTGTCATCTGTCCTCTCTTCATTCATTTTCTTGTTGCTTTATTTGGTGGGGGGAGAGGGGAGAGCAAGGAAAGAGGTATCTGGATAGAGGGTGTCATTATGGGGTTAGGGAGAAACCTGGTGCTAGGGAAATTCTCAGGAACCCACAAGGATGACCCCAGCTAAGACTCTAAGCAATAGTGGAGAGGTTGCCTGAACTGGCCTTCCCCTGTAATCCAATCAATCACTATCCTGGTTGTCATCATAGAACCTTCATCTAGTAGCTGACAGAAGCAGATGCAGAGATCCACAGTTTTATTTTTTATTTATGAAGAATTAGAGAGCAAAGCCAGGACCTCATCCATGACAGTTGAGCATTGTGCCGCAGAGGGAAACTACCAATGCTGTACAATAACTTTTAAAAGTCAGTAAGGCTTACATACTTTAGTGATAGTAGCCATCCTTACCAAGATTATCAACTTAAAAAATTCTCATACTTCACTCCTTCCTCTTCCACATTTCACTAGTACATATGTACTTGTACATAAAGTAAACATAAGCTGCATTGTTAGCACCTGAGCATGGTTCTTACTAACAACTTATAGGCAGCTTCTCTCATAATTTCCTGAGTCCTGGAGCCTAATATAGATGCCCTCCATGCTTTCCCCCCAATATTCTTCTTTTTAATGTCTAAAAATAAATGTTCACCAATATCGACACTTTCATAATATTTAGAAGGACAATTAATCTTTTTTTACCATTAGTGAAATGTGAAATATGAGAAGTCTCCTTTATTACATAAAATGGTTATTACACATAAAATTACTTGTTTGCTCTCATTTCTCTGCAGGAAGAAATAAAAACGTTAGTATAATAGTATTCATACTGTATGTAGGTTGCTATGGGGCCCTTCTTAGGAGAAAATGGGTGAAGAGATGCACCAACAGAAAAGAAAGACATAGGAAGGGCCAGAAAGAGGCTGCTTTGAAGCCCAAATCAACCAGCACACCACAGGTTCTCTTCCAGTCTTTATTGGAAATAATTTCAGACTTACAGAAAGCTGTCAAGCACAGTGTAGTGAAAAGATGACCCACATTGCTTCAGCACCCTTTCCTGCCTTCTGCCCTCTTCACTCCTTTCTTTTCACTTAACCAAGTTTTGGGGAGTTAAGTTTGTAGATACCATGCTTCATTATCTATAAATACATCAGTGCACATTTCCCTAGGAAAAAATCATTCATTTATATCGTTGAAGTTAAAAAAAGGAAAAACCTAACATAGGTGTGTAGCTGGAGTTTTCCTGCCTGGCCCACAGTCAGGGCAAATCTCTTTCACCTGCCAGTCCCACAGCCTCTCAGACCCGACCAAGTAAACACAGAGACTTATGTTGGTTACAAACTGTATGGCCGTGGCAGGCTTCTTGCTAACTGTTCTTACAGCTTAAATTAATCCATTTTCTTTAATCTATACCTTGCCACATGGCTCGTGGCTTACCGGCATCTTCACAAGCTGTTTCTCATCGTGGTGGCTGGCAGTGTCTCTCTGACTCAGCCTTCCACTTCCCAGCTTTATTCTCCTCCTTGCCCCGCCTATACTTCCTGCCTAGCCAACGGCCAATCAGTGTTTTATTGATTAATCAGCAACACATTGCCATACATCCCACAGCACTTCCCCCCCCTTTTTTTTTTTTTTTCAAAAAGGAAGGTTTTAACCTTAACAAAGTAAAATTACATATAATTTGGGAATTTGGGCGTAGCTTCTCTTACTACTTCCTGCTGGAAGGGGGCGCTGTATCTTATGGGGAAACAAAGAAAATTTTAGAATTATGGAATAGTCCATAAGGCTGTATCGTCTGAGCCAGATGCCTTCAAACCATTCTGGATGTTGGATCATCTGGGCCATGGTGTCATTGGAGACCTTCAGGGGGTCTTGGCTGGTCAAACCTAATGTATCTTAATCTTGAACAAATCCATAGCCTCTGGCTTTCTGTGGGAACAAAAGAAACTCTTTTCCAAAGCAACATATCCTTATATCCAAATTTTGAAGTCAAGGTATCTTTAAAATATACATTTTGGCATAACTTAACAGCTTTTACAATCAAATGTTTTTCTGCAGTTAAAAATCCCAAAGACAACACAATCCAGATTCTCTGTGTAATATCCATTTTTATGTGGCTTATTTTTTATACTACCTTTACTGTCTCTTTAATGACTTTATTTTTTAAAACTATGTATTTGTTTCTATAACTCTATATATCACCTTTTTTGTCTCTTTCAAGCCTACGTATCTTTTACACACATTGTAAACTATTACATCCGAATCTGTCTTATTGTGAATCTCTTGCCTTAAACTGCAGCAGCTGTGGCTGCTGGCTCTGCCCACCTCAGCTTCCCAACATGGCCGTAGTACTTTACCACCGGCTCTGGGAGCTATCGTGGGTCTATGCTTTTAACCAAGCAGCGTGTAGCCCAGAAACCTCTTTTTTTGTTTTGTACCTGCAAAGGCTAAATCCACCACGCAGCTTAATGTGCCACTTGCAGAGGCCTGATTCCCACCAAACTGCAGGTTGAGCACGCACGCCAGGAACCCACCAGTAGCTGAAACCAGCAGCTGCCGCTCATTTGAGAGAGACAATTAGGAAGCTGTTTTTAGCTCCGTTTTAGAATCTTTTTTTCTCAGTTTTTAGGTGGAAACTCTTGCCACCACGTTGGACGCCATTTGTAGCTGGAGTTTTCCTGCCTGGCCCACAGTCAGGGCAAATCTCTTTCACCTGCCAGTCCAACAGCCTCTCAGACCCGACCAAGTAAACACAGAGACTTATGTTGGTTACAAACTGTATGGCCGTGGCAGGCTTCTTGCTAACTGTTCTTACAGCTTAAATTAATCCATTTCCTTTAATCTATACCTTGCCACATGGCTCGTGGCTTACCGGCATCTTCACAAGCTGTTTCTCATCGTGGTGGCTGGCAATGTCTCTCTGACTCAGCCTTCCACTTCCCAGCTTTATTCTCCTCCTTGCCCCGCCTATACTTCCTGCCTAGCCAATGGCCAATCAGTGTTTTATTGATTAATCAGCAACACATTTGCCATACATCCCACAGCATAGGTGTCCCTACATGAGATGCCTGGCCGCCACTGTCTATCCCATCCACCTAAGAGCTGGCTCTCCTGGCCTTTCCATCACAGGGAGACCCTCCCTGATTACAGTCAGAGAATATTGCTTCCCTAACTTCCTAAACATGATAAAGTTTCATTCTAAAGTAAAAATTTCAGTGACAATGGGTATTATTTCTAAAAGTTTAAGTCAAACACAAGTCATTAACTTAGATTACCTTGTGGAGGAAGGGACAAACTTCCTGAAGTACATGGAGTCCTTCTGGTGCTAGAAGCAAAGTTGATGTTACCCCACCATCATACTTTCCACTTTTCCATTCCACTGTTACATATAGCACACCTCTCAGTAACAGTGCTATAGAAATCAACCCAATATTCAAAACTGTTTGCTCAAAAAAAAAACACCCAACAAATAAAAAGCACAATAATTTCTCCTTGTATGGAACACTCTCCTAGACACTTTTAACTAGAATACTCACCATTTGCTTATCTCAATTAAGTTTTTTTAAAGAACAAATGAACAAAAAGCCCTCAGCAACCACAGATAATAATCAACATCAAAGAGATTGCCACAGGCTTTACAGGTAAGCAAGTGCTTAACACATTCAGCACAGAAGCTCACTCCCCGCCCCGCCCCCAGTGCATCATTCCTTAATATATAATGCAGTGTGGCTGCATTTCATCAGTGAGTGTTAAAGGTCTTCTCACCGAAATATATAGCAAATTCTAGGACTTACAGTTTGCCCACAGCAAACTCAGTATGTTTTTACTATGTATTTGATAAGGTCTTAAGTTTCTTAATCTACTAAACTAGTCTTTTTCTAAAACCACTAAGCATTCTTCAGACCCTCAAAAGTATAGTTTCCAATAGCCATATTGAGGGCGCGTGGGTAGCTGACTTTTGCCCTAAGTGTTTGTTTTTCATTAAATCACTTGGTTTGGGGAGGTTGGGGTTTTTTAGATTTTTTGAGATGCTTCTACACTGCAGATTCAAAGCATTTGTCAGCATACTGAATAGTAAACGTTCACAAGACACAATAATGAGGCGTCTCATTATATAAGAAATCAACAACAAATGCTGGTGAGAACTCCAGACGAAAGGAACATTTGCTGCTGGGGAAACGGCTCCATCGATAAAGGGCCTGTCACGTAAGTACAAACAACTTTGTCAGCACCATGGCCTGAATTTGGGTCCTCAGCTACCAATAGAAAAGCCTGACACAACCCGGCACTAGGAGGACTCAAGGCAGGAAGATCCTTGAAGCTCACTGGCCAGCCACCCTAACAAAATCAATGAGCTCCAGCGCCCAGACCCGGCGGCAGGGAATGCCACACAGACACAGCATAAAAAGCTGGGATCGGGTGGGCCGTGTACTGTGCCGCAGACACACCAAGAGCAGGGAGGAAAGAGCGGGTTGGCTAATCCAGGTAGGAGGTCTCGGGGGGAAGCAATTTCAGGTTGCAGACATCCAGGAGCCTACGCGGGTTTTAGCTAAAGATCAACCGTTTATAAACATCTGTACTCTGACCAGGGAAAGACTACACCAATGCTCTGAGACTGACGGAGGGGGGGGGGGGGGGGGGACGGAGAGACATGGCCATTCCCATGAGTCTGAGACTTGGGGGTCCTTGATATTGTCCTGCTTTTGTCAGTGATACACATTCACTCACTCAAGACTTCACCACACTCCGTGTTCAGAAAGGGACTCTGATTTAAAAAAAAAAAAAAAAAAGCAGAAAACGCTTCAGGAAGACTCTTATGTGGACCTCTGACCTACACACACACACACACAGGTTGGGGGCGTTATATATGATTGGTAGGAATGTTAATTAGAGTAACCGTTATGGAAATCAGTATCAAATTTCCTCAAAAAACCTGAAGACAGAACAGCCGTTTGATCCCGCTATAGCACTCCGTGGTATATACTTGATGGAAACTCAGCGTTCCACCAAGATGTCCGCATGCTTGTGTTTGTTGTGGCACTGTTTACAAGGGATCAGTCTAAATCAATACGTAAATCAGTAAATAAAATGCATCTCTACACAATGGAAGTTTATTCTACCATAAATAAGAATAAAGTTATGGAAAGTGGATAGGACTAGAGACCATCGTCTTAAGTGAAATAAGCCAGACTCTGAAAAACAAATATTATGTTTCTTTTAAATGTCCAAACTATATTTTTTAAAATAATAAGTATAAAGGTGAATAGTTGAAGAGAGAGAGAGAGCATCAGTAAGAGGGAGCAGATGAATAAATGGAGGTCACTGAGGGGAGACAAAGAACATGGCACACATGTACTAAAATGTCATCATGAAACCTATTCTTCTGTACAATTAATATGCACAGATAAAAATAGTAAAAAGTGACAATTCTTCTAACACATAGTATCTTCCTTAAGGATAAAATATGTACATTGAATTAAAACATTTTAACTGTCTTTGGTGCCTAACCTGCTTTAAAGTTATTAAAAGTTATTAATCTTCTTAAAAGAAATTCTAGAGTATCATACCAATGATAGACCACATTGGCCAATTCACTTCCCAAGGTTCTTCCTGTAGATACAGCAATATATATCTGATTGTAAGTAAAACACACTCTTCAGGGGGAAATATTATGTAAATATTGTAGTTGTTTCTTATTTTCATTATAGTGTTAGTTGTCTTTAACATTAGATTGGTTTTGAAATTTAATTAAATTGAAATTTTATGTGTCTTTTAACACACAAAACAAACTTATATTTGACAGCTATAATGAAATATGATTTGCTGTTCTTGAAATCTAGATATGTCCATGAATTAAATAGTGGCATGAATGTTTTGGAAGTAGCTAACTGTCTCCTGATTGTATTTAAGGACAGCCCCACTAGAAAAAATACATGCTTCATACTGTTAACCTGACCAACAGCCTACAGTTAGGGAGCCCACAGGCTCCAGGGGTGAACTAACTAATGTTATTCTACTAAAGAGACACAGTTTCAAACCACCCTCTAAATTTGCATCTCCATACCCATATATCAGTGCACCTCTCTGACCTCATCAAAGATGTTTCTTTGTGCAGTGCTTGATGACTAACACAGAAACTGGTCAAAGTGGAGAGAATAAATATCAGTGTGGTGATCAGCCACAAGTGGGACATCTGTACCACAACCCTGCCTCAAGACTCTAGGACCGCCGGGCGGTGGTGGCGCACGCCTTTAATCCCAGCACTCGGGAGGCAGAGCCAGGCGGATCTCTGTGAGTTCGAGGCCAGCCTGGGCTACCAAGTGAGTTCCAGGAAAGGCGCAAAGCTACACAGAGAAACCCTGTCTCGAAAAACCAAAAAAAAAAAAAAAAAAAAAAAAAAGACTCTAGGACCATCATAGAAGAGGCAGCAGAACTAAGGAAATTGGGAAGTAGGAGTGAAATCTGGAAAGAGTTGGGGGAGGAGTGTGAATGAATATGATCAAAATATGTTCTATGAAATTCTGTTGATAAAATATTTTTAAAAATTAGATTGTATAAGATAAAATATGTTACAGTGTTTAGTCTTTTAACACCCAAAACAAACTTATATTCCACAAATATAATGAAATATTATTCACGGTTCTTGAAGTCTAGATCTGCTCTGCTCAATATGGTATTCAGTAGACACATAAGGCAACTGAGTACTTATAATGTATCTGGTCCAAATTGGAGCTTCTCACAAGAATGTGATATACACAGTATTTCAAAGTTTAAAATAAAAAGCACAAAGTATTTATGTTGAAATACATGTTAAGAGAATATTTTTATATATTGGGCTAGATAAAAATATATCATTAAAATTTATTTCACCTGTTTCACTCTCCTTTTATAAAACAGATTCTAGAATGTTTCTAATTATAGATGTGGCTCATGTTTGTCACTTGTGTTTTACTCCTGTTGGAGACTAACACAGACAGAAGTCACAGTGGTAAGGCCAGTTTCTAGCACAAGAGGAAACCTAGACCAATTCAGTCTGTAATGAGTAAAGTATTGACTCTGACACACTAATATTGCCTTAACTGTCTTAATCATGAATGTCAGGGTATCATTTAACATAGCCAAAGTTCATAGATTTTTCTTTTACCTAACTTCTATAAACTATACTGAATATTATTATCAACATTTTAGTATCTATGGAAAATATTTATTTAGATATTATTGGAAATATTAAATTCACACTATTTAGAACAGAAACCATTATACTACCATGGGAAACCAGTGCATGGTACATGGTGTTGCTGTGTATTTTAGAGAAGGCAGCCTGCTGGGTAGGATACATTTGTACCCAGAGTAGGATTCCAAGACTATGTCACCTGCCAAAACAAGGTTGAATAAATTTGCCAGTAACCTCTTAGAAATCAGAAGTACACAGAGTCTGAACATCATCTAAATGGGCCTCACTCTGCATCACAGGCCTTTGAGAACCCATAAAAACACAAAGATCATAAAGTTTACTTTGCTCTGAATGATAAACTAAATCTATGTAAACTCATGATTTCCTCACCACACGAACCTACAAAAGTGTGGAAAGCCAGTCAATCAACTGCCTGTTCTTATGAACTGGCTGATATATCCCCTTTTATATTCTCAGTCCTCATACTTCATGCAAGCACCACTACATAGTGGTGCCCTGGTCTCATCTGTCTATCAACCTTAATTCCTGCTCCACATGTAGCAAACCAGTCATAAAGTCCCAATTCATCTGTCCCATAAATACCTCAAATTCTCTCTATTCCTACTATCTACCCTAATTCAAGTTATTTTCATCTCTAACCTATGGGTCTAATTTGTGTCAATGTCTCCAGCCTTATTCTGTTCACTCCATTCTTCATATTGCAACTAGAATTGTCTCATTCATCATTTACTTGCTTTCAGGATGAAGTCCAAACTTCTTAGGATGATAAAGCATTTCAAGATGAGGACTTTTATAGAATCTTCCCTGGAATTCCATTTGTGATTAGTTGATCTAGAAGAGAACAGGAAAGAAGAGCAGACAAGAGATTAGATTTGATGCTAATATAGAAGACTGAAGCAAAGGATAAGTTGGGTACCATGGCACATGAAGAGCACTGGCTGGCCTCAGTGGACCTGCTATAATTCCTTTCTTCCTTTGAATATGAAGAGTTTATGATTGCTGTGAAGTGACTGGTTAGATGGGTTATTGTGACCATTTCTACAGATTAAACACCATTTTGTCTGCCTAAGTGCATATAATTCATACTTGTCTTATACCTGAATAAAGCTTTGGAGGTGAGGACATTTGATCCCAACTTCAGACCATGAGTTGTTCTATTAGAATTGACAGCCAAAAGTATACCAAGGATGACTGTGATGCTTTCATTACTTTATTTGTCATTCTTTATTCTGATAAAATAATGAGGCTCTAAGCAAATACTGACTTCTTGTATTGAGATACCAGATGAATGATTAGCTCATTTTGGTTCCTGGCACCCAAAAGAATAAGTAGCTGTAGAGTGCTCAGGGATGTCTATATGATATCCCACTCCCAAGGCTCAGGGACTATCATGGAAGAGGAGGCAGAAAGATTTTAGGAGCCAGAGGTCAAGGACGAACAGAATGAAACAGTATCTTCTGGACATGACAGGATGCTGCTCTCATGAAGTCACAGCAGTGATGGTCACCTGCACAAGATCTGCACAAGATCAAACCAGTCACCATTCTAGTTCATGAGCCCCCACCCCTTACTGAGGAGATAATGTCAGTTGATGGCTTCTGGGAAAGGAGTGGCTCCACACTCAGGAGTTAGGGGAAGAATAGAAGACAAATATGATCAAAATACATTATATGAAAGTCTCAAATAATTAATAAAAATATTTAAAGTGATGAGTTATACATTAAATTATACTCTGTCTTTGGAGGTTTCATAACACAAAATATACTAAGCACTCCCATTATAAGTCAGTCTGTATTCACAAGTGTAGCTATTTCTCTTAGTTACTATCCCAAACATTTCTTACAGTCTTAAGGGCTAGATGTAGCTGCAATGTGATCATCTAAATTTACTTCTTCTTTATTGAAAAACCCTACTTGGAAAAATATGCTTCAAAACTACAAAACACCAATACCAAACTATTCACCAACCATATGTTCCAAATGTTCATCTTCCAGTATTTTTATCAAATTACTTCTTTTGCATACTTTAGAGATAACAATAGAACAGTACAATTAAATAGAAATAATCAAGTATAGAAAATTTGCTATTGCTCTTATTACTTTACTGACAATTCTGTCATAACCCTCAGCCATTGTAAAAGGCAAGCCCACACATTTGTTTTTGTTTTTTTGTTTTTTTATTTTGCAATACAATTCAGTTCTACATATCAGCCACGGATTCCCTTGTTCTCCCCCCTCCTGCTCCCCTCACCTTCCCCCCAGCCCACCCCCCATTCCCACCTCCTCCAGGGCAAAGCCTCTCCCGTGGACTGAGATCAACCCGATAGACTCAGTCCAGGCAGGTCCAGTCCCCTCCTCCCAGGCTGAGCCAAGTGACCCTGCATAGGCCCCAGGTTTCAAACAGCCAACTCATGCAATGAGCACAGGACCCGGTCCCACTGCCTGGATGCCTCCCAAACAGATCAAGCCAATCAACTGTCTCACCCATTCAGAGGGCCTGATCCAGTTGGGGACCCCTCAGCAATTGGTTCATAGTTCATGTGTTTCCATTTGTTTGGCTATTTGTCCCTGTGCTTTATCCAACCTTGGTCTCAACAATTCTCGCTCATATAAACCCTCCTCTTTCTCGCTAATTGGACTCCCAGAGCTCCACCTGGGGCCTAGCCGTGGATCTCTGCATCCAGATCCCTCAGTCATTGGATGGGGTTTCTAGCACAACAATTAGGGTGTTTGGCCATCCCATCACCAGAGTAGGTCAGTTCAGGCTGTCTCTCGACCATTGCCAGCAGTCTGTTGTGGGGGTATCTTTGTGGATTTCTGTGGGCCTCTCTAGCACTTTACTTCTTCCTATTCTCATGTGGTCTTCATTTACCACGGTCTCCTATTCCTTGTTCTCCCTCTCTGTTGTTGATCCAGCTGGGATCTCCCGCTCCTCCAAGCTCTCTTTCCCTTGACCCTTGCCCTTCATTACCCCCACTCATGTCCAGGCTGTTCATGTAGATCTCTTCCATTTCTCCGTCATTGGGCAATCCCCGTGTCTTTCTTGGGGTCCTGTTTTTCAGGTAGCCTCCCTGGTGATGTGAGTAGCAGTCCAGTCATCCTTGTTCCACATCTAGTATCCTCCTGTGAGTGAGTACATTCTCTCCAGCCCCCAGGTCCACACATTTTTACAGAATTGTGTTTTGTCTGCTCTGCTGCTTTGAATACAGCAGAGTGAACACAAGTTAAGAAATTCTGTTTCCAGAGGCCTGCTGACATTACTGATTGCTGTTTTGAATAAACAAGTAAATACTTTATAGAGCTGTGTGTTAATACCAAATATCAGAGAATTAAAATGAGAAGTATCTTGTGGAAACAATGTTTTAATGACTCATGGTATATGTGTTTGTCACCAAAAGTAAATAGACAAATTTGCATATCCATAATTCTAGGTGATTAGCATTCCAACTTGAAATTTCAAGAGATTCTGATAGGATAGTAGGAATGGCAGTGGTTTTTCAATGATTTTCAAAGATGTTCTTCTGTTGCATATTAAGGTCCATTAAAACCTTCTACACACAAATGTTCGTCTTCTCTTCTCTGGGATTTTAAGTTAGAAATGGATGACTTCTTCATGACAATCATGTGCATCCTGAGCTTTTTAATATTTAAGTTTAGTGAAACCCAAAACACATCTGGCCAGAACTTATTTTGAGCCATTTCTAAAATTTTACACACAGGCATGTTTCAAAAGCAATTTATCCCACATGTTTCTAATTAATTTACATTTTTATCATCAAACATTTGTTCCTCCAAATTTATTTGCATATTGTCCAACATTCTTTATAAAGCTTGCCTTCATATATATCACCATAATACACTCTAATTTTAGAGAGAAAGAGTTGACTCTGAAATCTCCTACCTGAAAATTACTAATTGAGTTCATGCTGAGCTTATATTTGGCAAAAACACTTCCATATTCTCAACTACATTTTCTTTAGTGTAGCTGAAAGTTTTCCTGTGTCCCACCTGGCCTGCAGTCAGGACGAATCTCTCTCACCCACCAGTCCTGCAGCAGCTCAGACCCAAATAAACAAACAAAGGCTAATATTATTTTTAAACTATGGCTATTGCAGGCTTCTTGTTATCTAGTTTTTATATCTTAAATTAACCCATTTCTATAAATCCACACTTTGCCACATGGCTTGTGTACTTTTACATCTTGCTTCTCATGGTGGCAATTGCCAGCATCTCCTCTGCTCTATCTGTCTTCTTCCTCTCTCTATAGTTAAGGCTCAGACCAGAGCACGTGGCCAGAGTCTTTTTGGCTTTCTTTCTCCTGGTGAGTGGTGGGCTCTTTCTGGATTCCCATCTCAAACTGCTACCACACTAGGTAGCTGTTTTGAAATTCCCAGACTTCTACTGTTCTATGCAGTTGACAGATTTGGTAAGTCAATTAAAATATCTTAAAGGGTGAAATTAGTTAAAAGAGAATTTTTTCTCACATTAAAAAATGGGAAACATTTCTACAAGGGAAGGAATTTGATCTCTGTTTGATAACACATTAGGGAGTCTGAAAATGGAACAATTAAATGAGAGCATAATTAATGTTGATGGGATGTATCTAATATTAATTATAAATATTATTTGTTTAATCATTTTTTATTCTAGCATTAAAAAGGTTGGTCAGTTTAAGTGCCAAGATAAAAATCTTTAGAAAAACCTGTTAAAATGAATCACAGAGAAATTCAGATCCAGACAGGAGAATTTAAAGGTGAAATTATTTCAGGACTGAATTATATGGTTACAGAGAGACAGTCTGTTTTCAAACAACCAAACTTAATCTATCCAGTAACCTCACAGGAACTACCTGCTTAAGGTAATTGGACTCCAGTGGAAAAGTTAGATTTAAGGAGATTTAAAGAAGCTATAGTATCATATGTCATGTATTCTCCATTTGTAAAGCAGATGTTAAACTCGTGGTCAACTTGTAATAGAATTATCCCTCAGGCCTAGAAAGAGTTAATTACAGCTGTCCTAGAGGCCAGTCCACAGTTAAAACAGAGAATGTGGTTTAAAGAGGAAGCTAAAACAATAGAACAACAATGTAGGACTAGAGGTGTGGAAATTTCCCAGGACCAGCTTCTTGAAGAAGACAATTACACTAATATATAAAGATATTTTTATATGATAACCAAATCTTAATTATATGCCACATGGCAGCCATGAATGCATGGGACAGAATTGAGGAAGCAGGGAAGAAAACTGAATCATTTAGGAAAGTTATACAAGGCCCAGAAGAATCCTTCACAGATTGATTACAAAGGCTGTCTTCAGCAGTAAATAGAATGATACCAAATTCAGAAGCTAGACAGATAATAATTGAATCTTTGACTTTTGAGAATGTGAATGCAGCATGTAAAAGAATAATCTTGCCATTAAAGGCAAAGTCAGCACCCTTGGAGGATTGGATCAGGGACACAATTAATATTGAGTCTCATGACCATGATATGTGCATAGGAGAGGTGATATCAAAAGCTTTGAGGAAAAATAATGTCAGACATTTTAGTTGTGATAAACAAGTTCATTTGAAAAGGGACTGTAAACAGGGTGTTCCTAGAAAGAATGTTTATTCAAGGAACAATGGCAACAGAATGCCCCTCCCTTTTGGATTATGCAGAAGGTATGGTAAGGGTAAACATTGAACCAATGAGTGTGGATCAACAAGGGACAGACAAGGTAATCCTTTGCCTCTGTCCTTGGAAAACTACCAGAGGGGCCTCATGCAGACGCACACGGAAAATTCAGTTCAGACCTTTCCTGCCATCATAGAAGAAAACCCTTCTCAGAGCAATTAAATAACCAAATGCCTATTGGAATAAATCAGGCTGCTTAGGGTAATAGAACAGCTGTAACAGGTAGAACAGGAAATTCAGGAAAAACCATAAAGCAAAATTTTTGGCAAACTTCAATAAATGAACAAAGACCAAAATGTAAAATATGAATAAATGACATTCTCTTGGAAGATTTGTTAGACAAGGGTGTGGATGTTACAATAACTGCACCAGAATTTTGGCATCCAAATTGGCCTCTTCAGGAGGTAAATGTTCAGCTATTAGGGATTGGAATATTATCTCAAGTGAAACAGCACAAGATGGCTTGAATGTATAGGGCCAAAAGGATAGAGAGGAAAATTAAAGCCATATGTAGCTAATATACCTATGAATTTATGGGGTTATGATCTATTACAACAATGGAATACTCAGATTAACATTCCTCCAACCTTCAGAAACAAACCATAAACTAATACATGTTTCTGAGAAAAATATTAGGAGGTATTATTATAAAGAACAGTCACCAGCCATCCAGATTGTACAAGAACAGGGCACAACAACTGCTGATCTTTCAAAGACACCAACAGCTCTACCTTTAAAATGGCTAACAGACAAGCCTGTATGGGTTCAGCAATGGCCTTTAACAACAGAGAACCTGCAGGCTTTAGAAGAGCTGGCACAAGAGCAATTAAATGCTCAGCATATTGAAGAATCAACCAGCCCTTGGAATTCTCCTGTATTTGTTATTAAAAAGAAATCTGGTAAATGGAGAATGATAACAGACCTAAGAGCAATTAACAAAGTAATTCAGCCAATGGGCTCTCTACAATCTGGAATTCCTTTACCTACTCTGTTACCTAAAGGATGGCCTCTATGTCTATCTAGAGGCTGTTCTGTTCTCTGACCCCAGATAAGTTTATTAGGGTGCACAATATATTGGGAGACACAATATCACCATACTTTAGCATTCTTTTTACTCTGTGCCCCCAGATAAAACCACACATGGAGCTAAATGATATATGTCACCACCGTCTGAGTAGTAATTCCAAAGCTGGAATGGAATTTCCAAAGCCAATGGAAACTATTGGCTCAAGCATTTTAAGAGGTGTTGTGGGTAGAAAGTAAGTGTCATTG
Organism: Peromyscus eremicus; assembly: GCF_949786415.1. Classification (NCBI taxonomy): domain Eukaryota; kingdom Metazoa; phylum Chordata; class Mammalia; order Rodentia; family Cricetidae; genus Peromyscus; species Peromyscus eremicus. The sequence continues at coordinate 72,432,280 of NC_081427.1, forward strand.
ATAAATAAGTGAAAACGGTTGAGTTAAAACTAAATAGATTTCTTTACTGTAAAACTTGTCTGTACTTTTAAGTGGATAATGGATATTCAAGAAATAAATACGGGAACAGCATTTCTCAAACTTATTTGACAATGAGACTCTTAATAAACCTTTTGTAGTACATTAATACTATGTAAAAAAAACTTGAAAATCTTTTCTGTCATATTTCAGACAACTAAGGTGATGAATTTATTACCATCTGCTTGACTCTGTTACTTCAATGTGACTACCTAGCAAATGTTTTCAAGATGGAAGTCCAGATTTTTTAATGTACATGTAAGAAAGAACTACTAATAACTCTACTTCAACAAAGTAATCTGAGTTTTGACAATGATAGGTGAGCAACAACATTAAGAGGGCTAGATGTAGCTCCCACGCATTTTCAAAAGGAAAGATTTTGGTGAAAATTATCATCTACTCATTTTGAGTGGATTAAAGTATAATATATGGTCATTTCTTGATTGTTACTACAATGCAATGTAATTCAGAATTGACTTCTACCACTGAATATATTTCAGAACCATTCTTATAAACATATGGTGTATTATGAGCAAACACAAAGTAACTTAAATAATATTAGTTCAGTCAAGACATAATCTTAACATTGATAAATATCATCAAGGGCAGTGGGCCCTGCTGCTTCTGACTGAGCCTTCTGAAGGTAAATTTTTATTGATATGTTTATATAACTAAAAGATAATTCCAGTGTGTCCCCAATCACATAATGCAATCCAAAGACCTTGGAAAATTAATTTAGAATTACCTAATGTTTATAAAATGCATGCCATCTCTTGTCTTCAATTACAAAGAAAATTGAGAACAGCCTCTGTTAAGAAATACACTGTTTAAGGAGGTAAATTACACTATGGTGTGACATACAATACTATTTGACTAAAATTCATAGATTTTTTTTTGATTTTTCGAGACAGGGTTTATCTGTGTAGCTTTGTGCCTTTCTTGGAACTCACTCTGTAGCCCAGGCTGGCCTCCGAACTCACAGAGATCCACCTGCCTCTGCCTCCCAAGTGCTGGGATTAAAGGTGTGTGCCACCACCGCCCGGCCCGATATTCTAACAAAAGACAAAGATGTAAGAAGTTACTCTTAACGATTATTAATAAATATCTTAAGGGGTTAGAGAGATGGTTCAGTGGTTAAGAGCATTGACTGCCCTTCTAAATGGACCCAGGTTCAATTCCCAGAACCTACAAGGCAGCTTAAAACTGTCTTAACTCCAGTTTCAGGAGATTTGATGCCAATGCACATAAAAATAAAAGTTAAATGAATTTTAAAAAATAAGTAAATGTCTTAAAATAATTTTCAAGAACGTTCACTTCCACTATGAAAGTTTGGTTGCTTTGAGAATTGTTCTCTGATCAGAAATACCAGAAAACTGGGTAAAAATAAATGAAATGAGTTCAGAAACTAGACAAAGGGCATATGACTGTGATTCCTGAAAGAAGGAACATGGAAGAGTTGAATCTTCAGCTGTTGCAGTTTGTTAGACTATAGAGCTATCAGTGCTGAATACAATGACCCAACAGTCAAGTGAGATCAAAAGATAAGATGACAACACCACTGGACTGTGTGGGCAGACATTACCAGACAGGAAGCTGGTGGACAGAAAGCTCTGAAGATCTACAGAGATGCTCTTATCTTTAGCTGATTTTTTTTCTTTCATCAGAATATATTTTTTTTGAAATTAATTCATATTGCTGCATGTCACAAAAGGATACTCTGGGTTTTCTTGTTTGAGGATTTCATAAATATAAAGCCTATTGATCAAATCCGTCCCTCACTCACTTCCCTCTGCCTTTTCCCATATCTCTACCACCACCCTCCCTGCAAACCTCATGTACTCTACTTTTTACTCATCTCTCATACAGTACATCCCAACCACAGTTTCCCTTCCCTCCCTCCTCCCAACACCTCCTGTCTCCCCCAGATCCACTCCTCCTCTGCTTCCCTTCTGAAAAGAGCAGGCCTCCCAGGGATATCGAACAAAAAAAGATGTAGTCTGCAGTCATTGTACCCAGAATAATTACATTGGTTTTTAAAAAAGACATCAAGACTTGTGGTATAGAACAGAACTGTGGATACACATATGATCAACTGAATCTTTTTTTTTTCAAATGCATAGCGTCAATGTAATAGGGAAAGAATTGTCTCTTCAACAAAATAGCTAGAACAACTAAATATCCATGTATGTGAAAAAATGAAAGTTCAACTGTACCCTACATTCTAGATAAATATTAGATCAAGATAGACTGTAAACATAAAGGTAAAGGTAAAAACCATAAATCTATCTATAAGAAGTGAACAATGAAATTGAAGAAGACACTAGAAATTGGAAAGACCCCCTACATTTATGAATCTGTAGAAATAAATATCATTTAAATGCTTACAAAAAAGATCACAAAACTCCATTAAAAATAAAATAGCAGAATAGTTGATTCTTGATTAGTCCATCTGACAGTCTCCTTTATTTCAATGTTTAATAAACTCATTGAATGTAAAAAAAAATTATCCAATAGCATCAGACAGCTGGGAAGTCTTCTGCAACACGGTGTCTCTAAGAGATGATAGAAAAGCTACACCATGATACTTCAACAATATGACTGCCTGAACAAGACCTAAACAATGACAACACAATAGACATGCTAACGTGGAAGGTAGATATCTCATCAGGCCCCATCCCTAAACAAAAAGCTATAGCTAACTAATCACTGCTGAGAGAAGGAGAATTTGTCTTTTCCAGGCAGGTGCCCCTAACTGATTATCCATACCAAGCTGTCAGCCCTAAAAACATATACATACAAGCAATTCTACTATACAGGCTCAGTAGGATGTATTTATATGTATATCTACTCACTTATGTGTAACAATAATAATTTAGAAGGCCATGAATTTGAACAAGAGGGAGGAGTTGGAGAGACAGAAGTTAGAGGAAGGGGAAGGAGAAAACAATTGATGTAATTATATTTTACTTATTTTATTTAAATTTTTATACAATATATTTTGATCATGTTTTCCCCTTTCCCAACTCTTCCCAGATCTTCCCCACATCCCTACCCAACTAAATTTATGTTCTTGTTTTCTCTCTCCAATAAAAAAAGAAAGAAAAAATCAAAACAAACAAGCAAAAAGAAAAAATGCCCAAATAAAACAAAAAGCCCATGCAGAAAATTAAAAGGAGTCAGTGTTGTGTTGTCCAACTACTCCTGGGCACAGGGCCTGCCTGGAGTATGACTGATATAACCAGTGATACTCCACTAGAGAAAACTGATTTTTTTTTCCTATCCCAGTAGGCATCAATTATAAATAGCTTCTTGGTTGGGGTGGGACTTCATGTCCATTTGCCTTTCTCAGTGCTGGGACTCTGTCTGGTTTAAACTTGTGCAGGTCTGTGTGGGTTTGAGGTATGTTGTTACAATCTCTGAGTTCGCTTGTGCGTTCATCCTGTTGTGTCTGGAAGACCATTTCCTTGGAGTCATCCATCACCTCTGGTTCTAACAGTCTTTCTACCTCTTCTTCAGCATAGATCTCTGGCCTTGAAGGAAGAGGTTTGATGAAGACATTTATTTAAGACTGAGTGTTCCAAAGTCTGTCACTCTCTGAACACTGTCCAGTTGTGAGTTTCTGTGTTAATTCCCATCTACTGCAAGAAGAAGCCTCTCCAGTGAAGCACTGATCTATGGGTGTAACCATACGTTATTAGGAGTCATTTTATTGCTATGCTCCTTCAAGAGAATGAGAGTAGTAGATTCTTCCCCCTAGGCCCATGATCGATCTAATCCCAGCTTTTAGCCACTTTAGTGTCAAGTATGGATTCCATCTCATGGAGTGAGCCTTAAACCTAATTTTTTTAAGTAGTTGGTTACTCTCATAACATTTGTGCTACTATTGCACCAGCGTATCTTACAAGTAGGTCACTATTGTAGTTTGAAGGGTTTGTAGATGATATTATTACTTTTCTCCTTCAGTATTGTGCAAAGTAGCCTACAGCACCATGAACACTAGTCAGTAGTGAAGAAGCTTCCCATTGATAATCAGCTTTATTTCCCCATGTTCAATAACTAAATGAGTGGAATCTTCAGGAATGGGACCTTACCATCAGGTTAAGGAGAGTAACCAATAGTCTTGTTAATAACACCATAACCAAGGTAACTCTTAAAAAGGAAAGCATTTGAGTGAGGACTTGCCAACAGTTTTAGAGCATTAGTTCATGATTAACATGGCAGAAAATAGACAGGCATAGTGCTGGAGCAGTAGCTGAGAGCTTTACATCTTGATCTGCATGCAGAAGGCAGAGAAAGAGAGAAAGACTGGGTCTGGTGTGGGCTTTTGAAACATCAAAGGCCACCCCTAGAGACACATCTCCTCTAACAAGGCCACATCTCCCAATTCTTCCCAAACAGAGTCACTTAGTGGTGACTAAGCATTCAAATATATGATCAATTCAAACCACTACAGGGGGGTCTGTGGGACTCTGTTGGCCAACAACTCAACAAGATGTAACTCACTCCTGTTATGGAAGCTGGACTTGATGGCGTAAGATGGCTTGCTGGGCCATTGCTCCCACAGTGTGTGATGACTTCACAGAGGTTCATTCACTAGGTGTACATATTTTAGAAAGTTTCTACAGTAATAGATTTACACATGCTTTCTCAAAAGACCTTTATTGTTAGTTGTCCTTCCCATATTCCCTCCTCTGCCCTGCTCTCCTGTTCTTCTCTCCAGCTAATCTTCCTAGTCTAGTTTCTCCTTTATCTCTTTATAACAATATATTCTCTTGTCCTTATTCTTCTCCCTACTGGTTCCTTACTATGTATCTAACCTTTGTGATTGTTCAGATTTAAGCACACATATCAAAAGTTTAAAAACTAATATCCACATATAAGAGAAAATTTTGAATATTGGAGGGAGGAGTCCAGATTACGTCACTCATGACGATTGTTTCTACTTCCATCCAAATAGCTGCGGCCCTCATAATTTCATTTTTCTTACTACATGAATAATACTCCATTATACAAATGTAACACATTTTCAATATCCACTCACCAGTTAGTGGATAGCTAAGTTACTTCCAGTGTCTGGCTATTATGAATACAACAGCAATGAACATGGATAAACAAGTATTTTTGTGGCACAATATAGAGTCATGTAGGTATACTCCCAAGAATGGTATAGGTATAGCTAGATCTTGACATACATCAATGTTCAGCCTTTTGAAGAACCTTCACACTGTTTTCCATAGTGGCTGTACCGTTTGCCCCCCCCCCATCAGCAATGAGTAAGTGTTCCCCTTTTCCCACATCTCTACCAGCATATGCAGCCATTCTGACTGGGGTAAGAGGAAATCTCAAGGTGGTGAGGGTTTTTGTTTGGTTTATTTTTCTTTTATCCTTATTTCTTTTAATTTTTGAGATTATAATACATTTCCTCCTTCCTTTACCTCCCTCCAAACCCTCTCATATTCATAAATATATAAATATAACCTGATCAATCTGTATATTGTTACTTGCATGTGTGTTTTTATGGCTGACCATTTGGTATTAACCAATCGCTGAGCTCTTCCTGGGGAAGACTGTTTCTCCCACTCTCAACATCCTTAGATGCCTGTAGTTCTTTGTGTAGTAGTTTTAGTTTGCACTTCCCTGAGAGTTATAGATGTTCAACATTTTTAATATTTCACAGCCTTTTGTGTTTCTTTTGGTGACTCTATTTAGTCCTATATCCCATTTTAATTGGGTTATTTATTTCTTAATGTTCACGATGGTTTTGGTTGTGGTTGCTGCTTTTAGTTCCTAGATACTAATCTTATCAGATGTATAATCTATAAAGATATTTTCCTAGTTTATAGGCTTCCTCATCGCTCAAATGGTATCCTTTGCTGTACAGACACATTGAATCCTCATGAGGTCCCATTTATTAATTGTTGATCTTAATGTCCGTGCTACTGGTGTCCTGCTCAGAACATCCTTTTCTATATTCAAGCCTATTCCTATTTTCTCTTCTATAAGATTCAAGGTATCTGCTTCATGTTGAGGTTCTTGATACATTTGGAACTGAGTTTTGTGCCAGGTGATAAATATATGTGTATTTTCAGTCTTTATACGTAGCTATCTAGTTTGACTTACACCATTTGCCCTTTAAAATTTCTTCAAAAATGAAATAATTTGTATATGAAAACTTGAATAGCATTCTTCACAAAACAAAAAAAAATCTTAAAATGCATAAAAGAGCATGAAATACCCCCCCAAATAACCAAAATAATTCCCAATAAAAATGAGCAAAGGGAGAGGTGTCACAATAGCTGATTTTCAGTAGATGTTGAAGTAATTGAAGTCCCATTTCCTAGATATAGACACAGGAAGGCAGAAAGACCCAATAGAACTGCATGGTAATTGTAAATCAAATGAGATACTAGCCTCCTAGAATTTCCCACATCCCACAGAAAAACCTGGACAATGTCTCCACAGTTCATTATAATTTTAGGTTTCAGGAAAACTTCCATATAATTAACAGCATGAAAGTTGGAGAATGAGTTGCTTTACCAGGTTAAAACTTGTGGGTGAGATGAAGGAGGAGACAGTAGCAACTGGTGCTAACAACTCACTGTAAAAACAAAAGGCTGTGGCTGCTACAACTGTGGAAACACAGAACCAGGAGGACCCATCACCCCACCCAAGAATTAGCAGAGCTCCAGGGAAATGTCAGACCCCAAAGTGATATTCAAATTTCAGCCATCTGGGCAGAATAGGGATTCAAAATAAAATACGTGTACAAAAAAACAAAAAAAAAAGCATTTTCCTTGAACATCACAGGGTATAGAGTCAGTCAGCTATTTATTCTTCAAAATGAGGACATTATCAAAAAATAAGGAACTGGGTTTTATTTGTTTTAGATGAGTTATGCTAAGTTAATTTCAGATTATATAATATTGACTATACAAAAGCTACCTGGTCATGAAACTTCGAGTACTTGTTACTCAGTGAACAACAGAGCATGGCTCTTAAGATGACCTCTGTAGTAATATTACTAGATAATTATCACATATATTCACTAGATCTCCCAAACTCATTTGCAAATAATAAACTACAAGTCAAAATAATTGGCAATATCAGACAACAAAAACTCATTCATTATGTAGTTATGTAAATGAATACAATAGAATTACTACCAGAATCATGAGGTTTATGTTTTTGAGACATTAACAAAAAGAGTCTCAAAAGAGTGTGTGTGTGTGTGTGTGTGTGTGTGTGTGTGTGTGTGTGTGTGTGTGTGTGCGTGTGTGTGTGTGTAATTGGTCATGGTTCTGGAACACTCTTCCAGGGATAAATCAGACCTTCAGAAGTGTCATCTGACAGGATCTGTCCCTGAATGACTGCCCCCTTCCCTACTGCAATATGTATGTAAATAAATGCAACTCTGTGAGTGCCTAAGCATTCTCCTAATACCTTACAGCTTTGCTTTAATCTGAGAAAAGGTTCCCAGGATGATATGAGACTTAAGTCCTTGCTCTCAACTCCTAACACTGGTGACTTGCCGTCACACTTAGAACAAGATCCCAGGACTTTACTGTGGCTTATCAACCTTTTCTTGATCTGCCTCTAATTCTTAGCTGCATTTCCTGACACTTTCTCTTCCACCCATTAAGGTCTTGCTGAGCCCTGAACAAACCAAACATAAATCTTTGTGATTGGTTAATCCTACTGCCAGGTATACACTGCCTGAAAGCTCATGTCTTATTCCCTCACTTTGTTCAGACATCTGCTTAAAATAGTATAATCTGTTATTCTCTATCCTCTTAATCCACTTTTTCATGACAAACCAAATGTATATTTCTTTATCTGCTGTAAGGTAGTGTACAGGAGGACATTCCTTCCCTACAGTCCAAACCATGCACTCAGTAAGGTCACACTAAGTACATATTCCGTTAGATTAACTCATGGGGAGGATTTGGTTATTCAAGGAAATCCTACTGCCCTGGAATGAGGAAGAAAAGTACCAGTGAAGGTTTTGGGAGACTTCTGAACCTAGGGGATGGAAATAAATGGGAAAAATGGATATAACACCAAAGAGAATACCGCCAGCAGCAACACCATTCAAGTATTCAGGGTGAGTACTGAACCAAGAATCACCTCCTTCATCAGGAAGCCTAAGGGCTTCCAGTTTCATCTGCTTCCTTTTCCTCTCTTCCTTGCTTGGAAGGTGTCTTTGTGTCACAACGAGCATCTTCAATTTCTATCCTTGAATTTCACTGAAAAAACAATCTCAACAACATCAACTAAAGTACATTTGCTAAAATTCTTCAGCCTGATGCTATGTACACACACACACACACACACACACACACACACACACACACACACACACCAATCAATCAATCAATCAGTCAATCAATTATTCAATCAATCAGTAAAAGAAATGTAATAAAAATTTTAAAGAGAGTGGCATACTTTTACGTTATTAAGACTTATTCAACTACAAGATGACTTACAACATACAAGGTGGGGTTTTTATCTTAATAATTTATTAAATGCATTGCATTGTTTTAACAACTTGCTTAAATTAGTTCAGTTGCACACATAAATACAAAACAAATAAAAACAATATAAATTAATTTTGTGAATTAAAAATCAAATCTACCAAACATGGTAAGGTAAATTTCGCGTCTAATCACCATTTTGGTTACTCAACACATATAATTCAAGGACTTCTCCCATTGCTTTGTCCAGATCCATAACTCAGACTGACCCAAAGAAGAAAATAGTTCAACTGTGCCACCCACATTTTACTTTTCCAAGGTACTTCTTCACTTTTGGGTTTTTTTTAGCATCTCATCCCTCATACATCTTCCACAGGTTCCTAGGGAGCATTCTATGCCTATGTTCATTTCTCTAAGGCTTTTCCTCATCAGACTAGAGCTCCATATAATTGACTTGTCTCCAAGTTCCAGCCACTTGCTAAGAAAGCATTGAGTGTCCCATATTCTATTCTGTCAATTTCCTCATCTTAAATAACTATTCTGATGAAATCAATATTCCAACAAAATACTTCATTATACTTCCTAGATCATAATTTATACTTAACAGTTAATCAATAGATAACTATGTATGTGCCCGGGTGTTCTGCCTATGTATGTGTGTACACCACATGCATACTTGGAGCCCACAGGCACCAGAAGAGGGTGTCTGGAACTGGTGTCACAGAGAATTTTGAGCTGCCATGTGTGTGCTAGGAATCAAACCTGGGTCCTCTGGAAAAGCACTCTCTGGCCCCAAAATGGACAGCTTTTTAACTCACAGGAAATAAAAGGGATATGTTGGCTCACTAGAAGAAGTATTTGTGAGTAGCTCATTTTTTGGCAATCCCTAAATTATTTCATAGAGTAAATAATAGTCTGTATATGGAGAGCCCATTCACAGGGGAAAAAATGGATCTCAATGAACAAGTGTGGTATTGCAGAATTTCAGTGTAGGGAAAATCCACATGTATACGTTTTCTTAGGCCAAGACCTGTATCTTATGCATCTTCTACAGCAGCTAGTACAATACCTTGCACAGGGTTAATTCTCAAAAAATAGGTGTTGAATACACAAACACTTGAAAGTGGGTCTAAAGCATTAATCTTCTTTATATCTTATACTATTTCTGCTTTCCAATTCCTACATTCACATACCATCTCCATTGTTACTTGTACAACAAACAGTAGTGGTTCAAAGGACTGAAGTGCTTACGTCAATGCAAAAGGATAACAATGTGTCTCTCTTCAACCTTCACCAAAACTGGGCCCTGACATAAATTTATAGAAATTTAACAAGTATACAATGTCACAACTGTTTATATCTGTATGTATTAATACCATAACATATTTACCAAAATTTACCAATTTTGGTTAACCACCTAATTTGATTTAAGACAAATATACATCTCTCTAAATCATTACCATTCTGAAATCACTTGTAACCATGAAAGGTATTTTCAGAACAAACATTTAGAAAAAAAAAGTAATAGCAGAAAACTATTTTTGCATTTCTATCAACTCAGGGCACATACGATAGCACACTACTTTATCTCAGTACTTGGGAGTCTGAAGTAGAAGTTGAGGTAGGATCCCAAGTTCAAAACCAGCCTAGTCTACATAGTGAGTTCCAAGCAAGCCAGATACTTATGCAACAGTGTTCATTAGTATTTCTCATAATAACATAAATGCATAATCAACCCAAATGCCCTCCAACAGACAAGTTGATAATTTGTATGTACCATACATACACAATGCAATGTGGATAACAAAAAGGAAGAAAATTCTGATACATACTATAAAGTGCATACTTAAAAACACAAATACACTGACTGAAATAAGTCAGATGCAGAAGAACAAGTATTCTATGATTCTATACACTTGAGTTTAGAGTGTCAAAGCCATAGAATAGAAAGCAGGACAATGTCACTGGAGTGGGGACAAAGTTTCTTTTGAGGGGTGTTGAAGATTCCTGGAGGTGACTGGTGGTGAGCTGCACAGTGATCATACATAATACCATTTAATTGTATGTCTGAAGGTGGTCAAATGTCATATATCTCAGCACAATAAAAAGGAACTAACAAATGGTTTTGTTTTAATATTTACTAATTTGGTGTTAACGTCATAAAAGTGGCATTATTACTGACATAATACAATATGAAAGGTACCCAGCAATACAAAAGAAAATGAAAATCTCAAATTATGACAGTAAAAATAAAACTGTTTCCTTTTTTCCTTTCATGTGCTCTTTATGCTGTGTTGAAAGTATCATGACCCTGTTATCTATAATGGAAGGAAAGATAGTTACTAATATGCCTAGACAAAGGCTTGAGAGGAAGCTGCTGTATACACATACTTTTCTGTGATCCGTGACCAAGGACCCATTTCTCTCTTTTCTAAGCTACAAGCTGTACTAAATTCAGCTAACCAAGCATAAAATACCTAAATAACTCTCAGATGAATGCATAGACATCACATCTTTGTTGAAATCTCCAATCTTACATTTCCTATAGATTTGAATCACCTTTAAAATGTAATTTATTAAGATTCTAAACTCATAATGTGTTTATCTTTTCTGTGTATTATTCCTGTGACTGTGTTTGTGTCTGATACCACTCATACAGATAAAAACACACAAGTCATTTTAGGGATTAACAGAAAAACAGAGGTTTGCATGGAACATTTCCCTCACTGAATATTATCATGTTAGCCTGGTTTGCCTATTTCTGATTTACTACAAAATAAAATGAGCTGATTTCTACTCTTAAGTTTCTCTAGAAAGTACATTGCCAATAATGCACACATTCTGCATAATAGAAGAAATTCACCTCTTAACAGTGCTATAGCAATTAGCCCCGAGAGATTGTGCAACACATTAAATAAAAATAAAAATAAATTTAAAAAAGATATGGCTGTGTAAAATTAGCATACTACATAAGTTATGCCAAATATTACTTTAAATATTACTACTTATTTAATTCCAGCATTCTAGAGACAGAGGCAGGCAGATCTCTGTGAGTTCAAGGCCAGCCTGTTCTATAGAGTTCCAGGACAACCAGGGCTACACAGAGAAACCATGTCTTCAAAAACATTAAATGTAATTTTTTTTTAAATCCCAAGATTTACATAGGTCACAAGAATTGTTATTTGCTCTTTTCCTAAGTTAAGACCAAAATGAATTAATTAGATAAGAACTAATTAGCAAAAACCTGTATACAAATACATTGACTTAACCACTAACCCAACTATATTTTTTAAATCCAGTGTTTAGCCTCAAAGTCACATTTTGGGCTGGCAGAAGTATAGATTGGCACTTTTCTGGAAGGCTACATGGGATCCGAATTGTTACTGTTCTTAATTTTTGTCTGTTTGTTATTTTGTTTGGTTGAGTCAGGGTCTCACTATGTAACTCTGGCTGGGCCTGGAACTTGCTGTGTAGACCAGGCTGGCCTCAGACTCACAGTGATCCTCCTGCCTCTGCCTCCCAAAATTAAGCTAGCATTAAAGGTGTGCACCACCATGCCTGGCTTAATTAAATGACTAAGGAAATCTTGGAACCCAAAGAACACCATGAGAACACAAAGCCTGGAGGACACTGAGCAGATCTGACAGAAGTGTGACAGAAAAGTGTGACGGTCAAGATACATGTGTGTCAAATGTGTTAGGTTGTTCAGTCAGCACCGAAGGCCTCCTTGCTGCTCTAAACACTTGCAGATGTCTACAATGCTCATGTCATTTTTTACCTTCCTAAAGACCACAAGCTTGCCATCCAAGCACTCAGCCTCAGCAGAGAAGAGAAAACCTGGCAGCCATTTTTGCTTGGTCCAGCATTTGCCATGAACAAGACGCCAGGACTGTATGCTTCAGGATGAAGTTCTCATCATTAAATTTCTCCCTGTATACAAAAACATGGCAAGTGCTGTAATGGTGTATGACGTTTCCACCTTGGCACATGAGTCCTGAAATAATTCTGTAAAAGCAGAAACTTTGTAACCAAATCCTTTTCCTTCAGTGTTCACATCATGAAAATGTTGTGCTGTCTTAGGAACATTGTCTTCAAACATCTTGAAGGAGATACCACTCAGTTGCCTGCCTCAGCAGCAATAAAAAAGAACCCAACTGGATTCACTGTGGGTAGCAGCAAGAAGCTACATGGAACAGTGGTGTCTGTAAGGCCTGTTCTTGTTTTTTTTTGGCCCAGTAATTCCATACTTGAGAATTATCTTTGATGAAGACCACATGAAAATAGGAAGAAGCAAAGTGCTAGAGAGGCCCACAGAAATCCACAAAGATACCCCCACAGCAGACTGCTGGCAATGGTCGAGAGACAGCCCGAACTGACCTACTCTGGTGATGGGATGGCCAAACACCCTAATTGTCAAAAAAAAAAAAATAATAATTATCTTTGAGCCATGATGGTGTACACTTGTAATCTCAGTACTTGAGAGATGGAGGTAGAGGAATCAGGAGGTCAAGGCCACTCTGAGCTACACAGTGAATTCAAGGCTAACCTGGGCTACATGATAACCTGTCTCACAAACCAGATAGACAGATAGACAGACAGACAGACAGACAGACAGGTAGATAGATAGATAGATAGATAGATAGATAGATAGATAGATAGATAGATAGATAGATAGATAGATGTTAGGTAAAATTAGAAATGCAAAACTTTCTAGACATTAAAAGGCTTAGCTTTTAATGCATGCAGCTGACATGAAAAGAAAGCAATGGAAAGCATGATAAAGTAAGTTAAATTTTCAGTTTTAATTCTAAAGCTTAGCTTCTTAAATAAATAAGTAAATAAATATTGTGCAGACATTTGCATCAATATAAATAATATGTACAGACATAATAAAATTTTTATCATATGTTGTATAAAATATACCAAAATACCTAGTGCCTTTGTTTACAAATATTTAATGTCTCTTTCATATTTTAGGAATGATAAAAGAATATTCAAATTTTCTCCATCGAACTACTATTTTAAAGAATTTTTATTACTGTGTATTCATTTTATAAATTGGCAACTTTCATGATGACATTTTATTCAAGTATATCATAAAGCTTGGTCATGTTCGGTCTCCATCACTTTTTTCTGTCCTCACTCCAATGAGTCCATTCTTCTTCCCAAATAGTCCCCCCACTGCGTCATGCCATGCATGTGCACATATATTCGTAGGTATTTGTATACATAAAACATAGGTTCCACATATGAGAGAAACTTGTGATATTTATCATTCTGGATTTGTATTATTTTGCTTAATATGATGATCTCTAATTCATTTCCATTTTCTAAAAAATGAAGCAGTTTTGCTCTTTGCCTGAATAAAACCCTATTGTGTATACATAACCACATTCTTCAGTTCATTCATCTGTTGATGGTCACTTAGGTGGATTCTGTAACTTGGCTGTTGTGGAATAATGCCATATAAAAAGCAGAGATGTGTTGGTGTCTCTGTGGCACACTGACTTAGATCCTTGGCATGTACTCCCAGGAGTGGCATCACTGGTCGATACAGTAGCTCCGTACATAAAACAAAATAAATAAATCTTTAAAAATTAATATAATAAAGGTTCCTGGAAATAGTGGATATTTGATAAATATGATTTTAGCCATCAAAAATAAAAATAAAAATGCAGAGAGGAGAATAATGCCAGGAGGTGGATGGGGTATAGGAGGAAGGTGAGGGATTTGAAATACTAAAGATGTTTGAAAATGCCAAACGGAAATCTACTATTTCATAAGCATCCTAAAAAACATACCAAAAAAAATTTAATTGAAATTATCCTACACAGGGAATAATGCTCCTCCCAGAAGTCATAGGCTATTGAACGAAGTTCAGTGCCAGCTTTGGGATGCCTCCCTTTGAACTGTATGTTGGGGATGGAGGGGCTCTTATCTTTGAGTTTAAGTAAGACTAATTTATAAAACTTATAATTGTATCCTCAACATATTTTTATATAACTACAAATCACAGAATTCATGTGAACAAATATATATATATATATATATATATTTGAACAAACTTATATAAATTAGTTTAATATTGCCTGAGATTCTTTATTTTTATTTCACATAATTTCTTTATTGATTCTTTGGGAATTTCACATCATACATCCTAATTCTGCTCACTTCCCAGTCCCCCCACATCTTCTCCTCCCCCTCGAGCACCCCCACAGAAGACACTTTAATTTTTTTAAAAAAATCAAACAAAACAAAACAAGCAAACAAACAAAAACAAGCAAACAAACCTTGCTCCTCCATTGTCTTTCCTGCCTTCCAGCTCCTCTTCAATCATCCTGGTGGCACTGGGAGCTGTGGTGTGTCACACGGTACACCCTTTTGTCCAATCAGCTTTACTAGCAAGTGTTCATTGCAATGAGTCACTGGTCTGGTTCAAGGCCTCTGGTTTCTGCTACACCATCATCATTGGATCCTCACAGGAACTCCTCTTGGATATCCCTTGGCTGCCCCAAGTCATGGCGATCCTGGGGGTATTGTTCCTCATGATCAGTCACTTCACAAGCTCCAGCAGGTCCTAAATGGGGTAGACATTAGCGTAGGCCAACCCAAGGCCCAGTTATAGGTTTGGATGGTAGCTGAGCTGCTCAGTCCAGGCCGCTGGGGCCGCCCCACTCAGGCTAGGGGGCGGAGTCAGCTCCCCTACACCCATGTGAGCAGAGCCAGCTCTTCACCCAAGGTGATTGGTGGGGCCACCTCGCCGAAGTGTGGGGAGGCCAGCTCACCCATAAGGGTGTGGGCCAGCTCTCTTGCTGCAGTGTCCAGTGAGAGTAGGGCCAGCTCAGCATGGCCCTCTGATTTCGTCATGCACATTTCCTATGGCCTGAGGTGACATGGGCCACAGACATCAACACAGACCCCAGCTGCAGCTGAACCATGGGCCCAGACATGGCCCCCAGCAGCAGCCCTGACCCTGGATGACATCATGGCCCCCGGGTGGCAGCACATTCACCAGCACCAATTTATAAATCACATCAAAGGGGTCAATAATTCTTTGAGTTAAACTTAACAAAATTTATCTAATTTTTCAGTAACTATGTTCTTCAACCTTTGTTTATGAAAACTTGCCAATCTCAATACATTTATAACTTTACAAGAAATTTTTGAACATTTTAACTGGATCACAAAGTTAAAAAGTGCTTAAACAAAAATATTGAACATTTGAACCATGTCAGTAATTCATCAGTTACTTGCTCAGGTTCGTCATCTTACTACAATATGTTGGGCTTGCTGTGGGTTTGTTTTCTTGGTTTCTTATTATGTATAATTATTTTCTATGGTGTACTCATGTGTGCATGGGATGTGGAGTTGCATGTGTGCTCAGACCAGAGGAAAACTTGTGGGGTCTGTTTTCTCCACCATATATGTTCCAGAGATCAAACTCAGGTCATCAGATGTGGAGGCAAAAACCTTCACCTGCTAAGCCAACTCACCAGCCCTGTTTTAGGCTGGTAAGGTTTATACAGACATTTACTCTTCACTATTCTGGTGTCTAGGAAGGCTTCAGTTGAGACTCCAGAAGGTTTGGTGCCAGGGAAAGCCTGTTTTCTAGATATCATCTTCTTATGTGTCATCAAATGTCAGAAGGGAACAGCAGCTCTCTAGGGAAGTATTCTCAACATCCTCTCACAGAGGTCATCTAAGAACATCTGTAAACACAATATTAACATTATGATTCATAACAGCCTCAAAACTGCAGTGGTGAAGCAGGAACTAAAACAGTTTTAGGGTTGGGGTCACCACAACATGAGGAACTGTATTAAAGGCCACAGCGTTAGGAAGGCTGAGAACCACTGAGTCTCTCTATAAAGTCACTAGTTTCATTTATGAGGGGCTTAGCCTCATGACCTAACCACCTCCTAAAGGTTAAATACCAACACATTCAGGGTTCAGTTTCAGCCTATGAATTTTAGGACACACATGGAATTAGTCCACAGCAAAGAAAACTCATTTGAGAATGCTGGCCATGCGTACACCTATGGATTTTAGGGGGATGAATATTAATTAATCTTCCCATATCAAAATTCTTAAAAACATAAAATAAAATGTATCGTAAAGTAATATATACAAAATATTGAGGAAAGACAATAAAATGTTGTACATATACACACAAATAACTTTCACACACAATAACACACAAAAGAGCTCAAGGAGTTATATGACACCAACAAAAAAGTAAAAGCTACGGACCTGGACAAATTAAAGAGGAGAAGTGTACTGTGGCATAAGGTCATGCCTTTCAATGGCACAACGTAAAACTAAGGTCCCCAGAAATAGTTGTGAAGAAGGGATCAACCCCAGAAGCAGATGAAGGGCATTTAGAGGTACTCTTCAATTGCTTGTTTATGGGCTTTATTGTTTTGCCTGTGCTAAACCAAACTGGGGAGCTCTCACTTAGTTTAACTAGAGCAGCCACCGACAAAGTAACAGTAAAGCCTATTTCAGAAAGAAAGACTACTGACAACGTGAAGTTAAATGCTCTGATACAGGGTGAGCAAGCATCTTGCTAGGTAATTCTCTCTAGAATCCGGAGTTTAGCTTATTAAATATTCCTTTCATTAATCCCAGTAATCTTCACTCATTGTAACTCAGTACAACAGTTTCTAAACCTCACATAATAAAGAAGGCTGAATTTCACATAAATTTTCCTTTTCCATATCACTTAACTCTCCTCTCTCAGTCTTGAGCATTCTTACCTGTAGGTGAACCTCACACAGCCCTCTCCCACCAAGCCACGTACGGGCCTCATGCCAACTGTAACTAAAGTGCTGTGATTCCACATCATTACATTAAGTAAGAGCCAAGCTTTGGGTTTTACACTGCCTGAGGACCAGGATCACATTAGCTCACCACTAGTGGTGTAGTCACTGTATCAGCTATTGATATTAAATCTTTGAATGCAATGAAAGTTAACAGTGCTATTTTTATGTTATGCCAAAAAAATCATCCAGTCTGTTTTCCCTTTTTGATTACAGTTCATTTAAGGAAAAAATGTTGCTGCGTGATTTGACAATGCTTTATGTGTCTTCGGCTGATAGAACACACAAAACGTTTGAATAGGCCCATTTATTTGAGCAGACGTATTAAATAATACTTTAAATGTGAACATGAATGTCATAAATTTTGTAGTCTCTTTAAAGTAGGATAAATCTGGTATTTAAAGTGGTCTTTGTTCAAAGCCATTTTTTTCAAACAGTCATAAAGGGACTCTGATTTGTGCGGCATGAACAATGCCAGCATCATCATTTTAATGTTATCCATATGGGCTTCTAATAATAGATAAGAGTCTACATTTGTATTATATGTCTCAGAGACATTTAAAATCTAGATAAGGAAAGGCTGATTTCATTGGCCCCATAGTTAAAGGAAAGCAGACCCTAATTAAAAGAATTCTGTTCTGAATTAACTAGTTTGACATGTGCTAATTGACAGTTCCTGTGAAATGGTTCTAATTAAAGTCAATATGTCTTTTTCAATTAAAAGGAAATTAAGAATATACTAATATACATTAACAACTTAATCTGCCTTCAATATCCCATACATCAGCTGCTTTTCCCCCACTAACACTGGAGGAGCATCTGATGTGAATCATCTCCTGTTTGCTTATGGTCTCTCATTATTACCTCATGCCAGTGCAGCAGTGGTAGACGCCCCTTGAGGAGAAGGCAACCAGAACCCTTGCTTTCCAGAGCTCCTACCTTGTCATTTACTAAGTACAAACCCACCTTCCTGCATTTTAAGAACTGGACATTTCTTAATAAGAATCTTTGCTAACTGGAAACAAATACAAGTGGTCTCAATTAGTCTGTCTTTCTACCATAGGCCTTGGAGGTAATTGCATTCTGCTGGGGAGAAAGCTGCACTGTGTTTTCATCATTTGGCTTGATTCAAAGCAAAGCTTGATTTGAGAAGCATAAAACAAAAACATCTTTCAAATCATGTTCTGTTTACCAAATGGAACTTTGGGGGAAGCTCAGGTGGGAATACTCTGCACTGTGTAGACTACAGGAAAACGGAAAGTCAGGTTGCTTAGACGCCAACACTAACAGAAGGTGCATCACACTCAATGAAAATGTAGCGTTAGAACTGTTTATAGCAACATGATTAAATATTCACATATACACTATCAAGGTTGTGGTGTTAGCAATTTTAGTTCTAGTGAAAGTTATATTGACCTGAAACATCAACACTAATGTTTTTAGCATTAACATCATGTTGAAAAGTATGCAAAAGATTAAAAACTATTTGTTTCTTAGTGCATGATTATAAATTTAAATACTTCAACTCTAATTTTAAAAAGCCTTTAGAGAAAGTTTTTGGAAGACACTATATGCAGTTGTTTAATTTGCTATAGATAATATTTTGATAGACATTTCATCCCCACTTCCTATTCTCCAGCATTTAAAGTTAAACCATAAAATATAGCTACTTAAAGAAATAGAAAATTATTTGTTTCCATCAGAACTGATTTATTTATGTCTAACACACACCAAGAACAACAGGTAAATAACTCAATTCCACTATTCCCTTTCTCCACTTACATTTTTAAAATATTAAATTTGCTATTACCTGTAACGTTCTTGGTAGGAGTGGGAGAGATGTGGGGGCAGCCTGCCAACCAGGCAACCCAAGATCTTTCATTGAAACCATTTTTTCCCAAATGTGTTCTATTATCCTTTTCTGAGTAATTACCAAAGCTTTAATGAAAGTCATCTTGTGTGGGACTCTAAAAGCAGCTGACGTCTAGCAAGTTTCCAGCATGAGTAAAGCATATTAATCTACGTTCAGTAAAATGCCTCCTTACAACTGTAACTCCGGTCAGGCTCAACAGTGGGAAGAAGACAGTGTCGGCTCCCAGCGTGGAGTCCCTAGCTGGATTCCGATCCTAGGCTCTTGCTCCTCGAACTGGCATAGGTTGGAAATGCTGCGGCAACAGCATGTACTCAGCTTTTTGAAATGGGAGAGGCGCCAGTGCAGCAACTTCTCTGCCCAATTAAAGAGCATTGTCTACAGCAGGCCTACACAACATAAGGCCTGCAGACTGCACACAGCCACGAAGCAATTGTTCATGACCCACCCACAGATTTGGGAAGGGAAGCAAGTAGAAGGGTTGGCAACACGACACCCATGTCAGCAAGAAGACATGAGGCCGCCGTACAGACTCCGCCTCTGTGTTCACATGTTACAGTGCCATGTATCTAAACTCAAGATGGCAATCAACGTGAGCTGCCAATCCTCCTAACAAAAGGCTTCCGTTACTGCAGGGCGGCACTGCTACACGCACTCCCCAAAGGCAGGAACTGGACTGAAATGCAGTTCTGAAAACCCAGATGTATTCACCTGTGGCATTCTCTTATAACAGCTGGTAAGTATGTATCAGTGATCCCTTAGCGTACGTTTTCTTCACTAGAATGTGCTTTCATCTTGTCTCCTGATCCTGTCATTTGGTTGCGAGTAGGTGATTAAATAACTTATTGCTCAAAGAAGAACACTTGCAAGAATGAGCATAGACGGGAGTGAGGTCAAGGAGTAAGGCAGTGTGAAGAGCTCCAAGATTAGTTTCTCCACCAAATGTCACAGAATCGATTATTTTAGCACGCTAGAATCTAACTGAGCACTTTTTAGTATCAACAAGAACGCTTATATAGAAATATAAGATATATAGATAATATTGGTGCATTTCAGCAACACATAGAACGCAGCCATGAGATTAGGACCTATATTCCCAGTGTAGCCTGATAGTACCAGGATCACTACAAAGGCTTTCTGCTCCAGAAACCAGGATTCTGTATTTGGGTCTGTCTGGTAGTTTCTGAGGGGCAGCCAACGAGGCAAACCAGAGAAGTGAAAGCAGCTTGTCTGGCCTATGACCGGAAGGTAGAGACAGGACCTGTCTCAAAGTTTTCCTTCTTTTGTTGTAACCAGGCATTTAAGGAAATCATTGGTTGACCATGGCAATAATAAAGGATAGACTTCAGCCATCACACAATGAAAAATGTTATGGTTTGTGTTTGCTTGTCACAGAATTGGAAATGTGACTGAACAAAGGAACATCTATGGCCTTCATCAAGCAATGACTACCATTCTTGATGGGGACAATCTGATATCAAAATGGCTTTGTCACAATATTTAAATTACTCACTTTTCCACACCAAAAAAATGCACAAATGATACCAAAAAATAGGAAAGTATACCCCATCACAAAAGAAAGCTAAGATAAACCATTCCTAAGGCAGCCCAGACATACTTATCAGACAAAGACATTAACTATCATAATTACTTATGAAGGGATTAATAAATAAATTAAATTAGGCAATCTAAGTGTGAGTAAGTAAAAATATCAATAAAGGAATAGAAAAATATAATTTATAAATACGAATACTGGAACTGAAAAATATAAGAGATGAAAAATTTTAATTCACAAAATGTGTTCCATGGTCCATTTTAGCAGGCAAAGGAAAGAACTGGCCAGCATGCACTGGAGTTAAGAAGTTAGCAGAGGAAACAAACACAGCCTGACAGACCTATGGAACACCATTGAGCACACTAACACAGTACAGAAGCTCTAGAACAGCAAGAGACCAAAATGGATAGGAAAAATGAGAAACGTTATTCAAAACCTCCCAGAGTTTGATTGACGACATGAATCTATACGTTGGGAATCTTGAAACTCCAAGCAGGACAAACTCAAAGAGATCTATTACAAGATATATGATTGAATGATTAAAAGTAAGAGACAAGGAGAAAAAGTCTTGTAAGGAGCAGAAATGCAGGGATTCATCATATGCTCCGAATCCTCAGTAAATAACAGGCTGTTTCTCATGAGAAATTCCTGAGGCCAAAGGAAATAGGATAAACTATGTAAAATACAGAAAGGAAAAAACAGGTAAGCCAAGGGCTTAATCTAGAAAACCAGTCCTTCAGAAATGAAAACTAAGGTACTTGAAGATAACAAAACCTAGGAGAATTCGTTGATAGTAGCCTAATCAGCAAGAGTTGCAGAAGGGGGATCCTTCCACATAAACAAAAGGATACCAGACAGAAACTAAAATAATACAAAGAAATAAAACAACTGTTATGATAGTCCCATAAGCACATCTCAGTGTGGATCTTGACATATAACCTTTATTTCTTAATTCTATTGGATTATTTTTAATTCAAATATGAATGCTGTACTTAAGTCATTTCCCCACCTCTAACTTCTCCGATACCTGCCTCCCCCAACTGCTCCCTGTCAAGTTCATGGCCTCTTTTTCTTTAATTATAACTGTTACATATATATACAATATATAAATATATTTATTTTATATATATTTATAAGACATATAAATATATAATATATTAAAACATATAAAATATATAAATATAACCTTCTGAGTCCATTTAGTGTTGCTAGTATGTGTACATTTTTAGAACCAAGCAGTACCCAACCTTAACTGATACACATACAGGAAATATTGTATAAGGGGGACAGAAGGACCACAGGAACCAGAGGACCAGGAAATGTGCTGTGACATTGTGTCTTCAATATACCACATGGAAGTGGTTAATCTTGACAATATGGTTACCTAAATAAGACCTGATTAGTTAACATGCGAATGACAATAGGGGAATTCTCATGGGGCTTTACCCTAGGTGGACCATAATCCCTCTTTTTATTTTTCTGTTTGATTTTAAAGAACACACCAAATAATGTAAACTTATGTTAATGTCCAAATAACACACCAAGATGAGTTTGTAACAACATAGGATACCAGGGCCTTCACATGTATAATGTGAGTGCTCCACTGTTGAACTATAACTCTGTTCTGGTTAGTTTTATGACAACTTAACACAAGCTAGAGTTATTAGGGAGGAGGGAGCCTCAACTGAGAAAATGCCTGTACAAGATCAAGCTTTAGGCAAGTCTGTTGTATGATATTTTGTTTGTGTTCTGCCAAATAAAGCTTGCCTGGAGATCAGAGAGTGGAGCTAGGCACTAGATAACCATATAGGCCAGTCGGTGGTGGCTCACACCTTTAATTCCAGCACTTGGGAGAAGGAAACAGAAAGATCGGAGTTCAAGGCCACCCTGAGCTACATGAGATTGAACCAGTCTAAAGAGAAACAGAGCCAGGCAGTGGTGGTGCACGCCCTTAATCCCAGCACTAGGGTGGTGGAGACAGGAATATAAGGCAGGTGGAGACAGGATCTCAGCCCTCATTGGGTCTGAGGATTCATAGAGGTAAGAAGCTTTTAATGGCTGCTGCTCTGCTTCTCTGATTTTCCAGCTTTCACCCTGACTCGGGTTTTTATTGTTAAGACTAATTAGGATCATGTTTCACAAGTCTGTATGGTATTTTCTTAATTAGTGATTCACAGAGGACAGCCCAGCCGTTGTAGGGGAGTCATCCCTGGGCTGGTGTTCTTCAGTTCTGTAAGAAAGCAGGCTGAGCAAGCTAGGAGAACAAGCCAGTAAGCAGCCCTCCTTCACAGCCTCTTCATCAGTTCCTACCTCCAGGTTCCTGCTCTGTTTAAGTTCCTGTCCTGGCTTCCTTCAATGACAGACTATGATGATGAAGTATAAGCCAAATAAACTCTTTCCTCTTCAAGTTGCTTTGGTCATGGTGTTTCATCATAGCAACAGTAGCCCTTAGACAATGCATAACCCAAAAAGGCACTTATGAAAAGCCCACACGTAGCATCACATTCAATAATTAAAGAATGAAACTTTTCCTCCAAGATCAAGAACAAAATAATTGCTATTTAACATTTTATAGGAAGATCAAAACCAAAGCAATTACCCTAGAAAAAAATAAATTAAAAAAAAATCCAAATTAATGCCCTTTACAGGTATGGAGAAGTAAAACTATGTCTATTTACACATGACATGATTCTACATATACAAAATCATGTATATTTTTCAGAGGCAAATTAAAAGATTCTGCTAGAGTCAATAAATCAGTTCAGTGAAGCTACAAATTAGGAAAATAAATAAGAAATAAGTTTATTTCTATACAGAGGCAATAAAACTAAAATGAAAATTAAGAAACTAATTCTACTTACAAAAGTACTCAAAACTTTATAGGATAAACTATATATAAACTAAACCATGCCAGTGAAAAATGTGTACACTGGAAACCATGAAACCTTGTGGACTAACGAAGTCCAAGACAAATTGTAACACATTCCTGTTTCTGAACTAATGTTAAGAGGAAGATTAATTTTCCTTAAAATAATACACAGTGCCTTGAATTCATATGGAATTTCAGAGGATTCAAACCACCCAAACAATATCTTAAAGACAAAAAAAAATGGTTGGAGTATTTACATTACTTAATTTCAAAACTTGCTACAAACCTAAAATAACAGAAACAGCATATTAGGGCATAGTGATAACATGTATCCAATAGAACTGAGTCCAGAACAGATGTAGACTTTTTGCCCAATTGATTTTCTTTCTTTCTTTCTTTCTTTCTTTCTTTCTTTCTTTCTTTCTTTCTTTTTTAGATTTATTTTATTTTACATGTATGAGCATTTTTTTTCTGAATGTATCTCTGTGTACAACATGCCTGCCTGGTGCCTGGGAGAGTAGAAGAGGGGGCAAGGTCCCCTGGAACTGGAGTTACGAGGCACCATGTGGGAGCTAGGAATTGAACCTAGATTCTCTGCAAGAGCAACAAGAGCTTTTAACCACTGATCCGTCTTTATCTTCAGTCCTGCCAACTGATGTTCAACAAGCACGAACAGAACATTCAATCAGGAAATAAATATATTCAGCAAATGGTACAGGGACAAATGGGTAGCCACATATAAAATAAAGAGACTGCATACATCCCACCACCTCTAACCATTATACAAATTAATGCAAAATAGATCCTTGACCTAAATACAAGAGCTTTAATTATGCAATTAGTAGAAAAAAACATAGAGTTAGATCTTTATGACCTCAGAGGTGGCAACTGAGTCTTTGATGTGTACAGAACAAATTAGCCACAAAAAAAATAAAAACAGTTATACTTGATAAAAATCAATATATTTTTGTCTCAAAATATATTACTTACTGTCTATATGAAGAGGAAACCATTGACAGACGGAATTTTTTTTTCAAATCATATATCTGCTGAGACATTACTATTAGGATGTGTAAAAATATTGCTCAACAATAAAAAGAAGTATCCATACAACAAAAAAATAAAGGCTCAAAATAAAGTATACAAAGCATGACCCAAGCACCTCCCTCTAGACCTCTTAAAGCTCCCCCACCTCAATGCTGCCATCGTAAGGATGAAGCCGCTAGGACACTAACCTGCAGCTACAAATCCCACTGAAACCACAGCACATGGTTCTTTTTACATAATACTCACAAGAGGCAAAATGACAGAAAATAAAATAGTCGTAACTAAAAAATAATAATTCTTTCTAAACAATAGAAGTTCAGAGAAAAAGCAGACACCTGTTCACCTAAGTATCTACTGATACAGTCTGAGTTATCTTCCTGGGATGGTCTCAAGGAGGACACCTTTGGCAATGGTGATGTCCCGCGTGTGTGTGGTTTTGATGCTCACTCCTCACAGCTGTGCATACGTCGCTATTCTTTTCCGTTTGTTATTCTTTTTTATTTGAGGTTCTTCTCTAATGTTTGGTTTGGTTTTGTCTTCTGTTGCTTAGAAAAAGAAAATAGAATGACATACCCAGGTCTAACATTAAATTATAATTATTTTTAAGAGAGAAAATCAAACACATAAAGAACTACAAATAAGACACTCCCTAAAATTTTCATTACATTGCAAGCTATAAATGTGCATATTTTCCATAATTCAACTCAAATATTTCCAGATTTTCATCAAGAGAGAAAAGACCAACATTTGGCCTCGACCATGTGGTAGAGGTTAGTTAGGGCTTAGGGAGCTTGGCTACAATACTCTACACCCTGCATTCAATCCCCAGCACCACAAAAAAAGTTAGGATCGTTTATTTTTATTTTATGTGTTTTGCTTTATGAGTGTTTCCTCTACGTGTATATAAGGGCATGTCATGCGTACCTAGTGCCTGTGGAGACCAGAAGAGGGCACTAAATCCCCTGGAACTGAGGTAGACAGTTGTAAACCATCATTTAGGTGGTGGGAAACAAACCCTGGTCCTCTGAAAGAGCAGCAAATACTCTGAACTGCTGAGTCATCTCTCCAGCCCTACTTTTGTTAATTACAAAGATAATAATACTTAATATTTTATTATATTTTCAAGAAAATATGTTTTCAAAGTTTTAATATTTGACATACAAATGTGTTCACTATACCAACTTTGCAGCAAGGTACTGTTTACCTTGCATATCAATATGGCTACAAATGGGCATCTAACTGTTAACAAATAAATTACTTCTTAAAATTAGATGTCTACTAACTAATATCACTAGTTGTGGCTCATTTTGGAAATGTTCTCAAACAAATTTTCTGAATGTGTTTCTTAACTTAAAACCAGAAAAGAGAATATTTTGTGCGGTTCTGAGGAAATGACTCCATGGACAAATACGTGTCGTGCAAGTGAAGGCCAGAGTTCGGTTGCCCAGAGCCAACATACGGCAGGTGAGTGCCGTGACCCACTTGTAAACCCGGCACTTAGCAGGAAAAAAGAGTGGACTCCCCAGGGAAAGTGAGATACATGAATGTGTGAGCTCTGGAGTCAGCACGGGATGCTGTCTCAGTAAATAAAGTAGAAAGCAATCCAAGACGACCTAACAGTGACCTTTGGCCTGCACACACATGCAGCAGAACACAGGAGAATTCAAATACACATACCACACACACATACACATGCAAAGAGAAAGAGAGAGAATGTTTTATAGGTAACTATAGACTTAGTGTGGTGTATACTCCTCAACATATTATGGAGGAGACATGTTGCTATTGACACACAGCAGGCCTGTGATCTGAATGCAGAGAAAACGAAAAAAATGAAGGATTTCCCAAGGCTAAGTATACAACTTTTTTTCAAATATTATGGTTAAATACCCCTTTAAGTAAACAAAAATCAAAATAAAACAAAGAAAAGTAAGCTTTTTTTCTTTATTCATTCACTGGGAAAATATCAACACAAAATAAACATAAGAGCTACATCTCATCCACATCTTTATAAAGCCGATTTGTAACATACTCCAGCCATTGTGTCTTGTTTGACTCACGCAGGCTTACCTGTATGGAAAAAGGATCTGCTGCATTCTTAATGTTAACTAGGAACATCCTATTAATCTAGGGTCCATGGAAAATCTATGTTGTCAAGATGTTTGTCCAAGAAATCAGCTTCTGTGATAATAACATGGCGTGGCCCTTGTGGGAAGACTCCTAGCCTACCTTTGTCAAAATTGTTCGCATTTAATGGCATCCGTTTTTATATCTTTTGCTCTCTGCCATGTCTTATAAAACAGACATCTTCTTTAGTGTATCCATTATGGAAACTACTTGGTTTTGCTCTTAAGCAGATAAACATATTGTCTGAGCTTACTTGCTCGTTTGCTTTAAAAAAAAAAAAGTGTGTTTTTATGTCTTTTTTGTTTTGCCCTATAAATTCCTCCTAGCCATTATTAATCTATATATCATGACTTTTTTCTCATTGTTGCTAACTGAACACTAATTATTGATATGTCAAAAAGCACAATAACTTTACTCCTGACCTCTCTTAGAAGATTCAAGACCCTTAGATACATAATAGTGGCATACATCACTTTGTTTTCTGGCTTTTTTGAGACAGGATCTCTTCACACAGCCCTGACTCTCCTAGAGCTTTCTGTGTAGACCAGGCTGTCCTCAAACTCAGAGAGATCTGCCTGCCTCTACCTCCAAAGCACTGGGACTAAAGGCATGTGCCCTGACACCTGGTCCAAGGTTACTCTGTGTTACTGGCCTCCTTTTACTGTGAATACAAAAGGCAGTTGCATTGATGGTGATAACTTCCGATTGGAAAATACCTGCTTAAGGAGGAAAGTGCATAAGAAGAAATCCAACCCCTCTGAGACACTGTCCAAATGTGAACTTCCAGAATGTAAACCTTCTTTGGACTTTTGTAATATATTTAGCAGAGGCATCATTTAAGACCCTATGTTTTTGTTTGTTTGTTTGTTTGTTTGTTTGTATTTTTTGTTTGTTTTTACATCCCAAAGTGTCTCCTCCCTCCACTCTTCTCAGTTCCCCATCGCCTCATCCATTCCTCCTCCACTGTTTCTCTTCAGATCCAAGCGGGCCTTCCATGGATATCAGCTAGCCATCATATATGTCAAGTTGCAGAGAGACTAGGCACTTCTTCTTCTGTAAAGGCTGGATGAGGCAATCCAGTAGGAGGAATGAATCCCAGAAGCATGCAACACAGTCAGAGAAAACCCCTGTTCTCACTGTTAGGAGTCTGACAAGAAGACCAGGTTACACAATTGTAACACATATGCAGAGGGCCTCGGTCAGTCCCGTGCAGGTCAGTCCCATGCAGGCTCCCTGGTTGTCAGTTCAGTCTCTGTGAGGCCTTATGAGGCCAGGTTAGCTGATTCTGTGGGTTTTCTTGTGGTGCTCTTGACACCACTAGTTCCTACAATCCTTCCTCCCTCTCTTCTGCAGGATTCCCCAAGCTCCACCTAATGTTTGGCTGTGGATCTCTACATCTGTTTCCATCAGTTTCTGGGTGAAGTTTTTCTGATGACAGTTGGGCTAGGCACCGATCTATGAAAGCCCTGCTTTTTTTATTTTATTAGATTTCTTTATATTGTTTTATGTGTGAATATTTTGCCTGCATGTCTTTATGAGCACCATGTGTATGTCTGGTGCCTGAGGAGATCAGAACAGGACAACAGATCCCCTGGAACTGGAGGTGTGAGTCACTACGTGAGTGCTAGGAACTGAGCCCTAGACTGCTGTAGGAACAAGTACTCATAACCATTGGGCCATCCTTCCAGCCCCTTAGTCAGTAACTCAAAGCCCAACTTCCTGGGCACATAAAGAAAGCTGAAGTAGGGAATGACGTCACTAACAAGGGAGATGTTTCACTGTTTTTAACTTGCATTCTCACTCCACTCATGCCCACAGCTGTAATTAAACTTCTTGCTGCCTGAAACCAAATAGAAGGTTATGTGCTCTTCACTCACTAGTCAGCCTCTCACCTGGTGAGTTTATGGATTCTGAGAAAAGACATCGTGCTGGCTCATAGTAAGTCAACTTGACACACAAGCTGTAGTCATCTGAGAAGAGGGAATCTCAACTGAGACAATGCTGTAGGCAGGCCTGTAGGGCAGTTTTCTTAATTAGTGATTGATAGGGGAGGCCACAACCCACTGTGAGTGGTACCACCCTGGGCTGGTGGCCCTGAGTTCTTTAAGAAAGCAGGCTAGGCTAGCCAGAGGAGCATACTCCTCTGTGGCCTCTGCATCAGCTCTGGCCTCCAGGTTCCTGCCCAGCCTCAAGTCCTGCATTGGCTTCTCTCAATGGACTATGACTTGAGATATGTAAGCTAAAACAACCCTTTGCTCCCCAAATTGCTTTTGGTCATGGTGTTTCCTCACAGCAGTAGTAACCCTAACTAAGACAGACATGCTCCGAGTTTCGACAAATGGATCAAAGATTCTGCTTTGGCAAACTCAATTAGATGGAAAATTAAGCTTTCTGTCTTAATTGCACTTTGCTGTAGAACAGTGACAGCTCCGGGCTCCAGGAGGGTTTTCTCACAGAGCCTTGGTGTTGCTTGTTAGCATGTGCATGTTATTGGTTCCACCTGTACATCCATATTTAAATGTGTGCGCTTTGTGCAGAATTGTTTACTATGCATAAAAGCCAATTGGTGTTAACTTTGACACATGCAGATGACGAAGAAATGAACAACAACAGAAAACTTATGGCAAATGTTATAGCATGAAACATCAGGAAGAGTCCATTAAGACTCTCCATAGCTCTCTCACATCCCACATGTATGTTTTAAATATGTTAGTAAATATGAACAGTGTTGGGTTCTGAAGACTGAATCAAGGGTCACATTGGGAACACCTCACTCACATTGCTGATCAACCACAGCACTGGGTGGTGATGCCATTTATACACCAGCTTGCTTGCTTGCTTTTTTTTTTTTTAATTTAGTGTGTTTTCTTTTGTTTTAAGACAGGGTCTCTCGTAGACCAATGTGACTGAATTTCTAATCTTTCTGCATCTCCCTCCAGAGTGCTGAAATTACAGGCCTGTGCTACCACACGGTTTTGTGTGGAACTGGGAATCAATGGCTGGGCTCTGTGCACGCCAGAGAAGCACTCTCCCAACTGAGCTGTATCCCCAGTGCTTTAGCCTGGCTTTCAGAGAAAAACAACTAAATTTTCTCAAAGACAGCATCTTCTCTAGCCCCCAAAATTAACTTCCTGGGAACTATGTAAAGTAGTCTAAATACAGATTGAATGACGGTTCTGTCATTGTTTCCCACTGGACAAGTGTTCGGTATAAGTTAAAAACGTTGCAAGTTAAATACCTACTTTCCTCACTAATGCTCAGTTGAGTAAATTTTCTTATACTTTTGCAATATTCTTGCCTCAGCTCAAACTTTAAAATAAGTGTAGTATCTTCACGTGACAATAGAAATTTTTCTCAATACTACCGATCTCTTTAAGACATATGAAAACTTGATTCTTATTTGTATACTTCTAAGCTACTCAACTGTTTGCCAATATTGTCTCCATTATATTTAATTTCACAAAAGTAAACAGCAAAATATCCAGTCAAAACATATTACATTTGAAAGTTTCTCTATATGGCATGCTGATACCAGAGGCAGTTTTAATGAAACACCCAGGCTGACATCGAGGCTAAAAGAAAGCCATGGGGAGACCAGCCAGAGAGGAAGTGAGTGAGACAAACAGGGCACCAGGATGCCCTCTCCTCAGAAATTCACAGAATAACCTGGAACAGTGTGTGCTCATGTCCACTCATTAGTAATTGTAGTCCAGTAACTTTTTCTGTTTTACTGAGAATAATTTAAATTCTCCACAATGCTGTCTAAAAGCTTTATGCCTTCGTTATTCACTGACTTTGTGAATGAAATGCTGAAATGGGAGGTCCTAACATCCTTATACCTAGCTTCCTTGACTTTTCTTTTTAAGATAATTATAAAATAAATATACTTGATCATTGTAAAGCTTAGCCCTGGATTTAGACGTTATAGAAACCCTGAGAAGGAAACGAAGTGGCTGAGGAGGAGCAAAAGGGAGCACGCGACACTAAGGTGAAAAGGGACTGTGAGGTTGGGAGGGCACAGGCGGAGGAAGGGAGACAGGGAAGAGTCGGGGGTGGGAAAAGAAGCTGCAGAAATGAATTGTGTTTGTAACCTGCTGCACGGTAAGCCAGTGAAAAAGAAAGTTATACGACATAAACCTCCATATCAAGTTTCTGACTTCAACAATTATTCCAAATAACTCCAGAGCAAATCAATAAAAAAATTCTCAACGAGTACTAAACAACTACACAGAATTTCTGAATTGTTTTCAGTAGCCATATCGTTAGCACTGACATTGGTATTATTAATATTAACATTGAAGTATTAAATAATTTTATTAATGTTATTAGGATCTATATTTTCAACATGAGAGACCAGAAACACCAAAACACACAAAAAAAATTGAGTAAATAGCTTTAGTATTGAATCTAAATTAAGGAATGCCATGAGAAACGCCTATTTGCAATGCTGTTCCTGAAAATTTCTGTTTTGGAACACTCCTGTCCCTCTGGTAAGTATTCCTTGTACCTAAACTGTTGGTACAACATGGTTAAGCTAAGCCCCTGTTGTCTTTCTGAAAGTCTGGTATTGTGAGCATCCCAAGCAGAGGATACACCTACATGGCCAGTCTTCAATAAATACCCTGGGCAATAAGTCTCTAGAAAAAGTCTCTAGTAGACACTGCAGACATGTCAGAACTCATTTCTGAGAGAACTCAACGTGTTTTGTATGGCTCCATAAGAGGGTCCTTGGAGCTGCTCCCTCAAAACTCAACCTCATTTTCCTGCTTCTAAAATTGTACTTCTGCAACACCACATGCTAGTCATGATTAGGACACTGTGTTGAGTCCTGCAAATCCTTCTGGGGAATCACTGAACCCAGGGGTCAGGGGCTTGTCTTACCAAGTTAAAAAATAACTGTTTTCTTCAACAAACAAATTGTACAATGCAAAAAAAATACATAAAGAATTCAAAAAATTAGATATCACAAGGCAAAATAATCCAATTAAAAACTAGGGAACAGATCTAAATAGAGAATTCTCCAATAGAGTCCTAAATGGCTGAGAAACACTAAAAGAAATGTTCAACATTTTTGCCATCAGAGAACTGCACATCAAAACTACTTTTTTCTATTTTATTTATTTAGTTAGTTATTTAGTTACTTATTTTACATGCTGACCACAATTTCCCCACCCTCCTCCAATTCCCCCCCTCCACTCTCCTCCAATTCACTCCTCTTCTGTTTCTGTTCAGAAAGGGGCAGACCTCCCATGGGTATCAACAAAGCATGGAATATCAAGTTGCAGTAAAACTAAGCTCCTCCCCTTATTAATGCTGGGCAAGGCAGTCCAGTATGAGGAATAGGTTTCCTAAAGCCAGCCAAGTGGTAGCCCATGCTCCCATTATTAAGGGTCCTAGGTACACAACTGTCACATATATGTAGAGGGCTTAGGTCAGTCCCAGGCAGGCTCCCTGGTTATTTGGTTCAGACTCTGTAAGCATCTATGAACCAGGTTAGTTTTTCTATGGGTTTTCTTGTGATGTCCTTGACCCCTCTGGTTCCTACAATCTTCCCTCCCTCTCTTCAGCAAGATTCCCCTAGCTTGACTTAATGATTGGCTGTGGGTCTCTGCATGTGTTTCCACCAATTACTGATGAAGGCTCTCTGGTAACAATTGGAGTAGTCACCAATCTGATCACAGGAGATGACTAGTTCAAGCTATGTATCCACTACTGCTATCAATCTTAGCTGGGGTCATCCTTGTAGATTCCTGGGAGTTTCCCTCACATCAGGTTTCTACCTGACTCCAAAATGCCCCCCTTTCCAGTCATCTCTTTCAATACTCTCCCCTTCCACCTAGTCCCCCACAACCATGTCAATCCCTCAAATTCCCATCCTCACCTGCCCCCAGTTTACTCATGAGATTTCTTCTATTTCTCCTTCCTAGGAAGATCCATGCTTCCCACCTTGGGTTATCTCGTCTCTCTGGGGCTGTGGGTTGTAGCATGATTATCCTTCGCTTTATAGCTAATATCCACTTATGAGTGAGTATATACCATGTTTGTCTTTCTGGGTCTGGGTTACCTCACTCAGCATGATTTTTTTCTAGTTCCATCCATTTTTCTTCAAATTTCCTGATGTCATTTTTTGTTGTTGTTGTTTTAGATACAGGGTTTCTCTGTGTGTAGCTCTGGCTGTCCTAGAACTCACTCTGTAGATCAGGCTGGCCTTGAACTCACAGAGATCCACCTGCCTCTGCCTCCCGGGTGCTGGGTTTAAAGGAGTGTGCCACCACTGCCTGGCCTGATGTCATTGTTTTTAACAGCTGAGTAAATTGTATAAATATACCACATTTTCCTTATCCATTCTTTTGTTGAGGGACGTCTAGGTTGTTTCCAGGTTCTATTATGAATAAAGCTGCTATCAACATTGTTGAGCAAGTGTCTTTGTGGTAGGGAGGAGCATCCTTTAGCATCCAAGAGTGGTACAGCTGGGTCTTAAGGTAGATTGATTTCCAATATCTTGAGGAACTGCCATGTTGATTTCCAAAGTAACTGTACAAGTTTGTACTCCCATCAGAAATGGAGAAGTGTTCCCCTTGCTCTACATCCTCACCAGCATAAGCTGTCATTTGTGTTTTTGATCTTAGCCATTCTGACATGTGTAAGATGGAATCTCAGAGTCGTTTTGATTTGCATTCCCCTGATAGCTAAGGATGTTGAACATTTCTTTAAGTGTTTCTCTGCCATTTGAGATTCTTCTGTTGAGAATTCTCTGTTTAGATCTGTACCCCAATTTTTAATTAGATTATTCGGGTTTTTGTTGTCTAGTTTTTGAGTTCTTTATATATTTTAGAAATCAGCCCTCTCTTGGATATTGGGTTGATGAAGGTCTTTTCCCAATTTGTGGGCTGCTGTTTGTTCTATTGACAGTGTTCTTTGCCTTACAGAAGCTTTTCAGTTTCATGAGTCCAATTTATTAATTGTTGATCTTAGCGTCTATGCTACTGGTTTTCTATTCAGGAAGTTATTTGCTGTGCTAATACATTCAAGGCTATTTCCCACTTTGTCTTCTATCTGGTTCAGTATAATTGGATTTATGTTGGGGTCTTTGATCCACTTGGACTTGAGTTTCGTGCAGGGTGATAGATATGAATCTATTTGCATTCTTCTGGTTGCTGACATCCAATTATGCCAGCATCATTTCTTGAAGATGCTTTCTTTTTCCATTGTATAATTTTGGCTTATTTGTCAAAAATCAGGTGTCCATGTGAATTTATATTTGGATCTTCAATTCGATTCATTGCTCCACCTGTCTGTTTTTATGCCAATGTCATTGTTTTATTACTATAGCTCTAGAGTAGAGCTTGAAGTCAGGGATGGTGATACCTCCAGAAGTTCCTTTATTGTACAGGATTGTTTTTGCTATCCTTGGATTTTTGTTTTTCCATATGAAGTTGAGTATTGTTCTTTTGAGGTTTGTAAAGAATTGTGTTGGAATTTTGATGAGGATTGCATTGAATCTGTAGATTGCCTTTAGTAAGATGGTCATTTTTACTATTAATGCTATAGATGCTTGAGAATGGGAGATCTTTCCATCTTCTGACACCTTCTCCAGTGTCTTTCTTCAAAGACTTGAAGTTTTTGTCATTCAGGTTTTTTACCTGCTTGGTTAGAGTTACCCCAAGATATTTTAATATTGTTTATGGCTATTTCAAAGGGTATTGTTTTCCTGATTTCTTTCTCAGCCCTTTTATCATTTGTGAATAGGAGGGCTACTGATTTTTTTTAGTTAATCTTGTATCCAGCCACTTTGCAAAAGGTGTTTATCAGCTGTAGAATTCCATCTTACACCCATCAGAATGGCTAAGATCAATAGCACAAGTGGCAGCTCATACTGGAGAGGATGTGGCGTAAGGGGGGAACACTCTTCCATTGCTAATGAGAGTGCAAACTTATACAGTCATTGTGGAAATTAGTATGGTGATTCCTCAGAAAGATAGAAATCAATCTACCTCAAGATTCAGCTATACCACTCTTGGGCATGTACCCAAAGGATGGTTCATTCTACCACAGGGAAACTTGCTCAACCATGTTCATCACTGTTCTTTTCAAAATAGCCAGAAACTAAAAAAAACCTAGGTGTCCCTAATCAGAAGAATGGATGAAGAAAATGTGTTACATTTACACAATGGAGTATTACTCAGCTGTTTAAAAAAAAATGACATCATGAAATTTGCAGACAAATGGACAGAACTGAAAAAAAAATCATCCTGAGTGAGGTAACCCAGACCAAGAAAGATAAATATGGTATGTATTCACTTATATGAGGATATTAACCATTAAATAAATGATAATCAAACTATGATTCATAGACCCAGTGAGGTTAGGTATAAAGGAAGGAACTACAGAAGGCACATGACTCTCCTTGGGAGGGGGAAATAGAATAGATTTTATGGGTGGACCTCAGTTGGGGTGAAGGATATGAAAGGGAGGATAAAGTGAGAAGGGGAGGGGAGATGAGATTGAGGGAATGAGAGAGGCAGCTAGAATTAAGCATTTGAGAGGTGGTATGGAAACCTAGTGCAGTGAAAATTTCCTCTGATATATGAATGTGATCCTAATAAAGTCTCCAAATAATGAGGGAGATGGATCCCCTACTGGCCATCTCTTGTCACCAAACAAAGCTTCTAGTGCCAGGACTGGGTCTCAAGTTGTTGGCTGAAAGGGTCCCATTGAAATCCCCAAACAACCCAGGCTGTTGCCCAGACAATAGTTTGCTGTGAACAAACTGACAGCAAGGCCCCATTGCTGAAGACAACACCACCCACACGACTCATAGAACATGGAGATGTCAAGCTGGTGCCTACATAGAACCTTCACCCCCATGTTCTAGTGTCTAAGACACAGAAAGGTACTCTACAGACTACCAAAAGAGAAATGTAAACAACACTCCAACCACAAAACTTTTGATCTGCAATCTGTCCTGCCTGCAAAATATGCCAGGGCAGTGGTGGTCCAACCTTGTGGGAGTAACCAACCAATGTCTGATTTGACTTAAGACCCACACATTGATGGAACCCACACCTGACACTGCTTGGGTGACCAAGAACCAGAGTCTCCAGGGTAAATCCAAATAATAATGGTCTGGGGGAAAGTAAAAATAAAATGGCTCCAAATGATGACTATACAAATAACTATACAAATAGATCAGTGCCTTATTCAGCCATCATCAGAAAGGTTTCCTCCTGCAGCAAATGGGAACACATACAGACGCACAGCCAGACATTACCCAGACAGAGAGAGACTTTGGAATACACAGCTCTAAGCAAGATGTCTCCATCAAATCCCTCCCCTCAGAGCTCAGGGAACCCTGCAGAAGATGAGGCAGAAGGAGTGGGAGAGACATAATAGAGGACACAAGGAGAGAAAGACCTTTTAAATGAACTGAGCAGAGCTCATATAAACTCACAGAGACTGAAGCAGCAAGCACAGGGCCTACAC
Organism: Peromyscus eremicus; assembly: GCF_949786415.1. Taxonomy (NCBI): domain Eukaryota; kingdom Metazoa; phylum Chordata; class Mammalia; order Rodentia; family Cricetidae; genus Peromyscus; species Peromyscus eremicus. The sequence goes on from NC_081427.1 coordinate 72,468,578, forward strand.
GGATCTGCACCAGGTCCTCTGCATATATAGTATAGCTTTCAGTTTAGTGCCTTTTGGGACTCCTGAATGTGTGAGTGAGTGGGTCTCTGATTCTTGTGCCTGCTCTTGGAACTCTTATTTTTCTGTTGGTTTGTCTTGTCTAAATTTGATATGATGGCTTTCTTTATATCTTATTATATTTTATTTTGCTATGTTTTGTTGTTATCTCTTAGAAGCCTATTGTTTTTTAATGAGAGACAGAAAGAGCGTGAATCTGGAAGGGAGAGGAGATGGGGAAGAACTGGGAGGAGCTGGAGTAGGGGAAGCTGTATTCAGATTTTATGTATGAGAAAGAATCTATATTTAACAAAAGGGGAAATTTTATACAAGTCAAAATGAAAGAAAGTCTGTAAATATATAAAATTTTAAATTTTAGTTGCTCTTATAAAAATGGCAAATACTGAAATATTTGTTTTCTAAAAACAAAAGCAGGCAAGGTGGTATATTTCTGTATTCTCAGAACTCAAGGATCTTAAGCTTATTTAAGCCACTAGACATTGTAGCATGCACTTATAATCCCAGCACTTGGAAGGTAGTTCAAGGTAGATAGGGGTTCAAGGTCATCCTCAGCTACAATTCAAGGCTAGCCTATGTCACATGAGATTCATATCAAACACACACACACACACACACACACACACACAAACACACACACACACACACACACACACACCAGTTATAATAGCTTAAACCTGCACTACTTTTAGAACATTCTATATAAATAAACTAAATTGAATCAAGAATGTGAAAATCAAAAATTAGCCACAAGAATGTGTCAAACATTGGTTGCTTGTGTAAAAGCATTACCTTTAAAAAAGATAATCTCCATTTTGAACAAGATATACCAGGAATTTTTTTTTAATTATCTTTCCTGCAGGTGGTGGTGGTGAATGCCTTTAATACCAGCACTTGGAAGACAGAGGCAGGCAAATCTCTGTGAGTTCAAGGCCAGCCTGGTCTACAGAGCTAGTTTCAGGATAGCCAGGGCTACACAGTGAAATTCTGTCTCAAAAGAATATATATATGAAGTAAAGTACAGGATAACCAACCTGCAACCCACAGCCCCAGAAAGGCTAGATAACAAGGAGGGCCCAAAGAGGGATGCATGAATTTCCCTGGGAAGGAAAATAGAAGAGATCTCCTGGATAAACTGGGGGCAGGGGAGGGGGAGATGGAGGGATGGGGTCTTGAGGAAGGAGGTTGGGCAGGCTGGGTGCCAGAGGTGGGTTAGAGGCCAGATGGAGAGCAAAAGTAACAAAAGAGACGTCTTGATGTGGGGGGGGGGGACTTTTACGGGTTAGGGAGAAACCTGGCACTAGGGAAACCCCCAGGAATCCACAAGGATAACCCTGGCTAAGAAAGACTCTTAGCAATAGTGAAGACTGTGCCTGAACTGGCCATCTACTGTAATCAAATTAGTGACTACCCTAATTTTCATCAGAGATACTCTAATCCAGTAACTAATGGAAGCAGATAAAGTGATCCACAGCCAAGCACTGAGCTGAGTCTTGCTGAAGAAAGGGAGCCAGGGAGGTCATGGGGGGGGACCCCACAGATACAGCTGACCTGAACTCATGGCAGCTCATGGACTCTGGACCAACAGTTAAGGAGCCTCCATGGGACTGATCTAGGCCTTCTGCATGTGTGTGACAGTTGTGTAGCTTGGTCTGTTTTTAAGGCTCCTAACAGTGAGATCAGGACCTGTCCCTGGTGCTTAGTTGGCTTTTGGGAACCTGTTCCCCATGCTGGATTACCTTGTCCAGCCTTGATGCAAGGGGAGGAACTTAGTCCTACCTCAACTTGAAGTGCCAATGCTTTATTGACTCCCATAGGAGGCCTGCCCCTTTCTGAATGGAGACAGAGGAGGAGTGCATTCAGAGGAGGGTAGATGGGAAGTGGGGGGGACTTGGAGGAGAAGAGGGAGGGGAAACTGCTGTCAGTATGCAAAACAAATGGGAAAAATCAATCCTGTTTTATAAAGTTAGTCTTGCCTTAATATTCAAAATGACAAAATTGAATCAAAAAGACTATAGGACAGTTTCATAGATTTGCATAGATGAAAAGAAAAACTCTATTTGAACTTGAGCAAACAGTCATGGAAAGTGTGCATCTGTCTGCATCATCTATGTGTCTACATATTATTGTTTATAAGCATGCTGCCAGTCTTCTGCATAGTGAGCTTACGTTCAGGAATATTGTTGAATTGTTTCAGTTTTGACAATTTTTGTTCTTTTGGCTGCTTTGTATAGTCACATTTTCTGTCAATATATCGTAAATTATGTAAAAATAATATTACAAATCCTGACAATGTTTAAAACTTGGTTAGAATTTCTATACTATGTTGAGTAGTAGTAATAACAAACATTGCTATCTTGTATCTGATTAAAAAATTGAAGTTTTGCCATTAAATATCAGAGTAAGGATATATATTCTTAGCTTTCTAAGTGGTTCTTAATAATATACATGTATGGTGTTGAATACTTTTCCTCCATCTCTGGAATGATCTTATGAAATCTTCCCCTAATATGCTAATATGACAAATCAGTAAACTAGTAGATTTGAAAAATGTTAATCTATCCTCAATTTTCTGGGAAAAACTTACATTACACTCTATACATACATGTACATACATGCATTTGCATAGATCCAATTTTTAAATACTGTCAGGATTTAAAATGTATTATTTTAATATATTTTATGATACACTGACAGAAAATATTACATGAAGCATCCAAAAGAAACAAAAATTGTCAAAGCCAAGAAAGTTCAACAATATTCCTGAACATAAGGTCACTATGCAGAAGATGAACAGCATGCTTATAAACAAGTAGCATATAAGTAAAAATATAATAATCTCATTTCAATACAAACAGAGCTGTAATGTACCTAAGAATATGTTTGGCAAAAATACGACTAAGATATTTGTGGGAAAAAAATCAATCTAAAAAGAAAATCAAATCTAGAAAACAAATGATATCAAAATAGGAAATGTATTCTTAAACCAGACCCAAAAAATATCAAGCCTTTAAAGAGGGCATTTAACAAGGTAAAAGTTTTAAACATTTATGCATTACACAAGCAAATTAAAAAAAAAAACATGAAATGAGATCAATTTAAGTGCGTATAACCAACAATAAACTCTTAAAAATCATCCTTAAGGAGGTAGAGGCAGGCAGATCTCTGTGAGTTCAAGGCCAGCCTGGTCTACAAATCAAGTTCCAGGACAGCCTGGGCTACACAGAGAAACCCTGTCTCAAAAAACAAAAAATCCTAAGTCAAAAAGAACAAGCAATTTAAAAACATGGTACCAGGGCTCCGTGAGGAAAGTGCTTCTGCCACAGCTGATGGCCTCGGTGGAATCCCCAGCCCCGTGTGGTGAAAAAAGAGATCTGTCCCTGCAGCTTGTCTGCATGTGCACCCCAGTGTATACACACACACACACACACACACACACACACACACACACACACACACACACACACAGTAAGGGAAATGAATGTAATTTTTAAAAGAATATAGGTAGGCAATTCACCAAAGGAAATCCAAGTAAACACAAGAAATGTAGTCCATTCTCACTATTACATAAATTCATACTAAAAATAAATAAAACTTCACACTATAGTCTAATAATATTAAATCCCAGCAAACACACAGGAAATTGTGCACGGACGATTAAAGTATAATGCAACGATGCCACTTTGGAAAAAGTGTTGGCCACATCTTTTACGTCTGATAGTGATCACAACCAAGGAGCACATCTTTCACACTTAAAGTGGAAAGGAATGAAGGTAAAAGTGCTCACTGTCACTAAAAATGAATTAATGTCCACACATCAGTGAATAAGTACATTGCAGTGATATTTATACAATGGAATACTGAAGGAAGGATACACATGGATTGGTGTCAATCAATCTGAAAAGCATAATGCTCAGTGGAACCGAGAGCTCCACAGCATGGGCGGTGGGATACAATCTGTAGAGAGCTTAGACCCCGAGAAGAGGGTGTCCGAACTTCTGCAGGGTACAGATGCCCAGCATCTCACCTGAGCTGTCTACCAGCTGCACACACATGCAGAGCCGTTGTTCTGTGGCTTTGCTCCCAGGAATGGAATAGACTTCATCTTAATTGAACTTGAATAGCAGAGCACAGACTGACAGAAGAGGTTTGGCAGTCTGAACTGGGAGGATGAGCCCATGCTGACTTCGTGGTGGAGAAGCTCTGGAGACGTGAAGCAGGGAGAAGGGGATGTGGACTTGCTCACATTTCCTTACAACAACAAAAGTGCACATAAACCTAAAGGTCCAATGTGCTAACGTTTCTAGTATTTGTTAATCTTTGCTCTTTCAATGTTTGAATCTATTCCTCTTTAATTTTTCTAATATTAATTATAAATTAAATATTTAAATTAAATTAAATATTTTACTTTGTTTACTAGAATTATTTCTCCCATTTAAGTGTTTAAGTAACTTTTTGAAAATACAAAGTCCTTAAATCTTTAAATAAGGTCCTTTAAACAAAATAGAACCTGGTTTACTTCCCTGTAACAGCCAGAGGTTTGCCTGTTCTGTGAAGAGTCTTGATAAATACCTAAATCACCCACCAGGAAAGCAGAACCGACTATGAAACAGAAGCCTCCATAATTCTTAACTTACATGAGTTTCACAACGACCTTCCAAAGGTCCAAGGAAGATATTTCCAAAATGTGTCATTGCTACGATTCAAACAAAACACCCAGAGACAAACATGAACAAACATGAACGTATCTTACGGACAAGCTGGGGCTATTAAGTCTATTGAAATACCAGAACTAGGACTAGACATCAAGTGCGTTTTAAACGCTCTGATGTCAGTTTATCTTTTCATTTTTCCACTTATTTTTTACTTATTTAGTAGGGGAGGGGCCACACATGCCACAGCCAGTATGTGGCGGTCAGAGGACATTTTACCACGTGTGTCCAGAAATGGAATCAGACTGTCAGGCCCGTCCACACGTGCCTCACGCTCCGGGCCTTTGTGACACCCTGATACCGGTTTATACTAACCTTCTGGGTTGTTTTTTTCTTTTTCTTTTAACAGAGTTTCCTCAGGTATACAGGATGAACTACAGGGTCTCTGAGTTCACTACCAATTCTTTTTGAACTTTTAATGAGTTTTGCTTCATCTTTTCAAAAAGTTATTTGGAGTAATCATTCTTTTGTGTAAAAATGTTAAAACGCAGCACACTGGAAAACCAAATTTCCTTTCCTACCACACAGCACTCCCCTGTACATGTCTAGAAAGAGACAAATGAGAGAGAAGAGAGCTAGTGCAGTTTTCCGATAACCCCAATCCGGTTTCCAAAGGAAGGAACTTGGTGGCACACGGTTGTGACTGAAATTGGCCTTGCAATCAGTACTCAGAATCATCAAGGGGTTTTCCGATGGATATCCAAAAAAACAAAAAACAAAAAACAAAAAACAAAAAAAAAAAAAAAAAAAAAAAAAAAACAGAAGATTGATTCTCCAGGCTAGAAAGAGTAGCAAATACACTACTAACATCTCCTGTCTTCTCCTCCTCCACCCCTCCTTCCCTCTCCCCCTGCTTATTCACTGTTCTTCCCAAGTTATCATAGTACCAAAGACGGTGAAAGAATTTTTTGTACTTATTCACACAGTTTTTAGATGCACCAATGTATGTAACCAAATGTCCACGTGAGAGGAGAGAAACATGCCTGTTTATGATCTGATCTGACTGACCTCGTAGTAAATTATTTTGGATGATAATCCAAATGGTAGGAAATGACAGTGGTTATCTCTTACTTTCTGAGCTATTCCTGATTCCCACCGCCTCCACAAACACATGTAAAACTCAAATTAATGTGATGACTAATTTTATGTGAGTGGATCCCAGGAAGGGAAATTAACCCTTGTTTCTGGTGTGTCTGGTGGTGTCTCCGGATATCAGGATAGGAACGGGAGAACCAGTAAAGCCCAAGGTAGATGGCCTCCCTCGGGCCCTGAGGGCTGGAGTCAAATGAAAGGCGAAGAATTGAGAATTAAAGCATTTGCTTCCTTCCTGTCTATCTGAGCCAGGGCATGGCCAAGAAAACTCTCAGGGACACCAAAACTATTGCATAAATACCTGTCTGCACAGAGTGGACATTGAGCGGATTGATTTCATGTGTAGGCTTGGGTCCCATTCCCAGGATTTCTCATTAAATTCAAATATTCCAAAATTTGAAAAAAAAAAAAAAGGAACTTTAAAACATGTCTAGTCCCTGGTATATCGATTAAAATGAAACCTGTGTTTTCAGTTGGTGTTTCTAGTGGCATCCAATACTGAATATCCCATACCAAGTATTAAACATTCAATGAAGAGTTAATCTGAGAACTCTATGCTGAAATAACTAAATGAAATGATTAAAGCGTATAACCTAATGCATGCATTTTGCTGCCCCAAAGAAAGGACATATTGTACTTTTATCTCTTTGCATAACCTGTTTACCCCTTTTATCTGTATTTTAAGGTTATAAACTGAAATAAAAATTGCAAAGATATGCTGAACAGATACACAGTATGAGAAAAGTTAATAAGTGTGTATTCACAAATCTGACAGCTATTTTCAGTCTTAATATGCTCAAATATTTGAGCTAAGAAAATTAACTGGTGCCCGGAACAAATGAATGGATGGACAGAGTTCTCTCTGGGATCTTTATATGCCTGTGGCAGTATTTTTCTACATCAAAATAAAATGTGTAATCACAAGTATATATACTTCACACAAACATATGTACACACATGCATACAGTATTTTCACAGAAAGTGAACAAAAAGGTTAAAAACTATAATAACACCACTCCAGGCACTTCCAGTTTCCAAAGTTTCTGTTAGGAAGCAGAGACGAGGCCGGCAGCGGTGGCGCACGCCTTTAATCCCAGCACTCAGGAGGCAGAGCCAGGTGGATCTCTGTGAGTTCAAGATCAGCCTGGTCTACAGATTGAGATCCAGGACAAGCACCAAAACTACACAGAGAAACCCTGTCTCAAAAAAAAAAAAAAAGTAGAGATGGGGGGGGGGACTGGAGAGATGGCTCAGTGGTTAAGAGCACTGACAGCTCTTTCGGAGGACCTGGGTTTGTTTCCCAGCACCCACACAGCAGCTCACAAACATCTGTAACTAGTTCCAGGGGACCAGACACCCATAGCAAAACACCAATGTATGTAAAAGAAAAATAAACAAAAATATATTTTTTTAAGTAGAGAGGACTGGAATTGGGGGTCATTTGAGAGATCATGTGAAAACCCAGTGCAGTGGAAACTCCCTGGAATCTACAAGAGTAACCCTAGCAAGGGTCCTAGTAATGGGGGATATGGAGCTTGCACTGGCCGTGTTCTATAACGAGGCAAGACTTCCAGCAAGTGGGCCTGGGACATCAACCCATCCACAAAATCTCTGACCTACAATCTGTCCTGTGTGCAAAATGTGCCAGGGTAATGGTGTTGCAGAATCTGTGGGAGTGCCCAACCAATGAGGCCCATGCCAGGAGAGGGAGCCCGTGCCTGACACTGCCTGGATGGCCAGGAACCAGGAGCTGGATGGCCAGAGACCTAGGATAGAACCAAACACAACTAGCAAAACCTAAAAAGGAAAGTCAGTGAAATGATTCCTAGTGATCTTCTTCTACACTCACACCTTAGCCCGACTGTCATCAGGGTGTCAGAAGGCAGCTCACAGGAGCGCTGCAGAGACCCACAGCCAAACACTAGTAAGACCTTGGGAACCATGAAGAATAGGGAGGAGGAAGTCAAGGACACCATGAGAACACAGCCCACAGAATCAACTAAGCAGGGCTCACAGGGCTCACAGGGCTCACAGAGGCTGAAGTAATGATCACGGACCCTGTATGGGTCTGAGATAGATCCTCGGCATGTATGTTATGGTTGTGCCGCTGGGTGTTCTTGTGGGACTGCCACCAGTGGGGGGCTTCTGACTCTCCTACTCTTGGGACCTTTTTCATCCCACTGGGTTGCCTCTCAGCCTTGATATGAGGATTTATGCCCAGTCTTACTATATTTTGCTATTCCGTGTTCAGTTGATATCCCTGGGAGGCCTGCTATTTTTTTTAAGGGAAATGGAGGAGCAATGGATATGGGGAAGAGGGGACGGGGTTGACTAAGAGGAGTAGAGAGAGGGGAAAATGTGATTGGGATGTAATGTGGGAGAGAGGAATAATTTCCTTTAAGTTAACTGTATTCTGGAAGATTTTACTTTACATGTGACGGGGTCTGAGCAATTGCTCAATATCTTCTTGCTAAATTTTTTAAATAGATTTTTCATACAATATATTCTGATTATGGTCTCCCTTCCCCTGATTCCTCCCAGATCCTTCCTACCTCCTCACCCATTCAAATCCACCCCCTTTTTTCTCTCTCTCATTAGAAAACAAACAAGCATCTAAAAAATAATAATAAAAATAAAATAAAAACAAAATCAGAATATAAAAACAAACAAACAAATAAAAAAGAACCAAAGAAAAAGCACAAGAAACACATACAGGTACAGATACACACATTCCCATACTCAAATAAAAATAAAATCAGAAACCACAACACACAAGCAAAAGACCTGTAAAAAGAAATGCCCAGACAAAGCATTCAGTTAGTTTTGTGTTGGCGCACACTGCTGGGCATGGAGCCTGCCCTTCAACATGGCTTGCCTACCCAATGAGACTCTGCTGGAGAAACTGAGTTTTTCCCTTTGTGGAAAGTTACCCATTAGAGACAGCTTCTGAGCTAGGGATGGAGGATTGTGTCCACTCCCCATCTCAGACTGGAACCCCATCAGGTCCAGACCCATGCAGGCCCTGTGTATGTTGCCACAGTTTCTGTGAGTTCAGATGTGTGTCTGTCTAGAAGGCCTTGTTTTCTTGGTGTTTTCCATTCCCTCTGGCTCTTACAACCCTTCTGCCTCCTCTTGCACAGGGTTCCCTGAGCCATGAGGGCAATGATTTAATAGAGACATCCTATTTAGGTCTGAGTGTTCCAAGGTCTCTCACTCTACACACTGTCCAGTTGTGGGTCTCTGTGTTTGTTCCTGTCTACTGCAGGGGGACATTTCTCTGATGATGGCTGAGTGATGCACTGACCTATGAGTACAGCAGAATGTCATTAGGAGTCATTTTATTGCTGGGTTCCTTTAGCAGAACAGTTCCTTTAGTTTTCTCCTAGGTCCCTGGCCTATCTAGTCTCAGGTTATTGGTCACCTGAGCAGTGTCTGGCATGGCTTGCATCTCATGAAGTGGGCCTTAAGTCCTATCCAGGTGTGAAAGTGTATTTGTGGTAGCATTACAGAGTAGAGATTTGAGAATACAAAATCCAATTTCAAAGAGACCATAGCTTAGAGCAAAGAAAGGAGCATCTTTCTCCCTCTGATGAGACTGGTTCTGAAAGAAAATTACCATCAAGCAACAAGATTCCTCCTGATAGCCCTGTGATCCCAATCTTTTTGCTTTTCATTTATTTAGTTACATCTATTTTCATATTTTCCTTAGTAGTAGATTGGTAATCAACTTAATTGTTTTTAGTTGGCCTGAGGGCACAACCCTATTGTTTCAAAGCATACTGTATTAGATATTTCAGACAAAAAAAAATCAACTATGCAATTGCAGAATATTCTCAAAAATCTCATGAGAAAAGAAAATGAATTTGAAGAGAGTAAAAACTTCTCTTCTATACTCAGAATGTTACTGACAATAATAACCAAATAACTTAACAACCAGCTGTTCACAAAATAAAACATAAATGCCATAACTAATCAAGGTTATTAATATTCTTTTCAGAAGAAATGAATAAGGTAGATGAGTTATCAAGACTTGTATTTTGTATTCTGGGGAAAACCCAGGTTAAATCAGGAAGAATTAGAATGTGTAAGTGACCTATTATGTATCTTTGTTCATAATCTACGAAGTTGAATGAGTTATAAATGGTCAAATTATAATCTTAGATTGTTAGATTTATTACTTAAAGACCTTCCATAACATACCACATGCATAGATTTACCTTTTAGGCTGGTGCTCATGGAAACAAGCATTTGTTCTTACTGTTTGTTTTACACAGCATTTATAAAAATATTTCCAAGCATATAAATAAATAATAAAATCCATCCTTTAGCACTCTTAGTAAGTTGTCATTTTACAAAGGAAATTATGCCTAATCTATTTAAAATAATGAACTAATGTATTTGAAATCTCCATACATGGGTACAAATCATTTTCATCATATCCACCCATCTTCCTTCCCCTCCAGCTCCTCTCATGTCTTCCTCACATCTCCCTCTCACATTCATGACCTTACCTCTTACTCTATAAATGTCAGCAAAACACATGCACACACGCACACACGCACACATTCTTATCATTGTCCAAATGTTCTTGGGTGTAGAGATGACCACTTTGGCAGGAATAGCATATCAGGAGGTTGATCCCTGAAGAAAATTGACTCTCCTTCCCTCAGCAACCACCAACTTGCCTGTACCACTTCAACTAAGAGTGGAGCTTTGTATTTCCTTTTCCCAGCCATGCTCGGACACTGACTGGTGTGGCTTTGTGCAGGTCTTGGACAGGTAACAATAATGCTGGGAGTGCATTGGTACAACATCCTTGTCATGTCCAGAAGACACTACTTTGCAGCAGTTCTCTTAGTCCTCTGGCTCTCATAATATTGCCACCCACTCTTCTGCAGGACTCCTTGTTTTGGGGGTAAGGAAGTTGTATTACAGACATCTTTGGGGATGCACACTCCATAGTCATTTATTCTATGCACATTGACCATGTGGTTCTGAGATGGCCTCTGTCTGATACTGAGGAGTGAGAGTAGCACTTACCTATAGGTACAAGGGTAAGTGTATCCTTTAGTTATAAGAAGGCAGTTGAAGGTTATATCAGTTTAGAAAAATGGTTGTAGTAGGTTCTCCTCCAGGTCTACAACATCTCCAACCACAGGTTCTAAGCTAGATTTGCAGTACAGGTAACGAATTCTCTCCCACAGAGAGGGCCTGAAGTCTAATCACACAGCTATTGTTTACACAATAGCTGTTGGGGATATCTTGCTGAGCCCATAGTCTGAGGAAACAGTTCTCAAAAGAAGAAATAAAAATTGTTTAGAAATACCTAAAAGCATGTTCAACATCCTTAGCAACCAGAGGAAATGCACATTAAAACAACTTTGAGATTTAATTTTATGATCATAATAGCTAAGACTTTATAAAAACAAATGCTGGTGAGGATGTAGAGGAAGGGGAATCCTCACTCACTGCTGGTGGGAGGGTAAATTGGCATAACCACTCTGAAAATTAGTGTGGAAATTAAAAATATACCTACCATATGACTGGGCTGTATGACTCCTAGACATATAAGTAGAGGACTCTATCTTGTTACATAGATAAAATGTTTTTCTTCATGTTCATAGCTGCTCTATTCACAATAACTAGGGAATGGAAGCAGCCTAGATGCCTATCAACTGATGGATGGATAATAAAAATGTGGTTCATATACATTATAATTCTTTTGGCTGTAAAGAAAACTGAAATTATGAAATTTGCGGGTAAACAGATAGAACCAGAAAGTATTACAATGAGCTATGTAACATAGACCCAGAAAGTGTAGATCCAGCTCCAGACCCTTAGATGAGAGGATATGAACTACAGAGTACAAGAAAGTCGAAAAAGACCACAGAGGGCAGAGGACAAAGACATCCAAGGAGGGATGGATAGGAAGCAGACGCTATGAAGGGAGAAACAAGAAGGGACATAAGTGGGGAGGTTTGAAGCAAGGGAGGAGAGAGGGATAAATAATACTAAGGGTACCCGAAAGGAGTAGAGAAACCTTCTATTTTATAATAGTTCTTAAAAAGTGCATGCACGAAATTTCTTTTACAATAAATATTAGTAATATATACAAATTAAGTGGTGAGCAGACCTGGTGTCTCTAAGGCTGTACGGAGCAGTCAAGAGAGCACTGGGCTAGCCTGCCCCAGTGTCTTTAAGCTGAGGGTCTCACAAGTGGTTGTGTATTTTAATACTGCTATCCTGCACTGCATGGCAGTCACATCAATTTGAAAACATTCTCACGTCAGTTTCCCTCAAACACTCCCAATAACCTTTCAGGCAGTAAGATCCCTGTTGTCACATAAGAAAACTGAATTTCAAAAAGATTGACAGATATTTTCCAAAGTTCATATAATTTCAGAATAGAAGGTGAACCCAAATTTTTTTTTTCAGTTCTAAGAAAGTACATTTTTTTGCCGGGCGGTGGTGGTGCACGCCTTTAATCCCAGCACTAGAGAGGCAGAGGCAGGTGGATCTCTGTGAGTTCGAGGCCAGCCTGGTCTACAAACCAAGTTCCAGGAAAGGCGCAAAGCTACACAGAGAAACCCTGTCTCGAAAAACAGAGAGAGAGAGTACATTTTTCTTCATGTATAGATCAGTTTCTCTGTCTTTAGGATGGGGACAATGACACCTCCATGAAGTAGTTGTTCATTTAGTCCTCAAATCTGCAGTGAGCATCAACTGTGTCAGAAGCAGAACATTGCCCACACACAGGGGGCATCAGTGGAGAAAGCGGGTTGGTTTGAAGATTCATATCTAAGACGATCATTTACCAACAGTATGGCAGTTCTTCAGGTTTCCTAGAACACACCTGAGGCCATGGATCAATCAATGAGCCTCTGCTGTACACATGAGTTCAGATCTCCAGCACGCACATTAAAAAGCCAAGTACAGCAGTGCAAGTCTAGAACCCCAGAACTGGGGGGCAGCAGAAACAAGAGGGTCCTTGGAGCTTGCTGGACACACATACACACACACACACACACACACACACACACACACAATCTGGAGCCGTCACCACATAGGCTAGTACTGAAAATTGCCAAGCCAAAGTAGATTTAAAATAGAATATCATACACTGCCTAACTGCTAAAAATTACCAAAAACAAAAAGTCACTGCAGTTAAATGGTCTATTTCTCAAGGATTAGGAACTAGAGTCAGCAGGAGGAATTGGGCAAGTGTAACTCTGTGGTAGAATGTTAGGTTAGAAATGTACAGTGCTTTTCATTCAATCCCAAGAAAATAAACAGATAAATAAATAAATAAATAAATAAATAAATAAATAAATAAATAAAATATAAAGAAGATTAAGGCAACAGCATGTTGAAAATAGGTATGCTTTCTATCACCTTTTTTCTTGGATAAATGGCAGAATTAATTGATCTTGTATTTCACATCCTCTTCTAAAACTCCAGTTTCTGACTGAGGTGTACTGCGTTGGTGGAGTGTGCTCACCAAGCTACCTTGAGGTCAGTCATGAGAAATGACAAAAACAGACACATATCTCTAAACCCTGTGACCAGACATGCAAAGGAGCTAACGGAAGCAACAGATTCGCAGCTCACGTTCATTTCAGAACACATGTTTATTTTGATTTTTCTTCTTTTCTTGTTGGTAAGATATGTCTATACATGTTCAAGTAAATAAATGTATGATACGATAGTATTGTATAAACCATTAAAATAAAAAACATTAAGATATATATCTACTGTGGAGAAAGGGACCCTCATTCATTATTGGCAAGATTGCAAACTGGCCCGGGCACTCTGGAAATCAGTATAGTGAATTCTCAAAACTCAAAACTAAAATTAATTAATTAATTAATTAATTAATCTACCCTGTAACTTAGCTATACTACTCCTTAGTGTATGTCCAAAGGCTCGACATCTTTCCTCCACTATGTGATGTGCACAGGGGCTGTATTCACAATAGCTAGGAAATGGAAACAGCCTAAATGTCCTTGAACTGAAGAATGGATAATGAAAATGTGGTACATAGACACTGCGGAATATTACAAAGCTGTAAAGAAGAATGAAATTCGCAGGTAAAAGGAAGGAAGCGGAACACATTATATCAAGTGAGGTCACCCAGGCCCAGGAAGATGAGCACCACATGGTCTCTCATTTGTGGTTCCTAGCTCCAAATCTTCAGGTGTGAATATATAACTTGGAGTGACTGTAGAAACTATTAAAAGCGACTGTGGTGCAGCAGGGAGGGCAGAGCAGGAATGATAGAGGGTAGCAGGACACAGGTGCCGTGAGGGGGAATGGGAAAATTGGGGGGCGGCTTTTTGCTGGGAAAGGAAATATTGAGGGGGGAGAAGAAGGGAGGAGAGATATAGAGTATCAATGATGGTTGAAAAAGCCATAGGGAAACACTGCTTTATATTTACTTAAAAATCGATATGTAATATACAAGTGTATGTGTGTACACAAATAATTTAAATGAAGTTATGCCACTTAGGGTGATAGTGCTCCCCACAAGAGCCATGGACCCTTTAACACGCCCCCAGTTCTAGGCATGCGAAATTGCTTCAAGTTGTTGGTAAGCGTTGTCCAAGAGACTCACAAAACAGTATGGATTGTTTCCCCTGGATGCCTCCCAGAATGCCTCCCTTTGCTGAAGACACCACACACTTTGGACACAGTGGGAAAATGCTGTGCAAGCTGCCACGGGAGAGGAGCAATCAGTCTAACTGGATGTAAAGCCGTGAACCACAACAATGACCGGATTGGCGAGATATACATACACCATGCTGCAGCAGTGAAACTTTTTCTTGGGAAATAACCAACAGCTGAGCAACTGGGTTTAAAGCCCCCTTCACAGGGAAGAGTTCATGCCTGGGACTGTAAACCTGGCCACCAGAGAGGTCATAGACCTGAGAAAAGAACCTCCTGCTGCCATTTTCCTAAACCAATGTAATTCCTAACTGCATTCTAAATACTTTTTTTTTCTATTCAATTCAGTCCTTTTGCCATTTTTCTTAGTTAGTGAGTAAGTGTTGTGAGAAAGTAAATGAGTACCTTAAGGTATGAAATAGTTCACAGATGCAGTTTGCATATCCTCTATAGTCCTGCCTCTCTTTTCCTCATCTTCTTTGTGAAGTTTGTTACCGTTGATCCTGTTTCTGTTGCCTCCAGCATGAGGCAACACGAGGCTGCTGAGGCTGGTGACTACATCCTGGCTATGGCCCAAACGACAGGAACCAGAAGGTGGTTGCTAGAAGCTCAGGTTGTTGGCCAAGACATCTTGACTTTCCTCTAGAGTGTATAAGATGCAGTTTGGCCTCATCAATGTCAGCATCAGTACCAGTAATTTTGGTGCCTTTGATATAGTACTGTGTCAGGAAATTTTATATCTTTCTTTATATTTCATCCAGTAGTAGTAACAACAGCTTTACCAACTGTCATTTATATTATTGAGAAATGAATAATCTTTAGCATTACAAATCCAGGACAGATAGCTTGTATACACACAGTGTATTTTCTTCTTCATTGCTTTCTATTTTGAATTGCATTCAACCAATAGTAAGAATTGTGCTTTCATAGTGTTTATTTCTATCAGTGATTATATTTTTATCATGATTAGACATAGCTGCACTCTTTAAATTTATGAGAAAGCAGTATACAATATTGGAAAATCATATTATTGATTTGATCCTTGGTTAATGGGTTATTAGAAGACATAATATGTAAAACATTTGTAAGTATTATCACCCCATCTGATTATTTATAAAGCATTGTGACACTTCCAAACACTTACTCTATAATTTTCATTGTTCTTTTTGTAAAAATATAAAAATCATTTTTAAAAAACTTGGAATTTGTAGAATCATTACTTTATTTATTAAAATTTTTATTTTTATTTTATGTGTATGGATACTTTGCCTGCATATATGTATGTACACCACTTGTATATCTGATGCCCATGGAGGTCAGAAGAGGATGTCAGCTCCTTGGAATTGTAGTTACAGATGGTTGTGAGCTGCCATGCTGGGAACCAAACTTCTGTCCTCTGCAAGAGCAGCAAGTGCTCTTTACTGAACAGTCTCTCCAACTCTAGAACCATCATTTTATACTGTAACAAATAACCTGTATATTCTCTTCATTTTGAATGAATGAGGAGAATCTTCATTCAATAGAACTAATGTTGCATCTGTTGTGCTTGACCTCATTGAAACTTGAATGATTTTTGTATTTTTAAGAAACTTGCTTTCCAATAACTGAATGTTGTCAATATGTGAAAATGAAACCAAGCAGATCTAGATGGGAGAGGAGGTAGGGAGCAACTGGGAGGAGTAGAGGGAGGGGAAACTGTGTTCAGATAAAAAAGAAAAATGACGCCCATTGGAAAGGCCAACTCACCCATGCCTGCCTCAGTGGTAGAGATTAAATAAAAGCAAGAGGCATCTCACTGGTTATGATGCAAACTGCATGCTTTGGTTCCACCCTAACAAGTAAACTAAATTTTCTAATGAAATGTGCTTATTTTCCACTCAGCCAGGTGATCTCTTTGTAATTAATTGCTAACATTCTAAAGAAGCATACTCAGAGTTAAAGTGGTTAATGGCTCATAGTTTGTATTGAGACATGGATCCTTTACCACCATCTCACTGTCTTTTACCTCATCTTTTTCTCCTTTAGAAATGTGCAGCCAGGAGTTCACGCCTTTGACCCCAGCATTCTGTATTGAAACAAGAGGCTCTAACTAGCCTAGGGTACTTGGTCAAAAACACACCTTTTTCCAGTGTTGCAAGTCGTTATTAACACATAGTCACAGATCCAGGGGTGAAAGTATGCCAAAACTGACCAAAATAGAAGTTGTAACTGTAGAAATCTACAAAATAGACCAGTAAGGCCAGTGGAATAGCCAGTAACTAAAGAAGGCCCTTTGAGACAAGTATTAACGTTGAAGAAGGAAGATAGAGGGCTTAGTTGGATTTGTTTGTTTTTCCTACTCTTGGAATAAATTCCTACCCAAAACAAAAATAACAACAGCATTGAAGACATCTAAAAGAAGAGAACCTCTGAGGAACCCTAATTTCCCTTCTTCCTTCTGAAGACACACCAAATCGTAGCAGTCAAACCAGAACATATATTAATAAATGAGCTCTTAATAACTATATAAATAATAACTAAATAAATAAAATAATTTAAAAATTTAAAACTAATAAATTAACATGTCTCAGTAGACTATGTGAGCACGGGGATACTTCAGTTTTAAGAACCTTACAATTGACCCAAGAATGTTTTGCCATTATTTTTAAACTTCTTTATTGTTTTAATATATTTACTATTTTTCCAAAATGTCTTTTTTCCATCAATTTTTCAAGAATATATCTTCATAAATCCAATTTCTGGACCTCAGTTTCTAAAAGAAAAGTCAGTCTAAACTTATTTTATATAATACCCAAGTTGATTTGGTTATTTCATTTACATATGTGGTTTGTATGATACTCCTTGTATTTTTATAAATTTCCAAAGCCAAGACACAGAGAGAAAAGCAAAGGAGAGGATTTTGTGACAGGATCCTGCCTAAGCCAACTGTCAGTAGTCTGTTGGCAGAAGGCCTTTGTGTGAACTGTTTCCAAGAGCTCAGTCTGAAAGGCAGCCAAAGGCTCTGCAAGAGAATAGGCCCCAAATGGCTTCCTACCTTTCACCTTTGACCCTTGGCCCAGCTGTCTCATACTTTGTAAACTCGAAATCTTGTGAGAGAAGGCTTAGCAATTCTGTTTACAAACAGTGTATTTATTTCTCAGGAATAGCTTGGCAAGACATATCCAAGTCACCTGACCATGAGTTGTCACAGAAACCATGGGCCACAGACTTTTCTTATAATTAAGCCAACACTGCAACATTTTGACTGGTTGAAATCAGCCTTGGATTATGCAGCAATCATCAATCATTTAATTTGCTGTATAGTTCACCCAAGAATTAACACACAAAATATGACAGCAATCAGCTGACTGCCAAGTGGTATAAGTTATGGCTTCTTGCATGGAAGAGAGAAAAAGCAACAATTTTCAACATGAGTATTAAAAGTCAATCTCGGGGCCTGAGAGTTGGCTGGATGGTTAAGAGCATGTGCTGCCCTTTTGGAGGATCTGTCATGGCAGCTCACATCTTACATAAGGTCCAGGGGTCACTTGACAGTCTCTTCTGGCTGAGAGCACCAGGCATGCACATGGTAAACATATATACATGGAGGCAAAACACTAATACATATAAAAATATGTAAGATATGAAAAGTCAATCTCAACTGCTACATTGCCCTACATCTTAATAAGTCATTACTATGCAGCAAAATCACACAACCTTTCTAGCTTTTTACATTTTCAAAACTCTACTACTTTAGTGAGACTATATATTATGTATTTACCTGGAAATTACTTAATTAAATATCAATTATCTCTAGCATGTCCGAACTGACCCCTCACAGCTGCAGCTTTGATCATTTTTTCTTTCTTTTAAAGTGGATTAATTAACTAATTCTCACAAAGTATTAATAAGCACAATATAGCTAGATTTCCTTTTTATACTGTGAAGTTATTTTAAGCATGGCTAAATAAGGCATTCCTAGACAGCCAGTCAGCAAAGCGCTTGCCATACAAGCATGAAGATCTATGTTCAGATTTCCAGGACCCACATAAAGAGCCAGGCATCGCAGTGTATCTGTAATCCCAGAAACGGGGAAGCAGAGATAGGAGGAGCCCTGGGTCTCATTGGCCTAGCTAAATCTGTGATCTCTGAGTTCAGTGACAGATGCTGGATCAAGAAGATCTGGTAGGAAGTGATTGAGGAAGATAGCAATGTGCACACACATGCATGAACATTTGACCTTCATGCACACACATGCATAAGCACTTGGACTTGGTGCATAGACACATGCATAAGCACTTCTTCACCTTCATTCATATACACATACATGAGCACTTCACCTTCATGTACACACACACATACATGAGCACTTGCACATGCACATATACACATACACACATGTGAACATTACCCACCCAAATACCCGTACATGCAATAAATAAGACTGAAGGAACAATTTTCAAAGAGTTATTTACTGAAAAATAAGGATAAATAATAAGTAAATGAATTTATTATCTGAATTTCTCACCAGGCTCAGCATATCAAGTTTTATCAAAGTAATACACATATACAGTTTATCAAAACTATTTACTAATTGATAGGTAGAAGGTAAGTCCCTGTAGCTGAAGACACCATGCACTTCAGAAACAGAAACATAGCTTACCCAGGGTCCCCTTTGCCAGAACTGACCTGAACACCTCCTCCTTGAAGAATACCATTCATGACACCAGAAGGAGCCATGAAGTCTTCCAAAAGAGGAAAGTAACCAACAGTCCTACCCATCTATGATCCCTATGAACCACAAAATCACCAGCATGGCATGATAACCCTCATAGTGCAGTAAGGGAATGCATATATTAGCAGTAACCAACACCTAATTAACTTAAGACTCACTCAACAAAAGGGATATCATGCCTGATACTGAAATCTAACCAATCGCTTGGTGCTAATGAAGTCATGGAACTTGGAGGAGAACCTACCAACTGCCCTTTACTAAATCAGTATAATCCCTAACAACAAGCTTTTTTTTCATTCTTCTCTCATGCAGTATATCCCAACTGCAGTTTCTCCTCTCTCCACTCTTCCCAGTATCCCCACCTCCCCCAGATCCACTGCTCCTCTATTTCCCCTCAGAAAGGAGTGGGCCTCCCAAGGATGTCAGCTGAGCACATCATAATAAGATACAATAAGACCAGGTACAAACCCTCATATTGAGGCTGGGTGAGGCAATCCAGTAGGAGAAAAAGGGACCCAAGAGCAGGCAAAAGAGTCAGAGACACGTCTACTCCTACTGCTGTTTTTCTTTCTATTAAAAACAGGCTTTTTTCACCCTAGTGCTGTACAGAACACCACTACAGCCTCCCTTTCCCCTTCTCCATGCCTCCTGTAGATCCCATAGACCAATCCCTTCTGATCTCCCTCACCCCACTCCTCCTGGCATCCCAGCCTCAAACACCAGCAAGCAATCATTGTGAACACACCAGCTGGACAGGTCAAGAAAACAGGCAACACACAGTCATCACAATCTCTGAAAATCTAGAGAGGGGACAGAAACCAATGAACAAAACAGCCACCCAATAAAGAAAAAAACAGAAATCTGCAACTAGACCTATAATCACCCCAAACCCAGGTACCTAGATGCCAGCACAAAAACACAATCAATATCAGCCAGGGAAATATGTCTCCACCAAAGCCTAGTCATTCTACCTCAGCAAGCCTTGAATATCCCAATATATCTGAAATAGAAGAAAAAAATACCTTAGAACCAACCATACAAAAATGATAGAGGTCCTTAAAGAAGAAATAAATAAATAAATCCAGGAAAACAAAATGAACAACTGGAGGAAATTAATTAACTCCTTAAAGATAGGAAAATACAAACAAATGGAGGAAATAAGAAAATCCCTTAAAGAAAGCAGCGAAAACAAACAAATAATTGAAGGAAATGAATAAAACTATGTAAGACATGAAAACGAAAATAGACAAAATAAAGAAAACAAAAACTGAGGGAATTCTGGAAATGGAAAGTCTAGGTAAGCAAATAGTAACTACCGATGCAAGCATCACCAACAGAATACAAGAGAAAAAGAGAGAATCTAAGGCATTAAAGATATGATAGAGAAAATAGATTCATCAAAGAAAATGTTAAATCTAAAAATTTCCTGACACAAAATATACAGGAAATTTAGGACACTATGAAAAACAACAAACCTAAGCGTAATAGAAATAGAAGAAGAAGAATCGAAGTTCAAAAGCCCAGAGAATATATCCAACAAAATCACAGAAGAAAAATTTTCCAACTTAAAGAAGGACATGCCTATAAAGGTACAAGAAGCTTACAGAATACCAAATCAACTGGATCAGAAAAAAAAGTCCCCACACCACATAATAATCAAAACACTAAACATGCAGAATAAAGAAAGAATATTAAAAATTGCTAAGGAAAAAGGCCAAATAACATATAAAGACAGATTTATCCTAATTACATCCACTTCTCAATGGAGACTCTGAAAGACAGAGGGCCAGGACACACTTCTTGCAGACTCTAAGAGATCACAGATGCCAGCCAAGACTAACTACTATACCCAGAAAAACTTTAAATCACCATAGATGGAGAAAGCAACATATTTCTTGACAAAATCAAATATAAATAATATTTATCTACAAATCCAGCCCTACTGAAGGTACTAGAAGGAAAACCCCAATCCAAGGACGTTAACTATACATGGGCAATAGGTCATCTCACATCAGCAAAACCCAAATAAGGGAAACACACACACACACACACACACACACACACACACACACACACACACTATTAACAACAAAGTAACAATCACTGGGCATTAATCTCTCTCAATATCAATGGGCTCAATTAGCTAGTAAAAATACACAGGCTAACAGAATGGATATGAAAACAGTATCAATCCTTCTGCTGCATACAAGAAACACAATTCAACATCAAAGACAAACATTCCTCAGAGCAAAGGGTTGGAAAAAGGTTTTCCAATCAAATGGACTTAAGAAGCAAGCTGATGTAGCTATCCTAATATCTAACAAAATAGATTTCAAACCAAAATTTAATCAAAATGATATCAAGATCAGATAAACACTGTAAATAGACCTCTAAGCCCTAAGGAAATAGAAGCAGTTATTAAGATTCTCCCAACCAAAAACACTCCAGGGCCAGATGGTTTTAACACAGAATATTTCATACTCATCAAAGGAAAAATCCAACAAGAAGATGTCTCAATTATGAACAACAATGCCACAAATACAAGAAACATCCACATTTGTGAAAGAAACATTACTGAAGCTTAAATTACACATAGAACCATATATATTAATAGTGGGAGACTTCAACACCCCATTCTCATCAATGGACAGGTCATCCACACAGAAACGAAACAGAGAAATACTGGAGCTAACAGACATTATGACTCAATTGGACCTAACAGATAGATCTACAGAATATTTCACCCAAACAAAATATACCTTCTTCTCAGCACCTCATGGAACCTTCTCCAAAATTGACCATATATTGGTCACAGATACCAAAAACAAACAAAAAAAATGGAGTAACATCCTTTATCTAATCAGATCACCATGGATTAAAGCTGGAGTTTGATAACCTCATAAACCACAGAAAACCTACAAACTAATGGAAACTGAACAATTCTCAGCTGAATCACCACTGGGTCAAGGAAGAAATAAAGAGAGAAATTAAAGGCTTCCTAGGATTCAGTGAGAATGAAAGCACAGCATACCCAAACTTACGGGACACTATGAACGCAGTGCTAAGAGCACTAATAGCACTAAGTGCCTTCATGAAGAATTTGGAGAAATCTCACACTAGTGCCTTAACAGCACACCTGAAAGCTCTAGAACAAAGAGAAGCAAATACATAAAAGAGAAGTAGATGGCAGGAAATAATCAAACTCAGGGCTAAAATCAATAAAACTGAAACAAAGAGAACAATATAAAGAATCAATGAAACAAAGAGTTGTTTGAAAAAAATCAACAAAATAGACAAACTCTTGTCTAAACTAACTAAAATGCAGGGAGAGAATATCCAAATTAACAAAATCAGAAATGAAGAGAGGTACATAAAAAATCACTTAAAAAATCCAGAGAATCATTAGGTCATACTTCAAAAACCTGTACTCTAGGGAAAATCTAAAAGAAATGGACAAATTTCTTAATAGATATCACATACCAAAATGATATCAAGATCAGATAAACACTGTAAATAGACCTCTAACCCCTAAGGAAATAGAAGCAGTTATTAAGATTCTCCCAACCAAAAACACTCCAGGGCCAGATGGTTTTAACACAGAATTCTACCAGACTTTCAAAGAAGAGCTAATGCCAATACTCTTCAAATTATTCAACAAAACAGAAACAGAAAAACATACCCAAATTCTTTTTATGAGGCCACAGTCACCCTGATACCCAAACCAAACAAAGATGCAACAAAGAAAAGGAATAACAGACCAATTTCTTTCATGAACATTGATGCAAAAATACTCAATAAAATATTATAAATGGAATCAAAGAACACATCAAAAAGGTCTCCACCATGATAAAGTGAGCTACATCCCAGAGATGCAGGGATTGTTCAACATACAAAAATCTGACAATGTAATCCATCACATAAATAAACTGAAAAAAAAAAAACCACAAGATTATCTCATTAGATGCTGAAAAAGCCTTTGACAAAAATCCAACACCCCTTCATGAAAACAGTTTTGGAGAGATCAGGAATACAAGCAACATAGCTAAACATAATGAAAGCTATATACAGCAAGCTGACAGCCAACATCAAATTAAATGGAGAGAAACACAAAGCAATTCCACTAAAATCAGGAACAAGACAAGGCTTTCTACTCTCTTCATATCTATTCAATATAGTACTTGAAGTTCTAGCTAGAGCAATAAGACAACAAAAGGAGATCAAGGGGATACAAATTATAGATGAAGAAGTCAAAGTGCCACTATTTACAGATCATAAGTTAGTATACATAAGCAACCCAAAAATTTTTACCAGGGCACTCCTACAGTTGATAAACACCTTTAGTGAAGTGGCTGGACACAAGATTAACTCAGAAAAATCCGTAACCCTCCTATATACAAATGATAAAATGACTGAGAAAGAAATCAGGAAAATAATACCCCTTATAATAACCACAAATAATATAAAATATCTTGATGCAACTCTAACCAAGCAAGTGAAAGACCTGTATGACAAGAACTTCAAGTCTCTGAAGAAAGAAATTGGAGAAGATATCAGAAAACAAAAAGATCTCCCATGTTCATGGATCAGTAGGATTTACATAGTAAAAATGACCATCTTACCAAAAGCAATCTATGGATTCAACACAATCCCCATCAAAATCCCAACACAATTCTTTACAGACCTTGAAAGAACAATACTCAACTTCATATGAAAAAACAAAAAACCCAGAATAGATAAAAGAATCTTGTACAATAAAAGAACTTCTGGTGTATTACCACCCCTTATTTCAAGCTCTTCTACATAGCTATAGTAATAAAAACAGCATGGTATTAGCCAAAAATGTCCCCTTGATCAACAGAATCAAGTTAAAGTCCCAGATGTAAGTCCATATACTTATAGACAACTGGTTGTGGACAAAGAAGCCATAAATTCACACTGGAAAAACAGACAGCATCTTCAAAAAAATTGTGCTGGTCAAACTGGATGTCGACATGTAGAAGAATGCAAATATATCCATACTTACCATCCTGCACAAAACTCAGCTCCAAATGTATCAAAGACCTCAATATAAAGCCAGGTACAATGAATCTGATAGGAGAGAAAGTGGGACATAGTCTTGAACTCATTGGCACAGGAAAAGACTTTCTGAACAGAACACCAACAGCACAGACACTAAGCACAATTAATAAATAGAATCTCAAAAAACTGAAAATCTACAGCACGGCAAAGAACACCCTCATTCACACAAGGCGGCAGGCTACAGAATGGCCAAAGACTATTACCAACTACACATCTGATGGAGAGCTAATACGTAAAATATATAAAGAACTCAAAAAACTGGACATCAAGAAAACAATGCAATTAAAAATGGGACTCTATGGCCTACCACAGTGACACTTGCTCAACCATGTTCATTGCGGCTCTATTCATAATAGCCAGAAACTGGAAATAACCTAGATGTCCAGCAACAGATGAATAGATAATGAAAATGTGGTACATTTTACAATGGAATATCACTCAGCTATTCAAAAAAATCAAAATTGTGAAATTTTCTGGTAACTGGATAGACCTAGAGGAAAAAATCAACCTGAGTGAGGTAACCAAGACCCAAAAAGACAAGTATTCCACTTACATGTGGAAGTAATTTGTTAAATCATTGGTAAACGGGCTGTACAATCCATATAATCACAAATGTTAGTTATAGAGTAAAGGACTGGGAGAAGGGATAGATCCCCCAGGAAAGGGAAATAGAACGTATATTATTGATGCATGGGACGAAGGAGACTGGAAGAAGAAAATCAGAGATGGGGAGGAGGAGAGGAGTTAAGAGGAAACATGGGGAAGGATAACTAAATCAGGGCCATTGAGGGGTCATATGGAAATACACTACAGTAGAATATATACAAATGTGAAGGAAATATAAATGGAATCACCAAATAACAGGGAGATACCGTCCCAGCTAGACATCTCTCACCACCAAGTGAAACCTCCACTGCCAGGAATGCATTACATTTAATTGAGTTGTTGGCCAAGGGGGTCCCATGGAAACCCCTAAACAACTCAGGTTATTGCCAAGGATTTTGGTTGCTCTCCATAAACTGGTGATAAGGCCCTGTTGCTGAAGACAACACCTGTATAATTCACTGAACATGGAGAAGCCGAGCCAGGGAGTAACAAGAGCCCACCCTACTGACTCTATTCATGGTAGGAGAAGATACTCCTCCGCACACTACCAGAGAAGAAAGGTGAGCACCAACCCAGCTACAAACCCTCCCCTTAGTGCTCAGGGAACTTCGCAGAAGAGGAGGTGGACAGATTATTAGAGTCAGTGGAGATGGAGAACACCAAAGAAACAAGGTCTTCTACACACAGCAGGACTGACGCGCACACGAACTCACAGAGACTGTGCAGCGTGCACAGGGACAGCACGGGTCCGAGGCAGATGGCGTCAGCTCTGAGAGAAGTGGACACAAGCCCCATCGCTAACCTGTAAGCTATCTCCAACTGACAACTAATCACAAGGGAAAGTTAGTTCTCTCCAATGGAGTCTCACTAGATACACAAACCACACTTAGGGACAGGCCCTATGCCCAGGAGTAGTCAGCCAACACAAAATGAACTCGATGGTATTTTTGGAGGGGTTTTTTTTTCCTCCAAAGTTATCTGGGCATTTTTTAACCTTACAGTTCCTTTGCTTATATATTATGGTTTCTGACATTTTTTTATAGGTTTTGTATGTGTAAATGTGTATATCTCTTTATCTGTGTGTGTTCCTTGTGTTTTTCCTTTGGCTCTTTTTTCTGTTTGTTCGTTTGTTTGCGCACATGCCATGGTGTAAATTTCATGAGTGAGTTCTTTCCTTTCACCATGAACTCCTGGGATCTAACTCAGATTTTCAGACTTTCATGGCAAGTGCCTTTACCCACTGAGCCATCTTGCCAGCTGACATTAGCTAACATTTTAAACATTCTTTTTAAAAGATTAAACACACGCAATTGTTTTCACTTTATAAACATTGTTACCATGTTAAGATTTTTTCCTATTGTTTTCTGGTTTTTTTTCCATACAATATATTTTGGTAGTATTCTTCCCCCTGTCCCAACTCCTCCCAGATCCTCCTCCATCTCCCTACCTATCCATCTTCATGTTCTTTCCTTACCTCAGAAAACCAAACAAAATAAAAACAGAAACTAAAAAATAACAAAACAGGAACAGAAAACATACACACGGAGACCAAAAAAGCGTGTGTTTTATGTTGGCCAATCACTCCTGAGCCTGGGGCCTGCCCCGGAGTGTAGCTGATGTACCCAGGACACTCCACTGGAGAAAACACGTATCCCTCTGCAGCAGGCGTCAGCTGCAGACAGCACTGTGGTAGGGTGGGACTTTGTTCTACTTCCCCTTCACTCCAGTGCGGTTTTGTCTGGCTTGAACTTGTGCATGTCTTGTGCATTCTGTCTTTATCTCTGTGAGTTTATATAAGCATCGGTCCTGTTAACACATGTGAAATCTAATTACAGTGATTCTAATTCACTTACGTAGCTCAGTGAGCAGGGAGAAGCTGAGCTGGTGCCTACCTCACACCTTCATCCCTACTGACTATTGTTTATGGTACCGGAAAGTACTCTGCATGCTACCAGAAAACAAAGATAAACACCAACCCAACTATAAATCCTTGGATTAACAATGGTGACCTGTCTGCATGATATGCTTGTTCAATAGAGGCACAAATGTTATGGGCATGACCAACCACTATCTGATTGGGAACTAAGGCCCACTCTATGAGATGGAACCCATATCTGACACCACTCAGGTGGCCAAGAACTTGAAATTAGATAGACATGGACCTAGGAAAAAAACAAAGTACTATTGTTCTGCTAAATAGATATAGCAATAAAACAACTCCTAATAATATTCTGCTATACCCATAGGTCAGCATCTCATTCAGCCATCTATGGCGAAGCTTCCTCCTGCAGTAGACGGGAACTAATATAGAGTCCAACAAATGGACAATGTGCTGAGAGTGAGAGATCTTGGAACACTCAGTCCTAAATGAATGGCTTCATCAAACCCCTCTCCTCAGAGCTCAGAGGACTGTACTGAAGAGGAGGGAGAAAGATGGTAAGAGCCAGAGAGGATGGAAGATGTCAAGGAAACATGCCTTACAGACACAACAGGACTGAAGCACACACACACTCACAGAGACTTGTGACAGCATGCACAGAACCTGCAGAAGTCCAAGCTAGAGGGGGTCCCTGTGCTGAGTGGGGAACAGACAAGAGCTCCCATCCTTAACCCAGAAGCTATCTCCAATTGACAACCACTCACAAAAGAAAACTCAGTTTCCTCTAGGAGTCTTACTGGGTATGCAAACCCAGTTAAGGGCAGACGCCATGCCCAAAAGTAAATGGCCAACATAAAACCAGTTCAAAGTAGTTTGGGAGATATTTTGTCTCATAATGCCTTGCTTGGACTTTTTTTTAATCTTACTGGTCTTTTGCTTGTATGTTATGGTTTTGATTTTGTATTTTTATGGTGTGTGGGGGGGTGCATTTCACATATTCTTTGTTTCTTTTTGTCTTCTCTTTGTTTGTTTCTCTTTTATTCATCTGTTTGTTTTCTTAAGAAATAAAGAAAGAAGATGGGGCGTTGAAATGATGAGGAGGGGGAGGATCTGGGAGGAGATGAGAGAGGAGAAACCATGACCAGAATATACTGTATAAAAATAAACTTTATTTTCAACAACAACAAAAAGTTTAAAGAGAAAATTAAAAGAGAAACAGAATTACTAAGAAAAATCTCTTTTTGTAATAGAATAATGGAGAATTTTTAATAGTCTGTAATAACCATGACAACCTTAAACCTTAAAACAATACTACTATACAATAGGATAAATCCATTTTAACAAAACAAAGAATAAAAAGAAACATATTCAAAATAAAGCAACATATTTATAAGCAGACCAGAAAACCCATGAGGTTTTTTAGCAAGAATACTATGAATAAAATAAATAAATAAACAAGATCACTGGCTCCTAGATTATGCCTCATAACTATAAATGCATTCAAGGAGGTCAATTAACTTAATAAATTTCTATGTAGTCAGTCTATTCTGAACACTTTAAAATCACTACTGGTACCATCTCTGATTTAATAAATATGCAAAAATGATGTTTGTGGATATGGGATAAATGTGTCATGAGAAAGAAAATGAAGAACCATCTTCATTGGGTGTCTTTGGACAAAGGAAGCATCTCCAGTGAGCATCACTTCTGGAGTGCTGAAGCCTGTGCTTCATATAGCTGCTTCTGGATCTTTTTGTCTCTTTCTTTGCATTTCAAGAGCATCTTGCAAAGACATTCATCCTCTGTGGCGCTGATGTTTTACCCAGTGGCTCAGGGGGTTGACTTCTCATGAAATCCTAGCATCTATTTACTTCTCTAACATTCCAACACTGAAAATTACGTTAAATCCCCCAGTGTTCCTTCATAGTGCAAATAGTGATAGTTTAACAAAATTT
Source organism: Peromyscus eremicus (assembly GCF_949786415.1). Taxonomy (NCBI): domain Eukaryota; kingdom Metazoa; phylum Chordata; class Mammalia; order Rodentia; family Cricetidae; genus Peromyscus; species Peromyscus eremicus. Next base: position 72,497,330 of record NC_081427.1, read on the forward strand.
TTCAGTCTTAATTCAAAAGTGACCTTTTATAATCTAGGTAAAATGCTAGAGTCTAAAGCATGAACCTATTCTATAAATACACAAACTGAAAAGCAAACTTTCTTCCTTTCAAAAAATTTTAAAAACCTAGAAAAATAGGCATGTGTGAAATGCAATAAAAATATTATGATTCAATTAGAATTGAGAGATTCTGGAGCAGGGACCAGAGAACCACCAGTGCAGGAAGACAGTTTCTACTCCATCCTGCATGCACAGGTGTTCCTCAGGACACACATATTTCTGGTTCAGAGAAGAAAATGAGTTTTCACTTCAATGACTTACAGACAAATGCTTCAAAGTGCTTCCTTAAGCATTAGTCTTCACTTTACTCCCCTGTCTCAGGTTCCTCTAGCCCCACATGAGCAGCCACCAATGTTTCCACCCTCCTCCTCCAGGATCTGCCCTCCCTTTGAAACTGAGTTCCAGAGTTCATCTTCAGTGAAGTAAAAAGTACCAAAGCCACTTCAGTGCATACTCAGCTCTTAGTATTTGTCACACTACCAAAGCCACTTCAGTGCACACTCAGCTCTTAGTATTCGTCACACTTAAGTGGAGGAGCATGGTAGATAAGGCTGAGAAATGCTCATCAGGTGGTTTCTATCCAGCCTCCTAAGCCTGGCTCCTCCTGAGTGACAAACAGCTCCCACAAGGCCTCTGAGGTTTCCCTTGCTGCTTAGGAACCTTAGTCAGAATGAGTGGGCACTCACAACCCTTTTCTCCTCCAAGGTAAGTATGAAGCCATGATCTCTTGCTCTTTATCAGTAGAAATCATAACTCTGATCCTTATAACTATGGTCTTAATCCTGATGGTGATGCTTCCTCTCTAATGACACAAGTTGACTGTTTTATACATAACTGCCCTCTCTAGCTGGAATTACCAACTCAGTTTCTTATTGGAATGGATGGTACCCTATGGAAGCCTTCCTACTTTACCTTAGATCTCCTGAACAAAAGTTTGTGCTCAGGGTATGACTAAAAGTAATTGAAAATGAACACCATTGTCCCTCAAAACTTCCCCTAGTCCCAGATTAAAATGCTAGACCTAACATCAATCCTTTCCTAAAAATAAAATCTATATCTTCCCTAATCTCCTTGTCCTGTATGAGTCACTCTGCAAAACTGCTTGCCCAGATTCAGGGCCAGGACTACAATGAGGAAAACAAGACATTCACCTCAGTGTGAACCTATAAAGGTCTCCTGATGTCCTGGTTTGGTTTTGTCTTGTCAACTTGACATAAGCAAGAGCCATCTGGGAAGAAGCAACCTCAGTTAGAAATTTCCCCATCAGATTGCCTATAGGAAAATTTGCATGTCATTTTCTTGATTGACGGTTGATGTGAGAATGTCCAGCACAGCGCCACCACTAGGCAGGTGGTCCTATGTTGTATAAAAACATAAGCTAAGTGAGCCACGAGGAGCAAGCCAGTAAGCGACATTCCTCCATGGCCTCTGTTTCAGCTCTTGCTCCAAGTTCACCCTTGGAATCCCCACCCTGACTTCCCTGCATGATGGACTGTTTGCTGTAAGTTGAAATGAGCCCTCTCCTCTCCAAGTTGCTTCTGATCACTGAGTTTATCACAGCAATAGAAACATAAACTAGGACATACGAAGCAGCAGTTACAACTAGAACACTGTTTGAGCTTTTCAGATAGATAGCACTCTGAAAGCCAGGTAAGCCTTTAATTCACAGCAATCCTCCTGCCTCAGCCACCCAACTGCTGGAGTTAATGTCATAATACCATACCCAGCTCACACATAAATATTTCAATGTGGCATTTTAGTTGATCAAAATCAAGGCAAAAGCCGGGCGGTGGTGGCGCACGCCTTTAATCCCAGCACTCGGGAGGCAGAGCCAGGCGGATCTCTGTGAGTTCGAGGCCAGCCTGGGCTACCAAGTGAGTCCCAGGAAAGGCGCAAAGCTACACAGAGAAACCCTGTCTCGAAAAACCAAAAAAAAAAAAAAAATCAAGGCAAAAATCTATGATGCATTAAAATATTAATTTTTTTAAGATTTACTTATTTATTATGTATACAGTGTTCTGTTTGCATGTATCCCTGCAGGCCAGAAGAAGGAGCCATATCTCATTACAGGTGGTTGTGAGCCACCCTGTGGTTGCTGGGAATTGAACTCAGGGCCTCTGGAAGAACAGCCAGTGCTCTTAACCTCTGAGCCATCTCTCCAGCCCCAAATATTAAAATTTTTAATAGGCAATAGTACTGAGGTTTTTTTTGCCTGAGGCTCTCATATAGCAAAGCACTCTTGGTAATTCTGTCTTTGCTTAAATTTTGAATTTGGTGCCTAAAGCTGGCATGTCACTCCTCTAACCCTAGTTCTGATAATAAGCATCAGAATAGGACATTCATATGAATAAACAAACAAAAACAACATATGAAAAATGTGGCCTTAGCAGCAATGACCATGAAGGAAGGAAGAAAGAAAGAAAGAAAGAAAGAAAGAAAGAAAGAAAGAAAGAAAGAAAGAAAGAAAGAAAAGAAAAGAAAGAACTTGCTTAGAAAATTTTCTGTAATTTGAATAACATATTTTGATATAAATTGCGTAGTAGAAAATAAAATTTGTGAAAGTATGATAATTCATTAATCTTTCCAAATTTTGAAATTATAAACCCTCTTCTTGAAGTTTTATTTTAAGAATGGAAGTTGAGTTATTTAGAACTGGGCCTTATTAAGATTGGAGAGCAAATAATTCTTCCACTGTGGATGGCTGACTGTAAGGTATGTTTAACATGATTAGTCTTTAACCAACTAAAGAACAGTGGATTCCTACCCCAGTTCCAACAACTAAAAATGTGTCTAGACATTATCAAATGTCCCCTGGAGAAGTTGAAACTCACCAGTTAATCCATTCTCCTATTGAAATCATACTAATATCATCTGTATGGTGATGCAGGTCCAACCTAAGACCTTCAGTATATCAGACAAGCTTGCTCCCAGATTCCTGAAAATGAAGAATTTCTTTTAAATACAACCACTTAAAGAAATGAACTTTCAAGATAATGAGGAACTATGGTCAGAATGCTAGATGAAGCAACAAAACCCATTATTCACTTCTCTAACAAACAGAACACCAAATACATCAACCAACTTTTCCTTAAATACATTTTCCCATTGACAACTTTGAGCCTCAATCCTGCAACACAGAATGCAAGGCATTTAGAAGTCAAAGCTCAACTAAAATGAAAGGACGAAGAGGAAATCCTCTTCACATTAAGCTGAACTTCAAAAGACTAAATAACTAGACTCACATCCTGGGTTCTACTGCCAGAGCCCCGTAAAGGGGGAAAGAGAGAATCAGTTCCACAGATAGTCCTCTAACTTCAACACAAGCACTGTGTGTGAACACCTCCCCCTCACACACACACATCATCATCATGTACACACCACAATAATAGTAACTGATAAATAAAATTGAAAGATTAGAACTAGACTGAAGCCTGTCCCACATCCTATACCTATTTCCATAGGGTTTAAACGAAGGCTGTTCTGAAACAAAAAGAGGGAAATTTTTTTTAAATTTTTTTGAAGATTTTATTCAATTTTTTATAAATATTTTTATATTTTATGATTAATTTAATTTTATATATCAGACACGGATTCCCCTGTCCTTCCACCTCCCACCCCCCACCCTTCTCCCCAATTCTCCCCCATTCCCACCTCCTCCAAGGCAAGGTCTCCCCTGGGGAGTCAGCTCAGCCTGGTAGATTCATTGAGCCAGGTCCAGTCTCCTCCTCCCTGCACCAAGGCTGAGCAAAGTGTCTCAGCATAGGCCCCAGGCTCCAAAAAGCCAGCCCATGCACTAAGGACAGGTCCCAGTCCCACTGCCTGGGTGCCTCCTAAACAGTTCAAGCTAATCAACTGTCTCACTTATCCAGAGTGCCTGGTTCAGTTCCATGGGGGCTATAAGAGGAAAATTTTTAAGAGAGAGAGCAAGAGTGACCTTTGTCTTAGCATTCATGGGCATTTGCTGGCCAGGTTCTCATCACCTGGGTGACCAGGGAATGCTAAGTTAGAATGCTGGCTAATAATCCAAAGTGCCAGCAAAAGCTAATGCAAATTCTTCCTAAAAGAAGCTCTTTCCTGTCAGTCTTCAAAATGCATCAGGTAGCGTTGCAAGGGCCTTGAGAAAAATAAGCTTCCAAAGACACGCAGCATCAGGGACTCAGACCGTCATAAATAAAAGACAACTGAAAGAGACCAAATGCTAGAGTTATCGTATAAAACTATGCTTACTATCATTTTAAATGCCACACAAGGATAGAAAACTATAAAAGTGAAAAAGCAATTTGAAAAAGATCCAAATGAAATTTCTAGAAATGGAAAATATAATCACCAAAATTTAAAACTCAATATATTTCTTTAGCTGCAGATTAAACCCAGAGAAAGAAAATGAATGAAGTGGGGGACCGAGCAGAAGAAAGTACAGAAAACGATCTAGGACCAGCAAGCAGAGAAGGGCGAGAAAAATATCACAGACAGCTATTCTCGGTTCCAGGAAGATTACAGGCAGAAGCGCTCACACAGTTTATCAATGGTAACTTACAGATAAGACGCACCTAGAAGCCGGAGGCTCCTTACAGTGGCTTCCAGCCACGGAGCAACTTGCTCTACCCGTGCTGGTCACGCTGCTGCCACATCAGCTGATGGACGTGCACTGTCTGTAAGAAAAGGAGTTGAGTTCGCTGTTGAGATGACTTTGAGAATGATACATTAGCATTGGAAAATGACTGTTGTAGAGCATTTTGTGTCCTATAAGAGAACGTCAAGGACTGGATACTTTTGAAAGAAAAGAAACATTTCTTACAAGTCTGGAGTTGCAACAAATGAAGCGGAGACCTGCATTGGACAGGGCGAAGGCTGTGGTCACCTAACGGCCCCGGAAGAGAACGAGAGAGCTCAAGAAGGGGACGGGACGAAAGGAAGCCAAACTCACTTCGTGTTGTTGCTGTTGGCTGCTACGGTGGTGGTGGTGATGGTGGTGGTGGTGGTGGTGGTGGTGGTGGTGGTGGTGGTGGTGGTGGTGGTGGTGGTGGTGGTGATTTTGAAACAGGGTCTCTCTCTCTGTAACCCTGGCTGTACTGGAGTTTGCTCTGTAGACTAGCCTGGCCTTTAACAGAGATCCTCCTGCCTCTGCCTCCTGAGTACGGAGACTAAAGGTAGGTACCACCATGCTCACCCAGACTCACTTTTATAACAATCCTACTCTCTTGGTACCAACCAGTTTCCTAGATAATGACACTAATCCATTCACGAAGGCAGGACCCTCATGACCTAGTCAACTCTCAATTCTACCTCTTAACACTAAGACTGGAAGTTGAGTACCAACACACAAACGTTAGGAGGCACATTCAATTTGTTGCAATAGCTTAGAAAAGCTATTATAGCTTAGAAAAGTTTGTTTAAATTGTGTATAGAGAGGCTGGAGGGATGGCTCAAGGGTTAAGAGTGCTTGCTGCTCTTGCAGATGACCCAGGTTCAATTCCCAGCACCTACATGGTAGTTCACAAGCATCTATAACACCAGTTCCAGGAAATAAGCTACCTCTGTTGACCTCCTACGCTGCATGTGCATGTGCACATACGTACACTCAGAAACACACACATACACATAAAAATAAGTAATTTTTAAAAATAGAGTGTATGTAGAGGGGCACCCATACTGACTTACAGAAGCAAATTATAATTGAAATAATCACCACAATAAAGTGGTTACATTCCCATAAACTGACAACTAGTATCTACAGAATCCAATAAGGAAAAACTTAAATATATAAAACTATGCTGTTCTTTCTTGCTTATGTCAAGCAGTATAACTGAGAAAATGTTTATTTTGGGAAAAATCACAAATTTAAAAGCATCCAGAATCCATATGAAACAATTCATGCATGCTATGTTACTGGACTGAGGGAGCAGTTCAGTAAGTAGTAGCTCAAGGTTCTGCATTTGAGCCCAGCATTGAAAGAAAAAAAACAGTAATGCTAGCTAGTACTGAAACATTTGTAGTATTTTTTCTTTTATTGGTATATAAATGGTATACATACAACTGATACTATCAATAGATTTGGATAAGTAGATAGAGAGACATGAATAAATAGATGGATGGATAGATAGACAGACAGACAGATAGATGATAGATAGACAGACAGATAGATAGATACATAGATAAATAGATAGATAGATAAGATGATAGATAGACAGATGAGAGAGAGATGATATAGTGTTTGAAGAGATAAAATCTTCAGAACCAGTAAAAGATACCAATTCAAATATTTTAGAAGCCATAAACTTCTAAACAATATAAATAAAAAGAAATCCATCTATACCCAGACATATCAGTGTGAACTTGTCTAAAGCCAAAAGCAAAGAGAAAGACTTTAAAAGGAGCCAAAAGAGTAGGGAAAAAAAAGGACAGATTACCTTCAAAAGACAGGAGATCATGCTAGACAAATAGGCAAGTGAGTTCAAATACTCAATACATGGGAGAAAAAGCTGCATGTGTCAAGGTGGCCATTCTCCCCTGGTTGATTCAGATACTCAACATGATTCCTACCAGAATTTCAGTAGGCTTTTGACAGAAGGTAGTAAGATATTCCTAAAACTTTATGTGGAATTGAAAAAGACCTAGGATGCCAAAATAATTTTGAAAAATAATAACAAAGTAGGAACTTACATTTCTCAATTTCAGACCTTGACATAAGTAATCATTATAGCCTATATCTGTAATCCCAGCTCTTGGGAAGTATGAGCAGGAAGTTTGAGGCCAGTCTGGTCTACATAGAAAAGTCCAGAACCCCAAGCCAGCCAGGACTACACAGTGAGAAGCGATCTAATTTTTTAAATGCCCCTATTATAAAACTATAGCTATTAACGTACTGTGATATTGGTAGGAAGAAACATATAAATCACTGAAAAAGACGTGAAAGCACAGAAATAAATTGTTACATTTACGGTCAACTGATTTTCAACAAATGTACTGGGAAAATTCCCTGGGGAAAAGACACTTCCAACTGTCCACATGCCCGAAGATGACACCCACCCTCTATCTCACACTTTACACAGAACAGAACATAAAACAGACTTTAATTTATTTATATAGCTATGTGTGACACCAATATCATGTTCATTGAATTTTTTTCATTGCTAAATAATGAATCCAGGGCTTCACTCATGTCAGGGAAATGTCCTATGACTGAACTACATTCCCAGCCATGAACATAGTTTTGCTCAAGTAGATAGAGTTCATACATTCTTTGTCTTTGGCTGTTTGGGTGCATGAGATTAAAAACACAATACAACTGCTGTAAAGAAATTTTCTGCCACTCACCTGCCAGCATCCTCCTGTATAAAGAATTTTTAAGAGTCAAAAGAGTGCAGGTATATTTGAAAGTAGAATTGACTCTATTGGTTCAGTTTTACTCAAGATTCAGGTCACTGGGGATCCATTGCCCTACTCAGAAAGAGACCTCCCTATTAACCATTAAAATATTCCCTCTTTTTAAATTTGCAACATCATGGCCTCTTTACAAATTAGACATTTAAGGAAAACTACACTTCCTTTAGCAAAAGTTTTTTTTAAGCCTCGTTCTTCCTCTGTGCATTTTCTTTGTTATTAAGAAAGGAAAATAACTTATTTTTACAGCCTGGGTTCAGGCAACTGCCCAAATGACTTATAGAACTGATATCATTTTATAGAAAGTGTATGAATATTAACAAATCATGCTAACGATTTTTTATCTGAAAAAATAAATTCATCATCATAAATCCATTTTGAAATACAAAAGCAGAATTATACTGTTGTTAAAATTGTTCAAAACTGTACTTCATTTTTTTGAAGACCATTTAGTTTTTCTGAAATAAAGAGTTGATTGTATATCTTATTCTGTTAGAAAATTTGATATACTGCAAAGTAGAATTATGGCATGTACCAACAATCAAGCAGGAAAAATGAATCTGATTCATAATTCATTCTAAGAATGTCTAGTTAGCCAATCAAGTGATTTGTAATCATAAAGGCTGCCAGAAATTGAATGAATAATGGGCCCAGTAAGATCCTCTGATTTTTCCTCTTAGTACTATATTTCATTATATCTTTTATTGCCATTTTTGTTCACTGTTTCTTAATAACACAAATTAGATCACATATATTTACTTAAAAGTTTTTAGCTATTATTAGGCTAAAGGATATATAAGTTGAATGGCCAAAGCACTTAATATATTCCTACAAAATTGTCTTAGTGTTTGTCGCTTGAACAAGGAAAATCTTATTTCCAAACCATTTCCCCACTTATTTTTAAATTATTTTGTGAATATGTAATTCAGAAAAGTGTATTTCAGTTCTGTATATTTCATTAAGTTAATTCTATATATCTATAGAATTCTATATATTCTAAAGTATATAAGTCATTTAGTGTAATATAGTTTATATCAGAGAACTTAAGTTTTCTTTTAATATCATTATTGTACATTCCTTCCTCAGTCAAAATTATAACATAACCAGATACTAAAAGGAATATTTAACTATTAATTGGTAAACATTTATATAACTATAAAATTGTACAAAAGACAAAATACAAAGCTAATGTAAAGTTTCACATATCACTAACAAAATAATGTGATAAAATGGTTTTAAACATAAAACTATTGAATCATGCAAAACTGTCAGTTTAGTAATTCTAGACATAGTAATCATTTTAATCAAGACTGCATGATATCAGGATGGCAGCTTTAAAGCAAATGAAACTTTAAATGTGATAATAAGTGGGACATCCTTTAATTTCCCTTCCATAATTTCCAAACAGAAATGTCCTTTCCCAACTTGAACTGATTAATTCCCAAGCATTTGGAGATCTTATTTAGAAAAACAATAGTGTTAAGGTCTACAAAACTTAAAATCTAATATCTATTAAGAAAATTAGCTACTTAAATTTGTTGGTCATTTTCCAATCACAAATAGCTGTTCAAAACTGCGAAGTTCTGTGCACTGAGCCCAAGATACTAGTTTGAGTGTGGTGAGACCTTGAAAAGCATGGTTCTCTGAAAAGAACCTTCACAGCTCAGTTTGGAATCCACGTTACAGACTTCATCACGGCAGTTGATATTCCTTCTCTTTCTCAGAGACAATAGCCATGCTTTAACTCAACAGCTGTTCATTAGGCACCCTATGCCATAGATCACACCAAAAATGGAAATGCAAAAAGCCATTAAAAAAAAGTAACTTTTGTGCTTACCCTTAAAAAAAAAATCTAGTCCAGCCAGAAAGAGGGATACAACTAAGAGCAATAAATATAATTTCTACAACAGACCCTTAAACTGGAAATCTCGGTGATAGAGCTCAGTCACTAAGAAAACTAAATCTCAGATGAAAAGTTGCCATTTAGAAGATAAGCAAAGTAAAAATACTACGATGGTCAAGACAAAACTATGAACAGAGACAAGACTGCAAAGCAGATTGTCATTGTAGCATGACTAGGAGATACTGAGTTTTCCTGGAATTAGCTAGTATGCAAGGACTACCCATGCCTGGCCCATAGTCAGGACAAATCTCTGTCACCCACAGCCGCTCAGACCCAACCAAGTAAACAGATGTGGTGGTATTGTGTTCCCCAAAATATTGTGTACCTTAATAAACTTATCTGGGGTCAGAGAACAGACAGCCACTAGATACAGAGGCTAGAAAATGGTGGCACTTACGCCTTTAATCCTAGCATTCCAGAGACAGAAATTCCTCTGGATCTCTGTGAGTTCAAGGCCGCATTGGAAACAGGCAGGCATGGTGACTCACGCCTTTAATCCCAGAAAGCAGCCTTTAATCCCAGGGAGTGGTGGTAGAAAGCAGAAAGGTTTATAAGGCATGAGGACCAGAAACTAGAAGCATTTGCCTAGTTAGGCATTTGCCTGGTTAAGCATTTGGCTGGTTAAGCAGTCAGGCTTCTAGCAGCAGTTCAGCTGAGAGCCATTGGGATGAGGACACAGAAGCTTCCAGTCTGAGGAAACAAGATTAGCTGAGAAGTTGGCCAGGTGAGGTTAGCTGTGGCTTGTTCTATCTCTCTGACCTTCCAGCATTCACCCCAATAACTGGCCTCGGGTTTGATTTTATTATAAGACTCTTTAAGATTCCTGCTACACACAGAGACTTATATTGCTTATAAACTGTATGGCCGTGGCAGGCTTCTTGCTAACTGTTCTTATATCTTAAATTAATCCATTTCCATAAATCTATACCTTGCCACGTGGCTCGTGGCTTACCGGCGTCTTCACATGCAGCTTGTCATGGAGGCAGCTGGCAGTGTCTCTTTCTGCCTTCCTGTTCTTTCTTTTCTCCTCTCTGTTAGTCCTGCCTATACTTCCTGCCTAGCCACTGGCCAATCAGTGTTTTATTTATTGACCAATCAGAGCAATTTGACATACAGACCATCCCACAGCAGTTGTCATGAGTGAGGCTGGAGCAATCTGCAGAAGCTTGATAGTAGAAGACTATGAGAAATGGAATCCATATATTTTATAAACAAGAAAAGTCATCAAAATACCTTAAATACAAAAATCACAAAAATCCTAGGCCGTATCTCAGGTATAGCACTATCCTAGCATGTGTAAGGCCCAGAATTCAATCTTCATAACCACAAATGAAATAAAATAAACATTACAGAAACACAGGTTTCCATAATTTCTAAACAATTATTCACTTTTTGTTGACAATAGTTGTGCTGGCTAATTTTATGTCAACCTGACTTAGGCTAAAGTCATCTGAGAGGAGGAAAACCCAATTGAGAAAATACCTCTATAAAACTGGGCTGTACCACAAAATGGAAAAAGATTTTTACCAACCCCACATCTGACAGAGGGATGATCTCCAAAATATATAAAGAAATCAAGAAACTAGACATCAAAATATTGAATAATCCAATTCAAAAATGGGGTGCAGATCTAAACATAGAGTTCTTAACAGAAGAATCTCAAATGGCTGAAAGACATTTAAGGAAGTGTTCAATATCGGGGAAATGCAAATCAAAATGACTCTGAGATACCATCTTATATCTATCAGAATGACAAAGATCAAAACACTAATGACAGCTTATGTTGGAGAGGATGTGGAGAACAGGGAAAATTCTTCCATTGCTGGTGAGAGCGAAAACTTGTACAGCCATTCTGGAAATCAGTATGGTGGTATCTCAGAAAATTGGGAATCAACCTACGTCAAGACCCAACAATACCACTCTTGGGCATATACCCATAAGACAGTCAACCACACCACAAGGACATTTGCTCAACTGTGTTCATAGCAGCATTATTTGTAATAGCCAGAACCTGGAAACAATCCAACATGCCCCTCAACTGAAGAATGGATAAAGAAAATGTGGCACATATAAACAATGGAGTACTACTCAGCAGAAAAAAACAATGACATCATGTAATTTGTAGGCAAAATGGATGGAACTAGAAAAAAAATATCCTGAGTGAGATAATCCAGACCCAGAAAGACAAACATGGTATGTACTCACTCATAAGTGAATATTAGACACAAAACAAAGGATAGCCAGTCTACAACCCACAACCCCTGAGAAGCTAAGTAAAGAGGAAGATCCTGAGAGGAACACACATGAATCACCCCAGGAAGAGGAAAGGGTTAAGATCTCCTGGGTAAACTGGGAGGGAGAGTAGAGGGGAGGGGATGGGGAGTAGGAACATGAGGGTTCAAGATGGCCGAGTTCAGGGAGGGACAAGTGGGTGAACAATGAAAGACATATCTTGACAGAACGAGCCATTAAGGGGTTAGGGAGAAATTTGGTGCTAGGGAAATCTCCAGGAACCCACAAGGATGTCCCCAGCTAAGACTCATAGCAGTGGTGGAGAGGGTGCCTGAACTAGCTTTCCCCTGTAATCAGATCAGTGACTCTCCTAATTGTCATCATCGAACTACATCCAGCAACTGATGGAAGCAGATGCAGAGACCCACAGCCAAGCACTTGGCCAAGCTCCTGGAGTTCATTCAGTTGAAGAGAGGGAGGAGGGATTATAGGAGCAAGGGGGGACAAGATCATGATGGGAAAAACCTCAGAGACAGCTGACCCCAGCTAGTGGGAGCCCATGGACTCTGGACTAACAGCTGGGGAGCCTGCATGGGACCACACTAGGCCCCTTGAATGAGGGTGACAGATGTGTGGCTTGATCTGTTTGTGAGTCCCCTGGCAATTGGACCAGGACTCATCCAGAGTACATGAACTGGCTTTTTTAGAGCCCATTCCCTAGGGTTCCATGCCTTACTCAGCCTTGATGCAGCAGGGAGGGGCTTGAGCCTGCCCCAACTTGGTATGCCAGCCTATGTTGAATACCCAAGGGAGACTTTAACTCCTATGAGGAGTGGGAGAGGGTGGGATGGGGAGGTGGGGGGTGGGAGAAGGGGAGAGAAAGGGAACAGTGGGTGGTATATAAAATGAAAACAAAATTAAATAAACAAATCAACCTAAAAAAAAAAAAAGATTGGACGGTAGGCAAACCTGTAGAGCGTTTTCTCAATTAGTGATTGATGTGGGAGGACCCAGCCCATTGTGGGTGTGGCCATCCCTGGGCTGGTGGTAGCCCTGGGTTCTGTAAGAAAAGAAGCTGAGAAAGCCATGGGGAGCAAGCCAGTAAGCAGCACTCCTCCATGGCCTCAGCATCAACTCCTGCCTCCAGGTTAAGACCCCGTTTGAGGTTCTGTCCTGAGTTTCTTCAGTGATAGACTATTAGAATCCACAATGTGGAAGTGTAAGCCAAAGAAAACTTTTCTTCCCCAATTGCTTTTGGTCATGGTGTTTTATCATAACAATAGTAATCCAAACTAAGACAATGGTCAAACATTTCATATTTCATGATGTACCTGCTAGATGACCAATTAACTACTATTGTAGATGGCCTGTCTCATATTTAAATGTATATCCCATAATCCTAATGTCAGCCTCTAGAAAACTTGAGAATTAACTACCAGTTCTACTACTTGAAGAGTAGAGCAGATATTTAAGACACTCTTAAATATACCAAGGGAGTACCATTAAGGTTCTATTTAAAGAATTCCAGCCAGAAACTGACATGAAATCAATAGTCCTACCCATAACCAGTTATGATGCCTAGGAACCACAAAAATAATCAGCATGGTATGATAACCCGAAGGGTGCAGCAGTGGCAGGCATACCTTGTTGGTAACCAACAGCTCTCTACCTGGACTTAAGAGCCACTCAACAAGAGGTAAGTCATGCCTGGTACAGGAAAGCTAGCCAGCTACCAGACCTAGTGAAGTCATGTGTTTTAGAGAGACCTACAACTGCCACTCTACTAAACCAGCATAAACCCTAACTACATTCTAAACATTTATCATTATATCCACAGATAAGTGTAGTCCTCACCTCTCATAAATAAAACTTCTCTTTTCAACAGATGGAGACAACAGAAAACCACAACCAATCAGATGCAGCGCTGTGAAGTCCAGTCTCAACAGATACATCTACAGAATAACTCCCCCACCTAAGACTCAGGGATCAATGTGGAAAAGGGAGCCCAAAGATTGTACGAGTCAGAATCAGGGAATTTGCTGTGAGGTCAGAAGCTACACACATAAAATCTCACCAACATGACCACCTAAACACAAATAAGAACAACAGTAGATATACTGGACACAAGAAAGACCACAAGGCCTCAACCCTAGGCAAAGAACTATAGGCAGCTAAGGAATGCAGAGAATAGGAGAAAGAGTCTTCTGCAGTGAGAGCACTCCAGTTCATCCAATAGCAACTGGGCAACTCAGAAAACATACATGCCAATGGCATGATACAGACTGAGCGGGTTGCATTTATGTATTTAAGAATATGGATGTAGGCTGGTTGGTGGTGACATACACCTTTAATCCCAGCACATGGGAGGCAGAAACAGATGAATCTCTGTGAGTTCAAGACCAGCCTGGTCTACAGTGTGAGTTCTAGGACAGTCAGGGCTACACAGAGAAACCCTGTCTCAAAAAAAGAACCAAAACACAAACATCAAGAACAGAAAAGAATATGAATGTGTGTGTGTGTGTGTGTGTGTGTGTGTGTGTGTGTATAACAACAATTAATGGAAAAAGAGGCCATGAATTTGAAAAAGAAGAAGGAGGGTTATATAAGAGGGTTTGGAAGGAGAAAGAGGAAAGCAGAAATGATGCAATTATGTTATAATCTGAAGAAAACAAAAGAAAAGTTTAAAAAAGAAAAGAATTCAGGGTGGGGTGGGTATGGTGGTATATGCCTGGAATCTCTGAGGTAAACAGGTTGAGGCAAAAGAGTTTGAGGGCAGCCTGGACTATATAGCAGGACTTATTTTATAATATATTAAAAAAGAATTCATGAGACATATACACATTATTGTATAAATATAAAATGCTAAATATAGTACCTAGTATGCTGAAAAATATCAAAATTTATGTCCAAATAAGGTCACAACAGCAGAAGTTTGTGCTAGACACACTTTTATGCTACAATCAATCACTTTGACTGTCTAGACTGGGCTTAAGGACTGAAGTCATCCCATTTTGTTTACATAAAAGCTTCATGCTGTTCAATACAGCACTTAAAAGAAGGGATTTGTAGGGTAGTAGTTCAGAGTTTGAATCTTATACCAGCCATTGATCTTATATAGTTAAAATCTTGGCATCATAGCTCCTCATCCCTAACCTCGAATGAAGTGTTACTACCATATGACAGCTGTGGGAACAGAATAAGGGACAGGAAACAATTAAAATAGATCTAAGAAGATAATGATACTTTATTACCATAGCCATAAAGGAATTATTCTAGCCATTATAAACTCAAATTTATAAGTTAAATTTACCTTTTGTTGTATTACAATATTCCCAAAATCTTGTTCCAATGTGCTGTGGTTTGAAAGAAAATGGCCCCAAAAGGTAGTAGCACTATTAAAAGGTGTGTCCTTGTTGGAGTAGGTGTGGCCTCATTGAAGGAAGGGTGTCACTAAGGGGTGGGCTTTGTGGTCTTCTATGTTCAAAGTATACTCAGTGTCACCAATCACTTCCTGTTGCCTGCAGATCAAGATGTAGAACTCTGGGCTCCTTCTCCAGCACCACATCTGCCTGCATGCCACCATATTTCCCTCTATGAAGATACTAGACTAAACCTCTGAAAGTATAAGCCACCGAAATTAAATGTTTTCCTTTATAAACCTTGCTGTGGTCATGGTGTCTCTTCACAGCAATTGAACCCCTAAGACACAGTATAAAGATTTACAGTGGACTTGATATAAATAATATAATGAAATTAATAATAAAAATATTGAGACTAATCATCTAAAAAACTTTTAAGCAATAACATTTTTTAAAATGCATGTGTTTGTGTGTGTGTGTGTGTGTGTGTGTGTGTGTGTGTGTGTGTGTGTGTGTGTAAAACCCATTTTGCAAGGTCCAAAGGTTGATAGCAGGCCTCAATCACCCTCCATCTAATTTTTTTTTTAATTTTTTGCAATTTCACTTATTTTTATGTGTCTGAGTATTTGCCTGAACATATGTCTGTGCACAATGTATGTGCAGTGTCCATAGAGGGCAGACGAAGGCATTAGATCCCCTGGGACTAGAGTTACAGACAGTTGTTGGCTGCTATGTGGGTACTGGGAATTGAACCTGGGTCCTCTGAAAGATCAGTCAGAGCTCTTAACCACTTTGCCATCCCTTCAACTTATTTTTTGAGATAAGTTCTCTTAGTGATCCTGAGGCTCGCCATTTTGACTAGCCACTGACCAGTGAACCCCTATTCAATATTAGTACTGTGGTTACAGACACATCACCACACCTGGCTTTGCTGTGAGGTCTCAGGTTTGTGCCCCAAATAGTTTTAGTTTAACCACTAAGCATCTGCCCAGACCCCACTTCTTTCTTTTTCAGTCTTATTTTTATTGTTTATACTCAACTAATGAAGTACCATACTTCAACATCCCAACAGTGTCTCATTGAGCAGAGTACTATTCATGATATTTCTCATGTATGAATACGGCTCTGACTCACCGTCAATAGTGATGAGTCTCCAGCTGATTTCAACAGTAGCAATGGACCTGCTAGTTGGTTACTTCTACTGCCAAAGCTCCTTCCTCAACCATAGCTTATTATCTGTAAAATTAATGTTGCCAATGTCACAGGAAAAAAAGATAAAATAATTAATGTAGAATAAAAGTCACCTTTGATTCTAAACCACTACATTCTAATAAACAAAAAAATCACAGAAATGTTTAAAATTTGTCGAAGACATGAAAAATTACAGTTGTGCTTACTCTGGTACATTTATTATAGTCTAAGATAGCATTGATACAGATGTGGAATAATCAACCCTAACCTCTACCCCCAGATGAAAATGTTCTCAGCTGCCTTAAAAAAGACTGTTTCTGACATGTAGAATCAGATGTGTCTAATGGTAATGCTCAAAGCATGGATGCATGCCAACTTCACATCCCTCATCACCAGCAGCAATAACTGGGAAAATTACAGAATATTTTTGTTAATGTTAGCAATATTCTCAATAGCATTAAATGCAAAATGACTACAGCCAAAATTACTGTGACATTTCCCAGAATTCTGAAAAATATTCCCACTTTTCATGAAGAAAAAATACTTTAATTTTTAGCTACTGTATTTATTCTCTTTAATACAGAAGTTGTGTAATAAAGTGCTTCCACCAATTCTTGAAGTGGAATTTTACTAGTTTCTAGTTGACTCTGCTTCAAAAGGGTTGGGGAGAGGATAAGACATTACTGAAAACATTGCAAGTAAAATTAATGTTATACCTCTATATCACGTAAAAGTATAATATATTCAAGTGAAAACTGTTAAAAATCCTTAAGAAGCAGTTAACAAATACAATTCAAAATCACAGTGTTAAAAGCACAGCACTTTTTTTTTCTTGTTCACAGAATTCTGTGAACGAGAGCTTACTATACAACTTCAGAACAGTAGCAGCATAGATATGAGTGAAACATTTGTTTCAAAAAAGAAACTTTGAAAAAATCAGATGAACCAATGCCAAGTCTCTGTCATTAGTACAAGTGAGGTCAAATGTCCCGTTAGGGTACTGCACTTCTATGTTCTGAAAAGTTTGAAATAGCTGTCGTTTGTTGTAAGCGAATATATTCTATGTATTTTGCTACTGTAACCATGGAGGAGAATCTTAGAAAGACAAGCCTTTGATCAAAAGAGTGGCACCTATGACTCCTAAGGATACCCCATAACTTTAAAATATACAGTTTAAAAATCAATAAAAAATATACTTTGAAAAAATGTATTAGCTATGTATAGCTACTTACAAAAACAAAAGGCCAAATCATATCCAAGCTTCTCAGCGTGAACAGGAAGAGTTCAGTGGAAAAGTAGAGTGTCATACTAGAACATAGCAATGACCATAAATGAAGCCCCGGGTTCCTCTTGAAGGCACAGATGAAGAGCCTCCAAGAGAACTATGGAAACCATCTGCTGCAACCTGTGATGTAAATCCATGGCCACCTGTAAATAAACAAACTGTTAGCTGTAAAGCACTGTAAAAACATGTTCAGTTACAATTACATGTTTAAAGGTTTTTCAGATATATTCTCTTTATCAACAAAGTATTCATAATGTCCCTCTCCACCATCCTCCAAGTCATTCAAATTGGGAGTCCTCTTCTAGGCTACAAACTCTAAAGATGGTTCTCCCTTTGGTTTCCAATTTCTTCAATACCTGGCAGAGCACTGAACAAAAGAGTCTATATGATCAAAATATTGTATACATTTGGTATTAAATTCTCAAAGAATAAATTAACCATGCTATTTTTAAAGTCTAGTAAGAATGAAAACAGGATTCTATATCATTCTATAATCTGTTCTAAGATAAGTTTTATACATAACACTACAGATATGAAAAGAAAGCAAATCTGGCTTACAAGTCTTCAGTGGGAAATACCATTTGAGACAAATACTAAGAAAGCACTGGCTGGAAAGAGGAAGAAGTGGGACAAAGGTCATCTGTGGAGGAAGCTATGAGAAGCTGGGGCAGTGGAAAAGACTACATAGTGTTCTGAAACATCAGGGACCTTTGGGGAAAGGAAAAGATGGGTTGAGAAGGACTGTGGAAGTGCCCAATAGACAAGCAAGCTAGACCTCTGTGCTCACAGAGAAGAGCAGGAGAACAACGTGATCATTGAAAATGCCTTAGCAGCAGCCTGAACATAGGAGGGACAAGACTGGTGGCAAAGAGCTCCATCACATAAGACAAGGTTAGCTAATGATGAAATACAGTGACACAACCAATGACCATCGGGTTAGTTACCCAATGAATCTTAAGTTCAGATATATATTTAGAATGCTATGGAATATAACTTATTTTATAAAACCATGTGTAACAATCTTTAGTGGAAAAAAAATGTGTCAAGAAATTGACAAGTATTATATGATGATTTGGAAGTATTAATAATGTCTATCTTTGAGCCATGTGTCATGCTTTTCTGGTTAAAGATATAGTAAAAATACTAAATGTAAAAGTTGCATTGTAGATGTTATCAATTGAGACTAAGCTCCACAACTCTGTATTTTGATTGCTTGTGGTTTTCTGTAATGGTCTCCATATGTTTCAAAGACAAGTTTCTTGATGTGGGGCTAGAACTACATTTACCTATGAATATAAGGACAAATATTTAGAATGTAGTTAGGGATTGTGCTGGTTTAGAAAAGTGGCGGTTGTAAGTTCTCCTCCAAGACCCATGACTTCACTAGCCCTAAAAAGTTGGCTGGGTTCCTCTCTTGTCGAGTGGGCCTTAAGTCCAATTAGAGAGCTGCTGGTTATCAACAAGGTGTGCATGCTACTACTGTACTCTTAGTGTTAACATGCAATTCGGGTCACTGTTATGGTTCATACATGTCATATCTCAGTGTGGATAGGACTGTTGTTTGCTTTCCTCCTTTGGAAGTATGTGTGGCACTTTCTGATACCATACAAGCTAGTCCTCAGGGAAGATACTTTCAGGTTGCAGGCATCTTCGATCCTCTGGTCCTGTGTCTGAAGTGTTTGATGTGTTCAGCAAAAGGGGCTTACTTTCTGCCTTCGGGGGTAACCAGGGACAACAGCAATAGCCTATAATGTTTTAGGAGTCTTTTGGACAACAGTGGCCAACAATTCAAAAGAGGCCAACAATTCAACAGTGGCCAACAATTCAACACTAATACCTGGTGTTGGGCTTTTTGTTAGTCTACAGCTCCTGGGAAAATTGTCAGCCCAAATGGAAAAATTCCTTTTAATTATGTGTGTATAGAGTTTTTGTAAGAACGGACAAGTCCTGTCTCAAAAACAAATATTCATATGTAACTCATCAATTGGCATACACCCATATAATTATACCAATGTTTTGACAAACTTCAAACTTATATATAAAACCACTACTAATGAGTTTTCAAGTATACTATCTCACAAACATTATGTACTGTTAATGAATTGAATTTTATCCTCTCAGATGATGATGCCCTAACCTCTAGTTCCAGTGAACATGACCTCATCTGGAAACAGAGTCTTTGCAAACGATCAAATTCAGATGAATTCGTAGAGTGGCTTCTATTCCAATATCACTTTTTTTGCTTATAAACAAGGACATCTGGACAGAGACAGACATCACGTGAAGGGAAAGCATATGAAGATGAAGGCAGAGACGAGAGTAACACATCTACAAGCCAAAAACACCAAAGATTGCATAACAGCCTTCAGGAAGGAGCAAAGCCAAGAATCAGTTCTCTGTTGCAGCCTTAGACTAAGCCAACCAGCTGACCCTGTACTTCTATCCTTCGGTACTGTGGACAAAATAATCACTGTTGTTTAGGTCACCAAGTCTGCATAACTTTAGCAGCATGAGAAAGATAATATACTTTTTAGGCAAAACTGTGTTTTTACTCCCTGAAAGTCAAGGTATAGAAATAGAAATGAAAATCTTAGGCAGGCAGAACAGAGCAGTGTGTGCGCTGGAGAGAAGAGGAACAAGAGGCGCGGTGGCACCACAGGTACGGGAACACGGCTACCGCGGACAAATGAGTATGTTGATACCTAGTCGGGCCAGTCCTCTGGCCACCAGGGAGCTCGGGCCACCACCAATCCCCCTTCACCCTGGAGACACCACTGCTGCTCTGAAAGCTATTGCAGAAAGTCCACATCAGGCCACAGCTGACAACCTGCAGTGGCCATGTGGGACTCAGTGCACAGATGAGAAATGCCACCACCAAGCCTGCACCCTCTCCTGCCCTCACCATCAGCTGTGAGCTGCCATAGAGGAGTCAGAGCAGTGAAAAGGAGTCTGAAGAGCCCACAGTTTCTCCAGAACAGCTATGAACAGGAAGATCTGATGGGAAGATGCTTATAAAAAGTGGACTCATGAAACTGGAAGATGGCAGCCAGCAGTGAAGGACACGGGAGTGATCTGGGAAAGCGCAGCCACTGCGGACAAAGAACACCGCATTACTGAATAGGGCCCACCCTAGGCTCACTGACCAGCTCCCAGCAAAGAGCCTCTGTGGCTGCATACCTGCTGAGAGAAAGAAAGTATGGGTCACCAGCGCTGCCTACAGCCTACAAGCTTAACAGCTGTGCCTATTGATCCTCGGTGGTAGGCACTGAGGTCAGGGTAGAGTGTGGTGGCCTAGAGCTCCCTCAGAAACATGTCATTACTGAAGGGCCTGGCCCCGTGGCTACGCATGGAGAGCATGGATGTGTGCAGTATCCAGGAGCCCAGGAGCTCGCACAGAACCTGCCAGGGACACCCTGCCTACCCACAAAAACACCCTGACTCTGGACAACAGCAGGATATCCAAGACAAGTCTCAGCTATGACACAGTATTTGTGGTACTTCAGAAAATTAAAACCTTGAACCAGACCAATGACAATGGTACAACAAATATTTGTATATAAAGCTGTTTGGGTGAAAAAAATATACTGTGTGACACACTGCAGCTGCAACATCACAATTGCAATATGCAGTGGAGAGGAGGGAAAGATGAAGGAACAGAACAGCATGTGTGTGGTGCAGAGAGGGAGAACTAGAGATGCGATGGTGACAGGCGTGGGAGAAGGCTGCAAAGGATGGAGGAACATGTCATTGCCAAGTAGGGTAGACAGGATGGTGTGCAGCAGCCTAGAGCTCTTTCAGGCTCTGACCCAAACACACTGCCCAGCTGCATGATCACCCTGGCTCTGAACAGCAACAGGATGTCCAAGATAGAGAATGGCTCATTTTCTGAACTGGGTCCCCTCAAAGGACCCCCATAGTTCATACTATCCCCAGAGGCCATGTTGGTATCTGTGGTCTGTGCTGTCACCCCAGGCCGTGTTAATGTCCAAGGTTCTTGTGGATACCCATGATCCATGCTGCAGACAAGAGCCATGTTGATGTCTGTGTTCTGTACTGCCACCAGAGAGCAGGCTGAAGTCCATGGCCCATGCTGATGCTTGAGGCCATGTTGATGTCTGTGGTCCATTATGTCACCAGAAACCAAATGGAAGTCCATGATCTGTGCTACCACTGATTGTAAAGGGCAAGGAAGCTTCTTTTGCAGTGGCATTGATATTGATGACGACAGACTCACAGTTGAGAATGAGACATAGAAGACATCTATGACAACCTCTCTCCCTCACCCTCACCACAAAGAGAGAGAGAGAGAGAGAGAGAGAGAGAGAGAGAGAGAGAGAGAGAGAGAGAGAGAGAGAGAGACTAGATAGGAAGCCATTGAAGAGAACTCTTAAAAAATGTGGCAAGAATCCTGAAGAACAACTCTTCTTGTAGGGGTGTGGGAGGGGGAGGACTCAGTTTTCCCTAAGAGGCTGCCCACTGAGAGTTTGGCCATGCTCCAGTGAGTGGGCAACACAAATTGGACTTAGTTTTTTTTCTTTCTTTTTTGTTCTTCTTCTTTTGGGGGGGGGAATTCATAAGGGTTGGGGGTTGACTAGAAAGACAGGGAAGTGAATGTGATGGGGGTACATTATGTGAAACTCGCAAATAATCAATGAAAACGTTATGTTGGAAAGGCATTGTGATAAAGATGATAAAGTGTAGCTCTTCACTGTTGATGGCTTCTGGCTGGGGTGTGGGTGGGGAAGGACTTAGTTTTCTTTAAGAGGCTGGCACTGGGGGTTTGACCATGCTCCAGTGAGTACATGGGCAACACAAATTGGTTGTTTGGTTGGTTGGTTAGTGGATTTCACATTATTCATCCTGATCCCACTCATCTCCAAGTCCCCTTATATCAGCCCTCTGCCCTTGCAATCTCCCCCCAAAACAAAACAAAGTTTAAAAGAACAACCAAAAACCAAACAAACAAATAATTCTCAGTGTGGAAGCTGTAGTATGGCCCATTGAGTCACACAGTGTACCTTTCAGTCCATACATCTTCACTTGTAAGTGTTCATTGCTATGAGTTGTTGGTCTGGGTCAGGTCTTCTAGCTTGTGCTGCAGTATTGAACGATAATGGGCCCTCACTGGGATTCCTCTTGGATATCCTGTTGTGATCCTGCATTGTGGAGATCCTGCGGCTTTGGGTCTGTATGTTTGGCCTCCTGCAGTTCATAATGAAGGTTAACTCACAGCCCTAGCTCTGAGCCTGAGTGGTAGCTGGTTGGTCAGCCCTCCAGCGTTCCCTCATCGTCGAGCTCTGCAGTACTGCCCTGGCTAGCTCAGTGCAGCAGGCTGCGAGGAGCAGGGCCCACTCTCCTGCTCTCATCTCCTTAGGTGAGAGCATTTTGCCCAGGCGAGGTGTAGGGCCCACTCTCCTGTGTGTTGCAGCTGGTAAAGGGCAGGGTTGTTCTTTTAAATTTTGTGAGTTTTTTTTGGGGGGGAGGGAGATTGTAAGGGCAGAGGGCAGATGCAAGGGGACTAGGAGATGAGTGGGATTGGGATACATAATGTGAAATCCACAAAGAATCAATAAAAAGTTTTAAAATAAAAAAGATAACATAATTAATTACTTGATAAAAAATAATGACATCATCAACCAGAAATGGGTTCCAGATTGATACATATTTTATCTGGAATCCTTGTTGTAGTGTTCATTATCTCTTCAACTTGGGCAAATAATGTCTAAGCCTCAAATTCTTTTTCTACAATTTATTTTAATCATGTGTATGTGGGGGAGGATGCACTTGAGTGCAGGTGCCTATCGATGGCAGGAAAAGGCATTGGATTCCCTACAGCTGAAGTTACAAGTGGTTGTCAAAAAACACCTTATGTGGATACTGGAAACCAAACACAAGTCCTTCCTCTGCAAGAGAAGTTCATACTCTTAATGCCTGAACCATCTCGCCAACTCCCAAGTTCAAATTCTTTACCAGCAAAAATAGGAAGTTTTCGTTTTACGTGAGTTAAATTTTAAAATGAATTCAATTAAAAAATATATGAAATGTGCCTGGCATACAATGGTGATGCAATAATGCTTTATTTATAGAAAAGGAAAATCTATTAATTAAGGTGGAGAGAGTTGGTCGTGGGTTTTGAGGTTCAAACCCAAGGATATGTCTTCCAGGAAGGTACCCTGTGACAAAGCTATGTCACTACACTGAGGTTTTTTGTTTTTTTTTTAACTAGTTCTCACAATAGGCTTGGACTTAGCAATCCTCCTGCCTCAGCTTCCAGCATGTGAAGTGATAAGGATGTGCCACCATCATACAGTATATAAAAACACTGCCTTTGTCTAGTTCCTCAGTAGAACTATACAAGTCTTTCACAATTTTTAAATAATTTCTCCAAACACATCAAACTTAATGTTAGGACTGAAACAGCAACAAGATCTTAGTGACTCTGGGCTTTAGCACAAGCTTATTACTTGGTAGTACTTTCAGAGGTCCATACCACCTCTATTCTGTCAGATCACCAGAGTCAGCCAGGTCAACATGCTACCTTCACAACTCAAAATGGCATCAGAATCATGTAATATGGCTAACTCTACTTTAAATTTCTGCCAAGTATACTGATTTCTTCATTTGTCTCTTTATAAATATGAGTCTTAGAAAACATATATCTCAAAAATTAACAGTGGTTGGAACTATAGCTCAGTGGTAGAGCACTTGACTGATATACACAAGTCCCCAGGAATGGGTTCCCAGCACTGCAACAACAACAATAATAACAGCTAATTTTAAAGGAGAATTCAAAATTTTAAGTTCAGAAATATGCAAAAGAAAAACCCAATAGATCATCAAAATTCAAGCGAATTTTGTGATATCATGAAAGCACACTAATCAAAACAGAAATTATTCTTCCACACTAATCACAAAACTTCAAATTGAAAGATGTCTATATCTACATTTTTGTCTGTTTTTCCTTTTTAATTAAAAATAGATTCTTCTCTCATACGATATATTCCAGCCACAGTTTCCCCTTCCTCCACTCCTCCCAGATCCACCACACACATCTCTCCTCTCCCCCAGATGCACTCTCCCTCCACTTCCCTACAGAAAAGAGAAGGCCTCCAAGAGACACCAACCCAACACGACCAAAGAGGATACAATAAGACAGGGCAAAAACCCTCATATCAATGCTGAACACGCCGTCCAATAGGAGGGAAAGAGTCCCAAGAGCGGCCAAAAGAATTAGAGATACACCGGCTCCCGCAAAAACACCAAGCTGACAGCTATGACATATATGCAGAGGATGTGTGTAAGGCCTGCTTAGTTGATTCAGTGAACCATATCCTCCTGGTGTCCTCCATCCCTGACTCCTACAATCTTTCTTCTCCATCTTCCACAGGGTTCTCCAGCCTGTAAGGGGAGGGACCTGATGGGGACCTCCAATTTAGACTGTCTCTCCACATAATGTCTGACTGTGGGTTTCTGCATCTGCTCCCATCTGCCGCTGGAGGAAGCCTCTCAAAAGAAATCAATGAAATGATTCCTAAATAAATTCTGCTATACTCATATATCTACATTTTTAGAAAGAAAAAATAACACAAGACTAAAATGACAATTAACAAGGCAATTCCATGTAGTTTAACTGGTGGTAAAAAGAGGTTTATTTGGGGGCAACTTACAACCAGTAAAGGGGTCAGTTACAGGATTCATGAGAGGTGAGGTGCAGTCCAGTGTGGTTCTCTGGAGAACTCTGACTTGGTCTGCAATCCAGCATCCAGGATCAGGAGGAGCCAAGAGAGGCCAGCACATACACATCCCAGGTCTTAAGGGCCCAAAAAGGCCACACCCCATAGGGGTAGGTCATAGGCAAGTGCAGCAGTTACCTGCTGCCTCACTAGGGGTGATACTTCAAGGTCAAAGCTGGAACAGCTACCCACTACAAGTCAAGGAAGGCTGCAATTGTTGTAGGAAAATATTAGTATTTTGTCAACCTTTTAAAGTCTATGGAAAGTGAAACAAAAAACCAACTCTTTCAAGAGAGCTAAATATTATTTTTAATATTATTTAATAAACTGGTGAGCAAAAAAAAAATTAATTCTCTAAAAGTTCCAGACTGGTATCAAAGCTCATATGTGTTTAAGACCAGATACAGTCTTTAAGTATTTATAAAAGCCAATCTTATTTTTGTAGTTATTGTGTCCTAACTTTAAATTAAATAAGCTCCTAGTTGCTGACTGCTCTTCCAGAGGTTCTGAGTTCAATTCCCAGCACCCACATGGTGGCTCACAACCATCTGTAATGAGATCTGGCGCCCTCTTCTGTGTACATAATAAATAAATAAATCTTTAAAAAAAAAAAGCTGCTAGTTATACTTTAAAAAATCATGAACCTATTTCCTGGATAAGGGCCTCATGCTGTTTAGGTTAGGAAGAAATAGGTTCATGTTTTTCTAAATGATTATTAATAATAATTTTTTCATTTAATTTATAATCATTAATTCAATTGTTTTTATAAATAAAAACAATTTTTTATTTCACACAAACATTTCACATAATGTTTTTATTTATCAAAAGTAATTAAATTGGCAAGTTTAATTTGAACAGTTTTGGGAGGGGTGTTGATTTTTTGAGACAAGGTTTCTCTGTGCAACATTCTTGGCTGTCCTGGAACTCAGCTGTAGACTAGGCTGGCCTTGAACTCACAGGGATTTGCCTGCCTCTGCCTCCCAAGTGCTGGTATTAAAAGTGTGTGTCATCACTGTCTGGCAAACAAAATATTTTTAAAATATTGAGAAAAATGTAAAACTGAGATGGAGACAGAAAATATCATACACTACTCAGGATACACAGCATGAAAACTATGGTTCTCATTGTCCTAAACTATAATCTGAAGGTTTTTCTTCAAAAAAAAGTATACAACAAGGTAGATGTGATGGCATATTCTTGTAATCCTTTATGAAAATTACATTTAATATTTATATATTCATATAATATGTTTGGATCAAATCTACCACCCCTTCCCTCACCTCCAGTTCCTTTCCTAGCCCCTTCCTTCACTTTTCACTCTCAACTTCATATGGTTGTTCTATTTTCTAATACCCACTGACTCTGTTTGTGCCGCCTCTGTTAGCACAGGTATGGAACGATCTACTGAAGCATGGGCAGCCTTCCAAGACCTACATCCTTGAAGAAAACTGATTCTTCCTCCCTCAGCAGCCAACAATTGCAAATAGCTCCTCAGCTAAGGGTGGGACTTCATGAGTCCCTCCCTCATCTGCACTGGGATTTTTACTGTCTTGATCTTGTGCAAGCCTTGTGCATGAAGTCTCAGCCACTGTGAGCTCACGTACGCACTGCACTGTCATAGCCAGAAAATACTGTTTCACTATAGACAGCTACCAGCTCTGGCTCTTTTTGCCCTATCTTCTGAGAGAACCTCTTAGCCTTGGGGGTAGGGAGTGATGTAGACCTAAGCACTCCACAGTCTTTTATTCTCTGTATGTTAACTGATTGTGGGTTTATTCATCACCGTCAACTTCAAAGAGAACCTTCCCAGATGAGGGCTGAGAGAGGCACTGATCTATGGGTGTTACAAGTCATGGGAGTACATTTATTACTATGGCCGTTTAACTTAATAATGGTATTTAATTCTTCCCTAGGACCTATCCAGCCAATGAGATTTTAACCTAGTTAATGGTATCAGGCCAGCTGTTCAAATGTTCAAGTCATCCCAAGCTACCTGAGACTGAGGCCTATTCAGCTACATGAAATCCTGTCTCTAGAAAAAAACAAACAAACAAAAAACCTAAAACATAAAGAAAATGAGATGTATTTTCTTTTTCTGTTTAATATAGTAATATTAATAAAACCAGATGAACATTTTAATAAAAAATACAATCTGTTGAATTTTGGGTAAAACTCGAGATCATTACTATCTTTCTGAAGATAAGGACTGTGTCTTTATCAATTCTGTATACCTTAATACTTAAGAAGGATCCTAAAGACATCAAAACAAGACATGAAGAAAATTTTACAATATGCAAGTCTAACATTTAATGAATAAAATTCTAACTCTTTCACCCAAAGACAAATTCTATGGTCACAGAAGCAAATTGTATATTGACTGGGTCAATGGAAAAATATATATCTAATTTGAAAATAAATTTCAACTTGTACTAAAATGAAGTCACTAAGAACTGAAGAAAAGGAGTATACAAATATACTATTGAGATTAAGGAGTGTCAAAAATTAATAAAATAAGAATATCTTAGAAGTGTTAAGTAATCCTGAAAAAAAATATTGCAAAGAGTATTGTATTTCTTGGGGTTTTTTTTTCTACCTGTGGGAACAACAGGAGAAAAATTTAATCAGTGTAGAAAATTTCTTACATTACAAATATTCCCCACATATTGCATTTAGCTATTTTTTAATTTTTAAAAAAATATTCTCAATTATATACCCTACCAAGAAAACGTCTTTCCAGATGAATGAAAATGTATGCAGTAACCTTGACAGAAAGATCATGAACATGGACTCTTAGAGTTCAACTCCTCAGCCTAATATGATGAGGTATTTTTTTTCTACCAGAATCTACTGAACCCATAAGATATTTTTAAGACGTATATCATTTATTTTATGTGTATTGATGTTTTGCCTATTTGTGTGCCATATGTGTGAGGAGGTCAAAAGCAGGAACCAAATCCCCTGGAACTGGAGTCGTGGACAGTTGTGCACCACTGTGTGGGTAGAGGAGATCCACCCACATCTTCTGGGAGAGCGTCAGTGCTCTTCTTAAGCACTTAGCCATCTCTCCAGGCCAATCCCGGAAAGATAATCTGATCTAACATATTCAAAGACAAGTATTCTGCCTGCTTTTATTATTATAATACAACTATCACACGCTAGGTGCAGTGGTTCCTGCCTGTAATCCAAGCTTTTGGGGGAAAGGGGTGAGGCAGCCTGGGCTTCCCCCAAAAAAAAAAAAAGACCAAACAAACACGTAAATAAAGAAAACCATTCTGAAAACATATATAGCACCCTAAACACATGATTAATGGGGGAATCTGCTACTATTATTCTGCTAAAGGAACAGCAATAAAATGAATCTTAATGGCATACTGCTATACCTTCAAGTCACTGGATCCCCAACTCTCATTATAGAAGCTTCTTATTACAGTAGATGATAATTAACACAGAGATCCACACCTGAAAATGACTCAGAGAATAAGACACTTTGGAATATTCAGCCCTAAATGAGATGCCTGTATCATACCCCTGCCCTCCAGGCTCAGGATTTATGTGGAAGAGGCAAGTAGAAAGATTTTAAGAGCCAGAGGTAAGGTATAACTCCAAGGAAACTGCATTTTCATGTCATGACACGGAGACTGTGACAGAATGCATAAGACCTACGCAGCTCAAGCTGAACAAAATCTCAGTGTGGACGAGAGGTGGTGGGCACAATGTCCCACCCCTGTTCAAGAAGCTATCCACAAGTGAAAGTCAAATTTCTTCAACAGTGTGATACTGGGTATATCAACAGCACTCCAGGGCAGGCCCCAAGCTCAGGAGTGGTCAGTCAGTACAAATTGGATTTCATGGTTTTGCTTTTTTGGATTGTTTATTCCAGTTTGTTTTGTTTTTAAGAGAGAAAGAACATAAAGTTGAGTAGATAGGGATGTGGGAGAGGATCTAGAAGGAGTTGGGAGAGAAGAATTAATATGATTTAAAATACACTGCATGACATAAGCAACCCCAAAATATAAACACCTTCATCAAAGTGGATGGAATCAAGATTAACTAAAAAAAAATCAGTAGCCTTCCTATATACAAATAGTAATTGGGCTGAGGAAGAAATCAGGAAAACAACACCCTTCACAACAGCCACAGACAATATAAAATATCTTAGGGTAACTCTGGCCAAGCAACTGAAAGACTTGTATAATAAAAACTTTAAGACATTGAAGAAAGAAATAGAAGAAGATATCAGAAGATAGAAAGATCTTCCATGCTCATGGATCAGTAGGATTAACATAGTAAAAATGGCCATCCTACCAAAATCAATCTACAGATTCAGTGCAATCCCCATCAAAATTCCAATACAATTCTTTACAGATCTTGAAAGGACAATACTCAACTTCCTTTGGAAAAGTAAAAAAAAAAACAAACAGGATATCTAGAACAATTCTGAATAATAATAGAACCTCCAGAGGTATCACCATCCTTGATTTCAAGCTCTACTACACAGCTATAGTAATAAAAAACACATGGTATTTGGCATAAAAGCAGACATATTGATCAATAGAACTGAATTGAAGACCCAAACAAAAATCCACACACCTAAGGACAGTTGAGTTTTGATAAAGAACGCAGAAAGAAACAATGGAAAAAAGAAAGCATCTTCAACAAATGGTGCTGGATGTTTGCATGTAGAAGAATGTGAATAGGCCCATATTCATCACCCTGCACAAAACTCAGGTCTAAGTGGATCAAAGACCATAACATAAAACCAGATACACTAAACCTGATAGAAGAAAAAGTGGGGAATAGCCTTGAATTAATTGGCACAGTAGACAACTTCCTGAACGGAATATCAATAGTGAAGGCACTAAGGTCAACAGTTAGTAAATGGGACCTTATGAAACAGAAAGGCAAAGGACACCATCAATAAGACAAAATGGCAGCCTACAGATTGGGAAAAGATCTTCACTAACTCCACATCTGATAAGGACTAATATTGAAATTATATAAAGAACTCAAGAAACTAGATATCAAAAAAAAAACAAATAATCCAATTAAAATATGGAGTACAGATCTAAACAGAAAATTCTCAACAGAAGAATCTCAAATGGCTGAGAAATACTTAAAGAAATGTTCAACACCTTTAGCCATCAGGGAAATGGAAATCAAAATTACTCTGAGATTCCATCTTACACTTGTCAAAATGGCTAAAATCAATAACACAAGTGACAGCTCATGCTGAGAGGATGTGGAGCAAGGGGAACACTCCTCCACTGCTGGTGGGAATGCAAACTTGTACAGCCACTATGAAAGTCAATATGGTGGTTCCTCAGAAAATGGGAAATTGATCGACCTCAAGACCCAGCTATACCACTATTGGGCATATACCCAAAGGGTGCTCCATTCTGCCACAAGGACACTTGCTCAACTATGTTCATAGCGGCTTTATTTATAATAGTCAGAAACTGGAAACAACATAGGTACCCCTCAACCAAAGAATGGATAAAGAAAATGTGGTATATTTATACAACGGAGTATTATTCAACTGTTAAAAAAAATGACATCATAAAATTTTCAGGCAAATGGATAGAACTAGAAACAATCATCCTGGGTGAGGTAACCTGGATCCAGAAAGACAAACATGGTATGCATTAACAGCATTAGCTGTTAAGTAAATTTTAATCATGCTACAATCCACAGACCCAAAGAGGCTAATTAACAAGGAGGCCTCAAGGGTGGACACAGGGATCTACCTGGAAGGGGGAAGTAGAAAAAATTTGCAGGTGGACTCAGGGACAGTGGGGATGGGAATAGGAGGAAGAGAATATGGGGAGAGATAATTGGAATTGGAGGGCATGTGGGGGGACAATGTAGAAATCTAGTGCAGAGAAAACCCCCTGGGATCTATGGGGGTGACCCAAGAGAAAACTCCTAGTAACAGAGGATACTGAGCCTGAACTGTCCATCTTCTTTAACCAGGAAAGGCTTTCAGTGGAGGGATTGAGAGACCAGACCAGCCAAAAAACCTTCTACCTATAATCTGTCCTGTCTGCAAAATGTGCTAGGGCATTGGTAGCAAAGAACTTGTGGTAGTGGCCAACTTGAGGTTGAGTCTTATTCAACTTGAGGTTCACTGTGTGAGATGGAGCCCATGCCTGACATTGTTTGAATGGCCAGAAACTAGAGAATGAACAGCCCAGACACCAAGGATAGAACCAAACATGACTTTAAAAAATCAATGAAATGACTCCTAATGATGTTCTGCTATACTCATTTATCCATTCCTCGTCCAGTCACCATCAGAGGCTTCCCCCAGCAGCTGATTGGAGGGGATACAGAGACACACTGCCTAGAACTAGATAGAGAGAGAGCCCATGTTAGAGTTCTCCACTGGGCCCCTGCCCTCAGACTGGGGCTCAGGGAACCACACAGAAGAGCAGGAGGAGGACTTGTGAGAAACAGAGGGGTGGAGGACACTTGGAGAGCACTGTCCATGGAATCAACTGAGTAGGGTTCTGCACTAAGTCTTCTGCATATATGTTATGGCTGTTGGCTGGGTGTTCTGGGGGACTCTTGACAGTGGGAGTGGATGTCCCTGCCTCTTTTGCCTGCTCTTGGGACCATTTTCCCATTTTCCATTTTGCCTTGCCCAGCCTTGATGTGAGGGTTTGTGCCTGGTCTTATTGTATCTTGTTGTGCTATGTTCAGATGATGTCTCTGGGAGGCCTGCTTTGTTCTGGGGTGAGGGGAGATAGGGGCTAGATCTGGAGAAGAGGAGAGGTGGGGGAGACAAGGAGGGATGAGGGAAGAGAAGCTGTGGTCAGAATATATTGCATAGGAGAAGAATAAATAAAAATTTAAAAATAAAATATACTATATAGAATAAATAAAAGTCATTTTTAAAGAGTATGATTCATAGTTTTAAAAGTTTCCAAGTATATTTCCATATGGAAGGAAGCAAATAATTCATTAAATGAGCTGTTGGATTTTGAAAGAACAGATCTGAGAAAAGATGAGCTTTAACTGTAGTATTGTTCATAGGAGGATCATGACCCTGTGTGAACATTATGAATCAGGTTTAGTCATCTCAACTAAAAATGAATTGAATTTGCTGGAGTAAAAGCCTCAAAGAGAAAGTACATGCATGTGGTTCTACATGGCTACATTTAGGTTTTCTCCAAAGAGATTTTGAGAGCATGTCTGCAAAGCATTCCCCTTGTGCCATTTTCACTTTCGTGCTCTTATACTAAATAAGCAAAAACCAAGTGCTTTTCAAATAGAAAGTCATTTCTGCTGTGAACATAGCACAAACTCTAAAAAGGAAAAAGTAATTAAAGTCCGAACTGACGGAATACATCAAAAACTAGATATACATGTGTGTTTTCAGGCTCCAATTACTTTAAAGAGGTCAGGAAATTAACTGAAGGTAAAGAGGCTAGTGAAAACCTTCTTAGTATCTAAACTATCATTCTTTCCAAGAAGGTTTTTTGAAAAATACAAAAGGAATTCGAAGGCTCCGGGAGACACATGGTCTTCTCATTCTGGAAGGAAGCTCCTAGATTGATAAAACTCCACCATTTTTTCCTAAATAAGTATTAAAATATTTTGGGGAAAACCCTTTCCCTCTTTTGCCTGACCATCCCCTCCCTTTCTATACCCCTCTGTCTCCTTACAGAGGAGTCCGCCCCTCACTCTAGAGTGTGACATCACACCCTGGAGTGGGAAAGGTCTACAAGTCCGAAGGGCTGAGGGTTCTTGCTCTTTGACTTACTACATGGTCTGGTCGAGCTAGCTAGCCTCTCCAAGCTCCATCTCTACTTTTTCATTTTCTTTAATAACATATAGAGAACACATGATAATTTCTGTTTTTTAAGTACGGCTGCAATAACAGTAGAAACCAACTTCATGGACGAAGATGGTAAAGCAGAGAAATGCCTAGTCAGAAGTGAATAGACATTCAAATAGCAGTCATAGATCCAACATTTTTAATTCACTTATTTAAGCACAATCACTGATGTCACATTTAAACTATATTTTTTAAAGGCAAATAGACATTAATGACCAAACTTAGAACAAGTTCATATCTTTAGAAGCCATATGAGAACATATTCCAGAGGGCTTCAATTTTACTGGTAATGTTTCTCAACCAAGTTTAGAGTAAATGGATATACATACATATAAACATACATGCACATACAATCATTTTTCATATGAAATGCTTTTTAATCATTTTTATGTAACCACCAAAGCATCTGTAACCAAAAGCAAAAATAAATGAAAACATTTCTCTGGGATTTTAAAGGCCAGTGGAAAGAGTTGTGTGTGGTTTCAAGCATTCTCTTGCTGAACTTAAAAGGTAAATATTGGGGGTAGGGATGCAGTTCACTAAAGCATATGCTCAGCATGTGCAACAACCACAGTTCCATCCTTAGTATTACATTTTCAGGGGTAGATAGTATTATGTTTCCTTAATGTAAGAAAACAAAAGAAATATGTTATGTTAATTTCCACTCTTCCATAGAGTAAAAACAAGAAGTTCACAAAAGGCATAAAAGACAAAATAAGCTATATTGGTAGCTTGATAAACCCGTTTAAGAACAGTGAGAGAGATGATGCCCAGTGATTTGTACTCTAAACAAATGCTTGGGAGAAACACATGAGAGTCACATGTGAAAACCTAATGTTGGTTGCTGTTACTAAGACAAGTCATAACTACAATGCTTTACCTTAAAGTACTCAAAGGCCCTCCCAACTTCTACGTGGAACTACCTGCAAAATCCAAGTGCTTCTGATAGATCTAAAATTTTCCACCAAGAAACTATAGATCATTCAGCAAAATATATTGACTGTATACTACCATAATGGCTCATTAATTATCATTATGATGCAGATATGTAATGGAAACAGATGTTCCTTTTTCCTCTCAGCAGCACACAGGAAAAGTGTAAATTTGCTGATGGTGCATGGACTACCACCTCAGCACAACAGAGGAAAAAAGACATTAGCACATGACAATATTAGTTTTTACTACACAACTAATTGCATAAAAAGTATAACTTGAGATCATTAAATCAATATAATTTTCAGCACTACAGAAGAGAAACAAATAGATTTGTATAACCAGCCTCCTTATTTCACATCTGCAGTTGGAAAAGTATTTCTGAGACACTAAGTATATGCAAAACGCTATCACTTCTCTCAGAGCACGGGGAAGAGAATGTTGTCCTGCCATCTTTGCTCATGCAACATGAATTAGAATGCTGCACTAACAGAGAACTTCTTTTCAGGGTATTGGTATAATGGCTAGAAGCTTTCTAGAAAATAGCTTGACTCTATGAAACAGTCTGTACCTTCAGTGAGAGAAGTTAGTTTTCTCTAATAATATATTGTGTGGAAATAGCCACATATGATTAAAGATTTGTTTTAAATGCACAACTTTGTAATAATGGAAAATTAGAATCTCATTTTCCAAAAGTAGAGCAATGATTAATTACAGTACATATGTTAAAACACAGCCAAGTAAATATGAGTGACTTTCATAATAATTTAATCATATTTAACTTCTTGGAGGAAAATGGGTTGAAAAAACACAAAAAACGTCATTTTTAATTTTTACAAATTCTCTCTAATGAGGAGACACTAGTTTTTTAATCATAAAATGTTGTGTTTCTTTTTCTTTAAATATTGTATTTCTATGTTCTGATACAGCTGTCATTGTCCAAAATTTCCAAAATATTTTTGGATCAAATTATTCTACCAAAAAAAATCTGATGAAGTAAATTAACTTAAAATTATGTAATATTATTTAATTTCTAAATCTGGCAGAGAAAGAAAAGCATTTGCCAATCACATAGGTAATATACATTCTCCTGTTAACTAAACAGGTTAACTACAAATTATAAAACATTTATAAAATAAACATGTTTACTTACAATCTACATGTTCTGTTATATGCCATCAATTCCAGAATTTTTCCAATTAAAAGTATTTCTAAAGCCAATAAAGTAGCTTATTAATTGTTCTCCTCTGTATGCCAATAAGAATATTCGCCCTAGCTTTCCTAGGACTCTTCGTTTCCTTGTTCTGTTTTACAAGAAGGGGCTGATTTGTCTTAGACTATTACTGTCTATTACTTCTAGAAGTCTTGAGGAAAGGTGGGAAGCAGCAAATTCTGGCAATCTGCCTAAAGAGAAATCAATGAAACAAATTAATCCTTCGCTGGCTGCAATGACACAGTAATCCATCATTCAGGGCTGCTTTCTATACCAAATCAGGGAACAGCAGAAAGAGCCCTGGGGGACATCCCAGACAACAACTTACACCAACTGGAAAACACTGAAGAACCAGTTTATTTAAAGAGGATAGATTTCACTTGATTGCCTGTTTGGTCAAATAAATATTTTTCTTCCACAGTGTGGTGAACCTGCGGGCCATGACTATATCTTTAGAATTCAACACCAAATATACTGACACCTATAGGGAGTACACACTTTAAGTCATTTGCATTGTTAATTAGTATGGTCAAATATCTGATGAGTAATCACACCATTCCATCCAACTTTCACATGTTTAACATGACCCCTTTTCAGTAGGGTTTAACTGTAAATTTACATACAAATCTACAACTTCGAAGAAATCCCATATGAAGTGTTTATGCATCAAATATAATGTTAGAGATATATGTAATTTTCTAAGTGCTATGTAGAGTTTAAGGAGTTGAAATTTTTAATTACTTTTTATAGTGTGGATTTCACCAAGCAAAACAGATGATATAAATAAATAGCATTTTAAAGTGATAAATTTGTTTATAATAGTTAACAGTGCTGAGAAATAAATGTGGTTTCTTTTTAAAACAAAATTGTTATAATCAATGTACAATGATACATTCACACTCTGTATATTTAGTTATACAAAAAGCATGAGCTGGAGATACACTCAGAGTGAAACCTTAGATTTGGTATGTAGTACCCCAAAACAAACAAACAAAAACGTATTATCTAAATTTTCATGTTTTATGTATAAATCTATGCAAATGAGTATATCTTACTAGGCTAATGTATTCTAAGGAGAAGTAACAACAAGAACTATGAAGTCACAGGATATTACTATTGTTCTGTGCAGGCATGATTTCTGTGGTTATACATGAGAAGTTAGTGAGAAGATTTTTAAATAACTAAACAAATCAAAATGAAAAAAAAAAAAAAACACCACTACAAGGGTGTTTGCAATGCTCCTGGAATGTTGAAATCCTAGAATACTTAATCACCGATCCAAAACAGAAAATTAGATTAAATAAATCCTAAGCATTTAGTTTTTGAGTGGCATCTTCAATCCCAAGGTCTATAGCCGTATGATCACAATTCCTGGCCATGCTGATGCATTTTTAATTCAATGCATGAATCTAGTATTTATTGATTTAATAAGGTTAGGGGAATTACATTGTTGCTGCTACTGATGAACTGTCAGCAATTTAATCTAGTGAAATCTTACAGAGAAATGTGTATTTAGGAATGAGAGCGCTAGAAAAGGAGCAATATTCAGGTATATAGAACTATTCACCACTCATGGTAGTGGCAAAAACAAAAACTGTTTTTTCCGACTGCTTTGAACTCCAGGCAGCTGATTTTACAAAGGATGTCGTTGCCTACCAACTGGTTGAACGGACAGTGGAAGGCCTGCAGAGTAGTTATGAAGAGCCCCCTTCAAAATTGAGGGGGGATTATCAGCCCACACTTACCTTCTAGCCTCTCCTTACACATTGTTTAGTTTCTGTTTTCCTAACAGAGCAGTCCAACCAGGCCTTGAACTCACCACATTGCCTAGACTGTTGCCCAGGCTGACCATAAACTCTTGGTCCTCACAAATCACTCTCCTGAATGCTGGATCCTTGTCAGTTTGGTTCACACACACACACACACACACACACACACACCTGAAATTTGTCATCTAACTGAGTTTCAAGAAGTCAATCAGTGTCCTCCTCCCTTGGACCCTAATATTTTCCACAGCAATACTGTGCGCACAGAACAGAAGACGATGGGGGAAATCCATTTTCTTACAGGCAGTTCTGACAAAATAGAATCAAAGGAGAGAAGTTTTTAAACAAAGTCCGAATCAGAAAGGGACCAAAGCCCACCAAAGTTTCTGAAGCAACCACACAGGGCTCTTGGTACTCTGGTGACACCCTGCTTGTATGCTTATTTCCCCAACACCTGGGGAGCATGTTCTCCCCCAGGTTTTCCCTGACTTTGAAGAAATGGCTACTCTAAGGAGTGGTGCTGCTGCTGGGGTCAGTAAAACTATGCTAATTGTGAGCCTAATTGCTTCAAGCAGTCTTGCCTCCAAACAGGGAGATCCCAGTTGATGGAGTCGGTCTGTTCCTAATAAAATGAAGAAGCACTGAATTAAATTCCCAAGGAAGGCACTATAAAAGTTTCCACAGTGTAACCAAATGACTTCACCTATGCTATTGCCTCTGAGATGACATCTTTGAAAGAAAGCAGACCCCAGTTGGGCTCCATATTCATAAATTGGCTGCGCTTAGGCCTGTAAATCTGGATTGATTTAAAAGGCTTCTTCATCCTTCCACTCAAATGAAGTCATTGTTAATTAGATGGTTTTTTGTTAACAATGTCACTCTCCGCATTACCTGCTCACACTTGCAGCCACGCTAGTGCAACATCTGGGGCAACAGTTTTCTTGCAATCAGTCCCTGAAACACTCCGGTTGGAAGTGGCTGTGTTTTCAGTTCCTCCATCCCTGTCTGAAGAAAGATGCTGCTCAGTGCGTTGGTGTGCAGTACAGACCATCTTCCTAAACTGAGAGATTATAAAGCAGTCGCTGGAAACACAATTAAAATCTGCCACCTCTTGAACTACACTGCATTTTTTTTTCCTGTGTTAACCCTACCTTGCAGATGGGATGCTTTAAAGTATAGAAGGAGCCCACTAGATAGACGGCTTGGCAGGTAAAATGTCATTTGCCACCAAGCCTGTCTACCTGAGCTCGAACTCTGTGGAAGGAGAACGGAACACTGAAAGATGTCCTCTGACCTCCATGCAGTGACAAGGCATGCACGGGAGGGAGACATTAAATATATACATATGTATGTGTGTGTGTGTGTGTGTGTATATATATGGCTGCTGTCAACTTTGGCTAGCTCTCCAGCTTCTTCAACTCAGGATCTTCCTTAAAATATACATTTTAAAAATGCGTTTTGAGGTTCTCCAACCGTGCCCTGAGAACTATCACACACACACACACACACACACACACACACACACACACACACACACACACACACACACCTAAAAGTTCTGGCTGCCCCTAGACCGGTAAATCGCGGAGAACTGCGAGACTCAGAGCTCTGGCCAACGCACAGGCAATGACTCGCAAAAGCAGTTTCAGCCCACGGCGAATCTTTGACTATTACGGGCCTGGGCTGGGGCAGGTCACACTCCCGCCGGCCCCATTCCCGGGCGCTTCGCAGTGATGACCCGAGGTGTCTGGCAGTGAGGACCAGGCGCCCGCAGGGGGTTTGGGGAGCGTGCGCCACCCCCCGGCCGGGCTGGGGTTGCTTTCTGAATCCCCCTGATCAGGCTGCCGACTTTGCCACTGCGCCAGCTCACCCGTTGGCGGCCTTCAGGGCCACCAAGAACGTGGCCTCTCGATGTCCCGCGGAGGCCTAGCACGCGGATCTCTGGCCGGGTGCATGACCCTGCGACTGAGGCGGGATGTGGATCTCGCTGGCGGAAGCAGCTCTTGGCAGAGTGGCATTTTTAAAGTCTGCACTTCTCCTGCCGGGGTGGGAAAAGCCCAGCCCCAGACCGAATAACTCGCCCCCCCCCCCGACCCCCACACAAGGGCCTGCCTTTTAGGGATGAGGAGACACAGGAGAGTAAGAGCCCTTGACTGTGATGGGAAGGGGCCTGGATTTGCCAGCAGCGAGGATGCACTGATCCACCGCTCCAGTGGACAAGGTTGCTCCGCAGGGAGGTCAGGATCTTGGCCTCCCAAAGAGCACTGGGCCTTCCGGAAAGCCCTGGATACCCTGGTCTGAGCGGTTCTGCAGCCAGAACCCGCCCCGCCCCCTGCTTCATCTTGGGGGAGAAAGGTACACCTGAACAGGAGTCATCAGCCAGGGCATGAATTTAGTTTTGGGGCCTTACTCCTAATTCCAAGAGCCTGGGGACAGTACTAGGTCTTAGGAACCAGTTCGCCATCCTGACCACCTTGCGGGTGCGGAGGAGTCGGGAGCTCAACGCTAAGCTACGGTGAATCTTGAATTTCTAGAAATGAGGTTGGACAGCGGCCGCAGAAGACGGACCACGCCAAGAAAACACACACCTGGAGTTAGGGCTCTTAACTGCGGGTTTTCAAATTCTTGACCTCGGGGATTTGCTAGTCCTGCAACACTTACTCGCTGCGCAAGAGGGTCTGGGGAAAATCAGTTTCTTGGCATTTTTTGGGTCCCTGTTATGTGTGCTTAAGGTAGACAATAGCTACAGTCTAAACACCTGCAATCTCTTACAACAATCAATTTGAAGAGTGGTTTCAGTCGTTTCTCTTTCTGCATCCAGAGGGAGAGAACCCTGAAGCATTAAGGTTATTCCTCTCCTAAGTATGCAACAAGAGGTTTGCAAATAAATAAATAATAAAAATAAAACCAGCTAAAGACACTGCTGCCCATATCCTGGGGAGGTTCCCCTTGCAAAAAGAAAAGGCCAGCCGATTTTTCACCCCCTGTCCTTTTCATGCTTGTGTGAACCTCAGTTCTGTCCTGGATCCTAGGAAACATTCCTTTGACCCCAGAGATTCATCTGGAACTATGCAAAATTAGTCCAAAGAAAGGCAAGCTGCTGAGTAGAGGGCGGTGAGCACAGGTCCTAAGTGGAAGCTGGGGTTCCTCTGACCCGGCTTCGGGACCGCCTCCAGAGCAGGTAAATCCTTGTGTGCCCGGCCTCAGGGCTCTGGCACACCGGGCCTAAATACCGCCACGTGCTCAGGGCTGCTGTGCCCCAGCTCTGCATTGGGGGGCGGTTTGCGCGCGCATGCACTCTCACACGGCGCGTGCTTCTTCGTCCCAGCGCCTGGGGCCCTTCTAAGGCTGTCGGGACAGCGGAACTTTGCGAGGTCCTGCAGAGCACCAACACTCGACCGTTTCGCTGGCATTAGACCCGCGGTCGCCCTAGCCTGAGAGGCCTGGAAGGTGTGAGGCCATCCAGAGCCTAGCAAGGGACAGCTTCTTCCCGCCTCTGGCTTTCTCCCTGCCAGTCAGCCCAGCCACTTGTCAACCCTAGCTCACTCGGCTCCCCTTACTTCCCAGCAGCTACAGTAGGCCAGGCCGACCTGAGCGCCCGGTCAGCTCCCAAGTGCGCGGTCCCGCTGCCTGGGCTCACCCGCGCCTCCAGGTAGGAACAGCACCGCGCACTTTTCCAGCCTCTGCCCTTCACCTCCCCCTCCCACACACACCCTACAGAGCGAGGACCCGCGGGTGTTTGGGGTGGCTGTTGTTCTTTTAAAAGTATATTAAAGGATCATTGGCGTCTCCCAGTCAAGTCATTACGCCTTTATCCCCATCAATTAAGCA
Organism: Peromyscus eremicus; assembly: GCF_949786415.1. Lineage (NCBI taxonomy): Eukaryota > Metazoa > Chordata > Mammalia > Rodentia > Cricetidae > Peromyscus > Peromyscus eremicus. The sequence continues at coordinate 72,538,056 of NC_081427.1, forward strand.
CACCTCAGAGGACTGCTATTAAGAGCTAAATTGAGCTGCAAAAGTAGGTATCCCGTTTCAGGCAGATGTTGTTATCTCCCGCTGAGGCGCGGCCGGCCCGGCTCTACCTCGGCTTCCTGCTCCCGCCCCAGCAAGGACCGACCCGGCTTTCCGCGCGCCGCGAGGAGGCTGAACCGGAGGTCGCAGCCTAAACAATGCGCTGTGCTAGGAACAGACCTAGCCCATCTCAAGCGCTGTGCACGTCAATAAGAAGTGTCTTCCAGAGTTGAGTGGGGGACTACGCCAAAAGCTCGCTGAGCGTTTTTGCTCAGAGAGGCGGAGAATATCTGTTCTTAGCTGGCTCCCAGCTGGAGATGCAGAAGGAGGAGGTTGTGATGGAGAGGACAAACCAGCGAGTGTGGCTGGCCGTCTGCTACCGCGTGCCCCTTTTCCTCCTCCAGCCTCTGCAGTCTCTGTGCTGGTAGCAGACCCCCAGACCCCCAGAACGCCTTGTGGATGAAGGCGCGGCGCGGTGCGGTGGAGATAGGGAATTTGGAGCTACAGAATCCCCAACAGAAAGGTGCAATTAAGACAAAGAAAACTGACTTGGGACTCCTGTGGCCTTCCGGCCAGATGTGTCTTTCCACCCTTTTTCACTTCAGACACTCGAAGCACCACTGTCTCCCACAGCTGGGAGACCTTGGAGCGCTAAGGAAAGAAACAAAGGGACAGGGCCCTTACTGCAGTCACAAGGTTTTCTTCGTGACACTATCCACAATAAATTAAGCCAATGCTAAAGGAGATTAATTTCCCAACATAATCCAATTAAAAGATTTCTAAACCAATCTTTTACGAAAAAAACTTAAAAGGTGTGCGGTTAAAGAGGGGTCTGGTTTTGATGACAGTGATTTATCACCTTCACACTGAACGCAAGCAGGGAACGGTTGGTTGCTGCCCTCACTCCAACCTGTGCTTTCCAGAGAGCCGCCTCACCTACCACACTAACCTGGGCCTGGCTGAAAGGAAGGGACTGGGGTTGCTTACAAGCACCATAGACTTTTTAAAGTGCTATTAGATTTATGGTCTCTTTGTCGACGCCCATCTAGAGTAATTAGCACATATGTTCTAAATAGATGATAGTTTTGTGAGCAATAAAGCAATTACCCATCGTTGGAGCTGACAGTTCCTCCAACTAAACTCCAACCAGCAGCTAATTGGAAAAGTCATTTCAGCTACATTGTCTGCAATTAGTCCTGCTAAACTACTACACCCCAACTTGCTGGTTTGAGGTTAATTTATTCAGCGTTAAATTTGCATGGACAAGCCTTTGCCACAAAGGGACTTGCCTTTTGCCCCCTCTGGACTGTACCCAGGAACTAAAGGAGCAGGTGGGGGTAAACAGCTGATATCTGGGGGCCAGGATGGCGCCTGGACCAAGGTGGGAGGGTGCCTCCCATGCAGTCTGAGCTCCAAGGTCAGTGTCCATCAGGCCGAATACCTACAGAGGAAATCATTGTTTCTTCTGCTGAGCAAAAACCAGAAGAAGCCGTCAGTTTGTGCTACCAAAACCTCCATTGAAATTTTAAATCAAAATACAAAGGAAGCAAAGAGTTCTGGATCACGCCCCTCCTCACATCCACCCAGGACCACCCCTACTGTCCCGAAGAGATAAATGTGAATCAAATAACACCCACCCAAGAAGAGCTCTCAGTCCTCATCTGGAGGAAGCAGCCTCCAATTCCCAAAGTGGCTCCAGGAGAGAAAAGGCTACAAAGGTCAGGAAGCCTGGCTTCTGCCCGCTGCGAGTGAGCGGCTCTGAGTATAAAGCTACTTCGCCCTGAAAACGCAATTTCTCCATAACTCTAACTTTCTTTTCTTTGTTGTTTCCCTTTTCCCTCTTTTTTTTCTTTCCGGATCTTTTTCTTCCTTCTTTCCTAAAGTTAAACCCAATCGGTCCAGGGTGTATGTACATTGAGTGGAAACAATGTGGTAAACGTTGGTTTGACGCCCCACCGGCACTTCCAAGTACCCACAGCTAAGATTCTTCTACTTCATTTAATCTTTAGTGGACAGGGCTGCCCCAGTGCTCCTATTCACCAGGAAACCCAAGGAAATATATCAGTTGGGATTCAAAATCCTGGGAGGGAAAGAAGAGTTAAAGAGAGATTAATCTGCCCCCACCCAGCTTCTAACTTGTGAGCTGCAGCCTCAGGAGGCTGGCAATAGTAGAGGGCGGCTGAAGCCCCCAGTCTCTGCAGCCAAGGGTATCTGTGTCAGGGAGCAGAGAGACTGGCAGCTTGACATGGGAACTTGTAGCCCTGGTAACGGAGTATTCCCCTAGAGGAATTTATAGCAGTGTCCCAGGCTTAGAATTCTGCTTAGAAGAACATGGAGGGGGTTGCTTCCTAGGGAGGAAAGCCTCTTGCTTTCAGCCCTAAAAATCACATGTCCTTTTCTGGATCGCTATTCGTATTTCTTTTTAAAAGGAATGTAGCAAACCCAAAGGAAGATGCATTGAGTACTGTTTTAGTCAGCCTGAGTTTTACTAAAATAATTCTAGTATTAAAATAATTTGTAATCAATTACCAGCTTCAAGAGTTGAAAATATAAATATAAAGGAAGAAAAACTTTTAATGAACTTTATGTTCAGCTCTTATTTTCCACTTATTTATTGTGCTTTGTCTAATTGAATTTGAAGCAAGAGAAATTGAAAGTAAAGAACTTGTTACCAGTCTGTCCCACCTGTCACATCATCTCCACCCTCTGAGGAGAGACCCTTCTATCAGGTGACTTCTGGTGGAAAACAAAAAGAAAATAAGATGTCTTTTCTAAAAGATTAACAACTGAGTTCTTATTTGTGTTTTTATAATAATCAAATGTGGCCAGAAACTGAGGATAAGAAAAAGCTTAAGGAAAAGCCAGCTAAAAGTATCACCCGACGTGGTGGAGAATTAAAACTACACAAAGGGCAACAGAATCCATGCATCCCCTTCAGTGTGTAAGACATATACACATACATCCATGTCCCCACTAAAAAACACCCTAAGCTCATGTGTGCAGAGATGCAGTCCTATGCAAGCTCAGCTAGCTGTCTGCAGGCGTGTATTCACTCCTGGAGCAAAGGCATTTTTGTTGCTCCCATACTTTCTTTCCATTAAGAGCGATTAGATGATGTCTATTCAAAGTTGCTGATCCAGAGAGAAAATAAGAGTAGATAAAAGGAGATTTCAAGTGACCTCCTCATCCCTTTCACACCAACCTGAGCCCTAGAATAGCCTAGGATCAACTAACACAAAAGCCCTTACTTTCTCCTTTCAGCTTCAGAAGATTTCATGCAAGGGGTTAACAATAAAACATAGAACTACTCTGAGTTTTGTTAGGTCATGCATTTGGAATACTTTATTAACTCCTCCTGTGGATGAGCTACGTAGATTTTCTACCTCTGACATGAGAAAATAAAATATACATATCCTAACATAGGACATAATTATTTACTGTTCTGCACGGTTTGTATCAGTGATGTACTGTATTCATCCTTTTTCATTTAAACTTTACCTGAACCCTTACCCCCTCAAATATGGAGGACACTGTAATAAACATGTCTTTCCACTGACAGTTTGGAAGAAATTATTAGGTTTACTATTTTGATCAGTTTTCTGGTAGGTAAACACAATTGCAGTAAGACTGCAGTCACTAGATCTGCTGGGCTTCTCCTCAGTCACTAGTTCATATCATAGTCAGTGAAGAAAATAGCATTAGAGATTTAAACATATTCAAGCAGTCTTTAGTCAGTGAAATGTCCAACTCAGCTCTACTTCTGATGAGCTAATCCTGTAGTCAAAGAAATAGGTGCTCTGACAGGTAACTATTAAGAGAAATGATTATATAGTACAGTTGATTGTATTGTCAGGATACTCTAACAACCTTCAAACTCATTTCAAAACTTCAACTTTTCATCTAAACCAACCCATTATCTCTAGGAAGAATAGCCATGCAGTTATTCTTCAGCCAAGCCGGGCATTTAAAATAAAAGAATGTGCATTTTAACATAAAAAGGCAACCTTCTTTCTTTCTTTCTTTCTTTTTTGCAATATTTTCTTAGCTAGTCTAGACTCGGATTTTATAAAAGGTAAATATTTGGCTCTGGCTTCACTGATGTACTAGAAATGACTGTCACTTTTCCTGTTGGTCTGCATCTAAATGTCAGCTCTCGCCTTACTCTCCTCCTGTCCCCCTCCCCCAGATTCCAAACCTGGGCTCTCTAACTAGAAGCCCAGGCACACTGAGATGTCTCTCTTATCTTTCCCAAAATATGTTTTATAAATGTCTTGGTTTGAGATAGAAAACTAAACCACTTACTAAGGTAAGTTCTTTCTCTGAGTTTGTTTTGTTTTATTTTGTTTTTTTTGTTTTATTGTTTGTTTGTTTGTTTTTTGTTGTTTTTTTTTTAACTCAAAGATGACAAAGAAAAAAATGCCTGGGCTACCAGAGTGCCATTGGGTATGGAAGCCTACTAGTTCCAATGCTCATTGAACCCCATGGGCAGCTAGGTCCATCCACTCAGGCCAGCAGAAGCCCAAATCCTAGCCTGGACTTTCCACCCTGGCTTTCATGTTGACAGAGGTATAATTTTTTACAGTTGGGCATCTATAATGAAGACTGTAGTCAGGCTTGGGAATGAGGGAGAGATTTCTGATCTAGTTGGAGCATATTTATTTATTTTAGCTTTAGGAATCTTAAAACATTGGGTGGGCATTCCTGGACATCTCCCCATTGTTTCCCTCCAAAGTATCTGTTCTTGTCATGTTAAATAATCTTCTTCAACTGTATTCTCCCTGGCTTTAATCTCATGCCAAGGGAGACTACTTGATTTGGTAACTTTAAAACAAGCTCTTTAGGAAAGGTCTACATCAAGATCGGAGGAACTGACCTTTCTCAAAGGGTTTGCAAACATGTTCGTCACTCCACATGAGCTTGATAAAAGGGTTACTTCTGTCCTGTGGTTTCTCTAAACAGAATAATACTGTTTTAACGACTTAATCATATGAAAGTGGTGTACAAGAGAATTTTCTATATCTATCTATCTATCTATCTCTAAATATATATATATATTATATATATATATATGGCCATTAGTAGGTTTCATTGGCTCTTGAGCTAGATTTATGAAATGTCTCTACAAACCTTTTTTTTTTTTAGTGTGACTTAACAAAAACCTAAAATGTATGTGATCTGGTGTCTTTCTGGAAAGCAAACTGCCAATGTGAAAGACAAAGGATTAGTGAGGAATAGGTTGGCCTAATTCCTACCTGGTAAAAGAGCTATGGAGGTTATGTAAATGGGGTAAAGAGGCCACTTAGACTCAGGCTTTGGGGCTTGGGTCACTTGTTCCCACTACATGGGCAGCCACAAACTCTACATCCCCCCCATACACACACACACACACACACACACACACACACACACACACACACACCAGTTACTCACTAGACACCTGGCTGGGAAATCAAGGCTTTTAAAAAAGGTGATTAGCACCCACCCACGATGCTAGAAGATCATAAGGAATATAGTAAACTCACAGCTTAACCCAAGCAGGGGGCACCTTCTCATTTAATCTTGGTGGAATTGCACTGGAGACCCTGTGTGTAGAAAAAAATTACAAAAAGAGGACTATGGATGAGGCCTTCCTGCAAGGCCGGTAGGATTCCCAGACTTGTCTAACCAGAAAGGAGTGATCCTGGAGAAATCGAAGCGCCATGTCCCTGCCTTCGACCCCACACTAGCAAGACCCTTAGAGTGCTGGGGCTAAGTCCACCACGGGTGCTAGTCCAGTAACCATTTTCAAACTCATTTAACTTTCCCAGGGTGCTGGCTGGTGTGGAGCCAATAGTGTGGGTGAGAAGAGAGGAAGAAATCTGAAAGAGAGAATGGAAGGGAGAAAGATGGAAATCTCAACTGCTTTTTCTGTTCTAGCAGTTGAGAGAGCCTGGCTAGGTGTGTGGAATTTCACAGTTTGAAAAAACATGAGCATTTTCTCTTAGGTGCCCTATCCAACCACAGATACTAGGACCAGGGATGGCTGTGGCTAGTTGGACTGTTGTCAAATGAGGACTATAAGAAACAAAGCCAGACCTTCCCAGGCCTGGGCTGACCAGCCGGGGCCTCGACGGAAGCCATTTTGGTGGAGGCCGTACTGTGAGCCCGAGCACAAGTGGGTCCCTGTGGGTGTGCGGCCTCCTGAGGAGCACAGAATCCGAAACCACTGAGTCCTGGGTGCTGCCGGGGCAGACTGAGTCTCAGAGGTGGCCAAGGCCCTCCTCAGAAAGTCACTGCTTCATTCTAACTCCTCTCAAGCGACTGGGGACACTTGACTCCGAAGAACACAAGCATCTCCCCGAAAGCCCGAGGCTTCCCCTGCTGTGCGCACCACCGACAGCCAGCCTCCCCTGCCTGCTCCTAGAGCTAAGGCTGAGAATTGCGATCTCGTTCGAGAGGAGCTGGCGGCTTCACCCAAGGCCTGAAGAGGCCGGTTTCCTCCACTCCGGGGGTCAGTCTGGGTCCCAGAGGCCTATTTGTGAGTTTGGAAGCTTGGGGCAGGGAGGGGACGCGGGAAGGAGAGACCAAGATGGGTGGGCGACATCTCCCCCACTGAGTCTCCGCTGGTCCTTCAGCTTTGTTGCAGGACTTGACCCCCGACTAGCCCTTGCAAGCAGGGCTGATTCCTTCAAGAGCCCACCCAGCCCCCCGGGCGCGGTCCCGAGTGTCAGCTCCCCACCCCCACCCCCGCCCGGCGAGCCCGCCCTGCGCGCCCTCTGACGCAAACGCGCGCCCCTGCCCGGTGCAGGGGGGTGGGGGGCGGTAGGGGGAGCGCTCCGGTTGGTTTTAATTGAAGCTCTTCCTTTCACACACACAACCTCGGCCCCCACTCCGGGGAGGCGAACCCCTCCCCGCCCCCAGCCCGCCTGGCCCAGGGTGCGGAGTCTGGCTTTACTGCCTCGCTGCTCTCCCGCCGCCGCCGCCGCCGCCGCCGCCGCCGCCGCCGCCGCCGCCGCGGGTTCTCTGCTTGGGAGAACCGCGGATGTCCCCTTTAATCCGCTGACACTATCGCCCACATCAAACGGGCAGCCATCGATCGCCTCACTTTCCCGGCGGCGGCCGGCGGTGAGCGCCGCTCCCGAGGTCCCCGCTGCAGCGCGGCGAGGCGCAGGTGCCCGGGCCAGCCGGCTCCACCGCAGCTCCCGCTCCGCACGCCCAGGGCTGACCCCGCGGGTTCCGAACCCGCCGCAGCCTCGGGTCCCCTGCCCACACAGCCTTTCCCGCCTCCGCGGGGGGCGGCTCCTAGCGGGAGCCTGTTTTGGATTCGGCCCGGGTCCTCACCTCCGAGGAAGTGCAGCGGAAAGGATGGGCGATGGCAGCCCCCGACCAGGCCCAAGCGAAAGTTCTCCCGGTCCCACCTGGGCCGCCTGGACTACATCTCCAGGCTGCCTGCCGAGGCCGAGGGAAGATTGCCCTTCTGCCCAACCACGTTATCGAAGGTTAACAGACCCCAAGTTCCAAAGAAACGATTATCGCTGCGTTACTTGCCTGGTCGGGCAGGGCTCGGCCGAGTGTCGCTTCTGGTGCCCACCGTGTGCAGTCCAGAGTCCCAGGGCGGCTGGACGGGTGGACCCGGCTTCCAGCAGGCCTCCGGTTCCCGGACGCTTGCTTTTGCGTCTTCTCCCACTCTTCTGCGATTCTTCCCTCCCCCCAGCCTCCGTTCAGCTGCTCACGGCTCCGTCTCTGATTGTTTGGGGAGTAAATTTTAGAATTCTATATAAACAGCGCTCTCTTGCTCTCTCTCTCTCTCCCTCTTCCTTTCTTCCTTTTTTTTTTTTTTTTTTTGTGCGTGTGTGGGGGGGTATTTTTTAATCATATCACTTTCACCTTTAAACTAACCAGGAGACTTGATCACGAATATTAGGGCTGAGGGGCTAAGGCCAGGAGCCCCTGTCACCCCCGTCCGCCTCTCCATCAGCTGCATACAATGGGCCGCAGCACACAGGATGCAGGCTCCATTATTCCAGATAGGAGAGCTGTGGGGCACACATAAGAAAGTCTTATTCTGCTCTTTAAAAAAATTATCCCTGGCCACTAAACGGTAGGTCCCAGAGACCAAGAAGTGTAAAGCGTACCCCAAGCGCGCGGAGCTTTCCAAACCCCTCCCTAGTGAGATTTAAAGTGGGAACCTGTGTTAAAAACCAAACCTACCTCTTCAACACAGCTTGGCCATTTACTTCCACCACTACCTGGGGGCGCAGAGACAAACTTTTACGCTCTCCCGAGCCGAGGGGTGGGCTGGCAGGAGGGACTCCCACTCCGGGCGGTGGCAGCCGGCTTTGTCGCTCTGCTGCCCTGCGCCCGCCTGAGCCTGCCTAGGGGAGCGATCTTAAAACCCGCGGGGGTGCAAGTGTGGGATTGGAGAATATGTAACTAATAGAAGTATCGTTTTCGTTTCCCCCCAGTACGATCTTTCAAGGAAAAAAAAAATCCATTGAAAGAATTTTCAAAGTGCTGTCTTCGTTTGGAGAAAGGGCTCTGGCTGCCTGTGGGGAGGGGAGGAGGCACCCGGCTGCCTGTCGCCTGGGAGCGGCTCCCGTCCGCTAGGTGGCAGCCGGACCTAGCGATTGCTGCAAGCCCCGCGGCGGGACCCGCTCCTCCCGCCTGCCCCTCCTCCTGCGACCAATCACCTTCGGGAACGGGGTCTCGGCACCCCCCCCCCCCAGGCACACACACACACACACACACACACACACACACACACACACACACACACACACGACTCTGACTCCCTCCTCCTCCTCCTCCTCTTCCCCCTTCGTGTCCCCCTCTGCCCCGCTCTCTCTTCCCCGTCTTCTCGTTCCTTTGCTCTTTTCCTGTGACTCTGAGTTGTGGGCACCAACAGCCGCCCCACGACGATATGAGGACTTACTAATGCTTTATTAATAATTATTGAAGCATTGTTTGGAGTTGGAGCATCCTGGGGATAAAAATGATGAAGAAGGAAAAACAGGATTGATTGGAAAGTTTATTTTAAGATCATCTTTGGGATGAATAGGAACCATCGATTCGGATCGAATTTGTGACAGGAGCTGCAATTTTATGAGTGTGCTTTGTCGTAATTACGCCCCCCAAACTATGATATACTTCAAATTTTTTAAATGAGGAGGTTTTTTTAATAACACAAAATTAACAGGGTCCAGGCTAGGATTATGTTGAATGTGAACGAAGATTCTAGACCCAGTATACTTCACAAATCATTAAAATGGTGGTTTCATTCTCATTAATTTTTCCTAACGTTTTCAGTGACACTCTACGCTCATAAAATCTAATTTTAAAAACTTTTCAGAAGACATGAAATAATTTCTTTCTCATTCTCGTTTTTTTCCCATCGCAACGCGTTCTCTTCCTCATCATCCCTTCCCCCTCTGGTGTGTGTGTGTGTGTGTGTGCGTGTGTGTGTGTGTGTGTGTGTGTGTGTGTGTGTGTGACCATACACGACCCATACTAATCAGGTCTCAGAGTAAATAGCAGCGCAGGGCGATCTCAATGTAAATTGCGCTTGTCAGAAGCACACCCCCTCCCTCTCTGCTCTCCTCCTCCCCTCGACATCCCAGACTGTAGGTAGCTGGGGGGAGGGGGAAGGGCCTTCCAACCAATGGCGTGCAGGAGGCTTGGCTAACCTTAGCCTCCCATTTTCTCTCCCCCCATTCAGGGCTCTGACCAGTCAGTCGCCTTTGATTATCAGTTGCCAGCAGCCCTTCTCTTGGCTCCTTGACACGAGCTCCATATAAGGCAGCCATCTCCATAGAAACGTGTCAGTTTCAATAGTAGTGTCAAAGTTCACTATATACAGACATTCGCGCAGATCCCCCTTTCGGAAACATTGCTCTGAGTGTCCTCCCGTTTAAACGCCTTCAATTTTGTGGTCCCTTTCCTCTCCTCTCTCTCCTCTTCTCTCCTCTCCTCTCCTCTCCTCTCCTCTCCTCTCCTCTCCTCTCCTCTCCACTCCTCTCCTCTCCTCTCCTCTCCTCTCCTCTCCTCTCCTCTCCTCTCCTCTCCTCTCCTCTCCTCTCCTCTCCTCTCCTCTGCCCCTCTCCCTCCTCTCTCTCACCCACTCTCTCCTCTTGCCCTATCTCTCCCCTTTCTTTTTCTTACATAGTCTACTAGTTGTCCCCCTTTCTCTTTCTCTCCCTCCTTTTCTCTTTCACTCCTTGCCTGCAGAAGAGAGACTAAACTTGAAAAAAAAAAAAAAGGAGGAGGAGGAGGCACCCCCTGCGTATTCTTCTTATCGTTATTTTATACATATATGATTTTTTTTGGAGGGAGGGTGTTGGTTCCCGGCTGAAGAGCACTTATTTAAAATACTAAAAAAAGAACATTTTTGGGCGATCTCCAGGGTTTTTTTAACTAGCTCTGTGTGTTATAGCAGAAGAAGCAGAAGAAGCAAGAAAGAGGAAAAGAAGAGGATTATTTATTCGACCTACTTTGGATGTCTCTCTCGCTTTCTCTTTTTCCTTTTTTTCTCAAGTATTTTCTTCTGATTTTTATTTTTTGCTATTTCGCTGTGAATTCGTCGCCGGCGTGAATTATCTCGTATTTTCCTCCCCCTTCCGTCGCCTCCCGAAAGAAGAAGGCAGAGAGAACCCGGCGCCACCCGCACAACAAAAAGAGCAAAGTGTGTGATCTTCCTTGCCGGCTGCCTCCCGCTCTCCAGCGCTGCCTTCCTGAATGGCTGGCTGCGTCCGGCCCTGGACCTGGCCCCCCGACACCCGAGCTCCCTGATCGTCGCCGGCGTCTTCGCCCCGCATCCTGCTCGGCTCTCCCCGCTCCCCGCACTCTTGAAGCCGGGCGAGGGCTCCCGCCGGGACAGCGGCGGCGGCGGCGCGGGCAGCCCCGGCCTCGGCTCGCGCTCGGGCTGCGGCCCCGACTCCAGCTCGGACTCCGGCCCGGGCCCCGGCTCCTCCAGCGGCGCTCGCAGCAGCAGCAGCCGAGGCGGCTCCTCCAGCGGCGCCTGCAGCCGCGACCTCCTCCTCTGCCGCCGCCGCCGCCGCCGCCGCCGCCGCCCTCGCCGCTTCCTCTATGTCGGCTCAGCCCGCGCGCTGCGCGTAGCCCGAGCGGCCGGCGGGCGGGCGGGCGCCCGGCGCGGGTGAGCGAGTGTGTGTGCGAGTGTGTGTGTGCGCGGGGGTGCGGGCGAGGCGGAGGGCGAGTGTGTGCGCGCGCCGTGGCCCATGCCCGCCGCCCCCGGCGCTGCGCCCCGCGCCGCTCCCGGCTGCCGCCTGTGCCATTTCTGATTTTGCAACTTGGGGAAGAAGAAAAAAGCGAGAGAAGGGAGCTCGCTCGCCGGGGGGTGGGGAGGGGGGAGAAAGAGCGCGGCCCCCCCAGGAACGGAGCGCGGGGGGAGCGGGCGAGGGGAGCAGGGGTGTTGGGGGGGGAGCCTGAGAGCCTGGGGGGGCTGCAAAAAGAGAGAAAGAAAACAGCAGGAACCACAACAAAACGCCAGCAGGGCGGGCGGGCGCGCAGCAGCAGCGGGGCGGCCGAGGCAGTAACGGCGGCGGCAGCGGCGGCGGCGCAGGCAGAGGCCGGTGCCCGGCTCGGGCTCGGCTCCGGCGACCCCGGGGCGCCCGGTGGGCCCCCCGCCCCCTCCCCCTCCCCCCTTCCCCTTCCCCTTCCCCTCCCAGCGCGCCCGCGCGCCCCGCGGCCCTCGGCGAGCAGCTCGGCTCCCCCCAGCGCTCCCCGGGCCCAAAGATATGGCAATGGTAGTTAGCAGCTGGCGAGATCCGCAGGACGACGTGGCCGGGGGCAACCCCGGCGGCCCCAACCCCGCAGCGCAGGCAGCCCGCGGCGGCGGCGGCGGCGAGCAGCAGCAAGCGGGCTCCGGTGCGCCGCACACGCCGCAGACCCCGGGCCAGCCCGGAGCGCCCGCCACCCCCGGCACGGCGGGGGACAAGGGCCAGGGCCCGCCCGGTTCGGGCCAGAGCCAGCAGCACATCGAGTGCGTGGTGTGCGGGGACAAGTCGAGCGGCAAGCACTACGGCCAATTCACCTGCGAGGGCTGCAAAAGTTTCTTCAAGAGGAGCGTCCGCAGGAACTTAACTTACACATGCCGTGCCAACAGGAACTGTCCCATCGACCAGCACCATCGCAACCAGTGCCAATACTGCCGCCTCAAGAAGTGCCTCAAAGTGGGCATGAGGCGGGAAGGTGAATATTTCTTCTCTGCTTCTCTCCCTGCGCTTCGCCCGCCTCCCTGCTCTTTCTTTCTCCCTCGCCCGGGTGGTTGTGGCTGTGGGATGGGGCTCCTGTGGTCCCAGCCGGTCCGGGCTTCCCAATCCTCGCTGCCTTCCTCCCCCAGCGTCCCCCCCCCCCCTTCCAGCTCGCTGCCGCTGCCTCCCCCTCCCGGCCTGCGCTCCTCTCCCCGGCTCCTCCACCCCTCCCGCTGCCTGCTCAGGATTGTGTCCCTGGGATCGTGAGCTGTGGTTTAAAAATCCCCTCCCTTCCTCCGTTGGATGTGCTCCGTGTGTGTCTCGCTCCCGCCTGTGTGTGAGGATGCTTGGGGCTGTGTTGGCATGAACTTGGGCAGGGGTGCTTATTTCTCGCAGAAAACTGTTTCCGTGTTGGTTGTTTATGTTTTTGTTTTTATTTTCTTCATTTCACTTTCCCCTCCACCTTACCCTGCCCTTTATTTGGAATGGGAGAGGGCTGGGGCTGGAGGACCCAGAACCGCAGGGTCATTGCTGCCATCATCCTTTAGGAAGCTTAGCTTGGAAAAAGAGGAGTGAGATTTATTGCACTTGTAGGTCTAATTAGGGGGAGGGGGGCTTCTGGCCAGTTCACTGGTTCCCTCTCCCCTTCTGGGATCTGGGGCCGCCTCCTCCCGAGCTGTGGCCTTGTTTTCACCCCACTACTTTGAAAGGAAAGTTTGTGACTGAACCCTGCCTTCAGAGTATTGTCATTTTTAGAGCTTGATACTCGTTTTATTTCTTCATCAAACTCCACCCTCTGCTTAAATACTGCATACAAATTACAATTTACAACGGCATTTACCGATCCTTCTGATTTGGCTTTAATGCATAGACTGCAGCTGGCATCAGCTTCTGCGTCATTTAATCGATGTGTTGTATGTTTTTTTTTATTAAACACAACTTTTGATGTTGAATCTGGATATGCTTCATGTTCATGTGGCATGAGATGGAGCACTTTTCTTACAAATATATTTAGCGGTTTATAGTTAAAGTTTATCTCCTGACAACCATTAAAGATATCTTATAGTCAAATTAGTGAACCAGTCAATTTTGCAAAATGTAGATTACTTCTTCTTGTAATTGACTTCAAAATTATATTTTATATGTCACAAGAAAATAAATTGAATTCCTTCAGATCTCAAGGAGAAGGCAAATATGACGACTTCATTTCTAGCTCCAGGGAGATTCTGTAGGCATCTGGGGGGGGAAAAAAAAACAACTTTGAATTGTGATCTCATTTAATTGAAAAATAACTGCCAAGTTCAAAACTATAATTAGAAAAAGTATTCTCACCATTGTGTTTCAAGAACGTAAATTGCACTGGAACTCTCCCTGGAATTAGAACCAAAGAAAACAGTGCCCAACCTGAAATAGGAGAGCTCTGTGGACATGGACCTATCTCTACTAATTTGTTGTGGGTGGGAGGGAGAGTTCAGAAGCCCTAACTTTCCCTAAAGTTGTCTTTGTTTACATGGCAATTTAAAATGCTGGCGCTGTCGAAGTAAAACATACACATAAAAAAAAAAAAACTTTGGTCAGCTTTAAGAACTCACAGCATGCTTACGTTTTGCATTCAGATGGTTAATGAATCCAGTGTTTTTGCAGTTGCAAGCTCGTGCATTCACTGGGCAAAAGCTGGCTGCAGTGGCACCGCGCAGGACAGACATTAATTATATTTCCTACTTTTTTCAATAATGTTTGGCTACTGTAAGTTCAACTTTTTCTTGAAATATTTCAAATTTCTGTTGCTTTTTATAGTGAGAACTTTGTATGGGGCGAGCAGGAGCGGGGAAGATGGGAGAGGGTTGTGGGATGCTTACTCTCTTTTCAAAAGTTGTAAGTGGTCAGTAAGATATGTAACTTGTATCTCTTTTAAAGATAATTCTGTAGCACTTTAGAGATTATGGGAACATTTTATGCACCGAACGCTGCTGCTTTGCAAGTGAAGAGTGCATTAAGGCTTGTGCCTGGTACTACAGCCTTTCTCGGGTTTCACTTTTTTTTTTTTTTTTAACTTCGATTTGTATCATTCTGGAAGGATGAATGGGGTTTCATTTATCTGTGTGTTGCTTCTTAGTAGCTGGGGGGTTGGGTGGTACTTTCTTGGCCAGGCAGAGCTAGGGGCCTTGAAGTCAGGCCTAGTTCTTTCCTGGCTGAAATAGCCAAGGGTGCAGGCTATGGAAGAACACATCGAGCCGGTGAAGGCAGAGGGCTTCACCCCAGATCTCCCCAGATCTCCTGGCAATGTGGTCTGTGAGTGAGAGCCAGCAGGAGAAGATGCGTGTGACTGCCGGAAAGAACTGCATTGCGTTGGGTGCGCGCTGCGGCTCGGCGATGTTCACAAGCCCCCTGGATGCACATTGCCTCTTTTCTCTCTTTCTTTTTGTCAGCGGTTCAGCGAGGAAGAATGCCTCCAACCCAGCCCAATCCAGGCCAGTACGCACTCACAAACGGGGACCCCCTCAATGGCCACTGCTACCTGTCCGGCTACATCTCGCTGCTGCTGCGTGCAGAGCCCTACCCCACGTCTCGTTATGGCAGCCAGTGCATGCAGCCCAACAACATCATGGGCATCGAGAACATCTGCGAGCTGGCCGCGCGCCTCCTCTTCAGCGCCGTCGAGTGGGCCCGCAACATCCCCTTCTTCCCGGATCTGCAGATCACCGACCAGGTGTCTCTGCTACGCCTCACCTGGAGCGAGCTGTTCGTGCTCAACGCGGCCCAGTGCTCCATGCCCCTGCACGTGGCGCCGCTGCTGGCCGCTGCGGGCCTCCACGCTTCGCCCATGTCCGCGGACCGCGTCGTGGCCTTCATGGACCACATCCGCATCTTTCAGGAACAGGTGGAGAAGCTCAAGGCGCTGCACGTCGACTCTGCCGAGTACAGCTGCCTCAAAGCCATCGTGCTGTTCACGTCAGGTGAGGATGCGGTCGCGGGGAGGGCAGGCTGTGCCGGGAGCTGGCGCGGGCACCGTGCGGCGGGAGCCCAGCTCCCCGCATCTCCCGCGCCGCCACGGTCGCTGTGAGGCTCGGCCCTCACCCCACCTCAGGCCTGCCCAGGGTCTGCAGCCCCTGTACGTGGATGTCGCGGGCCGCGCCGCTGCCATCTTGCGAGCTTAGCGTTCCTGGAGCGGAGGAGGCTCCGGTGAGGCCGGCGGCCTGGCCTGATGGCCTGGACCCCCGGGCGGGCTTAGACCGAGGCGACGGCCTGGGGAGGGGAGAGGCATACACTGTGGATAGTCTGGCTGCGTGTGTGTGTGTGTGTGTGTGTGTGTGTGTGTGTGTGTGTGTGCCAGAGCTCAGCGTTTCTGGGGGAGGAACGATAGAGAAGGAAGAGAACGTGGGAAGGTGGCTTCCTACTCTGTGTGGCACTCTCCTTGGATGAGTTTCCCGACAGTGAGACACAGACAGAGGCGGAAAGAGAAGAATACGCACAAATAAATCATAAATAATCCCGCTTTATTGCTGCCTGATTTTCCCTTATCGGAAACCATTCATGTTTGCAGTTGCTGGGGTTATTGAGGGTCGTAAAAAACGGATTCGATCTAAACAAGAATGATAAAAAAAAACAAAAGCAATACTGTAAAGCCCGCAAGCATGAGAGGATTGCGGGCCGGGAGATAAATTTCATAGCTATGCAAAACACACGAACATTGGAAATTTAAAAGGATGCCTTAAAAATATCAAATTAAGTGTAGGCGGTGGTAGCACGCATGTTAACAATCTCTCTTATGATAGATGGTTCAAATTAACTTCCAGGAAAGTGCATTAACGTTGCCTTTGAAGGGCTCTGGTCTGAGCGTGTGAGAACACTAGCCGCCTTTTATTATTGGAACCTGCAAGAGGGAGACATATAAACACCAGGGACAGCAGGTAACAGCGGAAATACAAACAAAGCCCGAGAGAGGACTCTGGTGGGGCAGAGATGCTTAGATGGGCCTTGCCCACTATGAGTAAGGTTAGCTGCGATTTTACCACTGCTATTGGTACTGTTGTTTTTAATTCCTCCATTAGGAGAACAAATAAACCATTCTAATAAATCTATCCTAGAGCCAGGCCCTCCAAAGCCAAATTAAAACCATCCTTGAGCAGAGATGGCAAAAATCTCTTTCCTAAGGCCTTGCTGAACAGTAAGCAGTGGGATAATATATCACTATTTCTTGACTTCCATGCATGAAGAATCATATTTACATTGTATCAAAATGACTCTTAAATTTGCACAATATTGTAATGTGGCAAATGTAGTATTAATATCGATCAGAGCAGCAGATAATTTATTTAGACAAGAGCAGCTCATTTGTATGCAAGGTGGCCAGAGCCATGGACTTGGGCCGCTCCCCCACGCCCTTTACTTTCAGCTCAAATGCAGGTCTGCTAGTGAGAGGGGGGGGGTTATTCTTTGCAAGGTGCAAAACTTAAAACAAATGGAAGATTTATTGAACAGGTTCCTCGGTGTTTGAATGCGTTTTGTCTTAATAAGTCTTCTTGATAGAAATGTGTTTTTCAAAAGTGACAAAGAGCCTGGGAAGCAGCGACCGGGATCCTTTGACTCTGGCAGGCCTAGGCCTTGCTGGCGCTATCCTACCCATAGCTTTAGCCAAATCCATCAGGAATCCAGCCAGTGAAGAGAAGCTAGGGTTTTAAAATCTCACCCAGCAAAGTGTCTTAAAGCAGACGTGTGACTTGGAGCTGGACAGAGGTTTTCTCAGGAAAGGTCTCTCTTCCCCTTCCTGATGTGCCTGAAGTTCTTCGAATCCCTTCGACTTTGCTGGTTGTGCGGGTTCCCAGAGAGAGGCCTAGGATTGTGGGGGCTTCAGGGAACATTGCAGAATTATGCAGGCTTCACTTATAAATTTTCCACCCTAAAGCATTCCTGTGAAAAGTTCTTTAAAAAGAAAAAAGTTTTCCAGAGAAGTTTTTGAACCATGTCTTCAAGGTGCAAAGGGTGCTGAGAAGTGAACAATAACAATATTTTGTTGGGAAATCACAGGCAGACTATCTGAAAATGGAAATAGAACTGTCAGTAGTAATTCACCCACCTCCCTTCCATACAGAACATTTCCACTTTTGACTAAACTTGTTTTGATTGCTAGCCAGAAGGGAATTCATGGGAAGAAGGGAATTCATGGGAAGCCTTCTCAAAGTCATCCAACTTTTAAGCAAACTTAGAATGATGGAAAGGACAGTTTTAGACATATTGTCCAATGTGGCTCGCTCTGGCAAGTATTTGAAGCTGGCATGGGGGTCCCCCGTGGTGGTTTTCACATTTGGCCTCCGGATGGTATGTTTAATCCTTAATATTCTGGACAGCATCCAAAGACTAGGTCATGACCTGAACTTGCTTTTAAAAAAATTCTTTAATTCATATACCTAAATATTCCTTCAAATAAATGAGACTGACTCTGAAAAGAGCCATCTAGTTAACATAAATACAATAAATCCATTTTCAGCACAATAATAACTTTGATTTCTAGTTATGGCAGCTGATTACATCTATATTTCCTGAGCACTAAACTCTTCTGAATGCACAACATGAAATACATTCTCTGCACTACAAAGGCTAAGCTGGGAGGGCCTGAGCAGTAATGGTTATTTATTTACATAATTTCTTTTCCATATACTGTAGAAGAATTATTGAAGGTTCCCACATTGACACTACCATATAAAAAGTGAGACGTGGATTTTGTATATTCTGTCTCCTTTTCTTATCTGGAATGTAATTCATCAAGGGCAAATATGTACTAAATTACACCCTTTGCTCCTCTCTTTGCCACCATAACCCTCCAACTAGTTCCAGCACACACGCTGTCTGTCCACAGATGGGGGGATTCTGCTGCAGGGTGAATGACTACTGAGTGTGTGAAACTGGGCCAGAACTAGGACTCCTGTTGGATGACTGGTACCTGAGAGGCAGACCCACCTACAGAAATTCCATCTCAAAGGTGGAAGCAGCCAGTGCAGGGCCCTAGTGTACCTGTCCAGGCTTCTCCTTCTTGGAGTCACCTATGTGGGAGTGAGGAAGTGACCTTGTAACCTGGGGGCCCTAATGTTTTACTGACCTGAGGACATGTCATATGGACCTTTAAGGAAAAATCTGTACATCTTTCTCATATTGTGTTGTCTGTGGCTTAGACTATCCCATGGCACGAGGGACAGAAAATGTATGCAACGCAAGATATATGTAAATACAAGTCTGTTTGATGGCCATTCAGCAAGGCTATGCTGGAAAGCAGGCCCAAGGACAGATCTCAGAGCCCCCACTCTAAGCAGTGAAGCCCCAAGTGCTCCTGGCCTGGCAGTGCAGGCCATAATAATCTCCCTGGCTTCCTACCTCAGACCAGTGTGGGTTAGTGCACCAGCTGGATGGAGTAATTAGACATCTGAGAGGGACCCAGGCTGGAGCTGAGGTCAAAGGAGACTTGCCTCCGAAGTTCTGAGTTATCACTAGTTTTATTTATGTATTTGCTTGAGGCCATGCCCTTGTAGATGAAGGTGGTAGAGAGCTTTGTGACTCCAGCTCTTGAACTATAAGGGTGCACAGCATGGAAACAGCGGGCACAGATTTGGTTTTGAATAGTTTGTTTTCTTGGGGGTCACACTTCCCCATTATACAGTGTCCTTTTACAGGTGGTGTCATACATAAATTCCTTCCCCCATCTCTATATTAGCAAACTATGTCTTTGATATCTAGTCAACCTCCTGACTGGCTAAGGGTTCCTCTCTGATCTCCCTGATTTTAAAATATGTATTATTAATATTAAGAAATGGCATAGGGAGTAAGGGGAAGTTTCCCTCTGTTTCTCTAATTCCATGCTCCTCTTCCTTGGCTGGGACTTGGTTGGTGGACATGGGTAATCTGCTCTCTTGAAATACTTTCAGAGGACCCAAAAGGGCTTTGGTTGGTTTGAAATAAGCACAAAGGTCTCCAGTTGCCATCACTGTATGAAGGTGCCTTGTCCCTTTTCTAGTCCTGCTGCAGGAAACCTATCCCCCCAAAAAAAAATTCATCCTTAATTCCCCACTCCCCCACTTCTGAGACAGAAGCATCAGCTGCCTCTAGCCTAGCTTTGTGTCTGCTCACTGTAGATGTTTCCTTTCTGCGGCCTGGAGTAACTGAGCCATGTTCCTCCTGATTATTGTATAGCTTACAGAGATGTGACCGGTTTTCCATTTCTTGATCTAAGGAGCAGAGAGAAGTGTCCCCTCGCACTGAGGATTTGTTACGCAGTCCTTGCTTGCAGACATAGTTGATCTCAAATCCTGTATTGCTATAGCATGGGCTTGATCTGACTCTCGGTTCTGACAGCTTGTGATCCTTACCTCCCGCCACGTGTATTCACTACACAATCTAGCTTCTCCTTGAGCTTGCTGGTTGGGGTCATTTCGATTTGAGAGAGACTCAAAGGAGCCTCTTAAAACTGCTTCCAAGGCTGCACATTCCTTCGGGGGTCCCAAGTACCCCAAAATCAGGAGGGAAAGGGGCAAATGCCTTTCTTTTAATGAGCACAACCAGAAAGATTCTCCCCTACAGGAGAGAACAGGTTGCTATCCACAGCAAACATGGATTCACCATCGGACATTATTTAATCCAAAGGTGAAAGAGGAAAACCAAGGGGTGGCGAGGTTGTACTTCTGTGTGTCTGTATGTCTCTCCCATGTTCCCCTAGGCGTGGGGAGGTGGATTTATTTTTATTTGTATGGTGGATGGGGAAAGAGAATGTCAGGGAAGGGGGCAAAGAGGCACAAAGGGAAGGGTTTATTTTCTTTTTCTTCTTCTTTTTTCCTTTTCTCCTCAAAAACATTAATGGCCGTGTGCCCTTACTGCTCACTAACCTAACCGTCTGTCCCCTTTCCCTGTCTCTCCTTCCTGTGGCTGCTCTGGCAGATGCCTGTGGCCTGTCGGATGCTGCCCACATCGAAAGCCTGCAGGAAAAATCGCAGTGTGCCCTGGAGGAATATGTGAGGAGCCAGTACCCCAACCAGCCCAGCCGCTTTGGCAAGCTGCTGCTGCGCTTGCCCTCTCTTCGCACGGTGTCCTCCTCTGTCATTGAGCAGCTCTTCTTCGTCCGATTGGTAGGTAAAACCCCCATCGAGACTCTCATCCGAGATATGCTGCTGTCTGGGAGCAGCTTCAACTGGCCTTACATGTCCATCCAGTGCTCCTAGACCTGGGGCGTTTCCACCTGCCCCTCTACCCCACCCCTAGAGACTAAGAGGACTCACCCAGACCAAGGACTCATCAGCCTTGGGGATGTGGTATGATGGACCAGGCAGGCCAGGCAGAGGGGAGGAGGGCTAGGGACAAGAGCAGCCTACTCTGCAGGGATGCAGTCTGAGCTGAGAACCAGGAGAAAAAAGACTTATTTAGGGTCTGATGTATAGAGTACATTGGAGAGGAAAGAAAAGGACCTCGTGTCTGGTGAGAAAATGAAAACAAATTTTTCGAAGAGAGGACCATGAGAAATTTAATAAAATAGAAGGACTCTAATGGACCTTCCAGGATTTATTGTGGATGGATGTGGATATATTCTGTACAGAAAACAACTCATATGGAAGTGGACTGAATCCTATGTAGAAACACACACACTGAACATTGTTATTCATTTTGTAAAATACTAGTCTTTATTTTCATTTTTTGTAAAATTTAAACATCGTATGCGCATAAAGAAAAAGGAACAAGATTAGGGGAAAATAACATTTTCCAAATAATTATAAAAAATGTCCTGTGTCTATGTATCTATATCTGTTTTGTATTTTTTTCTGGTTCCAAACCAGATTTCCTGTGATTCTATACTAATAATTTTTGATATAACCCTTTGCTTCTTATAATGAGTGCGATATATGTTGTTGAGGCTGTTCTTCAAGAATTAAAATTGAAGTGAAAATTTAAACAAAAATAAAAGAATTTAGCAAAACCCATGTGTCTGGTTACTTGAACTACACCCTCAGAGCAAGAGAAACCCCTGAATAATTTCTGTCTTGAAAACTGTTAGAATCTGGATTTTTGAGAGGGAGAGGGGACTTTTAAGGCCCAGTACGAAGTTTGCTGGTCTGTTTCTTACAACCACTGCATTACTTTTGTAAAGCCGATGAAAAGGCCAGGCTGTGTGGGATGGTGTCGGAGGGGAAGGCAGGAGCCTGGGTGGCAGACAGACGTCTTTGTGATTCCACTCCAAGGGCAGCAGCCCTGAGCACAGCTAAGGCAGAGGATGGGGCAGGCTGCCTTGCCTTTGGGGCACAATTTCCAGGCACTGTAGGCCTCACAGGTCCCCTCAGACCCAGTCTCAGCTCACCTACACTCTAACTGCAAAGGTGGGGAGAATTTGCAAAGGCTTGCCTAGCAGACCTGGACGAGGTGGAGGGGGGACTCCTCAAAACTTTTGAGTCTGGATGGGCCACTGACTCTAGGTCTTGCCCCTCGCTGCCTCTGGGCAGGAACTGGGACACCAGCACCAGGGATTTTGACTTTGCTCCCTTCTGTGCCTCCCTGGAGATCTGCCTGGAACTGGGGCTCTGGTAGGTGGTGGTGGGTGTACAGAAGCCACCCACTGCCACTCCCTACCAATCCCTCCCCCATGGCACTTCAAAGCTGGAAACTAGTAGTACTAGTCAGGAAGCTGAGCTGGCTTGGGTTCTTCCTGAAAGTGCCATTTGGACCCAGTGACCCTTGGAGGAGAGATACCTCTTCTTGAGGCATCTAGCTGGGCATGCGTTGAGGGGCAAGCTCTGTGACAGCCTTCAGAGTATGAATGTTTTATGGGATCCAAGTTGGAGCTGTGAGAACACATACTGCCAAGGGAACGCTTCCTTAACGTATTAATAAAGCCAGATCTTTAAAAATAAAACCTCTCTCTCACATACATCCCCCACCCCCTGGCCCCAGACAGGCTTAGCTGAGGCAAGAGCTCACTTTCAGGAATCATCTGTGATCCTGTGCTTTCCTTTTGCTGTCTGTAAGTTCCCAGGCTCCTACAATTCTTAAGCGAGCCCCACCTGCTTGGCAGTTTTTAGTAATTTGGGTGCAGCACAGCATCTGCTAAGCCACTCTGTAGGTCAATGGCCTCAAACCAGGCCGCTAGAGGACTACCTAAGCTAGGGCAGCTAGGCAGGCTGGGTGGGCGTGGAGCCTTCGGGCCTACATTCACTTTCCTTCAGTCTGGACACCCAAGGCACAGGGGACTCCTGGGAAGTACTGGGAATGCTCACAGACAGGCTAGTGGCAGAGTGTGTGGGTTCAAGAGTGGACTGCAGCCTGGGTACTGAGTGGGAGGGGATCCGAGCTGCCAGGAGAGCTCACTGATCTTTCCTGCTCTCTTGAAATGAGATGTAAATATATTCATTACAATGTGATCCCGATGATGAAAACAGATAAACATTTTTCGTAGTTCAGAAATGTACTTTTCAATTAATTTCAATATGGAGGCCCAAGCACAAGATGCCTGGTGTAAAAAAAAGGCGGACAGCACAGGTCCAAGATGCACAGTGCACTTCCTCAGGACTCCAGGGCGTCTGCGGTCATTTGACTCTGGCCGACTGGTGGGGTCAACAGGGTGCTGGGGAATCCTAGCGACTTTTGCAAGCCTGGCCCAACTCCCAGCCATTCCACGATGTGGAAAGAAGCGCAGGCCTCCCTAGAGGCACCTCCAGGAGCCAGGAAACATGGAGGGGGGAAGAGGAACCAGGGATATGTGCATGCCCACTGGTCCGTTTGGGAATTCCCGGCACTAGTTTTTTCTTCCAACCTGCAATATATAAGGAGAGAAGGTTGTGTTTCTGGAATTAGAGATGTAGGTCTCTTCCTAAAATAGAGGAGGACTCTACAAGACTCTGGAGTTGTGCACCCACGCCAGGCTGGACAGCTACTTGAACCTTCAAGCTTCCCTTTCGGAGCACAGAACACAGAAAACACACACACACACACACACACACACACACACACACACACACACACACACACACCTGCTCACCCTGAGGGAATGTTGAGGAACCAAGACAGAGGCCCAAAAACTGCTGCTGTAGCCTACTAACAACAGGGAAGCACCCTGCTACAGCCCCGGAAGCACCCTTTGCTTCCTGGATGGCCTTAGAGGGTGCACGTGGGGCCGGGCCAGCAGCCTCTGGGCTCTCAGCGCCGCGAGCAGGTTCCAGTAGTGGCCAGACTGCCTGAGTTGTGCGTCTTGTGCTTTCTCTGGCTCTAGTAGTTTCTGTGGTCCTGGGACTGAATCCGAAGCGAGGTTGGGCTCCTTCTTCCTGGGTGGCCGGCTGGTGGGCCCTCAGTATTGAGCCACTTCCATGCTAGGCGCCAGGGGGAGCCGTGGACGCAGGGTGTGAGTGTCCAGGTCAGTGTATGGCTCCGGAGGAGTAGCAGGAGCACCTGGACCCCAAAAGTTGGGAAAACGGAGACCAGCTAACCGAGCACGGGAAAACAAGGGTTCCCCGGAGTCAGTGGAAATACATCTCAAAACTGAGGGCAATCAACATAAAATGACCTCTATCTCCAAATTACCTATTTTGCTAGGATTAATGCTCTTTTATAATCCAAACACTTGCTGGGCACCCAAGAACTTCAGGGACTTCAACATAGATTTAAATAAATTACCTTAGCTGAAACTTTGAGAAATCACTAGGGAGGCCAGGGTGTGCCTTGGCAGCTCAGATGATAATGCAGAATGGGAAGGTATAACCTTTGACATGCTCTGTTCTTCCCACGCCAATTCTGGTTTGGCATCAGGCTGGGTGAGAGAAAGCCCAGAACAGAGATGTGGATCCTTTGCTGTTCACCTTGCACTTCTAGACTCTGCCCCTCCTTAATAGGGGTTGGAGCTTTCTGGTAGCTGCGTGGGCCAGAGTCTTGGAGACTTTACAGCCCAGCCTTGGTATTAAGGACGCTGGGGAGCTGGAACCCAAAGCCAAGCTCTTTAGGGCAGTGCAAAAAAAATAAATAAGTTTGTTTTTGAAAATGTTCTTTCTCCTTTTGTCCATGCATAGGCAGCCCTTCTCTTCCTACCCTGGCTGACTCGTGTCTGGGATGCTCCCCTGTTCCTCGGAGCACATCACCTAAATGCCCTGCAAGTAGGGACCATGAGAAGCATGAGGAGGGGGAGAGGGACAGGGGGACACAAGTGGGAACCAATAAAACTCTTGTTAAAGGGCCTGTTCAGGATCTGTGGCATCACTCGGCTTTTTGCTTGGGAAGCCAAAGAGTCCTATTTCTAAATGAGTTAAAGACCCATTTACCTCTGTCGTGTTCTATTCATCAAGCCACAAGTTGAGAGTTCCTAACATGAAACTATTTGTTTGCTTACACAACCAGCTGGGCGCAATTTCACGTCTGAGATATCTATCTGAAAGCGCCTCTCATTTATTATCTCTTCTTGTCAGGGAATCCATTTTCCAACTCTCCCTCCCCCTCCGAGTTTGTTTATTTATATATTTATTTATTTATCATCGGACATCTTTGCTTGGGGAGACCCTCTCCCCAGGGAGCAGCGGCTTGGGGCTCAGGGCCTACTGGGCCCAAGGTCTTGGACCAGGGAATAATAGCGGTCGGTCTGCTGTGACTGCTGCTGTGACCCCAGCTGGCTAGGAAGCAAGAGGTGGAGTGGTCCTGTGGGCCAGACCCAAAACTGCTGGGCAGCCTTGCTTCTCGGAAGTTCTCCCTGCTAACTCCCCCCAAGAAAGCTTCAGACACCTGTGCAAGGGACAGAGGTAGGCGTAGGACTGGGAAGTAAAGCCTGGATTCTTTTCTGGAGATTGTGGCCGGGGATTTGGATTTGAGAGATACTTTGACAAAGCCTCATCTGCTTCCATGTGGCCAATTTCTTCTGGGGCCAGATCGCAGAGTGAGTAACCAAGATGTAAACAGTGGTGTGATGGGTTGGGGGAGGGGCAGTGCATTTATTGTGTGTGCAGAGGGGGAAGACAGCACGTGGTTTCAATTTTGAAGCACAAAGAAATAACATGCAATGCAGAAAATAGGTTTATGAATGTAATTGAGAGGAAAGAAAACAATTAACACGGTGGAAGGTTGCACTTCAGAGTCCCCACCCCTGGCTTTCCCTTCTCTCCAAATTCGAGAAATCCAGATCATGTAGAACAGAGTGGGTCTAGGCAGTTGGATCCTGCTGACAAGAGACCCCCTGATGGGAATCTCAGTGATAGCTAAATAATGATGTCTATACATCTTCTGAACTGCTAAGGCTTCTTCTAACCAAGCAAGGGATCAAATCCCCAATCTATCCTATAAAATACCCCCAGTTCTGAAGAACGAAAAGAGATGTGTGTGTGTGTGTGTGTGTGTGTGTGTGTGTG
Organism: Peromyscus eremicus; assembly: GCF_949786415.1. NCBI lineage: Eukaryota > Metazoa > Chordata > Mammalia > Rodentia > Cricetidae > Peromyscus > Peromyscus eremicus. The sequence continues at coordinate 72,563,626 of NC_081427.1, forward strand.
TGTGTGTGTGTGCAAGAGAGGGGGGGGAGGGAGGGAGGGAGAGAGAGAGAGAGAGAGAGAGAGAGAGAGAGAGAGAGAGAGAGAGAGAGAGGTGGGATTTCCTTCTTAAAGAACAAGCTGGTCTCTGCAAGCTATCCTATTGTGTTGATTTAGGAAGACATTTGCTGTATATAACGTTTAAGGCTGATAATATCATTGCACAGCCAGATAAATAAAGCTTTGGCCCAATAGTGGGGTCAGCGATCGATCTCTGGGCTCAGAGGAAAAAGGCGAGATGAGGTCGGCAGGATGCTCTGCCTGTGTGCCTGTCAGCCAGCTTGCAGGACCCCGATGTGTGTGAGCTTCAGCGTGTGCTGTGCGAAAGCCAGAACCTAGTCTTGAGCTGGCCAATAGGCTCATTAGCATTCCTAACCCATGGACCTGCGCTGACAACTAACAGAGACATCCCGCTCACCACCAGCCCTTCTCTCCTTTTGTCTTCAGATCTGGAAGGCAGAAGAGAAAAAGATTTTTCAGCAGAAGCTGGAGTCTGAACTTCTATGTGATTGTTGGCGATTCAGTGTGTGTGTGTGTGTGTGTGTGTGTGTGTGTGTGTGTGTGTGTATTTCAAGAGAGGCCTACCAGTATTTTGCATCATCTCTCAGCCTGCTTTTAATAACTTCCCTCTTCAAGAAGGAACTTTTTTTTCTTTTGTCTCAAAAACGTGTTGAAAGTCCAAGTTTAAATGAGAGAGAAAATCCCCTGAAAACATTTTGCCATTTCTCCTTGTTGACAAGAAGAGAGGTAGGTATTTGTGTGTTTGGCTCACATACACATGTAAAACTGACCCTTCAGTTAAAGATGGCTGGAACACAGCAAGCCTGGCTGCTTGAGCTTTGTCTCCTCTTCTGCTCGGGTTTGTTTTGTGTCCTAGACTCCCTGCTTATTATTTTGTCACTCCCCATTGTTTTAAAGTAAAGAACATTTTTTTTCAAAAGTCCCACAGAAGCTAACTTTGTATTAACTCAGGAAAACATAATCGTAAAATTATACTCACTTGTGCAGTTTTAATTGTCCTTATACTTATGGGGTGGGGTCTTTTTTACTAGGTCTCCCAGAAACAAATCTGTACTCACTTTACTATCCTAGGTTCTGTTCCTTGAACTCTACAGAGCTGGCCAGATAGTTTTGCATTGGAGTGTACAAATTATTCCATGTTGACAGATGTTTGTCACTTAGTAACTTCTTTCCAGGTTTCCCCCTCCCAGCCTTCTTTCCAGCCCGCTTTGTTGTTAAAATATGCATGTCTCTCACTGGAATGCTAGTCACGAGTGCAAACTTTGTGTCCAACCTCCCACATGAAATGATCCTTTTAGAAGAAACTCGATATGTCTCAATCTACACTTCACTCAGAGCCCCTTGGTCCTGGCCACTCACGCACTAGTCCAGGATCCAAAATAACTCAGCAGACACAAATTTCCAACTAAAACTCCCCTCGAATGTCTCCCAGGGAAGAAATATAGCTCCTATAATTAAAGGAGGCCACCGCCGGAGGGGGAATGCAGCCTGCAGCCAAAACCAAAGAAAGTAAGAGTTTTATTTATTTGTTGATTGAACCTGGATTGTCGAGGCCAGCAGGTTTACTCACGTTCAAGTCTGAGGTTTGTTCAGAGTGTGCAGGTGAGAGGGGTAAGGGAAGGAGAAGGGGAAGGGGAAGGGTGAGAGAGAACAGACCAACTCTGAGAGAAAGTGATCGCTGTGAGACAACATAGAGGGAGTTCCTACCACTGGATTTGAGTAAAAACTTGTAGCTGAGTAATATGGGATGGGGGAGCTCACGAGAGTGTAATTATAGTAAACGCTTAAATATGGGGTATCATCAGGAAAGAGAAGAAAACTTGAGCTATTTTCCCCAGAAAAGTAATGTGACAGCAGGAAAATTATTAGCTGTGCTGTGTGTGGCAATCCAGTATGTGGGGGGTGGAAGTATGGAGGGACGATTGGGAGAAAGGAAGTTGGGGTGCAAACCAAAACTGCCTCGGAGCCAGGAGTCCTCTCCAGCCGGCTTGGCAAAGGTTGCTTGGGAGGTGTGGATGCGGAATCTTCCTCTTTGCACCTTATTTCCCTGCTTTCATCCCAAAGACCTGATTCTTTAGAATCCCCCCCCCTCCCTGCACAAGATCCATTCAGCTCCCAGGATGAAGAGCGGCTTCCCACCTCGTGGACCACCCCATAAAAGGGAGCGGTGCTGGTTACAAGCTCCAGAACAGGAGGGATACCCATGCTGGGCGGCTCATTTCTATTAAAAAGGCAAAAATTTAGCACTGATGAAAAACACATGAAATTTTTTTCTCCCTCTCTCTGAAACACTCTCTTTTACTGATGTGTAGTGACGTCAGCAATGCCTGCCCTATCCCCTTGGAGAGTAGGGAAAGGGGAGGAGGGGTTGGAAGATGGGGGCTGGAGAAAAGCTAGGGAAAAATAGAAAGAGGAGCTGAGACAAGAGGGAAGGGGTGCTGGGAGGAACAGATAATGGAGATGTACACTCGACACATTTAGGCCAAAATTCCACCAGAAGTGGGGAAAACCGTGTTTTCGAAGCTGGTGATGGACAGCACACCTTCCGTTGCTCTCAGCCGATCTGCATGTTCTAACATACGGAAAGCTTACAGGCCCTGTGCGCTATAGAAGCCGATAATGCATTAGTTCTCAGCAATATTTACAGCACCGCTTTTAATACACACCAGATGGTTCGCGACTGTGCCGCCTCAGCCAGCTCACTCCTCGATTTTACTCGGCGGCACTTTGTTGCAATTACACTCCATGCTGAGACCAATTTTATTGGTGACCTATTTTTCATATTTGCAGCGTTTTATGTTAAAAACCTCCTCTCTGGCCTTTTTGTAAAGGGCAGCGCTCAGGAAGGGAGAGTTTAGGACGGCTGTGCTGAGAAGCTGTAAAGGTGGATATTAATATTTATCATGATGTTACATACCTCGGGTTTAAGTGAGCAAACCCGATAGACATAAGTACTCCGGGCATTATGTTTGCTCACTCGCCCCCTGTTTGCCAGACCCCCACGGACTAGCTAAGAGGCGCGCTTGCCTCGGAGTCAATACATTGGGCCATAAATATTGTATTCCATTAATTATCTGGCCACTGGCTTATCCTGGGCGCCCGGCATCCTCGAGCGTCACAGGGCAAATGAGGACGTTTCCGAGCGTACTTCTAGGCTGGGAACCCCGCTGAAATTTCCGCGGTGCCTGGGAACTCCGAGCCCAGCCGGCCTGGGGCGGGAGCTGGGGGGGAGGGGGAGGCGGGGCAGCCCGAGAAGGCCCCAGCCGCCAGGAGCGCTCGGTACCTGTTATCTTACCACGCAGAAGGCCTCAGGGAGAATCCCATTTGGCACGCCGGGAAAGGCTTTCAACTTTATCTCCCGCCATGTAAATATCCCCGAGTGCCCGATTGGGGGGACTTTGTTTTGCACCGAACAATATAAATATCCCATTTTCTACAGCACAGGTGCGCTCTTCCTTCACAAACTCTTTTTTTTTTCCTTCCTCTGTCATTTATACTAACTCTTTATGCCCCTCCCTTGATTAAAAAAAAAAAAACCCACAGATGTTTACTTTATTGATATAACCTATACCATGGTTAGGCCGAGAATAATATGTTTCAACTAACAATCATTTAGAAAATAATGGAGGCGTTCTGGATGCCTTCCAACGCTACACATGTACTTGGTCATAAAATGATACGTGAAAAAATTAACATCTGCTTTCCGAAAATAAAGTGTGCCAAGTAGCTTTTTATGAATGCTTTCCTCATTTTAGAAAGAAATATGGAGAGATAAACTGGCACCCAGATGTATAGCATATTTATAATAGTTTGGGGACTTAAAGGTAGCTTCATTGCATAAGCCGTTTCAAAACTGTTTTAAAAACTACTTAACCTTAGACATTTTTGAATTCTGAAGAGTATTCCGAATCTTACTATTTAAAGAGAAATTGACTGTAGTTTAATTGCGTACCAAGGCGGAACTATATGTAAACCCAGCTCCATGGCTTCAGCGCAGAAGCACTGTTCCTCGTTTATTTCCCTAATTTCTCAGCAAGGTTCCCAGGCCCTTCAGAAGGCAGAGTTGGGAAGTTTAGTTGGTTTTTGTTGTTGTTGTTTAATTCCACTATTAGGAAATGAGGCCTACCTTTGAATTATTTCATTAAGATTTGGCCTTTTGGGGGAAGGGGTGGGAACCATAATCATTAGTGGCTTTTTATTATTTCTACGGTAAAAGGCTAGATTCCTTGTTGAATAAGCTTCTTGAATGTTTTGCAGATGTTCCACTTAGAGCAGATCTGACCCTCCGATAGTCCATTTGCTCAGGGCCCATCCTCTGTAAGCGTGGATATACCCTTTGAAATTTCCACCCAGTTGCACACACACACACACACACACACACACACACACACACACACTCCCACCCACTGAGTCGTTGAGCCTAGTGGAAGACTGCGTGGGAGACCAGAAGGATAGAATGGAAAGGAGGGAAGTCGGCCCAATGGTTACCGCCGCTGTGCGCAGAGGCGCGCCCTCCACCGGGCCCCTTGCCTCTTTGTGCCTTTGGTTCGAAACTTTGGAGATGGCCCAAGTGGTTTCCCCTGAAGGGCTGGGAATCTCGATTTGTTAAGTGCTCCAGAGCACCCACCCAAGGTGTTTCAGGGCTATCCTAGGAGCCGCAGCAAAGCCGGGGGCGCAGGATCGCCCCGTGGGTTCCTCGGTCTGGGTCCGGCCGCCCGGGGCCCGCCACTGCGTGGGGACCGAGGTGCCTAACAAAGGGCTCTGCGGGGGCTCCGGGCGCGGCCACGTGACGGGCCCGAGCGCCGCGGTGCTGTCCCGCAACCGGGAGGGGCGGGCAGCCCTGGGTGCCTGCCTGGTGACTTCTAGACGTAAAAAGAACCGCCGGGGCCTCAGCGGTCGGGGTGAGGAGTACTTGTCTGGCTCAGCTGAGGAGAAGCTGCACCTCTCATCTCCAAAGCACTTGGAAGAAACTGTGTGTGCGAGCGAGCGAGCGGGCGGGCAGGGCCGCGGGGTGGGCCAGGGCCGGGCTGCGAGGCCGAGCTGGGCTGGCTGCTGGGTGGATGGGGAGGAAGTTGAAGACACAGCTCCTTCTGAGTGACAGGACCCTTTGACAAAGGGCAAACGGGGAGGGGGCGTCCTAATAGGAATAGAATTTTCAGTGTTTCTCAGTTCTCCTCCCCTTTTTAGAGATTGTCCTTCCTTTTCTCCTTTTCTTCTCTGTTTCATGTTGGGTTGGAAGTGCCTGGACAAACATGTCTTGATGTGTTTTCGGTAGTGTGAGCCATTCGCCTTTTTTTTTTTTTTTTTTTTTTAAATCTCTTTTGGGTTGGAAAAATGTCCTGCAGCCAACATGTTAGCACGTTTTTGTGTCCTCACTGACTGGAGCAGCCGCAGAGGAGTGAGGAACTCACCTTAAAGACGCTATAACTGGGAAGAAAAGAAAAGGAGCATCTTAAAAGTTCTCCCTCATCCCAATAGCAAATCTGGTCACATCTTTTCTTTTTACCAGAAAACACACAGTATCCTCATTTTCTCACCGGAAAGCCTGTAAATTGGTATTAGATGTCTCTGTGAGAAATCATGACGGGCAAGAAAACCTCATCTCGCAGGACAATTTCTTCAAAGCCTGCTTTCATCACATTTAGAAACACTGTTATTATGTCCTTTCCCAACCTTAGCTTTTTCCCCCCATTGAAAGACCATGCTGTCTCGAGGAGAAACCCGTTCACAGTAGATCTAAAGTCACATCGGTTTGTTGTTGTCGTCCTGAATATGATGGTTATTATGCCAGCTCTTACTTTGGGCTCTTGATCTGATGGGAGAACTTTTTAAAAAGTGTGAAGTGAGGGACACAAAGACAGTTTATCAGTGAAAAGAAGACAGTGGCCTTTTTTTAAAAAAAAAAAAATTAGGAACTAAGGAAAACCCGAATTTAGATGAAGTGTGCCACCAAAGCTGCTTCCAAGTCCATCTAATTCCCTTGGGCTCAGTCATCACTCCCATGTGACAGCTGGGAGTTCTTCGTGGAGGTAAGGTGCCCATGCGTGGAGAGTCACTCAGAGGCAACTCCCTGCTCTATAATTTCAGACACATTTAAACTAACAACCTTGGGATAGATATTACAGGACTCAGATTTAGCTACCCCCGCCCCCGCCCGCCGCTGCCTCCCCTGCCCCTTTAAACAGTGACCTGTCCATTAATGTAATCCTTTTCCTTCCTTGGTTACTTTACTTACTAAGGGACCCTGGTCCTCCTTTTTACCTTGCCTAGCAAGTTGGTGTATGCTGGGCCATACTCTTGTTTTTTTTTTTTTTTTTTTTTTTTTTTTTTTTTTTTTTTTTAAAACTATTATTTTGTGATCAACTCTGCTTAATTTTCTATTTATTTTTGGACCTCAGCCTTTTTGGATCACAAATGTCCCCACAAGTAACACAGCAATAAATCTGAACAAAAATAAGACAGATTTCCTCATCGATGTGTAATAAAGTTTAAGGACATTGTTTTGTCAGACAAGTGCTAAGTAGAAAATAAATCTCAGAGTCTGGGGAAACAAAACGGAGCGCTGCTGGCATGTGTGTAAATTTACTTTTAAAAGCAATAAATCAATGTTAAATTAAACAGCTGGGTACCCTGTCTAGGAGAAGGTTCCATGTTTAAGAAGACCTTGATGGGAGAAATGTGCTGTTTAACAACACCTCTCTCTCTCTCTCTCTCTCTCTCTCTCTCTCTCTCTCTCTCTCTCTCTCTCAGATTTTCAGATTTTTGGGGAGATCCAGAGGCAAGGCATCTCTGACAATATTTCCCCTGAACTTCAGATAGATAGAGGAAAAGAGAGCAGAGACATGATTCTGCAACCCATCATTAGAATTTTATACACTTTCAAGCATAAGGAGACAAGGAAGCTTTGACCAACTATTTTAGATTCTTTCTAAATTGTCAAGCCTGGCTCTGAAATCCTCTGTTTTCTGGCTTAGTTTGTTGGATAGGTTGTGGTTATTTTTGTTGCTGTTGCACTTTTTTTCTGTAAATACTTTAACTGTAGAAATATTGTAATGAGCATATGCAGCACATTCATGTCTGGTGCTTTTATTAATGTGGGTGTTTTACACAGCAAAGGACATAGTAAATATTATTATTTCTTACCTGTTATGCCTGTTTTTATCAAGAAAAAAGTTGATGTTCAGGTAGCATTAGATCTAACTATACTATCTTAGTATTTCTTTTTTTAGTTATTTTTATCCAGTTACAAAACTCTTCACTGGGAGATATTGTGGGAGATATGGAAGAGGGAGGGGAGAGGAAAAAAAAAAAGAACCCTAAGCTCTAGCTCTGGATTCTAAGAACAATGTGAACCAATGCATTTTTACAGAGGGAAGCATAAAATAGCAGAAAATTGGGAATAGTTTAAGGGAGGATTTTTTTTTTTTGCAGCCTTGAAATCAAATCACAAAAAGGTTTATCAGTTCTTTAGAAGAGAGACATTGTTGAGATGAACTCTCTTAGTCTGTTGAATGGAGAGCAACTGATTTAAAAGAAAAAAGAGGAGATTCCTGCTTATATAGAGCACAGGGGAGTGTTCTTTTTACTTTCTTCATATGGATGCCCAGTAAGTTTTCTTTCATAGTTGTCCTGTTAGCCCACTTCCAAAGAATGCTCACATAATTCAGCAACATCCAAAATTTAATAGCTGAAAAGTGCAGTTTCATTCCCTTCGTTGCCAACCAACAGGGTGACCGTGCAGCATCCTCGCTGCCTTTGGCTTTCCTGCAGTCAAAGGAAACAGCAAAGACCAGCTTGCCTGAAGAAGAACAAAAGTTATACTACTTATATTTAGATGGCACCATTCAGTTTCCAGGACCATTTGTGGCTTGCTAAGTAAATCTCGTGTCACTCAGAGATAGCTCAGATTGCCTGTCAGGAGACATCTGGGCAGACTTGAAAACTCAAATGAATTCTCCAGCTCTGCTAGGGTTTTCCAGGGATGCGCTGTCCTTTGCGCTGAAGCCCTGGGAGTCATTTCAGCTCAAGGTGAGCCTTTCAGCCACTGCTCTGTGTCCTTATTTGGATAGGAGGGTGTGTTGAGATCGTTAGACGCTGGTCTGATGATGGGGGATGCACGAGGGACGGACGGACGGAGAGGCTGCCAATTCTAATTAAAGACAATGAGGAGCTATCCTTTAGCTTTATAAAGCTCAGGGCAGAAACTGTCCACCTCACCTCAGTTCTTAGTTTGTTCAGTTGGCTAGTGAGGTAAAGAGTGGAAACCTGTAGATGAAGCTGTTTGCAGGTGAGATGGGGCTTCTAGCTAAACCACAGCAAGTACATCTTCAAGTTGCCATTTCCCTCCTTATTCCCTGGTCTCTGACACAGACTCTCTTAGATTCTAACTTTGCTTGCTAGATGGCGCTCGGCGTCTCAAGACCTTCCAGTTCAGAACTGAAGTGGCTTTTTAGCACAATTCTGAACTAGTTGTGGGCATTTGATTAGCACGGTGCTGGTAATGTTATTATTGCCTGTTTTTGTCATTCTTGTTCTCTTTTATATTAAGGCAGCCTACAGGTGGGACCTGTCATCATAATCCTGACAATAATAAAGTAGAGGGAAATTCTGCCACTGAATTTATGGCATACTTGTGGCCCAATTACTTGTTCTGATACATTTCAAAATGTGCCTAAAGTTTTCCTCCAGTAATCTGGTGGAGGGTTTTAGGAGGGAGATAAATCAGCAAGTCCAGATTCTAGCTTAAAATCCTTGAGGTTGACCAGCAGAGTCCAAGAGTCCACCCTTCATTCCACCACCACCCTCACTACTACCTCCATTTGTTGTCATGGGGTTTCATTAATTGACATAAAATGTGGGCTGCTCTATTTAAAGCCTAAATGTTAAAAAGAATGCCCACAGATACATGTTTAAATACTATTAGTAAGAATCACCCTAAAGCTTGTCTTAAATGAAGAGTGACTTGGGGATTCTAAAATGTAACCATGAAGCAATTCTCAGATATTCAAACACTTTTTGGGGGAACTCTTTTGTGCATAAAGAAAGAAACAAATAGTTTTAAATTCTGATCAAAAAGTGAAGATGATATTAAAGAACATATCTATACATTGCTTTGTTAAATGAAGATGCCATTTTACCAGAACCTACGGCCCGTGTACCACTGTCTGCTCTTCAGAAAGAGGGCTGCAGGTGAGGAAGACAAGGTTCACAGGGAAGGAAATGCATCTTCATAAACACGGGACGCTTTCACAACAGAGGCTGAACTTGTCTTTAGGCATTGGGAACTGATTTGTATAGAAATGTTACACCTTAGGTAATATTAATAATATCCAGAGCTGAGTGGTTTGGAAACCTTTTGTAAAATCTTGGCTGCTTTGGGGAAGATTCAGGCAAAGTCTCTCTAGGTGTTAGGCTGAAACTAGCAGGCGCTGAAAACCTAAAGAGGAAAATTTACAACTTGATCATCCCCAGCCACACACCAAAAACCCTGCTACTGTTGGAAACATATGTTCCAGATTAAGTTAAGCAAATGGCTCTCATTTTTTTCAAGGTTGCGTTGATTGTGAAAATTTACATTTAAGTGCGTTGGACTTCCAAGGATCACTAGGTCCTCAAGTGTTTACAACCTCCCCCCCCCCAATTTACTTAAAGACTTCATATGTTTTGTTACCTTCTTGAGGTACCAGTTTAGACTCTTTTGCAAGGTGAATGCAGTCAGGTGCTGTTTTCCAGAAATATATGGAGTTTTAAAAGTTGGATAAATTGCAAACCAAGTACATTTGTCCCTCTAATATTAGATCACTTGACAGCTAAAACATAACTCTAATGGCTTATCTAAATTCCTAATATACTTGTTAAAAAATCTGATGCAAAATTGCATAGTTTATTTTAAAGTTCTTCGAAAGTTTCACCCATGAAAAGAATGGGCGATTTCTTTTCGACACCATGGGACAAAATAGAGTCACCAAAGGTTTTAATTACGTCAGAAAAGGCTGAAATTATAGTGCTGTCTTAAAAAGGGGAGTAACCACCATGCAGTCACCCAGCCATCTCCCAAACTGAATTACTTGAAGTCCAGTGTGGCTAGTAAAGGGTCCCAGTAAAGAAGTGTAGAATTAACCCTTAGTCTCTCGGGTAGCAAGGTAGCAGTCTCCCTGGGCAAGTCACAGAGGGGGAAGCCAGGCATCCAGCAACCTGGATGACTTCCTGGGTGATTTTGAGACCTAAGCCATTCTGTCTGCTTCCAGAAGATCTTTCTAGCACTTTTTAACTATTCTTATGGCCTATTGACACTTAGTAGTTATGACTTATACTCTCCCTTCCCCAAGAAATCTTCACTAATAGAACTTACTAATTCCTGCCCTCTCCAGTTCATTTACGGAACCTATTCTTTTATAATGTATAAAATATATTTCTTTACCTAACTAGATACTGAATATTTGACATTGACAAGTGGTCAAGGTAGAAGAAAATTTAAAAGATTTGAGGGACAAAAATGGCCAGGACATCAGAAATCACTGGATAGGTTTGGAATGAAACACTTGAAAAAACAAGGGAGAAAAGCAGTCATCTATGCTTTAGGAAGATTTCCTGAAAGTCCCACCAGATACATACAGGTAGGTAGCAAACACTGATAGAGATGTTTCTTTCATGGAGACTTGTTTGATCTATATCCTCAATGTTTTGTGATATAGAAACTGAGCTCATATTCTTTTTTATTCACTTTTTTCTCTGGCAAAAAATGGTCTTAAAATATAGTAAGTTTCTAACTTATTTAAGTAACCCAGGAAAGTCATTCTGAAACTGAATCAGGAATATAGTGTTCTTTAATGTTAAAAAAAAAACCTTATTAATAAAGAAAGCTTGCATGGTGGAAAAAGATCTCCCTGCATCCATACTGAGAGCAAAGCCCATCACCTAGGGGTTCACTTAATGCCATCCCTGTCACCCCAAGTCTCCACAACTCTTGCTTTCTACTCACAAAGAAAAACCTGCGTTGTTTCTTGCACCCAAGTCCCCTTCGCACCAGAAAAGGCTAGAATGAAACATTCTCCAAAGTAGAAACCCAGATCATTAAAAAAAAAAAATACACCAACCAATGGCTTGTAAACACCTAGAAATATTTGAACTACGAATTCAGATAGGGGGAGGTGCACTCTAGCCCAGAATAAATGAATCTCAAGTCACCAAGTTCAACAGGTTCCCTTTGTAGCCTCCCCCTGCCCCACACACACTCCAGCTGCCAAATTGCATTAAGCTAGGTCTGGTTCCATCAGTTCTCCTAGAGGGTCCAGCTGCTAGTTTAAACAACTTCCAGCCGGACTGAGTTTCTCTAATAGCATGGGTTTATACACAGCGACTAAGGAGACTTAAGTGATGGTCAAACTAAGGAAAATTCTCTTTGGGAAGAGCGAACTCACGAGTGACTTTTCCGAGGGGGAAGGGCATCAAGTTCGTGTGGGCAGTGTTGTGAGAGAGGAAGCTACTCACAGCAGTTCTGAGAGAGGAAATTGAATTACTAACCAGTGAAATATTTAACCAATTATGTGTGAGTCTCAATGGAAAGAAAAACAAGGTGTTTTGCTGCTAACTTGCCACTAAACTGAGAAACTCAGTGACATTTTTTATTGTAATGCAGTGTCAGAAAAAAGTTTTCCCCTGAAATGTATCGTATAGTTCCTGTGATTATGCAGAGCAGTGTGGAATCCCGTTTGCCAAGGAGAAACCAGGGCTCTTTCCCCGTTTCACTTACTTATCACTCTAACTCGAAAAGTTTGCACTAAGTTGGTTTGGAACGGATTTTACTCAATCTTTAATAGATGCTTGATTTTGACAGTCTCACTCGCCCTAAACATAGTGTTTTTTAAACCCCAGTATCGACTCATGATAGCGGATGATCCAAACTGTGTTCTGATGGGATGGGAGAGATTACACTCAAAGGCAAAAAAAAAAAAAATAAGTCAAGATTTGCAATACAGCAAGGTGTTATATTTGGAATCGGAAAAGGTCCTTAGGAGTCGTGGTTGGGGTTGCCAGGGAGACTACGCAATGGACCAGGAGTGGCCTTCCATTATTGCACTTTGCTCAACGCGACAACTGAGGGGGGGTGGGGGAAGCCAAACAAGGAGAAAACACAGCCAGGACTGAGGTTTGCAGAGGAGAAAACGAGCCAGAGGCGTTGGTGTTGTCAAATAAGTTGCTGTCAGGCTCTTAAGCCGCCCAGCCGCGAGCCTGCCTGCCGCAGAGAGGCTTCGCTTGGTAGCTCCGAGGGGTGATTAAGCAGCGCCTAGGCGCCCCAGAATTAGTCAGACGCTTTAGCCACCAGCAGGGTGGTGGGACCAGGGACTGTCGGGTCTGGTTGTACATTTTTTGGGACACAGATATGTGGCGACTGAGATTATAGGCCTATGAACAAAGTGGTCCCAGCAGAAACCCTTTAAAGCGGAGTTGATACAGATCTTGCCACCTAAAGGATGGTGGTGAAAAGTTGGTTCAAGAAAATTTGGGTTTGAGGAGGGAAGACCCTTACCATAGCAGTGACTACGGGTTGGAGCTACGTTCAGAGTAGACTAGATGCAAATTCTGGAGACTCGCAGGCAAATGGAGCATCAACTCAGGGAGCTCTGATTAACACCGGGCAGGGCGCGGGCACGACTCTCCACCCACAAACCAGTCTTTAAACTCACTGTTGCTTTGGGCTCAGATGCCGAGGTTTCAGAAGGGAATATCCTATGGCGGGGGAGTGGCTGGAGTGAGGAATCTCGCCAGGCTAGAACTTTGGGGTTCTGGCCAAAGGGGAGAAGGAAGGGGGGCGCTGGGCGCTGTCCATGGTGCTGGGGAGAGCAGGGAGCCTTCACGTTGCCTGGTTTTCCGGTCTCCAGACAAACGCAAGGTGTAAAGTGAAAACGGACACCAGATCACAGGAATGTGGAAAACACGAGTGTGGCAGTATAATTAAAAACAATCTAGGCAGGTCCTACTTTTATTTCTGGGTCATTACAGTGTAGACAGCACTGTTAACTGGTCGTTGTTGTAAGGTGTTTTCCTCCTTAAAGTGTATCAGATTTCAAAGTATGTAATCAGTCATTGCTAATGTGCAAAATAAAGAGGAAAGAAAAAAGAAAAAGTATGCCTTGAGACTCTAAATATATCCAAGGATAGGAGAGTTAGCTATTTCCAGAGTGCTAGGGAAAGATGAAGCCGAGGATGGCTTAAACCTGCTAGATCACATTTTACTGAGAAAGATAAATTTTTTCACCTAAATACTTCTTTGAATTTTGCATTGGTGAACTACTGTAGTTATATTTTCATCAACAAGAATAAAAGGAAAACTTACATGTTGTAGTGTATGGCTAAGAATTCATTCTGTGTTGTAAAGCAATACTTTTGATTGCATTACTAAAAAGCAAACAATCTTGATTTTTTTTTTTAAAGGCTGGTAATCAGAAAGAAAGCAGGATTCAGATAGAAATAATTTCAACATTAAGGTAAAGGACTGTAAATAGAAATGTAACCTATCCAGTAATAAGCCATATTGTTGAAAAGCACTCTACACACGATATAACAGATAGATCATTCACTATGTTTAGTAAAGCCAGAATTGTAACAGGAAAAGAATTGACATTAATTGTTTTAATCATTAAAATCTATGTATCCTCAGCAACTTGAATCATGTGGCAATGAAGAAGGAAGAGGACATGAATTCAAAGAGCTGACACAGTGATCAGCAGCAACTGACAGCATCTCATTTGATATTTGATATCAAGCACTAGATCAATATTTGTGAGATCAATGCAGTTTTAATGGTTTTCTTTCAAAACTGCATGAAAGCCAAATCATGTCACTCTGAACTACTGTTATTTTTGGAGCTGGTTATTCCAGGGGATGATATTAAGTAACTTACTGAAGCAAAGCAAAAGCAAAAGAGGTGGGGGTCGAGGGGTGTGGAAAACACCACACCACCACAAAACACCACGGTATTTCTTCAGTTGACAATCCAGGGAAGGTGCACATTTATTTGAAAGAACACTTATTTAAGTATGACTTTTAAAAGATGGAAAGCTTTTGAAAGATTACTGGGAGGTATGTGAGGAGAAGGGGGTCAAGGGCAACCTTTCAGATAGTGTAAGAATTAGGTGGTATTTGAACAAACATCAGTGCACATGATAGAAGAGGGAGACTCTGGTCTTCCCCTCATGTAGAAGTGAGTGGGAAATAACAGACTTTTCTCCATTCTTGGAAGATAGACCTGAGAGCCCCATCTGATGCTTAAGCAATGTTCTCACAAAAGTAACATAGAAAAAAGGTAGCTATAAATATTGTCTATTATTTTTTTTAGAAGTGTTTCTCCCTTAAAAATGAAATGCCTTTTATCTGACCCAGAAGAATAGTTTTCTATTCTCTAGTTCTATTTGGATAAAATTCTAAACTTGGATTTATTGGTTTTTACAGAATTCTTTTTGAGGAGTTTCCACCTCGAGGAATCCCAGGCCTTCAGTCAGGACAGAAACTCCTGGGGAGGGCATCAGAAGGTATGAGCATCATCTCAGTAGGACCGCTACAAAGGTGACAGTCGCACTGGGAGTGTTCTTGACAAGCAGAGGTTTGGTTTCTCAGATGATGAGAACCAGAAAATAGTTTTCAATCATAATTCAACTTTAAAACTTGAGGGAAGGAGTTTGCCTTTCATTGAAATAATAGCAATACTTTAGGAAATTTCTGACACCCAACTCTACAGACCTCTCAATCTTCAGATGGATCAAGATACTTGGGACTATGCCACTCTTAGCTCCCCCAGTGCCTCCCTTTTCTTCATTCTAGCATGTTGTCTGCAGAAACTTTGAATGAAGTTCACATTCCAGTGCTTTTACAAAAGTGCATTTCCCACCTTGTGCTCCTTAAGAAACTAGGTAGAGGCAGATTTTCCAGGATTTTAATAATGCCATAAAACAACAACAACAACAACAACAACAACAAGCCATGGTCTGTTCTTTTGTATTCAAAATTGGCAGAGTGCCTACAAACTATAGACATTAGCAGTTTAAATCAATTTTCTTTAATAAAATAAAGCCAACCTTACACACACACACACGTACATATTGCATACCAGCGGATATTTACAGATGCAAAACAAGTTTGAAGCACTTAAAAATATTTATTGCAATGCCTTGAAGATTTTGAGCATGAAAAGCCTATTTCATAAAAAAATTTACGAACTTTCATGGAGACCAGCACATACAGAGCACTTACTATGTTACAGGCACTGAATAGACATACACATATTGTATATGTTGTCTGTAGATTTCAGTTGAGATGAACAGGAATGGACATAAGTACTCCATAAAAGCTATGTATATGTGAGACATATATATGCATATATGCACATAACTTTTTTCTATTTGGTCTTAAAAAAACCCTGAGGTATTTTAAGAAAGGAAATGAACTTCATATTCAATGGTAATTAATTTGGACTTCATTTTGGCAAATCATAATTTGACCAATACTTTTTCCTCATAGTATGAAGAATTTTAATTTTAGTGCAGCAAAAACGCTGTTCTTCTTAAACCACTTTGAAGAGATGTTTGTGAGTCTACAGTCACATCTACATGTTAATCTCTGGTTTTGCCTTCAAACAGAATTCTGTTACAAAGAACTTGGAAAGATTTTGAATCTATTCAGGAGAGGAAAACTCTTTAATTTTCTGAGGAGTAAAAACTCCCCAAGAAACTTCATATAGCTTCTTAGATTTTGCTTCGCATACGTGATAAAACATTGATTGTTGCAGTCTGGTGACCCATGAAATTTGGGGGTTAGTTTTCTCTTCAGACCAGAGCATATAATTATGCAAATAAAGAGCTGTCACTGATCTAGTGAAATACTCACAAACACATGCACTCTGAAATTGGACAGAAAAGTGAAAATGGTCTGTGATGTGATGGTGCCGTGGTTTGCTTTCCTGCCAACTTTCCATCTGAGTTCATTATTCAAATTGTAAACTTTAAGGGAGACATATCGTTCTTGGGGTGTTGGGTGTTTTTTACTTCAGATTCTTTGTTTTGGTCACAGAGTAAGTTCAATATCATTTTACCTATGACAATTTTGCATGTCACCCAATGTAACAGCTATGGAAGGGAAAGCTGAATGATCTGGACAGACAGGTGCAAGACCTTCATACATTTCTTCCTAGAACATGTTTCATAGCTATTTTAAAAAAGTTCAATTCCAGTAATACAAAGAGTATAGTGAAAGGTTTTCCACAAACTTCAAGGCAAGGGTCCAAGAAAAGTTGCCTGAAAAGATATCATGGATTAAGTTCATCTTCTAAGTTTTACATCCACAGGGGAATACTGGCCACTCTATGATGTCCAGTTATCGACCAAACCTTCAGGACAGCTTTCTCTAAATAGCAAATCTTTAGCTTTTGCGCTTCATTTTCCATTATTATTCCTATAGAACCTTTACACCGAGAATTAACAAGGATTCCTCATTCTACCAGTCACATTAGCCTTGAGATCTCCCAGTCCCAAAGTTACCATCACACAGGCTGTGGCGTAGTTTTAGATGTCATGGAGGGTCCCACTGATGAAATCTGAGAAGTCTCATGTCAACCCACTGACTGCTAAAGACATCACTTCATGAAAGCAGTGGTGTGAAACTTTAAAAACATTGATCCAAAGGAATCAATTAAATCAACATCCATCCCTTCTAAGGGTGAGGTTTAAAAATTATCTTTGCCGTTTAAAAATGCAGATTTCAAGATGCTTCGATAACTGTTTCTATTCGTGGACCTCTCTTAACGCATTTTGTGTTACCCCTTCCAGCATCTTCCAGGAGGTGTACGTTTTTCGAGTACAGTGCACAGGAGCTACAATGGTTTAAATCTAAAACCACCTCACAAAGCCAATGCTTTAGGTGGGGTAGCTTTAAGCTCTGTGAAGTGTTGGTTAAAATCCCTTTCCCAGATTCAAACTGATCATTTTTTGAGATTAATAGAATATTAGATAAAGAGATGAACAATTCAAGAGACTACTACTCAGACATTCTATACAGGGAAGGAAGGAAAGTATAACATTTTTTGAAAGGGGTATGTTAGAGTCTTTTATTTTACATTATGCCAGAGGGTATATAAGTATCACAATTATATCCCCTTTGCCACCCATATTTCAAGTATATGAATGCCTCATGTTTATTTTTTAGCCTCTCCCCACAAGACATGAGAAAAGTTTCCAAAAAATTTAGACTGTGAAATTTTATGCTGTGAAAGTTACTTAATAGTAATTTTTCTTAAGTGAATTTGGAGTACTGCTTTCAACAGGAGCCTATCAGTTAACAGTCTAAACAATGATTATACCATACATGTTTGGACTGGAACTCTGCAATACAGAGAAACATGAAAAAAATCTAGTTGTAAATTAGCAGTGCTAATTTAGTTAACACACTCTGTCACCCAAAACCCCTCACAGGAGTGAAAGGTTTCAGAAGGAATAGCTGTAACAGAAATGTGCACAACTCAGTTATGGACTGAGCACACTTTATCAAGGTCTGATCATCAGCACTTTGGGAGCAACTGAATCTTACCAGGCTCCCTTTGAAAAACATATTTACTGTATATCAGTGGCTATTTTATAAATCATTCTGAAGACAAGTTGTTCTAATTTCCTTATATATTAAAAACATTTGGCTAAAAATGTTATCTTTATGATATATGTGAGCCAAGTAGAGACCCAGCTAAGTTAGGATATTGTTCACAGCGATAGCAATAGTAAGAACAATAGCTATGAGCTTATAATATGGATGGATATGGTCCAATCACTTCCTTTAGGTCTCAGCTTTGAAAGCCCCTGTGCAGGTGATGAAAAGAACTTCTGAGGAGGAATAACACACAGTTGCTTGTGGGAAAAACCTTTTTTATTTTAAAATGTTAACAGAAAAGAGATTATAGGAAACTCCTGTGCTTTATTTATTTATTTTTGACATATAAACAAAAATGCATTCCAGGAAGCACAAGGTAGAGATTTGAGAAAAGAACACTATTACAAGTAGATGGTCTTTCAAATATCCAGTGTGACTTTCAAGGACTGCATGTTAGGTCCCTTTAGAAAGCTCCAAAGCAGCTGCCCGGTACTGAAGCTTCAGCAGGAGTATTCTGAATCTCCAATTTATGTCTTTCTCAATCTGTTTACTCTAAGAACTAAGTATATGGTTAAAGAAAAAAAAAAAAAAGCCCACAGCCTACCTTTATACCACCCCGTGCCTAGAATCTTTTTAAGGAGATAACAGGGAGAAGACCAGAGAAGAAATATTAACACTGGCCACCCCTCTGCAGGTGGGGTACTGTCAACTGCTTGTTGTTAGCCCAAGAAAACCCGAGGTGAATAGTATCATTACACATATACCGACAGCATCCCAATCAACAGGTTAAGAAATCCTACGTTCTAAGGAGTCACTTCTCTCTGGAGTGCTTTGTCTGGCTCCAGTGGGCTGCTACAATGCAGATCCACAAGTAGTAACAGACATTTACAAACTGTAACTCTGTAAATAGCTCTCTACCAGACAGATAACAAGGTTACAATTCAGTGATTATAAAATCATCATCATAAGGAATCAATGACACTCTCCATACAAGTGAGGGATCTGGAGGCAAGGACCGGGAGTCCTTTGGTTCATAAGCTGAGCACATTTACTTTGCTTTAATTCAGCTGCAGAACCTTCGCAGATTTATCCCTGCATAAGTGTTGGTTTTTGTCTTAATGTCACAAAATTAGTTTCTTGTGAATTTTCATATACTAAAACACCAGACAATTTATAACATTTGGTAAGATACATTCAATCCACACCAGTTTTCCAAACCCAGCCTTTGGGAAGCTATCTTTTTTTTTTTTTTTTTTTTAACAGCGCTCACCAATCCTTCTAAAATTAGAAGGTAAAGGGCCACTATGACAGGGCAATGTGCTTGACATTGTTGGAGTAACACATTTTAATTCGCCCAGGAGCTGGGGGTAAAATGCCATTTTGATTTTCCTCTTAAGTTTTTTCTGCTTAAGTAGTATCAGAAGATGACCAGACATGACCACTACCACTTTACTTCACCGGCACTGAAAACACAGAACTATTGAATGCACGTAGATGCCAAGGAACATGAGATATTACCAGTTTTAAAACTTGCTGAAATCAGTTCATACTAAAAAAATTCTCCATAAGCTTGTTGAGTCCAGGTTATTCTTCTGAGGCACTAGACAGTGCCTCGGGTTAATTTTGGATATACTTTTCCATGTTCTCAAATAAGGCAGGCACATTATTTGTTGAATTTACTTAAGAAAGGATTGGAAGTATTAAATTCACAATCTCACCCACTGGATATAATCTTCACTAATTAAATTCTTCAAGTAATTAATGTTTAATGTTTTAATTTAAAAGCCAGTAAAATGTCAACCTATTTTATCTTCTGTATTTCACAGTGCTGGCCAGATCCCAGTTGGGTTAAAGGACCTAACTGTTGGAATTATATGGCAAAACCCTATCAGAAGAAGTGGAACACTAAAAATTTTGGACCTAAAAGAGAATATCATTCTCTTTTCCTATTGTGGATAAAAACTGAAACATTTTAACTTTACTTAGCCTTTCAGAAGGACAAGGGTATGCAGTTTCATTTTCTTGATGACAGTAAAAAACAAATGGTGTAACCGCAAGGGTTGACTACAAGAAAGGTCCAAGCACTCAGTACGGATTAGTAACTACCACCAGTACTCCACATGGGAGTACAGAGAGCAAGCCTTGAGTGTATCATCTAAATGCCTCTCATCATGTTACATATTTAACAGTAGGGTCAGTTTTCATAAGTTAGAAATCTCACTGAAAATGGGGCCTTATACCTGCATCTAAAATACCTGCTTACGTTTTCCTTCGAACGTTCTCTCCTCAAGTCAGAGACATAAAGACTCGTTCTACTAAGCAGGAATGTCCGGAGAACAGGATTCGGATTCAGTACTTTATGAATTTTTATTCAAAGTTTTTCTTTCAGTCTTGAAATGGAAATCGGTCATTACAGGAGAGAACAATTTGTACTCCCCAAAAATCATCATGGCATTCATGTTCTCAATTTAAAGTTGGCATTTCTAGGACCCGGGTGTGTGGCTTTCTATAAAAAGAGACGGGCTCATAAGATGACCCGAGGGAAAAACCTGGTTAAAATGAAAGTTTGAAGTCTAGGATAAAAGCTTGCTGGGTTTAAGGGGGAGTCAAAACGGGCTCGGTTGAGG
Source organism: Peromyscus eremicus (assembly GCF_949786415.1). Taxonomy (NCBI): domain Eukaryota; kingdom Metazoa; phylum Chordata; class Mammalia; order Rodentia; family Cricetidae; genus Peromyscus; species Peromyscus eremicus. The sequence continues at coordinate 72,583,941 of NC_081427.1, forward strand.
CTGGGCACTAGCGGCCGCCCTGCAGGAGCGGGCGGTAGGACCGCGCAGACGCCGCTGGGGCTGCAGCGCCCGCGGCTCGGCGGGGCGGTTCGAAGCCGGGGCTCGGGGCTCCGGGCCGCGCTCGGCCGCCTGCCGACCCCTGCGCCGAGCCCGGGCTCTGCCCGCGGGAGACGCGGCTGCGAGTCCATATTGCTTTGACAGTTGCACTCATCTAGAAATAATGCAAAACGCTATTTTAGACGAACGCATCGCGACCCTGTGCTGGAGGAAGAAAGCAATCTAATGGGGGCCGGGAGGCTGCGGGCGCTCGGGCGGCGGCGGCGGCGGCGGCGGCGGCGGCGCGCTCACAGCTCCTCGTGCTTGATCCGGTGCGAGCGCCGCGTCAGGGCCGGCTTCTGCGAGCTGCTCTTGGCCTCCGACGCTTCCGCGAAGAACTTGAAGATGGACGGGAAGCTCTTCCAGGAAGTGAGCTCGTGGCGGTCGGTGCCTGCGGAGACACACACGGGATTACAAGGGTGGCGGGTGTGTGGCCACCGCAGGCGGCGGACCCCGCCCTCCCGGGAGCTCCCCGGTCCCGGTCCCCCGCCCCGGCCAGGACGCGGGGCCCCGAGGAGCCGCCGGGAGCGCCCGGGGCCTCCGCCCTCCGGGCCAATCCAGTAGCTCAGCGGGAAGGGCCACTCCCTCTCCCGCCTCGAAACCACCCACTTCCCCAGGCCTGGGATTGGTTTCCCCAGCGTGCGGGATCCCGAGTCCACCACACCCACCCCACCGCGCTCGGTGGCTGGGCTCCCAGGCAGAGAGCGGGAATGATTCCTTTTCTGGCCTCTCCCAGTCTCTGATGTTGGACACGACTGCTCCAGCGAGGTCACGGGGACCAAATCACTGGAGATATTTAATGAAAGGCCAGATTCAAAAGGAGACTAGGAGCCTTGAAAGTATTCTAGGCGGGCCACACGCTTTACAGATTTTAGGAGGATGGATCTAGAAAAGCCAGACAAAAAGTGTTTCAAAGAGGAACCACTGAAAGCATTTAGGCCCCCTATTCAGTCGGGGTATTCAGAGAAGCGGTAGATTTTCAATTTACCAGGTTATTTTACCACAGCTTCTGACTGTGGCTTGGGTTGCATATTATACACTAATTTTCAAATCAAATGGAACCTTTAGTTTGACAAAGGCGATAAGTAACATGTAGGCATGGGAATACACGAGTAACCCGGGCTTAAAAAAACTATTTGTGATAGCTTGTATAATTTAACCAATAACTTCATAATCGATTTTTAATTAAAAATAAAATAATTACAAATACCCCCCCCCCCCCATAGAAATTATGAGTGGTTAGCTTTGAAACAGAATCTTGTCCTCAATCACTTAATTATGCAGATACTGCTTGGAAGTCTCCGAATTCAGGGCCTCTGATACTTTAACATTGTTAATGATAATTCTTTAGTCTGTAATAGTAGGTCATTGCTATGGTTACTCTACAATGGTGCAAGACTTTGCCTTCCCCCTTCAGCTATTCGCTGAGACCTGGTAACCACATTTGTTGCCTAGCAACAGCTTTGTGACAGTATCACAATCTGGGAGTTATAACAATAACGATGCTGTGGCGCACTGGGTTGGCCAGAGAGCAGAAAGCTACAGTGTGTGCATGTGACTTAGCTGTGGGAGCTGTTCCTACCAAAGAACTCATCTCTTCACAGGTGCCCTTCACAAGGATGGCTTCACCCCCTCTTCTCTGGCCTTGTGAACCTGTGCTTGGAACTAAGAGCCAATATTGAAGTCATACTCTGGAGACATATCCTCCAACACCACTGTGTTCAGACTGAAACATGAGGTCATTTCTCTATTTGCTTACGCATTTCTGGCAAAATTCAATTTATTCAGTGGAAGGGATTGATGAGTATAGGTTTTACTGGTAAATCCTGAAGGGCCTGAATGAATTCTGATAATTGTTAATAGAATTCTTAGGGGAAAAAATCTGACTACATCAGTATGTGTGTAAAATTACCAGGTTTTTAAAACACATGGAACATGCTGATATCATTTTTTTTTTACTAAGTCAAATTATGTCCATCAAGGACATATCTAGATATCTTCAAACACATCTGTTTCAAATAAATGCCATGAGTATTTCCAGAAGGAGGCTCTGCCTCTTGGTAGGTTTATGAAAAGTTTGTCTTTTTCTGTAGACAATCCACTTTCAGTTCAGTAATAACTATTAAATTGCAGGCATGATGACAGAGTATTTAATCTGTATTTCTTCCTTTTGAATGTCCATCCTCAGATGCATGGCAACAACTATTTCCAAACACAGTAAGCCTTTCCTCAAGTGTTAACTGTTTCTTTCCTTCTCACTTCCTAACTTTCTACTACCACTGGGCATTTCTCCTTAGTGATCAGCTACACTGACCAGTGTTGCCCAGGTGAGGATCCATTTGTAACTTTCCCAGGGAGCTCCTCTTACAATTCTTCCTTCTCCTTGAAAACCAATCCAATCTATGACTCTGGAGGGACTTGGGAGTCAATGGTCTCAAGCAATTTGTTAAGTAACTTTAACCCCCCTTTTCCCTAGTGACAATCTTTCTGAAGGATGAACAGATGTCCTTGAGGATAAACTCACTAAAGGATCTTTTGGGTTTCAGCTCATGACACCTCTTGGCTAGCATAGTCCTGGCCTGCGAAGACCAGTGTAGGAAGGAGAGCTGAGTGCCTGTGTTACTCCAGCGTTTACCCTTGCAAGTAGATGGAGGAATGACTAGATGTCTGCTTCATCAGGAGGGAGGGTTACTAGGAAGTCAAGTAGGCTGACAACTGAGTCACTCCTTTAGGTAACTGAGTTAGGGCACAGAAGGTGGAATTTTTTCTGAAGAATTGGCACATGCGTATCTTACATTTTTATAGAAATCTCCTTTTTGAGCTGGTGAGACGGGGGCTTTCCACTGAGCCCAGCAACCTGGGTTCAACTCCCTGGACCCACGTGGTAGAAAGAGGGAAACGACCCAGGATGTTGTCTTCTGACCTCTATGTGTGCCATGGCGCGTGCGCACGCACGCACGCACGCGCGCACGCGCACGCGCACACACACACACACACACACACACACACACACACGCATACTGAAGTGTAATATAAAAATTATAAAAAACTCACAGACTCATCCTTAGAAGAAGAGATATAGGCAATTAACAGCTGCTGAAATAGGGAGGATCTGGCTTTCCCTGGACAAGCCCCCTGGGGAGTGCTCCCTCTCGACATAAGCAACACTAAATGGAACACACACACACACACACACACACACACACACACACACAACAGAGAAGAGGTCACTAATTTGAGGAGAGGTTAATATGGATGGAGTTGGGACTAGAAGAAGGATGGGTGGAAATGTTGTGAATAAACTACTCATGTATGAAATTCTGAAAAGTTTTTTAATTAAAAATTTCTAGAGCTGGGTGGTGGTGGTGCACACCTTTAATCCCAGCACTCAGGAGGCAGAGCCAGGCAGATCTCTGTGAGTTCGAGGCCAGCCTAGTGTACAGAGCGAGATCCAGGATAGGCACCAAAGCTACGGAGAGAAATCTCGTCTTAAAAAAATTTTTTTTTCTTAAGTTTTGGAAGTGGACTTTGTGCATGTGTTCGTGTGTGTGTGTGTGTGTATGTGTGTGTGTGTGTGTGTGCATGTGAAGGCCAGAGAACTAACTACCTCAGGTGTTATTCTTGGAACTTACCAAGTAGGATAGGCTGGCAGATCTGCCTGTCTCACTCTGCCTTTCCAGTGCTGGGATTACAAGCACATACCATCACACCCGAATTTCTTTTTATGTGAGTTCTGGAGATTAAACTCATGTCCTATGGTTGAAAAGCAAGCATTTTACTAATGCAGTCACCCCTCTGTTACTGGAAGCGAACTTTTAACATTTAAAAAGTAGCATTTGGAAGATGCATGCCAGTTTTGGTTCACATGCACGCTTTCAAGTATATATCTGGATATCATTTAAAACAGTTTGGTGGGGCTGGAGAGGTGGACGGTGGTGAAAATCACACGCTGCTCTTGCAGAGGATGGAGGTTCATTTTCCAGCACCCACATGGTGGGTGACCATCTGTAACTGCAGGTGTAGACTAAACAACACCCTACTCTGGCCTAGTGGGCCCTGCAGTGCACAGACATAAGTGCAGGCAAAGCAACCACACACACAAATGTAATTAAAATAAACGTTAAAACATTTCAGGGACAAAGTTCCATTGAAAATATTGACAAATTAATATGACAATCTGCACACAATAGTGCTCAAAGAACGGGGACTTAAAATATTTATTTTTAAATTATGACTATTGTGTGTGTGTTTGTGTGTATGCACATGTGAGTGCATGCTTTTGAAGTCCAGAAGTGTCAGGTCCCTGGAGCTAGAGTTACAGTTGTGAGCTGCCTGTTCTGGACAGCTCTATGTCAACTTGACACAAGCCAGAGTCATCTTAGAGGAGGGAACCACAATTAAGAAAATGGCTCCATAAGATTGGGCTTCAAGCCTGTGGAGGATTTCTTAATTAGTGATTGATATGGGAGGGCCCAGCCCATTGTGGGTTGGTGGTCCTGACTTCTATAAAAAAGCAGACTGAGCAAACCACGGGAAGCAAGCCAGTAAGCAGCTCCCCTCCATGGCCTCTGCATCAGCTCTTGCCTGCAGGTTCCTGTCCTGCTTGAGTTCCTGTCCTGACTTCTTTCCGTGATGAGCAGTGCTGTGGAGGCAGAAGGCAAACAAACCCTCTCAGCACAGCGCTGATAACCCTAGCTAAGAATCCACATGGTGTGGTGCTGGGAAACTGAAGTCAGTTCCTCTGGAAGAGCATTTGTTTGTTTTAACCATCTTTCTAGCTCCATAAACAAAGTGTCACTGAGGATGACATGCTCATGGAGCAGGAAGACAGGGCAACACTGTTTTCTCTTCTGTCTTCTCTATATCACTCTTTCCCATGGTAACCAACCCAAGTGCTCCTTACAAGTCAGTTGTGATGTTTAGTGTTAACTGTCCACTTGACAAAGTCTAGACTCACCAGAGAGCTGGCCTCTGGACGTGCTCCTTGGGGATTATCTTAATTGCATTAATCTAGGTGGGAAGATCCACCCCCCCATGGGGTCCTGGCTGGGGTCCTGGGTTTGAAGTGGAGAGGGAGCTGAGTAGCCTGTAGTTAGTGCTCTGTGGATGCCGTAAGCAGTTGCTTCAAGTTCCCAGTCTCCTGACTTCCCCACCCTAATGGACTGTACCCTTGATTTATGAGCCAAAATACCATTTTTTCTTCATTAAGTTGCATTTATTAGGGCATTTTACTACAGCAGCAGGAAAGGAAACTAAGACATCAGCCTTGTCTATGTTCTTGTTCACTTGATCTTACTGTGTAGCATTTTTCTCTGTAGAGGGGGTGTGCACGGGGGTAAAAAAATATAAATATTTATTTAGCTAAAAAATACTTGATATCTTGGTAGATGTACACTATTTTGAAGTTGAAACCCATTTTTTTCTTGCAGGTTTTTTTTTTTTTCCCTCGAGACAGAGTTTCTCTGTGTAGCTTTGCACCTTTCCTGGAACTCACTTTGTAGCCCAGGCTGGCCTCAAACTCACAGAGATCCACCTGCCTCTGCCTCCCGAGTGCTGGGATTAAAGGCGTGCGCCACCACCGCCCGGTTTCTTGCAGGTGTTTTAAAAAGTCAAATATAGGGGGCTGGAGAGAGGGCTCTGTCTTTAAGAGCTTTTTCAGGGGACCTGAGTTCAATTTCCAGTGTCCACACCATGCTGCTCACAACCACCTACAACTCTAACTCCAGGGGATCTCATGCCTTTGGCCTTTGTGGGCAACTGAACTCAACTGCACTTATATTCCCATACATATAATTAAAATAATACAAACAAATCTGTAAAAAGTTAAGTATAAATGACTTTTGTATGTCTTTTGGTGCTGGGATTGTCCTCAGGGCTTTTGAATGCTGAGTATGCACTCTGATACTGGGCTATACTCCAAGCCCAGTAAAAGGAGTGTCTTAACATGAAAACCAGTACAACTTACACCATCAACAAGTTCTATAATAGAGGGAAGGTCTCCAGAAGCAAACAGTCAAACAAGTGATGTTACACACACACACACACACACACACACACACACACACACACACACACGAAAGTATGTGTGACTGGCCAGAGAGGAGGTTCACTGGTAAATTACACGCGATGAACAGAGAGCAGAGACCGAAGAACATTAGAACTGTGGAGAAACATTACCAAAAAAATACAATTCAAAAGAATTTCTTGGTCTGAGTCACTGTTAATTATTAGTAGTTACTTTATCTTATATGTCCCAAGACCAAAAGGTTGTGGAATAATTTCAACATTCCATGTATAATTTACATGTCGGGTTATGGGGAGAATAGGGAATATCACTGTTCACAAAGTCACCTCTGAATATGACAGAGTTTTCTTGTATCTTTATTTCAGAAAGAACTCTCTCACATGTACTCCTATTTTGTCTCCATTCTTCCCCCTTTTTCTAAAGCAAAAGGTAATGAATAAACATTGTAAGTTACTATAACAAAGGAGAGAAGAAAATGTGTATGAGATACATTAACAGGGTACCATGTCTATGATACTTTCAAAATGACAAGGTTTCATTTTAAAAATTGATCTTTAACAAGAGAAAGAGGTACGCACAATTAGGAAGCAATAGAGACCCTGTCAATACAGCTATGTTGATAATAACAGGTAAGGGAATTCTTGAGAAAATCTCATATATATAAATCAAGAGTCTGTAATATGTATTAGTGAGCCCCAGTGGGATTAACTAATGAATTTATGGGCTCACCAACAGTTATTTTTAGAATGTTATAAAGAATCAGAAAAAACTCAAGAGCACCGAGAAACAATGTGCCACCTAAAAAGAAAGCATAACCACTAAAATTTGTTTTAAAATGAATGCTGGAGTTTCTAAAAAGAATATAATTAAAAAATACAAGCTCATATCTGAACGGAGAACGGCTGCTGAGGAAGCCCCGTGGCTCCAAGTGGCTCGAAGTGGGAATCTGCCATAGGGAGGTGTTCCACGCAAGGGCATTGATCAGGACTGTGTGACAGAAATGCCAGCTGCCGCTCAGTGAGCACGCTGCAGCGAAAGACAGGCACTTCTCTTTCCACTGCTAACATGTTTGCAAGTCCACTGGCTTTCTGCTGAGACCCTAAACATGAGATGTCGGATATGGACAAAAATCCGGGATGTAGAAAGCCCAGACACCTGCAGCTTCTGGGGAAGCCCGTCCTGTGTTTGATTAGCAACTTTCTGCCAAATACCTCTTAGCTCTGGTGGGACATAAGAAGGCAAGGAGATCCAAGGAGCAACTCTGGGAAGTAAACATTCTTGATGTGAGTAGCACCTTTAGTAGTGACAGGTCTCACACTGAACCCCAGGGCGAACTGTCCTAATCAGCCTCCACAAAATCAATAACGATAGATGCATTTTTATTACTTTATCTATTGATTCTAGATAGCTGGTATAGAGATGCTTTCTTTCTACCTTTCTTCCTTCTTCCTTCCTTCCTCCCTCCCTCCTCCCTCCTTTCTTTCTCTTTCCTTTTTCAGTTTTGAGATAGGGGTCTTACTGTGTAGGTTCTGGCTCTTTTTGAAGACCTAGCTGGCCTCAAACTCACAGATATCCACAGACATACCTCTGCTTCCCAAGTGCTGGGATTAAAGTGTATACCACTATGCCCGGCCTGCCTTCTTTGGTTTTAGTGCCTGTTTCCTCACGTTACTTAAGACTTGGCCTCTAAAGATACACCAAAACACTGAAGTTTAAGAGCACTGGCTGTTCTTCCAGAGTTCCCAGCACCCATATGGCAGCTGATAACCACTTGTAACTCCAGTCCCAAGGGATCTGATGCCCTCTTCTGGTCTTGGTTGGCACTGCACACAGACGGTGTACATACAGATACACAGGCAAAAACACCTATGCACCCATGGGTGAAAAGTTCTCTTTCCTGTTGCCACTTTCTTCTGGTATTTTAGATGATTTAAATATTATTTAAACATAAATTTTATTGAATATGTTTGATGTCTATAATACACACAGAGTAAAATGGTCACTCCAGCAGAACAAATTAACATGTCACCTCACACAATTATTTTCTTTCATGATAAGAACAGCTTTAAATTTTTTCTTCCCCAAACCACTAATACAACATTACTGTACCCTGTTCATGTGGCACAGCAGGCACCTGGACTTGCTCATGCTCTGCACTTACTGCAATGGGTTCTCTAGACGACACCAGCTCCTCTCCTCCTCTCTCCCACCCCACCCCATCTCCATCTCTTCAGTCTCTATCATCTCCTCCTCTCCTCCTCTCTCCCACCCCACCCCATCTCCATCTCTTCAGTCTCTATCATCTCCTCCTCTCTCCCACCCCACCCCATCTCCATCTCTTCAGTCTCTATCATCTATCTCCTCCTCTCCTCCTCTCTCCCACCCCACCCCATCTCCATCTCTTCAGTCTCTATCATCTCCTCCTCTCCTCCTCTCTCCCACCCCACCCCATCTCCATCTCTTCAGTCTCTATCATCTCCTCCTCTCTCCCCACCCCACCCATCTCCATCTCTTCAGTCTCTATCATCTCCTCCTCTCCTCCTCTCTCCCACCCCACCCCATCTCCATCTCTTCAGTCTCTATCATCTCCTCCTCTCCTCCTCGCTCCCCACCCCACCCCATCTCCATCTCTTCAGTCTCTATCATCTCCTCCTCTCCTCCTCGCTCCCCACCCCACCCCATCTCCATCTCTTCAGTCTCTATCATCTCCTCCTCTCTCCCACCCCACCCCATCTCTATCTCTTCAGTCTCTATCATCTATCTCCTCCTCTCCTCCTCTCTCCCACCCCACCCCATCTCCATCTCTTCAGTCTCTATCATCTCCTCCTCTCTCCCCACCCCACCCCATCTCCATCTCTTCAGTCTCTATCTTCTCGCTCCCCACCCCACCCCATCTCCATCTCTTCAGTCTCTATCATCTCCTCCTCTCTCCCCACCCCACCCCATCTCCATCTCTTCAGTCTCTATCATCTCCTCCTCTCCTCCTCTCTCCCACCCCACCCCATCTCCATCTCTTCAGTCTCTATCATCTCCTCCTCTCCTCCTCGCTCCCCACCCCACCCCATCTCCATCTCTTCAGTCTCTATCATCTCCTCCTCTCCTCCTTGCTCCCCACCCCACCACCAGCTTCATCTCTTTAGTCTCTATCTCCCGACATGTTTGTTTCAGAAAGTGTCTCTCTATGTAGCCTGGCCTGGAACTCTCTGTGTAAATCAGGCTGGCCCCTGCTTCTTGAGTGCTGAGATTAAAGGTGTGTACTACTATACCTGGCTTTTATTTGGCTTTTTAAAGAGTCCACATGTAAATTTTCTCTATGTCTGTCAACTCCTTAGCACCTGGAGGTCTACCCATAGTGTGACAAATCCCTATTAAAACTCTAATGGCAGTTTCCATGGAAATAGAAGAAAAAAATCTTAAAATTTATACAGAACCACAAAACCTCACTAGCCAGAGCAACACCGAGAAAGAGAAACGATGTAGGAGGGATGGCACCTCACAACTTAAAACCATATTAGGAAGCTCAGTAATAAAATAGTATAAAGCAACGAACCCGGTGTAGAGAGTCTGGAAACCAAACCAGCTCACTTTGACAAGGCCACTGAGAGGACTTGAGAGGAAAGGAGAATGTCTTCAACAAATGGGGGCGAGATGACTGGCATTTCACAAAAAGTGAGACCGGACTTTTACCATACACAAAAAAATAAAAACGGACAAGAGATCTAAATACATATTTCTCTTTTAGAACCGAAACTAAACCAAACTACACACTGGCTCAGTTGTCTGAATCTTTCCTGGTCCTTAACTTTATAGACCATGTGATAGAACAGACATGTGGGCATGTAATTTCTCCTAGAGTTCCTGACTTTAGTTCATTCACACATGTGTTTACTGTATTCCATGTTCTGTTTCTTGGATCTGGGAGTGTAGTGGCGAGCAGGATATATATGAGCTCTATTCTTGAAGCATGCTTGCTAGTAGGAGATGACAAAAAATGTAAAGCAACCAAGGAAGACAATCCCTCCAGAGTGTGAAAAGCACGATGACAAGATACAACAGAGGGAGTTAAGAGACCAAAGGGGATGGTGGATACCAAGGGGAAGGGTGGTCATCAATTAGAGTTGAGTAGAGAAGGATTTTTAACAGGGATCTGGCCTGTAAGAGAGTGGGATGAAAAACTTGGGACAGAGTTCTGTAGACAGAGTTTGAGAAGAACAAGAAGAAAAAGGTTGTCACGGTTATGGAATCTTTGGGTGTGACAGAAACATGGCAGGTCTGAGGATTAATAATTCCTACAAGATTAGTGAGGCACATCTCTGGTATACCACTGAGGCCACTTTCCTCTTTTATTCCATGCAGCACGCCACCTGTTGGGTGGCACCAACTATGTTCAAGGCAAGTCCCCTCAGGAGAAGTCCATACCGATATACTCTCAAGATTTACTGGTTCAGAGCAGGCATTCTCTTTCCACAAAGGAGGAAAAAAAGAAAAGCAAGGAAAGACTGAACCCTAGAAGGGTTCAAGTTAAACCTGTCACTCCATCTCTGGAGTGGTATGTTCCCGAAGGTCTGTGCAGGCCTGCTCCTATGGACTGTCCAGTTGTGGCTCACATGGCTTCTGCTCATTACCTGAGGCTTTCCTTTGGCAGATAGTCCATGTTTTCTCTCTAATTTCCTGAGGTCTCCACTGCATCCTAGGCTTCACCTGCTTTGGAACTCTCTGAAGGAGTTCTCATCCTGCCACACACTGTGAAGGCTTCTTTTGAAATCTTGGTAAAATCCCCAATGAATTTGTAAGTCTCACATTCTGTACGACTGTAAAATCCTCATCCTACAGACAAAGCCAGTTTAACCAGGAAGAGACTCATGGGACCATGGTCTTAGCAGCCTGCAGGTGGCTGGGCATGAGGAAAGGCTTTCCAAGGTGGCTTTGTGTGAGCAGGGCACTCTGAAGCTCTCTTAGAATAGTCTTTCAAATGAACTAAAACTCCATAGCTTTGAACTTGTGATGGGTGGGCTCAGGCCAGTTCCTGAGCTGCCTGTCAGGACACTTTTCCTATTGTCCCAAAGCAAAGGACTTGGTTTCTTTTTGATGAAACCTTGTCTCGTTGCATCTGGCACACTCTACTCTCCTTGGACACAACTTTGCATGCACTTCTTTTCTTGGGGAACTATAGGTTTTCTAAGCTTTTATTCTTTGCTCACACTTCTCACTGTACTCTTGGTTACTATACCGTACAGCAATAATCACACAACAGTCCAACTGCTAGGCCACCTCGAAATCCCTCTTCCATATGAACTGCTTTCCTCTTCAAATTCAGCTTCCCACAAAGTTTTAGGACATGGACAAAATGCAGACGAGTCCTTGAGCACAATGTTATGAACAACCTCCAGTTCCCTGCAGGGTCTTATTCCCATCTGAAATTCGTAAGCACAGGCTTAATAGTTCACACCCATCAGCATTCTGGTTTTCTGAGAGCACATCAGAATTACAATTTATGTGGGCTCAAGCATTCTAGAGCTTCTCCAGCCTAGTCTCTAAACTTCCACAAATTCCAGAAACCACTGGCAAAGGCTTCTGAACCATGTGACTGAATGGTCACAGTAACATCTCCACTTCTTTGTCCTTCTTTTCTGAATCTGTCACATTTTTTTTTATCCCTATGATAAACACCTGAACAAAAGGAGAAGATTGACTTTGGCCGATACTTTCAGTTTATCATGACAGGAGGGTGTGTGGGACCACAGCAGCTCACACAATGGCGGCCAAGAAGCTGAGAGACGAGTATTTGCCTAAGTACTGAGTTTTTATGTGAACATAGTTTTTATTTTTCTGCAATATCCATGAGTGCGGTTGTTAGTTGTGTGTGTAGTTTTAAGAGAAACTGGCATGGCTTCCAGAGTCATTATATCACTTTACCTCTTGCTTCTTGTGTCTGAAGACCCAGTTTCTCTGTTTTTGTATTAGAACAGAAAGGCTATTTCTTCTGTTTATTCTTTGTTTTTCTAAACTCATACTCAGGCACATAGTTCCTTTGCCTTTCCCCATACATTCTAGAGTAATCTTTCCTGTATCTATTGTATTATACAGAATTAATCTTGTCAAGGACAGACGCCACCTTTGTCCTTGGCTTTGACCAAATTGGGCAGTTTATTAAAGAGAGGTGGGTGGCTTGGCTCTTCTGTTACTACCTCAATTTCTGGAGGATCTAGAGACTAAAGTTAGCACCACACAGGTGCTAAATCACTTCAATGTAACTGAGTTTCAATAAAAATTCTAGATACCAGGGCTGGAGAGACGGCTCAGCAGTTAAGAGCACTGGCTGCTCTTGTAGAGACCTGGGTTCTATTCCCAGTCCTCACAACCCTTTGGAACTCGAGTACTAGATCAGACGTCCCTTTCTGGCCTCTCCAGGCACTGCAGATAAGTATACAGTGTGCATACATGCCAGCAAAACACCCATACACAAAGAAATAAATAAATGAAAAAAATTAAGAAGTTTGGATACTAAAGTTTGGTGAGAGTTTTTGATTTGGAATATTCCATGTGTATTCTCACTTTTTTTTTTTTGAAAATACAACAGTGCTGTCCTTGATTCCACTGGGAAACGATAACTGGAAGCCAAGCTTGGTGCTGCCCTGGACTCTGCTCTGGGGGCTGCTTTATTAGCTACATTTCTGCTGTGGCATGTTTGGCTGTAGCTGTTAACAGTTTTCAGGGAGGTCTGTGAATCTGTCAGTTTTCCACTCTACTAAAACAGTCAATTGGGAAGGTGGTCTTGGGGATCCAGAACTTCACGTGTACAAAAACCAAAACCACAAACCAACAAAAGACCTGCTAAGTCTGATACAGTGGTGTAGCCACAACCTAGTCAACCACTCAGAAGGCTGAGTCAGTAGTGACCCAGGCACTCAGGGTCAGTCTCTCAGGGAGGGAAGAGGAAGAGAACAAGAGCGCCCCAGGCCTCATGACCTGAGTTTGATGCTCAGAACCCACCCATGGATGGAGAGAGCTGAAAGCTGTCCTCTGGCCTCCATATGTCCACTGTGGTTCCTGTGCATATCCTAACTCAATCAATCAATCAATCAATCAATCAATCAATCAAAAATAGGAAGGAAGGAAGAGTAGGCAGAGGTGTGACAGCTTATGCCCATCATACTAGCACTTACGAGATAGAGGCAAGAAGGTGGGCATTCAAGGTCATTGAGATCAGCCTAGAAAGAAAATGAAAAAAGAATAGGAAGAAAAGGGAACTTGTGCCAGCATTCAATTCTAATCTGAGAACAACGAGCACTTTGTTAGTTGGGTGATTAAATATACAATGACTTATTACTTACAATTCTTAGTGTTTAATATTTGTTGAAGATAAAATAAATAAGAGTTTTAAACACTTTAACTGTTACTGGTATATAAAATGCATTTTTATGTAGTGAATTTGTATCTGACAATCTTGCTGAATTAGTCTTTTTATCCTAATAATGCTATCTGTAACTGGGCATGGTGGTGCACACCTTTAATCCCAGGGGCAGGTGAATCTGAGTTGGAGGCCAGCTAAGGTCTATGGCGTGAGTTCCATGACACAGAGAAACTCTGTCTTGAAACACCAAAAACAACAACAACAAAATAAAAAAAAAAAACTAGATTTTGAGTTTTCTACATATTTATAATCATAGCATAATGTAAATAAGTTCAGTTTTGATTTTTCCTTTCTAATAATTAGATTCTTTACTTTTTCCAGTTATAAAACTTTAAACTATAAACAAAAGTTTTATAATTTAAATTTTAAAGTTTTTAGGGGGGAAAGACTGTAGGAGTCAGAGGGGATGGAGGACTCCAGGAGAACATGGCCCTCTGAATCAACTAAGCAGGGCTCACATGGGCTCACAGAGACGGAAGCAGCAGGCACTGGCCTGCGTGGGTCTGCACCAGGTCCTCTGTGTATGTGCTATGACTGTTAGCTAGGTGTTCTTGTGGGACTCCTAACAGTGGGAGCTGCTGTGTCTCTGATTCTTTTTCCTGCTCTTGGGACTCTTTTCCTCCTGTTGAGTTGTCTTGTTCAGCCTCGATATGAGGGCTTTTGTCTTGTCTTAGTGTATTTTGTTTTGTCATGTTTGGTTGTTGTCTCTGGGAGGCCTGCTGTTTTCTGAAGGGAAACAGATGGGGAGTGGATCTGGGGGAGGGGGAGGTGGTCAGGAGCTGGGAGGAGTGGTGGGAGGGGAAACAATGGTCAGGATGTACTATATAAAAGGAGAATCTGTTTTCAGTAAAAATTAAAATGAAAAAGTCAAACCTTAAACTATTAACAAAGTAGACTAATATACTGATAACCTGATCTAGTGAGTACAATTCTTATAAACAGTGCAAAATTATTAACAAAGTAGACTAATATACCAATAACCTGATCTAGTGAGTACAATTCTTATGAACAATGCAAAATTGGCATCAAGTTATCACATCACATGTTCTATTTTTATTGGTTTCCTGATGATACATTAAGAGCAACTCCATCAGGCAATACTGTTTGTTATTGGTTAGTGGTCATGCATGTGTCCTCGGTGAAGACCATGGCTGTTTCCATACTGCCAGTTAGATGTCTAATATGGGTTTCTTGTCTTCCTAGTTAAGGGTATGCTGAAATATGAAACTGTTCCCCACCTGGTTTGCCGTATTAACTCACTCCTCCTGTCTCAACCTGTCGAGAAGTGGGGATTACAAGCCTTCACCAACAACCTAGCTCTTTGAAAAAATTGAAAACCACATTGCCAGTGCTTTCTACATGGCACGGTTTCTTAGACTTTGAGTATTTACGTGCACAACTTAATATATTCACAGATGAATCATGTAAGAATAGCAACTTCTACTGTTGATTATTTTACAAACATTTACTATCAGGTAGTATTAGAGAGTATCAGGTTAGGGAGACTTTATGAATAATTAAACTGAACATAAACTTTCACTAAGGACTGCTTCCTGATGAACTGTATACAGCCAGGTACGACGAAACAATGACTCAGAAAGGTTATAAAGATTGTTTATAGTCATAAGCCTGATTGCATTTACATGGATATGTCTTCTAACACAACACTTCAAAACTGTAGCTGGGCTTTTCAAATGGTGCCCCCCCCCACTTTCCAGATGACCCCCACACTAATATCTTTCATTACTTACTGCTTATGAATTTAAATTTTTAATCTGGTATCAAGTTTACTTCTACAATTGTAAATATTCATAATCTTGGAGTTTGAGACATAGTAGTAGAAAATGAATATACTTAAGAATATAGATGAACTTAATTGTGCTACAGAACTCAGCAAGAACATGTTATTTTCATTCCCTTGTTTTATATACTGGCTGTACCCAATACTTTATTTTATTTTTTATTTTTTTGGTTTTTAGAGACAAGGTTTCTCTGTGTATCCTTGGCTGTCCTGGAACTCACTCTGTAGACCAGGCTGGCCTCGAACTCAGCGATCCTACTGCCTCTGTTTCCTGAGTGCTAAAATTAAATGTGTACAACACTACCTCTCAGTAATTTTTTTCATGTTATTTTATGTGTATGGGTGTTTTGTCTGCATGTATGTCTGTGTAACATATGATTCCGTGCCCACAGAGTCCAAAAGAGTGTCTCAGATCCCTTGGAACTGTAGTTACAGAAGTCTAAGCCATCATGTTGACACTGGGAATCGAACTGAGGTCCTCTGGAAGAGCATCCCGTGCTTTGAACCACTGAGCCATCTCTACAGCCCTATGTATGCAATACTTTAAATTTTATTACACGACCATGAAAGTCCTTCTTTTTGAAGAAATTTAAAATCAATGTAAGACTTATATTTGACCATATTAAAGAAAGGATGGGGATTATTTTCCAGAGAATCTCAGATACTCTTTGGGTGTCATTCTAGGTTTATGGCATCTATTATTTTATTTTTACACCACAGAGTAAATTTAAAAAGTCATACTGAGAGGAACATACTCTTGTAAGACTAAGATAGGTTTATCTGCACATGAAAATAAGAAAATGTTGGCTTATGGAAACAAAGTGTTTTGCACTGATCAAAATTCAATATTTTTGGATAAAAATTTATAACCATCAGTAGAAACACAGGCTTGTTAAAAACCTTGCTAAAGGAAGTTGTATATGGAGGAAAACCTGTAGTATCAAGGCAGAGACAGTTTAGGAATCCCAACATAAAGAATGCCATGGTATATTTCCCAGAAAAATATTATATTTAGAAATTATAATAAAGTGGGATAAGATATAGTAAAACTCTACAGTGAGTTAATAATAACAATTTTAATGACAGTGTATTATCATTAGAGTAACAGTTACCTTTGCTTGCGTAGTCCTTACTCATGCCATCTACTGAAAATGTACTTGAGATGACTTATATAAACATATTGTAGTAAAATAAAAGAAACAGGTGGTATAGATGACTAGCAGAAAAGCAAGATAAAGTAAGTGTGGTTGTATATAGTTACCATTTACTTTTTGGTCAGTTAGAATTATACATTATAAAATTAGAGATTATATTCTTTGGGAAGAAACTGGATGATAGATATTTTTGTGCATACCTGTATTTTATCCATGCAAAGAAAAAGAATGTACTTATTCCATAATCAATAATAGTTCTCACTTTACTTCAGAATTTCATTTGATCCCAATGTAACTGTTTCAAGTTTTATGACTGCAGAAGGAATGTAAGCTGAAATTATAAGAAAGTAATTTGAGAAAAAAAAAAGGACTTCATTAAAAGTGGGTTCTGCCACAGAGGGTAGGTAGAGATTAAGGGAAGAGAGGGAACAGCGAGATCTTATTAGGAAAGGGAACTAGAATAGGTAATTATGGATGGGTGGCTGAAATGGGAGGGTCAAGTGGGGATGGGAGGGGAGAAGGGTTGTGGGAGGGAACATGGGGAGAGACCCCTAAAGTTAAGGAGCATTTGATGGGTAGTGAGGAAACCTAATAGAGTATAAACTTCCTAAAATATATATCATTTATGAAAGTGTTCTAAATGAAATCACCAAATAATGAGGGAGACAGAGTCCCAACTGGCCATCTCCTGTGGTCCAATGATGGGATTGGGTTACATCTAATTGAGTTGTTGGCAAAAGGGGCCCCACAGGAATCCCCAAACAACCCAGGCTGTTGCCAAGACTATAGATTACTCTCCACAAACTGACAACAAGGCCCCATTGTTGAAGACAACACCTACACAGCTCACTGGACATGGAGATGTAGAACTCGTGCCTATATAGAGCTTTACCCCCCATATTCCAGCATCTTTAGTACAGGAAGGTACTCTGCACACTACCAAAAGAGAAATGTAAACACCAGCAGAGCCCCAAACTCTTTGCTCTACAGTGGTGTCCTGCCTGCAAGATATGCCACTCAATGGTGACACAAAGTCTGTGGGAGTGACCAACCAATATCCAATATCTGATTTGGCTAAAGGGCTATACCATGAGATGGAACCCATACCCAACACTGCTTGAGTGATCAAGAACCCAAGAATAGATAACCCAGGGACCTGGGGTAAAACCAAATACTACAAACAAACAAACAAACAGCATAGCAACAAAATGACTCCTAATGTCATTCTGCTATTCTCATAGATCAGTGCCTTGCTCAGCCATCATCGGAGAAGCTTCCTTCTGCACTGGATGGGAACAAATACAGAGACCCACAGAGAGACCTTATGCAGAGTGAGAGACTTTGGAACACTCAGCCCTAAATGGGATGTTTTCCATCAAATTCCTCCCTTCAGAGCTCCGGGAACCCCACAGAAGAGGGGGCAGAAAGAGTGTAAGAGCCAGAAGGGATGGAGGACACCAAGAAAACAAGGCCCTTTACATCAACATAATCAAAGTTCATAGGACCTCAGAGACTGAAGCAGCATGCCCAGGGCCTACACAGGTCCTCTGTCTATAAATACAACTTCCAGTTTAGTGTTTTAATGGTGTTTCTGAGTGTGTTAACGAGTATGTCTCTAATTCTTATGCCTTCTCTTGGGCTCTTTTCCTTCTTATATTTGTCCTGTTCAACTTCTATGTTACAGTTTTTGTTTTATCTTACTATATTTTATTTTGTTGTATTTAAAAATGAATGAATGATGAATGAATGTGTGAAAACCTAGCCACTAGGCTTTAACAACTAAATTTTTACCTCCTGGGAGAGGGGATATGACTTTTCTCCAATGTGGTGACACTGGGTATATCAATTACTTCAAGGCAGGCCTCATATTCAGGAAGAATTGACCAACACATAATGACCCCACAGTTTTTTTTCTGTGTGTGCTTTTATTTGGTTACAGTTTTATGTTTTGTTTTGTTTATGTTTTTCTTCTTTTTGGTATTGTTTTCTTTTCTTGGTTTTGTTATTGTATTTGGTTTTTGTTTGTATTTTGAGAAAGAACTTAAAGTTGGGTGGTTAGAGGGGGAGAGAAGATCAGGAAGGACTTGGGGAAAGGGAAGAATATGATCAAAATGCCTTTAAATTTAAAATTGTTTTAAGTAATAAAAATATGATAAAAAAGAAAAAAATAAGACAAAAAGGTGGGTTCTGTGGGTTATAAATTGTTTTCCTAAGCCTCAATCTTAGAGCAGTCTCAGCCCGTCACAACCACCTGTTTTACAATATTATCATTTACAAGAATCTTATCAAACTACATGGCAAGACAAGTGAGATGGACCATTATACAGAGTTAGTATCTCTTTCCTTCCTTCCAAACATTACCACTGAAGTGACTGCAATTATCTTAAAAGGCAAATAAAACATTTCAAATTAAAACTATCTTCACATGGTGACAAATGAGAGGATGTTTGCATCCTTCAATCTGTTCTATTAGAGTCATTCTGGGATCATTCAATCATCTCCTACGTCAAAATGAAAAATAAATTGGTTCCTTTAAGAGGTCTTTGAAGAGACCTTTTAACTTGAAGTTTAAGGCCCCAGAGCAAAAGTCTGTAAGTTTAAAGCCCAGATATGCAGACAGATGCTTATTTACAGTTACATGTGGTGGAAAACATAACACAAGCAGACCATTTTATGAGCAATTCTCTTTTGAGTAAAAATTGACTTGAAAGTGTTTCCCTCTTAATAAAGCTGTTTTGCATTTCTAATGTTTTCCACATTCAAGTTCAATAATGAGCCATCTAATCTTTTTTTTTTTTTTCCGGTTTTTCGAGACAGGGTTTCTCTGTGTAGCTTTGCACCTTTCCTGGAACTCACTTGGTAGCCCAGGCTGGCCTCGAACTCACAGAGATCCGCCTGGCTCTGCCTCCCGAGTGCTGGGATTAAAGGCGTGCGCCACCACCGCCCGGCTGAGCCATCTAATCTTTAAAGCAGGTTCAAACAGGAAAGCTTTCCTCTGCTACAGGGTCCCAAGTTCCTAAGTTTCTTCTACAAACAAAAACATTGTCTCTTCGCGATGTCAGAAGCTACACCTGTAAAATCTCACCAACATGGCCATCAAATGTGAGCTGAACAAGGAAGACACCAATGAACATGCCAAAGAGGATGGTGGAAAGCCTATGAGGCCTCAGTCCTACAGAAAGAACTTTAGGCAACTGAGGAAAGCTGGGGACAGGAAAGGCGTTCTTCTCAGGGAATAGCACACCAATATTGAGTGTCCAATGCCAAACGGTCAGCCATGAAAACATGCATACAAGCAAAATTATATGGACTGAGCAGGTTTTATTTAGGAATATATGTGCATATACACATATGTATGTAAAAACAGTTTTAATTAAAAAAAAAAGATGCCATGAATTTGAAGGAGAAAGGGGAGAGGTATATGGCAGAATTTGGAGGGAGGAAAGGGAAGGGAGAAATATTATAATCTCAAAAATAAAACACCCTCAAATTAAAAAAAAATCAGATTTAATGAAGTAATGTATCAGAGTGTTATAATTTTAATATTTCATATCTCTGTATAAAATACTTTAGTACACAATATTCTAAGAAAATAAATTTAGAAATACTGTTTAGACAGGTGTGGTGGTGCAGTCTTAAAACTTCAGCTCTAGGAAGGCTGGGGCAGGTAGACTGTCATGAGCCTGAGGCCAGGGTGGGCTACATCGGGAGCTACATCCAGGCCAGCCTGCAGTATGGGATCATTTTGTGGAGGCCAGGAGCACTGAGGTGTCTCTATGGCTGAGAGCTCTGGCCCTGAAAATGGAAGGATTGGAGTTCAGATCCCAGCACCCACGTCACAAACCAAACATTCCTGAAACTGACAGCAGCCCCAGTGCTGAGCTGCGCAGAGACAGGAGGATTGCTGGGCTTGCTGGCTTCCAGCCTGGCTAAGGTGTGAGCCTCTGCCTTGGAGGAGGGGCAGGCAGAGAGGCTGTGAGAGGACACCTGGCATCCTCTGTGGTTTCCGTGCTCCCAGACACACATGTACATTATATATACATGAGTGCATATGTGCACACACACAGAAATAAAACAAATTAAACATTAAACCCCCAAACATGGAGCTGGAGAGATGGCTCAGCATCCCCTTAACACTTGTCCCTGCAGAGGACCCAGCCTTAGGTGTTCAACATCCATAAGGTGGTTCATAACCATGTTCTACTCCCAGAGAATCTGATGCTGCTTGTGACCTGCCCAGGTTCCGGGCATGCATATGGTACACACACACACACACACACAGACACACACACACACGCAGACAAACACTCATACACACAAAATCAACACATCTAAAAAAATAAAAACCCAAACAACAATAACAATAACATAAAACTAAGTTTAAAATCGGAATTAATTTTAAAATATTTTCAAACTTATAAAATTGTAGGAGAGTTAACAGTTAGTTATTATTTATCCAGATTCATTAGTTTTCAAAAACATGTCCCAGGCGTTCCTTCCCTCCTTCACTGTCTCCATCTCCCCAGGTGTGTACACACATAGAAGAGTTAGTTGAAAGTAGACTAGAATGCCATCCCCTTTGGAATGCTATCCCCCTTAGGATGTGTTTCCTAAGCACAGGGCATTCTCTTCTATGGTCACAGCACAGCTACCAAACTCAGGCTGTGCATGGATGTACAGCACCTCACTCTAAACCTGCACGTCACTTTGGCTGCTGTCCTTACGTCAGTCAGTCTTTCCAGAACAGAATTAAGTCCAGGATTGCACACTGAGAATTTCTAAGCTTTAGGGGCTGAGGAAATGGCTCAGAGGTTGAGAGCACTTGGTGCTCTTGTAGAAGGCTCAGGTTCAATTCCTAGCACCTAACATGGTGACGCACAACCACAGTTCTAGGGGACCTGACACCCTCTTCTGGACACCAGGCATGCAGATATATATACACCAGTAGGCAACAAATATAAAAGAAATACATCTACAAAATTTTAAATTAGTAAGATTTAATAATTACTTTTTTACTTCTACCTGCTTTGTCATATTATATATTACTAGCAGAAGTTAATAGAATTCACTACGTCATAATAACATATTCTACTTTTATTTCTTTCTATAAGACTTGGTTTTCTTTGTGTGTTTGTTTGAGGCTTCCCTCAAACTCGTGGATCCCCTGTTGCAGCCTCTGGAGCACTGGATTAGAGGTAGGAGACATTATGCCTAGCTTTTTTTTTCTCTCTCCGAGAGAGGGTCTTCTGTAGTTCAGGTCAGCCTGCATCTCACCATGGACCTGAGGATGGCCTTGACTGATTCTCCTGACTTAACCTCCAAGTGCTGGGTTTCTAGGGGTGTGCTGCCATATCTGGTTTTATGTGTTGTTGGTGATCGAACCCCAGGTTTTGTCCATACTACTCTACCCACTGACACACTGTAATTCCTTTTTATGGGAGTATTTTTATTAGGATATATTAATTGTACAATAGTGACATTTACACACATGCGTATTTAATCGTTCTTACCTCAACTTTTACCTGCTCTGGACCTCTTCCTCCCAGCCCCATTTTCTCCTCCCATTATTTTATATCTTTTAAATGGTAGTTTTTCTTCAATGTGAAATTTCAGGAGGAGAATACTAACTACTTCATCAGTATGTTTTCTGATACTTTTAGCAAACGACCTTAGTACAAATGTAAGAACATGATTAAAACATGCCTAGCTAAGTTCCTATATCTACCAGTGAATAACTATATTAAACACTCACCTTTTTGCTGTGACTCATATGTAAAGAAGCTTATAACTAGAGAAGAAAGAAACCATTGCTATCTCAATACACGCCTTCCTGCTGTGTTGATGTTGTTCTTTGGAGGGTGAATTGTAGTAAAATTAAAATCAGGCAAATTTTTTACTGGCTAGGAGTTTTAGTAAGATGTCTGATAGAGGAGATTGAAATCACTGACTAAAGTAAACTTTCCACAATATTTGAGACATATTTAACAGTGATAATTTCCCCATACTCATTAGAAAATGTCCAATTAACTGCATATACTTATGCTGAGGGCTTAGAAAAAGTGTCCACAGCTGAACTGAGAGGCTTTAATGATTAACATCTATTTCTGGCTACTCTGTCAATATGCCTGTAATTCTGGGTAAGCTATTCAACTTTGAGTTGTCTTAATTTCTCTATTCTTAAAGGCAGAATGAATATTGTTTAACATACAAATGGAGTGCGAGGACCTCAAGGAGGTAAGCTACTGAACTTCTAACATGAAACGTAGTGAGAGAGCACAGGGCAAACCCTACAGAGAATCATCAAAACTATGACATTCACTCGGAAAAACAGGGGAAGTGCATAGCTGCTATGTGTTCATTAAGTGAGAAAGCACAAAAGTCAAGCTAGAAAAAAAAGAAATCAGAAGCCACCAACAATCCTGTTGCCCATTAACAACTTGGCACCTGTCCTTTCGGGCATTTCTCATAAACATATCCTCAATATTTGTTGATGAAACACACAACTTTAATAATTGGAAAAATAAACTGTATTTCAACACTAATTAATTTAATAAAAGTTTCCATAATGAGAGTTCCTAATTTGATAATCATTTAACTCTCCCATTTGTAAAAATATAAATTATGAAAAAATATAAAATCTAGTTATTTGATGGCCTCAGAGCAACCCAAAGTCGACAGAGTAGAAGAAGGTAAATCTTCAAAGAAGGGCTGTGTACAGGGCACGCCTTTGCCCTGAAAACTTGCCTTGCTTCTGTGCAGCATAGCGAGAACCCATGCAGAGGACTCACTTCCAGTGCCTTGAGGTCTCCATGGATAGAATTTGGGGTGTGAGAAGAGCTGGAAACTAAGAAGGAAAATTCTTCATAGAAAGAAGCCAACCACAGATGAGAGTAATTTATAAATATTCTTAATTATTTTGGTTGAATTATGAACCATGTTTGTATAAGGAAGACTCCAGTGAACTGTGAGGAAAGCTCAGGAACCCAAGTTTCTGTTAACACAGGGGAGACCATCTAGAGTTTGAATCTCCACAAACCTGCAAGGCTTGAATAAACTAGGTGTTTTCCACTGAAACTCAGAGTCCTTAGGAGTAATGACAATATGTGAGATCTAAAAGTGTATTCTCAATTTAAGGGCAAAACTCAGCACTCAGGACAGAGAACTCATCTTGAACAAATCCAAAGTCCTTAGCTACCATATGTACTGATAGATTTTTGTCTCATATTGCTTTGTTTGGGCTTAAAAACCTTAACGGCCTTTTGCTTGTATATTATGGGTTTTTATGTTGTTTATTTTTTGTGCTTCTCTCTCGCTCTCTTTGCTTTTTTTATTTACCTGTTTGTTTTCTAAAGAGAAAGAAGGCATGGGTTTGGAGTGGGTGTGGAGGTGGGAAGGATCAGGGAGGAGGTGGGGAAGGGGAAAGCCATGATCTGAATATATTGCATGAATTTTCAATTAAAAATAAATAAATATCCAATATAACACAACCTAATACTATGCAAGACAGGATACTAGAATTCAGAGACCCAAATCATCATTCACAGTCCAACGCAATAAAAAAATGTTAATAGTACACCAGAGAGAAGGCAGAAAAAAGCCAAAGCACCCTTAGAAATGATCAACAGGACCACCAAGGCTATCTCCCAAGTCAGGTATGGTGCATGGTGGCAATTTATACTAGACATCGATCACTCAGGAAGCCGAAGCAGGAGGCATCTGGGTATGGCAGCACACATACACACCTTTAACCCCAGCACCTGGGAGGCAGAGGAAGGCAAACAACTGTGAGTTTGAGGCCAGTCAGGTCTATAATAGAGAGTTCCGGGCAAGCAGGACTACATAGACAAAAAAGGAGAAAAACAAATTATTGACTGGAAATATAGCAAAGAAATATAATGGTAGACATAACAAGCATATCAATAACTACAAGACATTTAAGTGGACTAGTACCTGTAATTAACATTATTATTAAAAAAGACTACAGTAAACACGGGGAGACACAGCGGCCCAGGTACAATGAATGTCCATATACTATGCACAAACATGTGACATGGTGTCATTAATTTTTAAAGTCACTTATCAGATATTTGAAAAGTAAAGCAAGGTACGCAGATCATTCTATGACTGCATTCCCACTACAAGCTATTTACCTCCCCAAACCAAACGCTTAGAAAAGAGCATGCATGGAAACACTCAGAGCAGCTTTATCCGCAACAACCCCAGACTGATGGTTCCAATGCCCATCAACAGGAAAATGGGAGAATTCACCAAATGAATACTACTTGATAGTTACAGACCAATCAACATGATGGTTAGTGTTGTCAACTTGGCAGACCCTAGATCAGTGGTTCTCAACCTTCCTAATGCTATGACACTTCAATACAGTTCCTTGTGTTGTGGAGACCCCAACCATAAAATTATTTTCATTGCCCACTTCATAACTTTAATTTCACTACTGTTATGAATTATAATGTAAATATTTTTGTGAAAAGAGGTTTGCCAGGGGAGTCATGACCACACAGGTTGAGAACTACTGCTCTAGAATTAACTAGGAGATTGGCCTCTGAGCATGCCTGTGGGGGTTATCTTGATGAGATTAACTGATGTGAGAAGGTCCATCTCAACCATGGGTGAGATCATTCCCTAGGCAGGGTCCTACACCTCATAAAATGGAAAAAGCACACAGCACCAGCATGCAATCCATTCCCTCTATTTCTCAACTGTGGATGCAGCATGATCAGCTGTTTCAAGCTCCTGATGCTTTGTTCTTCCCAACTTGATGAACTATATGTGGAACTATGACTGAGATAAAAGTATTTCACCCTTAGGTTGCTTTTTTCAGAGTGTTTTGTTATAGCAAAAAGGAAGAAACTAAGACAGCGATCTACTTAGTAGTTTGCATGAATCTTAAAAACATCCTATTAGGTGAAAGAAGCCACACTCAGAATATAGGCTGTATATGTTATTTATATGGAATCAAAAGTGGAAAAGGAAAGTAAAAAACCTATGGTGATAGAATTTAGAACAAAGATTGCAGAGTAGGCTGGGCACTGGGCTAAGGGAGGACTCTCCAGAAGGAAATAAAAAATCTGGGTGACTGGCAGCTCACAGCTCACCGTTTTCTAATTTTAGCTTGCTGCTAGGTGTCTATGAGGAAGAGAATATGGTGGGTAATTATCCCTGGAGACTATGAAAAGAATGAGATAATCTGTGCTGTGAATCAAACCTAGGACTGATTCCTCCCAAGACACATTATCAAGAGAGAACCCATCATGTATTATAAAATATACCAATCCCAACAAACAACCAATTCTCAACATAGAAATATAAGAAAAATGAAAAAAAAAAAAGAAAACCCACAAACAGTTAAAAGAATTAAAGAAGGCAAGACAGGGTCTGAAGGAGGGCAGGACCATGGAGGGAATGAGAGGCTTTGGGGGTCTGAAGGAAAAACCAGTTGGCAGTCTCAGCAACAGATCAGATCAAGCATGAGAAAAAAAAAATCACGGAGCTTGAAGTAAGGTCTTTTTTTAGTGTGAAACAGAAAGAACAAAAGAGAAGTTAAAAAAAATCACAAGGAGAAAATGCAGGAGCTTTAGGATACTCTTATTAAGTCAAATATTCAGATCATTGGAGTATCTGGGGGAGAAGAGCTACAGGTTGAGGGCACAGAAAACCTCTTTAGTAAAGTAATAGTAGAGAACTTTCCAATCTTGGGAAATATAGACACTGAGTTAAAGAAGCAGTTAGAACCTCAAACACACATGACCATAGAAGTACATTATCATAACATATTACAGTTAGGTTATAAAAAAAACAGGACAGCCGGGCGGTGGTGGCGCACGCCTTTAATCCCAGCACTCAGGAGGCAGAGCCAGGCGGATCTCTGTGAGTTCGAGGCCAGCCTGGACTACTAAGTGAGTTCCAGGAAAGGTCTCGAAAAACCAAAAAAAAAAAAAAGACCAGGACAAAGAAAGAATATTACAACTGCAAGAGAGAAATGCCAACTAACATTTAAAGGCAAATACATTAGACAAATAGCAGATTTCTCAGAAGGAACTCTAAATATTAGAAGGGCATAGAATGATATCCTGTGGGTCCAGAATGAACACAACTACCACCCAAGATTGTTGTACCCAATGAGGCTGTCCGTCACAGTTGAAGGAGAAGCAAAGACCTTCCATGACAAGGACAAATCAAGGGAACGCATGACCACTAGGCCAGAACTATGAAAGACGCTCAAGGGAATCCTGTAACCAGGAAAGAAAGAATTCAGTAAATGCCACCATTGAAAATGTGAATAAATCCCACTGGAAAAATAGATATGCTAAGGAAGAATAACAAAAAAGTTCAACTAATACAGCAAACCATCACATTTACAAGATAAATGGAAGAAATAAGCAAAATATATTCAAAGGTACTTAAGGATTATAAGAATGAACTATGAATTTATATGCTAAGTGTAGGAACAGCATCTAATTTTATAAAAACAAAACACTGCTAGATGTAACAAGGAGATCTGGGCCTTATTGAAACAGTGGGAGACTTTTAATACCAGGAGTATTAAAACATGGCATGACTAGAGAAAACACCACAAAATTCACGGGAAAGCACAAGAGACCTCAAGTAGCCAAGGAAACCTGAGCAAAACCATTCTGGAGCCAAAATAAGAAACAAGGGAAGCACGTCAGGATATCAGCACAAGTGGATTTCCTAGGGAAGACTTAAAAGTAGAGAAAACAAGAATTGCCACCTGGAGTTACACCAAAGGTTCTGCCCAGCAAAGCAGATGGGCCTTGCACTGTCCCTGACAGAATGAAGAGGTCTGCGGTGCTTTGGATGAGGCTCACAGATTTGAATATTTGGTTCCCAGCTGTGATCTGTTCGGGGAAGATTAAGAGGTGTGACCTCGTTGGAGGAGGTGGGGTTTGAGGTTTTAAAAATTCATGCTATTCCCAGTCCCTCTCAGCATCCTCTTGTACTTCAAGATGTGAGCTCTCAGCTAACCCTGCTGCTACGCCTTTACCCCACCATCATGGACTCTAGCCCTCTGGAACTATATCTAACCGTCTATTATATTATTTTGTAAGAAAAAGAAAAATGTCGAACTCCTGTTAATATTCTTGATGTTTATTATAATAGTAATTACAGTGAGTTTCTCTGGTTGGAATCATCCTTCTGTAAGTATATGCTGAGGGTTGGGGATGTAGCTAAAGTGGCAGAGTGCTTGCCACGCCTGTACTCAGCCCCGGGTTTGATCCCCAGCACTCCATAAACCAGGTACAGTGGCACATACTTGTCATTCCAGGACTTAGAAGGTGGAGGCAGGAGGATTAGAACTTCAAGATCATCCTCAGCTACATGAGTTAGAGGCTAGCCTGGGCTACATAAGAGCCCATCTCTTAAAACAAAAGAAAAAATATATGATGAAAGACTTCATTGTTAATGCAACAGTGTTGGGCGTTGGGACCTAATGAGACGTGGTTAGTCATCAGGGCTCTTCATCAATGGATTAATGCCATTGATGCTATAAATTCAAACACTTGCTTTCTCTTGGCCTCTTTTTACCCTATGGTAAAGGGGAAAAAGAGGCCCTTATCACATGCTGGCCCTTTAGTCTTGAACTTCCTGGCCTCCAGACCCAGGAGGTAAGTTTTCCTTCATTACAAACTACTTAGCACAAGGACACCATGGCATAGGTATACATACTTTTCAAAGCCCAACAAGTTGAAAATTGAAAACCTGACATTTTTGTCACATGTAAAATCTATACCTAAAATAGAAAAAAAAACTGAATGAAAAATTAAAATTTATATTTTTATTACAATTTACTTTGCATTATATAATAAATAATATAACATATGATAAATGAAATTATATAAATTACAATTTATTTATTTATATTAAAATCATTATATTTATATAATTTTATAATCATATTGTAAAATAGAACATACTTATGTTATATTGAATTATAATTTATTTATTATAATTTATTATTAAATACAGTAAGGTATCATACTTCAGATGCATATAAAATAATAGTCAGTTTATATCAGTGAATAAATTTACCTCGTTGATTTAGGACAGTCTGTTTTTCATAAATTTTTCATTTTTTTCTTTTTCCTAATTTTTAAAATTAGTTTTTTGAGAATTTCATACAATGTGCTTTCATCACATTTATCTCCATCCCCAACTCCTCCCAGATCCATGCTCTCTCTCCAATTCCCCTGAGTTTGTATTGCCCCCACGTTTTAAAACCACCTAGTCCAATCTGTGCGGCCAATTCACTCTTGGGTGTGTGGTCTTC
Organism: Peromyscus eremicus; assembly: GCF_949786415.1. Classification (NCBI taxonomy): domain Eukaryota; kingdom Metazoa; phylum Chordata; class Mammalia; order Rodentia; family Cricetidae; genus Peromyscus; species Peromyscus eremicus. Next base: position 72,612,741 of record NC_081427.1, read on the forward strand.
CAGTGGGCAGCAGCCAATTGATCGGCACTGCTCTCCCATCAGCTATCAACTGTCAATAGCTCCTCAGTTCGGGGTGAGACCATGCCTGCCTCCCCTCTCTCTGCTGGAGTGTTGTCTGATTAGAACTTGGGCAGGTCTTGTGCATTCTGTCATAATCCCTGTGAGCAGGACACATTTCTTTCCTAACATGATGCAGGCAAGGTCAATGCCTATTTGAACTTCAGTCCTCCTGAAAGTACTATGAAACAAACTAACTGTCTAGATGAGATTGTCTTCTGATTTTTTGACTGTTATTGATTAAAGTCTCACAAAAGACTCATCAACTAATCTTTAGAGGCAAATCTGAAATCAGTGTTAATAAGACAAGCTGGTGATACTGTAATCAAGCACACTTGGTAACTCTTAAGTAAAGAACTTGCAGGTTCATATGGTGTGATGTTCAACCTCTGCAGGTAGCAGACACTGGTAGCATTCACACACCTGCAGGGGTGACGGCAATGCATGAGCACTACAAGACTGGCAAAGCTTCCATCATGGTGAAAATTAGAGTCCCCAAAGGACAGTCTGGTAAAAACTCATCCACCCTTTTTTACTATGTAGATTACTAATATGAGTCATTTCATCCCAAAGCAGCAGAACTAATGGGCATATATAATAATTTAAACTCTAGGACATTTTACCAAGATATCTTACAATGAAGTGATAGAACCTAGGGAGTACCTACTGTTTTCTCAGAGTAAAAGGAGACAATATCGTATTCTTTAATTGAGCAAAAACTACTTGAAGTTCAAAAATAGTCATAGTCATACTGAGACTCTCAACTGGTCCATGTGAAGAAGATAAGAGCCTTCAGCCCTAAATGGGATATACATATCACCCTACCTGCAAAGCTTAGGGACCTTCATGGAAGAGGGGATGAAAAGATTGTAAGACATTGCACCATAGGGAATGGGATCTAAAAAGCCAGTTCGTGTACCCAGGATAAGTTCTCGTCCCATTGCCAGGGGGCCCACAAACACATCAAGCCATGCAACTTTCACTCACACTCAGAGGGCCTAGTTCAGTCCCATACTTAGCCTTGATGCAGGGGGGAGGTACTAGGTCCATCCCCAACATGGTATGCCAGCCTTTGTCGACCACCCAAGGGAGGCCTTACCATCTATGAGGAGGGGGTGGGGGTGACATGTGAGTAGGTGGGGGGGAGCGGGAGAAGAGGAGGGAGGGGGAACAGGGGTTGGTATGTAAAAGGAAAGAATTTTTAAAAAAAATAAAACATTATATAAAAAAGAAGAGGTTGTAAGAGCCAGAGGTGTAGAATGACTTCAAGGAAACAGTTTTCCAGACATAACAGGCAGTTGTACATGTGAGCCCACAGTGACTCCAAGAGCACGCTGCAGCCACACACAGTCCCAGCACAGAGGGGAAGTAGGCATGAAACCTTACTACGAAATGAGGAGCTATTTGCCTTTGATAGCTGTTGGGACAGAGGGAGTTAGGTTTTCCTTAACGTTGTGATCCCTGGTAGGCTGACCCAGGCCTTTGCCCTAGACTAGCCAGGCAATACAAACTGAACTTGATGGTGTAAAAAGGGGAATCTCAAGATGGGGTGGAAGAGGATGGAAGGGTGGTTATGGGAAGAATTGGGGGAGGAGGGTAAATACACTCTAAATATACTATATGATATTCTCAAAGAATTAATAAAAATATTGTTGAAAATTGTATGAAACTGAACTATCTTCACAAAGAAGTTTTTTTTTAATATTTATTTTTTTTATTATGTATACAGTGTTCTGCCTGCATGCATGCTTGCAAGCCAGAAGAGGGCACCAGATCTCATTGTAGGTGGTTGTGAGCCACCATGTGGTTACTGGGAATTGTACTCAGGACCTCCAGAAGAGCAGTCAGTGCTCTTAACCTCTGAGCCATCTCTCCAACCCCAACAAAGAAGTTTTAGGTAACAGTGTGGAATACTATGCTGTAGGAAGACTAAATGAATTATTGTTCAAATTTCTCTTGGCTGAAAAGAAAGCGGCAAGAAACAGTTATTACTATTTTTGACCTACTTCAAGTTAAAATATCTACATTAGTTGAGATTATTGACTTTTACTAATTTATTTATTCAACAAATGGTAATGGAAAAATTGGATATCTACGTGTAGAAGAGTTATGCTAGATCCATATCTCTCACCTTGCATGAAAATCAAATCTAAACAGATTAAAGATCTCAATGTCAGATCTGAAATCCTCAACTTTCTAGAGGAAAAAACAGGGTAGACTGACACAAGAGCAGATTTTGGATCTTTTGAATAGGATTCCATTTGTTCCAGAAATAAGGGCATGAATTGATAAGTGGGACCCTATGGAATTAAGAAGCTTCATGAGCAAAGAAACCTGTCAACTGAGTGAAGTAGCCCATAGAAGGGGAGAAAATCTTTGCCAACTACATATCTGATAGATGATTAGTATCCAGAATATGTAATGAACTAAAACAAAAACTAAACATCAAGAAAATAAACAATTTAATCAAGAAAAGTGGACTATTGAAGTAAAGATAGATTTCTCAAAAGGAGAAAAGTATTTAACATTCTTAGCTATCAAGGAAATGCAAATTAAAATAAATGTTGAGATTTCATCTTAACAAGCCAGAATGGCTATTATCAAAAAAAAAAACAAGTCAATAAATAATGGCAAGAATGTAGAGTAAGAGGAATCCATGTACACCGTTCATGGGCATGTAAATTCCATGTAAACTGGTTCAGTCCCTATGGGAATCAGTGTGGAGGTACCTCAATAAAGAACTGCCATAGTACCTGGCTATACTAGTCCTGAGCATGCGACCAAAAGACTATAGAGACACTCCCACAGCCATGTTCTTTGAATGTCTATTCGCAACAGCAAGGACATAGAATGTCAACTAGTGAACGGATAACAACGAAAATGTGGCACAATAGGTTTTATTCAGTTGTAAGGGAAAGTGGAACTTTGAAATTTTCAGGGTAATAGATGGAACTGGAAAAGAATTAAACTAAGAGTGAGGCAACCCAGGCCCAGGTGGATACATGCTGCACACTGATTCCACACATGGATCCTTGCTGTGAGTTCTTAGTGTGTTGAATCTGGACACTCTTAGAGACCAGGAGGATGGAAGGGCCACTGGGGCCAGGGGCAGAGAAATCATCTAGCTGGAAATACCTTGTTTACTTTGTACATACACTTTAATGTCCTCAACAGGTGACAGAGTTTTCAAACAGGTTCTGGGCCTTCTAGCCTGGGCCTTGTGCATACGAAGTTCCTACAAAGCTTGGTTCTCCTACCGACCCGCACCTTCGGGCCCAGAAGTGCTCTTTTCATTACAATCATGGTAATAGGAATCTCACGTTAAACACATGTATTTTCCTGTTGATGTCATTATCTTTATTTATTTTGGCAAGCCCTATTTTCCAAAACTGATGAGATGGCAAGACTAAATCTTTAAAATGTATTTTTAAACATTAAAAAGGTTTATATTTGTCCACACTGAAAACTTTCAAGATCCTTCCTAAACTCCTCTGAGATTTAATATTTGGTACCTTGTCTAGTCACCTTATTGCACCATGGCACAGCACAATGTCTTGCTTGCTCCTATCAGCTATAACACATGTTAATTTTTAATGCTCACCTGTTTATAAAGTCCATTTTGTCTTTATCAAATCTTTCTTTAAAACCTGTGTAACTTTTATGAATACAATTTCTATGTTTAGAAACAGTCTTTATAAAAATCATTCATTATTGTTCTGATTGAATCTGGTAGCCATTTTTCTGTTCATATTTTAGCAGCATTCTGTTTCCAGAAGACACTCTGGTGACTTTCCCATGAACATGTTATTCACCCCTTCAGATTCTCAATCCTATCACATCTCTAATGACTTCTTTTTGTGTGTGGCTCCTCTTGAAGACATTGGCACATGCAGCAGTGGAAGGCACCCCAGACTCACACACATAACCTCTGGTTAAGACATCTACTTTCAACACTTCTTAGCTTTATGATTCTCTGAAAATCACATTGCTGAGCCTCTGTCCCTCACATATAAAGTGGAGACAATAATACCCATTTTATGTCATTATTGTGGAATCCATAAAATTATATATGAGATTTTATATATTCTAAAGCAGCATCCAAATGGAAATAAAAATTCTAGTGACACATATATGAGATATTTGTGTTCTTTATTCTTGAGCCTAGATATATTACTGTTAAACGGTTTCTTTCGTAAATATTGTCAATTGCACACACACACACACACACACACACACACACACGGAAACTACTCTGTACAAATTTAAAGGACAGCTTTATAGTTAAAATAACCCAATAACAGAAGATTTTAGTATACATCTATTTTCTGTATTGCCTTACTGTGAGTCCTTAGTCTTTGTGTAATCTTAACATTTTCTCTATTTCAAGTGTAGTGGACATTTGTGACTTTTTTCTTCTGCACAGCACCTGATTCACTTCCAATGCTAAAGGAATACCACAGCCAATAAATGGTATTAGCAAACAGTTAAGAAATTTTACCTTTAAAAGTTGGTCAGTAATTTACAAGGGAAGGAGCAAGAAATTCAGGTGGGTTAGTGTGTTTCTTTTACGTATCCTGGATAAAATGTCACATTCCATTGTTCTACAGCCATCTTCAAGCACATAAGTGAAGGACAGCATCAGCAGGAGAACCAGACAGCCTCAATGTAGAGACAAAGAATGGAGAAGGCACAGATCATGTCCTTAGAGAACTACCAGTCACACCCTAAGCTCTTGGCATCATCACTCTGTCAAATGTTTGTCAAGACACTTCTAATACGTGGTATCATTTATTTGTTTAGGAATTTATTTAATGGATTTTATCCTGGCTCATGCTTATTGCTCATTTCCTCTGTCTAAAATGTCCACCCTTTAAGCCTTTGCCATGACTTCTGCTGTATCCTTTCCTAGTGAGTACCTGTACATAGTAGGCGTGTACCAAGCACTTGTTGACTGGCTGGTAAAATATGAAATAGCTGGGGTTCAATGAACACTGAACCTCATTAAAACTAGTAACAGAAATTTCCTGAGGTAAGTGCTTAACCTCAAATGTTTTATTTTATATAGAAAGTAATAGATTATCATAAAAACAAAAATTCAAAGGTCTTTATATGCTTTAAAAATGTAGGTGCCAGGTTCCAAATATTAAAAATGATGAGATAAGGCAAGTTCTGGCTCTAATGTGCTGAGAGGTCTCTAAGAATACATTTGGTTAAAATCAAATTCAATGCTACCTTCTGGGTTTTGTACTAATAGGATTCTCATTAAAAAGAACTACTTCTATCTCACAGAAATAATTTTAAGGATTCATGTACTATTCAGATTTATTTATTGTTATTTTTTATTTAAAAGTAGTGAAAGGAAAAAAATAGGGCACTATTTTATTATTTTGATTTTTAATATCTTATAACATTTAAATACATTTAAGAGAAACAAACACAAACAAAACACTACATATCTTTCTTTTGTTCCTCAAAACAAATGGCAAACCAATATTACAACAAAATGTGGCAGAGTTTTTTAATTTGGAAAGAATGTAGCTTCACCCCTACACTTTCACACACATGCTAAGAACCTAATTCTGAGACCTCCTGTGCATTAACAACAGGTTCCCAAGGAGGTCTACGCTTGTTGGATAAAGCTTCTTCAGGGCCATCCACGTCTTTAAGTTTTTCATGCTGTCATCTCTATTCACCACAGGTTAGGTACCTTACACACATCATGTCTCAGTGTGAATTGAAGCTATGGTAGAAGAGCCTCTGTAATGAATGTGGTTACCATATGTCTGAGAGAACACTGAGAGTTGTGAACTCTCCTCACTCTGCAGATAGGAGACAAGATGAACAGAACATCAGTACCACTGAGGGGGCAGCCTGTCTCAGAGCACAGTCAGCAGCGACAAGCTCCCAGCCATTTTATATCCTTCTTAAGTGTTTTAGGTGTTTACTCTGTGAGAGGCAGTACAGGAATGAGGAACCTGGGATACAGTTTACTTGACAAGATCAGCATAACAGCCTGCTTGGCTGACGTTAGCAAGGCAGATGATGAGGAGGTTCCATCAGCACTCTTGACTATGGAAGATAAGTCACAATTGAGTTTTCCTTGGCATACATGTCCTACAGTTCGCCAGCACACAGAAAATATCTTAAAATAGCTAAGATGATTATGTTTCAATATAGAGATGTCTAAAAAAACCTGTACCTGTTGTAAGTGAGTGTTGCAACACTGGGGGAAAGGCATCCTGACTGCTTGGGGGAGTTAGGCAATACCTTGAGCTGCTAGGTGAGCTCTGGTGGCTGGTGCTGCAATGGGACAGCTCTGCTCTGGAGGGAAAGGTATCCTGACTGTTCAGGAGTCAGGCTATACCTGGAGTTGGGGTGCAGTGGGGGATGGTCTCCCCACAGGATATAGCAATCCTGCTCCTCTCCTGGAGAGCTGCTACAGATGAGCTTTGCTCAGGCCCCACTTAAGGGGGCTTCCCAGTAGAACTTGGCTTCTTTTCCAGCCTAAGATGTTGCTTCTTTTGCTTCACTCTGCTAAAGGGGAAACCCCTGCAGAAATGTAGCAATCTCCTCCTTTCTGCTCTACCTTGCTCACTCCTCTAAGGGACATCTCAGCAAGGTTCTTCCATTCAGCTCTGCCTTGCTCAGCGCTCCACCCGACCCCTGCAAAGGGAACATCTCTGCAAGGTTTTTTCTGCTCAGGCCTCTAAGAGACATCTCAGCAAGGTTCTTCTTCTCTGCCCTGGGGAATGAAGATCTTCACACCCAAGACTCTTTTGAGAAAGAGATTTATTTGGGAAGGAGGAATCTACGAGAAAGTTGCTTACTCTACCAGGGTGGGAAAGAACAGCCCACAACTGAACAGACAGGGTGGTTTATATAGGATTTCTCAAGGGTGGAATTTCTCCAGGGAGAAGATTTTCTGTCAAGGGATTGGTTAGTTTTTCCTGCTCAGGGAGTGGTTAGTTTTGTTGGTTAGGGGCAGAGATGGCCCTGATTTCAGAGCCAAACTGTGTTTCTTTCACTGGCCTTTCTTAGCTTTTTGGCTCTAATTCTTAGGCCAGGGCACATTTCTTTCACTGGCTCTGATTCTAGGGACAAAGTGTGTTTCATTGCCACTGGCTGGTTTCAGAGTCAGGGCATGCTTCTTTGGTTCTGGGTTCAGGGATAAAGTGTTTTTTTTTTCTCTGGCTTGGGTCCCAGATCTAGGCTATGTTTCTTTCACTGGTTCTGGGCTCCAGGGTCAGGGCGGGTTTCTTCAGCTAGCCCCTTTTCCGTACACCTGTGATTTAAATACAACGTTGTTTGAAGAGCAGAAATCATGGGACAACCTTAAACGCTCTGTTTGTTTTGGTCCAAATTCCTACTAAAAACACCAGTAACCAAATTTGCTTTCATGTGCACTGTTTTAAAGTAATGCTTCCTATTTTATGTATTTTAATCAAGTAAGCAGCTATTACCTACACTGGACAGGACTTTTGTGTCTCAAGATTTTAAGTTGAGCTTTTATTATTTCTAATGCAGCAGCAACTGTACTCAGCTTTTCTAGGATCATAGTTAAAGCTCAAGAGGGGCTCAATTAAGGTCTCACTGGAGGTCACAGTCTTATGTGTTCACTGTCTACCAAATATTTCATAACAACGGCATTGAAGAGTCTAGTTTAAGATACATAAATTACATATTTTTAAGATTCTTCCATCATATAGTGAATTATGGTAAACATCAAGGTACTCTAACCCTGAATCTTATAATTCAGTCATAATCCAATATGATACTTCACACCTTTACTGATCATTGCTATAAAATACTAACAATGTAAAGAATATTAACTATTTTATAGTGCTTTGGTGAAACTTGTGGCCCATAGTGTTAGTTTCTATTTCTGGAATAAGACATAATCTGTGTGATTTTACTTTCTTTTTTCCTTCTAGAAACATTGACTCCGAAGAGATGAGGCTAAGTGGTTAACAAAAGAGATAAGCTCACTGACTTCAAGGAATTCATGGTCTTCCGGAGGATTGAGACACCAAACAGAGAATTTAACAGATACCAGCTTATTTCTAAGTTAATGTCATGTGATGCCTTCCAGACAAGCTTGCCTGCTTGTGCTCTTAAGCAAGGCCAATCTTGCCAGCCTTCATTGCATTTTCTGTCTTGATTGTAAGGAAACTCAAAGATAAATGTTATGATGTGAATGTGGTTGTTTTATTATACGCTAATGGCCAATTACTTTCATCTTGAACTAGTTTCTAATTTAATAAAAATGGCTGTTTTAACTATGATGTCATCTGTCTCTCTTATTTCTTAAAGCCTACCCAAAGGAAAGGCCATAGGGAGACGACTCAGGTATAGCCGTTCTACCGAAAGGACTCCTTAAAGATGTATTTACAATTGCATTTTAAAACTTGAATTGTTCTAGGTAACTTAAATTGTTCTAGATACTCATTTTTGTATAAAGCAATATAAAATTTTATACAGGTTCTAATCTGGAGTTAACTTTAAAGCCTGTGATGATGTCTAAAAACAAGGATTTCAATTACAACAGAAACAAGAGCTGATTAACATTTCATAGAAATACCACAGAACATGCTATGTTAAAAAAACCAAAATTTTATCATCTTTTAAATTCTACAGTACTTTAATGGTGCTTCTAATAGTGCCTAACACTTGGAAGGATTCCACTATTTGGCTCCTACAAAGTGGTTTTTTGACAGCAAATGTGTAGGAACCAGGATCTATACTGAAACTTGAATCTGAGCCATTTAGACATGATGATGTTGCCTGAACGTGAAGTGGTTTCTTTTGGCAATACCATAATATCTTCTTACTGAAGCAAAAAGCTGAGTTTGGGGGATGTTTAGCTACCAAAGAAGCAGACATTATCTAAGTCTTGATCAGATGGAAAAAAAATTGAAAAGTACTTGCTGGCATTCATTCATTAGAAAATGAAAAAACTGAGATGCCAAATAAAGTTAACAACTCCAAGGAGAAGCTGGAACTTGTGTTCTGAAGGCTTCATCATCACTCTCCTGTTCATTGATGCCAATAAATGTGTATTGAGTTCTTGAGTTCTCACCATGTGCAAAACACGACAACAAGAGTTTTAGTTGTAATGGTCCAGAGAGACTCAGGTTCTGAGCATATGAGTTTAGCCCTCTTCTCCAAATATAAGTGACCCCTACTTGTTAACCTAATTTCTTGTTTCCTTGATACTAAAAACTTCTTACTCTTCTTTCCAAACCACCTCAAGTTCCCTCTTACCTGGCTATCATTCCACATAAATAGCAGAGGGTTTGAAGACAGCAGATTTTCAATGCATGAACTGAAGAAGAGAACACAATGTTCTTACTTCTAAAGGTAGATAGGAAAGAGGTCATGTCCTTCTGTCAGATATCTTTATTTTAAACTCTGTACATTACTCAATACAGTGTAGCATATACCAGATATGTCAAATGGTTTATTAATCCACAATATGCAAATAATCTTAACATTAATTTAGCATTCACCATGCTTTCGAAAAGTTTAATTACTTTATTTGTAATTTTGTGTACTTATGTGTTGTGGTAGTTTGAATGTGATATGGCCCCCATAGGCTCATACATTTGAATAGTCCCTAAATAGTGAAATAGTTTTGGGAAGGATTAGAAGATGTAGCCTTGTTGGAAGAAGTGTGTCCCTGGGGGTAGGCTTTGATGTTTCAAAAGTCCATTCTCAGCCCAGTCTCTCTTTCTCTTTGCCTCTAATTGGCAGATCAGGAGGTAAGTTCTTCGCTACTGCTCCAGCGCCATGCCTGCTGCCTGCTGCCATGCTTCCCACCATGATGATCATGGACTCTCACCCTCTGAAACTCTGAAACTGTAAGTGAGCCCCCAATTAGAGGCTTTCTTTTATAAGTTTTGTGTGTGTGTGTGTGTGTGTGTGTGTGTGTGTGTGTGTGTGCAGGAACACAAATGCCATGGCACATATGTGGAGGTCAGAAGACAACTCTTTGGAGTCTATTCTCTCTTGCCAGAGTGAGATCCGAGGATTAAAATCAGGTCATCAGGCCTGCGTATAAACATCTCTAACCACTGAGAAAAGTTACAGATACTCAATATTCTTTATATGGAATTTTCACAATATGTGTTATCATTACATTCATTTTAGACATGGTATAATCAAGTTTACAGGAATTAGGTAACTCAGTTAGATAGTGACCTATGGAGGCAGGAATATATCCTAGTTAGCTTGACTTTAACCCACTGCAAGGTAGCATATGTTAAAGTCCAGATGAACGGCAGACATCACATGTTCTCTAACTCTGGATGATGTGATTAGTAAAAACGAGCAGCGGAGACACCTCTATGCAGAAAGTGAACCTGATGTGGGTTTCAGAAAGAAAGTATGAGCCAGAGAAAGAGGGGTCACAGGCACCACAGCAAAACCCATAGAATCAACTAACCGGGGCTCATAGGGGCTCATAGAGACTGAACCAGCCAGGGGGCATTCATGGGACTGACCTAGGCCCTCCACATATATGTTACAGTGGTGTAGCTTAGTCCTCTTGTGTGACTCCAAACAGTGGGAGCAGGGGCTGTCTCTGACTCTTTCACTGGATTTTGAGACCCTGTTCCTCATACTGGATCACTTCATCCAGCTTTAATACACGGGGAGGTGGTTAGCCTCACTGCAACTTGATATGCCATGTTTTGTGGATATCCACGGGAGACCTGCCCTTTACTGAACAGAAATGGAGGAGGCATGGACGGGGGGTGGGAACAGGGTAGGTGGAGGTGGGGGACTGAGGGGAGAGGAGGGAGGGGAAATGGCTGCTGGAACATGAAATAAACGAATAAGTACATAAAATAAAATAAGAAGGAAGTGGAAATAGTTGAGTTCCGGGAAGCAGTAACGTAAGTGAAAGAGGACGGAGGGCAATGCTCGTGACTGGCTTTGGCAGAGAGAGCTCATGCACAGAAGCAGACCCTGTTAGGAACACGATACAAAGGACACAAAATTTGGGTTTCAATTCTCTAGGCAGAAGAGGGAAAACAAATT